>NC_053137.1:53140923-53767951 GCF_016808335.1 Panicum virgatum | reverse complement strand
TTGACTTTATTTAGTATCTCTAATTATTAGTCAAAATTTTTGTGCTACCAGTAGCACTACCAACCAAACAGGGCCTGTAAAATACCAGAGGCGGACGCGGGCGGTTTTTTCTTTTTTATATTTAAAAAAATTAAAATTTCAAAAATATATGTCGGTTTTGGAAAATTTCAAAAATATACCCCGGTCGCCCTATGGGGGGCGACAGGACTCAAATGTAATTTTTTTTCTTCAAATTTGCAACGAAGTCCCTGGAGAAAAAAAAAGAGGGGGGCCTGTCGCCCGTTGGGGGGGCGACAGGCCCCTGTCGCCCACCCCAGGGGCGACAGGCCAGTGGGCCCGCCAGGGGGGCCGGTCGCCCCTCCTGCGGGCGACAGGGGGGGCCTGTCGCCCCCCCCCCCCACGGGCGACCGGGTCAGCCTCCCATATAAGGCCCTCTCATTCCCTCCCCTCATTTCCTCCTCTCATTTGACCTCAAAAAATCCAAAAAAATCCAGAAAAAAGAGAGGGGTGAGAAGAAGGGAAGCGGCGAAGCTCTGCCGAATTCCGCACTTGTGATCTACCGGTAACTTTCGTATAAATTCGTTGATATTGTATAACAATTTAATTTAATTAGCAGATTAGCTGAATTAGATTTGGTGCTTTAGAACACTGGTTTAGTATTACAATTTGAGTACTATTACAGACTTTTTCAAATAAAATAATTATACATTAGAATAGAATTATGATAGTACCTTATTGATATTGCAGTATAAGACAATAGAATTATAACAGTACCTATATTTTCACGCATCGATTTGGTATACGATATGTGCATTGCTTAAATTATGGTTTGTTATTTGGCGCACCATACTATAGCGCCAATGTCTTCGTCAGGATCAACCTACATTCCGTAGAGCAAGTGTAAAGCCACCGTACCCAAAGGAATTAATGTGCCAATGTGCTTCTGCGGTTCGTTATGCAAGTTCATGCAATCTGAGGTTTTAGGAGATGACTACGGCATGAGGTTCTTTATGTGTGAGAACTACGAATATGATCCACCTAAGCGATATGGAAAAGACCGGGCCAAGGTAGCAGGATAACATATGCTATTTTTCTATATGACCTAACATTGAATTATGATTCTAACTTGTGTTGGACAAAGTCTCCTCCGCCTCTTTGTGATTTTATGCAGTGGTTCGACACCGTGCAGTCGCAGCAGGCAAAGGACATTGTGGAACAAAAAGAAAGATGGGCAGCAGAACGTTGGCGCCGAATGAAGCACGAGGAGCAGCAAGAGGAGAAGCGCAACAAAGACCAAGAAGAGATCCGCAAGAGGATGGAGGAGGTGGATCGTAAGGCGGTGGCCGAACGTGAAGCTGACAGGGATAGAAAGCGAGAGAGGGCACGCCGTGCGAAGGAAGCCGGGCCCGAAGCAATTAGGAAGGGCAAATATCCTAGGTGCACTCAGTAGAGTAGTACCATGTAATCCCGGTATTTTACATTCTATAAGGCATGGTAGGTTTAGATGCAACAAGAAATTATCTTGTCGCGTGCACATGCCACTGCAATTAGTTGTTTATGTTTTAAGTTAAGAGCTTAACTCTGTGTGTTGTAGCCTTTACCATTAATTTGCAGTTGTAGCCGGGAGTCTATGAAATCTTTGAACTTTTCCTTAATATTTTCGGAGCTTTTCATGTCACTAGAATACTAAAAAAACACACATTAATATAACGATAAGAATTAAGAACTAAGAAATACATCAGGGTCTGCTGCTAAAAAGCTCAGCACGGCGATCACAGGTTTCCCAAATGTCGCATTGTTTGCCTAGACATACGTGACAAAAGACGACAACCTAATAGCAGTGCTCTTCCAACATTTCAAAAAGATGTGACAACACGGCAACCACACCAGCTCACCTTCAAAGCATTCTCTCTGGCGAGGACGACGAACCTGTCATTATACAGCGAAGGTCTGTGGCGTGTAGTGGGGAAGGCGGCATCTAGGCGCGATCGACCGAGCGGCAGTAATGCAGTGCTGTGAGTCTGCATGCACAGAGATGCATCGAGTAGTGAAATTATGACGATTAGGCCGGTGCCCTGCAGTGTTCCGGGCGATGGGATATGTCGGGGCAGTGCAATAATCACGAGTGAGCGCTGTAGAGCGTGCAAGTGCTGAAGTCATGAGCAGTGAGACGTCGTGTCGTTGTTTAAAGTGGGAGGAGTGAGCGGTGTTGAGCGTGCGAGGGTACAAATCAAGAGCAACGAGAGGTCGTGTCCGTGTTTAAAGTGGTACGAGTGAGCGCTGTGGAGCGTGCGAATACTATAGGCTTTTCATGTTCATTTACACTCCACACTCCGGTTATCAGACCTTTGTGCGCCTATAAATACTCACCAGTTTGTGAACTCGCAGCACCACTCAAACACCAAAGCTTATTGTATACCCAATGTCTGGAGGTGGGTCTAGCGGGAAGAATTACTATGGTTTTGGGAAAGGAAAAGGGGGAAGAAAGGGAGACCCCATAATATGGGAGGGGCCTCTTGGACCTGGTTCCTTTCCGGAACCAGTGTTTGAGTTTCCGCCACAGCACAAGAGTGAATTTACCAATGAAACTCCTCTTCGACAATACGATAACCGTAGAGAACCGTGGCCAAAATACAGACATGGTGAGGACTGCTTAGTGCAGATGTGCACCGACGGGATGGATGGCGGTCGGCGTTTCTTTAAATGTCCACACGCATGGGTAATACTTGGTTGTTTCATTTCTTTATCTTCAAGGAGACACCTTACCTGGAATTTGTTTTGCAGTCTTCCGATGCTACAGAAAACTGTGGTTTTACTAGGTGGGTAGATCCTGCACCAATTGATTCTGTTCAGGAGTTCGTCGAGTACCTCCAGATAAAGATCTTTGATCTGGAATGTAAGGTGAACCATTATGAGGAAGTGAGCGAGGCTAACAAAGACGACGAAGTTGATGATACCAGCAATGCAGCCGGTTCACAGGATGAACCATGCACTATTCCTTACTACAACTGCCCTTGTCACAAGAAGAAGGGCCATGCGCCTCCGGCACCACCGCCTGCACCACCTGCAATGGGTGGATACTACGGAGAAGGCTCAACACAGTTTGCTACGTGGGGGTACGGCTACTAGGACTACCCTAGTGCTAGTGACATGCTGCATCATTGTGTTTATTCTGTTTTTTTTAAATTACCTAAGGCATGTTAGGTTAGTCCGGAATCTGTTTACCGTAGTTTGCAACGGGTTCTGACATGCCACTGTATGTGTGATGTGTGTTTCATTATCGTTGTATTATGATGTAAAATTTGGTGGTTCACATTATTACTTCTCGTCACCCCTCTTTTTTTTCTGAATTTTTAGTCTCAAATGACAAAGGGAATGGCGGCGAATGGTGGCCAGGGTTTAAGCAATAACGGAAGCAGCAGCAATTAGTGGATTCATGTTGAGTTCCTCGTGTCAAAAAAAAAGAAATGGTTAAGGATAAAATCAACCAAGAAATTATTACTTCGAACTTCTAAGCTCTATTGGTAGAAGTAACTAATAAGTACAAATAAATGATAATCGAAATCGTCCGAATTGCTTCGAGATCTCGTTTTTAGTTTCTAATCATTATAGGTTTGTGAAATCTGCATCTACCAGACATCCGCGCTGACAAAAAAGTTTATAGTTCGAAATCACATGAAAAGTAGTTTCTCTAGTGTCATCCTTTAGAGGCCGCATCGCCCACCAAAATTGACATCCGACACCTTCCGTAAATTTCATGATAATTCGAACTCGATTTCCAAATCCTTCTGCAAATATATCACAATAAATCTTCGGACGCTGGAGGAATTTTATGAAATTCAATAGGCTTTGTTGGCCACACAGGACCCTGTCGCCCCCCAACGGGCGACAGGGGCCTGTCGCCCCTGGGGTGGGCGACAGGGGCCTGTCGCCCCCCAACGGGCGACAGGCCCCTTTTTTTTCTCCAGGGACTTCGTTGCAAATTTGAAGAAAAAAAAATTACATTTGAGCCCTGTCGCCCCCATAGGGCGACCGGGGTATATTTTTGAAATTTTCCAAAACCGACATATATTTTTGAAATTTTAATTTTTTTTAAATATAAAAAAGAAAAAACCGCCGGACGCGGACACGACCAACAGACCGAGACAGGGCAAAACATAATAGCTGGGCCCGAGGCTACAAGCCAGTGGCCCAAGTACTGCTGGGCCGCCTCCACAATTCCACTCACGCACTCTTGGAGCTTTTTTATTTTTATATTTTTCGAAAATATTTTTTACAGAAATATATTTTCAATATCACATTTTACAGTTTTGTACCCCTACCGCCCGGCAGAGGGGCGGTAGGGGGCCTGCCGCCCAGCAGCGGGGCGGCTAGGACTTATATGTAAATTTAAAAAAAATTTATTTGCGCGGAAGCCCTTGGCGGGAGCCTGCCGCCCCCCTGGCGGGCGGCAGGCCCCCTGCCGCCAACCCACTGGGCGGCAGGAGGCCTGCCGCCCGCCAGGGGGGCGGCAGGCTCCCCACTCCTGTATAAAAGGGTTTCCCTCCCCCTCCCCCCTCATTTGCTTCCCACGACATCCAGAGAGCGGGAGGGAGAGAGGAGGGGTGAGGGAGAGAGTTGTAACGGCGAAGTCTTGCCGGATTTTGGATCCTAACCGCAGGTAATAAATTTTTCTCAACTTTCTCGATCTAAATTTATAGTATGTTTAATTCTATAATTAGTTTATGCAGCAGTAATGATATTTTCGCGATTTAGGTAATGTTTTTAATATAATTTAGGTAGAATTAAGATTAGGTAGAATTAAGATTAGTTTTTAGAAAACCCAATTAGGTTTACCAACAACTTTTGTGGTATTGATTAGTTGTTTAATACAAGAAAAAATTTCGAGAAATAGTCATAAATTGTAGAAAATATTAGAAAAGTATATGAAACATTCAGATAAATTGTAGAAAATGCAGAAAAATTTAGAAAATGTTAGAAAAATATATTTATAAAAATATATTGTAAAAAATTGTAGGAAATGTACGAAAATATATTTATGAAAATTTAAGATAAATTGTAGAAAAATGTAGAAAAATTGTAGAAAATGCAGAAAACATATATTTTTTTGTGTTAGGTATGGCCGGAGATACGCCAGCTCTACTTGACGGAGTCATAGACTCGTCGCACCGGTCCTTTCTTGCTGTGGTTCAGCGCGTGAAACTTAACGTGCTGCGTCCACGTCCACCAGCGGAGTTTATTCCTGTTGAGCCACGATGGGTGCCCAGGTGATATGTCGTCGGATTATATTTTTAAAAATACGTTTGTTTCGTATACGTTTCGTACATAATGTACTTACATTTGATCGTTCTATTTTTCAGGTTGAGTGAGGCTGGTCTTCTTACTATAGGTCGTCTTGCTGAGAGTGGTTTAGTATAGCTGGACAGGTCCCTACTGACGGCTCTAGTTGATAGATGGAGGCCTGAGACAAACACCTTCCACCTCCATTGTGGGGAGATGACACCAACCCTACAGGACGTTGCGATGCTGCTGGGTCTTCCTATCAGTGGGGATGCCATAGGGCCTTGTGTCGTCCCGCCTACATGGTTGGACGATCTAGAAGAGCGTTTTGCAAATATTGATATCACGATTGATGTAGAAGAGCACCCAAAAGCAACAGGCCCTGCCAAGACATGGATCCTCCAGTTCTAGGTACATACCTTATTATGGAACGATTAATGTTAGAGTTATGCTTTTTACTAGTGCAGTTATGGTTTTATTTTATAATTGATCTCGTACTCATAAATGTTCATCTTTTCTATGCAGCCCGACAATTTTGCACATGATGCTGATGATGATAGCGTCACTCGATCCCTTGAGGCATACCTGTTGTGGTTGTTTGGATACATAATGTTCAACAACTCACACGGGGCCTATGTGGATAGGGTGCTTGTGCCTTACGCACTGGAGATCGCAGAGGCAGCTGTGGAGGAAATGCCTCAATACAGTTGGGGTGCAGCGGTACTTGCAGCCACGTACCGTAGCCTCTGCAAGGCATCGGTGCAAAATAAGCACAATGCAATTCTTACAGGATGTCCAATTCTGCTACAGCTTTGGTCGTACGAGAGGATAGCAATTGGTCGCCCGATTGTCGACCACTCACCGTATGAGCTGGATATGTACGGTGACACCGAGGACGATAGGCCCACCATGGGGAATCTCTGGTACGCTCGTCAGGTACGGAAATAACTGCTACTCGTACTATTCTGTTGGCAATTCTGTTGCTTTGTTTTACCTTCTTTGTATTTCTTATTTGTACATATTATTATTAATTTTGTGCAGAAGAGGTGGGCCCACGTACAGTCTTGTCGGGCCTATCCTGATTTTGTTGCTGATTTTGATCGGTTGACACCTGAAGACGTCGTGTGGGAGCCCTACTCCGAGTTGGCTATAAACACTCGTGCACCGATCGGGATATCTTCGGTTTGCTTTCAGGACCAGGCCTTATGGATGACAACTATAGTGTTGGTGTACGACGTTTACATTGAGGCTCACTGCTCGGACAGAGTTAGGAGACAGTTCGGTCAAAGGCAGTTGTATCCTGTGCCGTCAGCATTGGATCGGGTCGAACGCCATGACCACAGGTAACAATTCATATACTATTTCAGTGACTATGCATTGTATAGTTAACTAATCATATTTGACTAAATTGTTTTCAATATTTAGTTTATCGAGGACTGGGCAACCCTTCTCCAACATGTGGGTGACAAGGGTGCAGCCTTGGGTCGACGGCTGGGACCAGGCAGAGGAGAACGTGGCGCTTGCGACTCCTGCACACACGGAGGCTTCGTACAGGGCGTAACTGAGCTGGTACCAGCCTCATACTCGTTGCCGCTTGATATATGCTGACATGCAACCACAGCCGCATGTTGCGACAGCACAGGATGGGTACGCACGACATAGGGATGAAGCATTAGCTGGGGCGGTGAGTCAAAATTATCATCGCTTTTCAAATACTTTGGATTACATTGTTAATGTCTTTTTTTTCTTGCTTGCAGTTTGAAATGTGCAGGTTGATGGACTTAGATGCCAGGGCGAATTTGATGAGGATTCGAGGGGGATCTATGATGGATAGGAATGAGCAAGAGTCGGCCTGGACCCGAGTTTCACAAAGAGCCCATTCCATGCTTGAAGCCTTTGGTAGCCGGACATCGTACGATGACTCGTACGGTTCGTCTCAAGCCTCGACCTCGTTTCCTTGTGGTCCCACACAGCAGCAGTCTTCCCAAGCACCTTATTGGTCTCAGCAGCATTATCCAGGTACGTGAGGATATTTACTAACTTCCTACTTTGAAGCCAACAATTAATTCTCAGTCCATACAGGTGATGCACACCCACCTTACCAACCTCACGGAGGGACTCAGTTTAGTACCATGGCACCAGCTGCAGGGATGTCATTTCAACCAACACAGGCACCACCACGACCTTTCGGTAAACATATAGTTAATATCTTAATTTCAATTAATTGTGGTACGAAGTCTAATTCCTTTTGTATTTACATATAGGATCACAACAGGTGTATGATGCTGGACCTTCTTCGTATTACCCTACGGCGACAGCAGAAGGAACGCAAGGTAAATACCTAATCTGTAGCCCGAATTTATCATGTGCTTCTTATCTCTATGAATATTTTAAATAATTTGAACGGTTTACAGGATCGCACCACCAGCTTCCTGATATGGGTCATTCCTCGTATCCACCACCACCAGGTACGTATGATGAATATATACCAAAATATATGACTTATAAGACGATATTAAGATATCTTAATTGCTACTGTATAGGGTCCACACAGGATACCTTTGAGGCGAACTTCGAAGATTGGAGTCGGTTATTTTCTACACCTAACCCGCAGGCCGATATTACCTTCCAGACACCTGTGCCCACCGGATGTCCAGGTAGAGACGTAGGGCCTCTAGAGCGACACACCTACTCTACAGACCACGTCCACGCTCAGCGTAAAAGAGGTCGACATGGCCGGGGTGGCCGGGGTGGTTAGGATGTGCTTCTAACTGTTTCTGTATTTTTGTTATGGACATGTCATCATGTTATACTTATTTCGTTCTCATACATCACCTATTTCGTTCTCATTTGTGTATGGGTGTGAATTGCTAACTTATACTTTTCATATTCATGTTCTTTACTAATGGTTTTTATTTGTATCCATATCTAAAACACATCTAATGGTGTCGTTCACAACAGGGAGCCTGCTGCCCCCCTGGCGGGCGGCAGGCCCCCTGCCTGCCAGTGGGTTGGCGGCAGGGGGCCTGCCGCCCGCCAGGGGGGCGGCAGGCTCCCGCCAAGAGCTTTCGCGCAAATAAATTTTTTAAATTTACATATAAGTCCCTACCGCCCCGCTGCTGGGCGGCAGGCCCCCTGCCGCCTCCTGCCGGGCGGTAGGGGTACAAAACTATAAAATGTGATATTGAAAATATATTTCTGTAAAAAATGTTTTCGAAAAATATAAAAATAAAAAAGCGCCGCACTCTCTCTTCAGGAGAAAAAAGCCTCCAAAGGTCCCAGAAGCAAATCCTACAAACCAAAACATGCTATGCTGCAGTCTTTACCAAGAAAACTGAACGAAACAATCTCGACCCTTCCGTCTCTTTCCTCTGCTACAGCTGAGAGAGGCGAAAAGGGGGCGAACGCCGGTTCCGGCAGTGGTTCAGCCGGCCTTCTCCTTCTCTGGCGGCTGGGATGGAGTTAGAGAGGGTGGAGGCCTGGGGAAGCGCCGTGCGGATGTACATAGAGTAGCTAGGTCTAGGGTCTGCTCGCCGGCGGTGGTCGTCGGCGGAGCTAGGTTTAGCCGGGGGGATGTTCCTCTGCGGCTTGTGTTCCAGGGCGGCGTCGACGAGGCGATGGCGGCGGCGTCGTGAGGAATAATACTTCAACTCCTCCTCGCCCTGATGGTGCTCCACTTCGGTGCCACCGGCGAGTTTGGAAGCTGTTGTACAGGAGTCCGGGCTTGGATCTTCGTCGCCCTTCAGGTGATGTTGCTCCTGCCCTTTTGCTTCAAGGATGCGGGATGTACTGCGGATGCTGTGGAAGGTGGCTGGATGGATCTGCCTCGGTCTTCCCTCGACAGCGGGGTCTATCGATGGCGAGTTCAGATCCAGGAGCAGGATGGGTCGAGGCGCGGCCTCGGTCGATGGGCGACCGCCGAAGGCTTCATCCCGCCGTTCGCGACGGGTGTCTTTTTCGACTCTTTTCAAAGCCTGTGGGCGATGGGATTCTTCCTGCTCAAGGTGATGCTCGGCGTCTTCTTCGGTGGCGGCGGCCGGCGACGAGGACGACGAGTGCCTTCGGCTTCCTCTGGATCCAGGGACTTCAGTGTAATTTTTATTTTCTGTCGGTTCCTTAGCGCAGTTCGGCTGGGGCAGCTGTTCCTGTATCCTCACAGTATGTTTCTGTATTTGTACGCATACTTGTACGTTTTTCTTACCTAGAAATACAAATACGTATTATCAAAAAAAAACTGAACGAAACAGCTGCTCCATGACAAATCTCAGATCATCATAAATGCAAAGATAAAAAGAGCCACCCACTCAGCAACAAAAGGCAGGCAGGGGGTCCCTGCGGTGGATCAGCAGCATCTAGCAGGTAAACTAGATTATCTCTATCTAGCCAGCATCTATCCATGGCAGTCAGGCAGGATCGGAATAGCATGGGAAGGGAGCGGCCGGATAGCCAAAAACAACACCGCGCTGACACCCCCGTGGCCCCCACCATGGCCCGCACCCAGAACCGGCCGCGGCCAACGAGAGAGCATCGCCGGACGAGACCGAGGAAAAAGACGATGCACTGAAGAACGCCGATGTGCAATGCCGACATGGCAGACGTATTCTCTTTATATCCCGGCAGGAAGAAGAAGAATAAAAGAAGGCGCCTCCCAAATCTCTCGCCTGCTTTTCCCGTCCGGTGTCCATGAATACATGCACGATTTGATTTCTTTTAGCATGCAACTTGACCCTGGGTTTCATCGCTTTGCTTGACATGGCACTGACATGACGCATCTGTTCTATCCTCCAGCGTCGTCTCCTGCACTCTCGTTATCTCGCCAGTAACTAGGCGTATAGCCCGCGCATTTACGTAGCTAGTATTGAAAATTCAAAAAATTATATGTCATTATGTCCTTACTTAAAGACTATACTATTTTTTTACCATACATCATCCTGTTCATTATTTTTAATTATGTCTTATTATTGATTAAAACAATTATCTACCTATAATAACAATTTGATTTGTTGAGCTTTAATAATATTATACAGATAATTATTCTTATTTTTAATTTTATTTTAATTGATTGTTGTTAGTTTTAGTTTTTTATTAATAGTATATATTTATAACTGTTACATAGCTAAATGATATTTTATATTTAATTTTTCATAATGGCATTGGTGGGTGATTTTTAATTAGGCACAGGGGTATTTTAGGCTAATTTTTATCGTAATGGCAGTGGTGAGTAATTTTTATTTTTCTATTTTTTTCGATTAATGTGAGAATTTCTAGACCTTCAGAACGAATGTGGAGGCTCCGTTTGTTGGCCAAATAATAAGATAAGTAGCAAGGTGGCCCGCGCTAATAGCGCGTGTAGCTAGTTTTTTTTATTTAATGTTTAAAAGCAGAAAAGAAGTTGCACCAACATTGGTAATAGCATAGAAAATATTGGTATCTATGTTTTTTATGTAAGCAATTTGCTTCCAACTAATATCTACCTGTGTCTTGCTGTGTTTTATTTTTCTTTGTTTTTAATTTCTCTAGCTATTTGTGCTAATAGCTCATGTTGTTTGTTTTGCGAAATTGACTGGAGGGCTTTGTTCATAGTTGGTTTGGCTTCTAACTATAAAAAAAACATCTCTTTATCATGGGACACTCATCAACCATCGCAATTTGCTGCAGGATATTATAATTTATTTTTTATTTAGAATAATTAGAAATGAATGAACGCAATTATACCCCTGCCGCCTAAAATCATTCCAAGTTCCCAACCCCATTTGCATCGAATCTCCAGAAAATCGAATCCGCCGGCCTCCACATGTTGCCTGCTCCGGCGCACGGTGGCCCTGGTGATGCTCACCTGTTATGGTGCATCAGCCTCTGCTTTGGTCCGTATAGCGTGGAGGTCCAGTTGCGGCCCTCCTACCGGCGGCGCGCTGGGGTCCTGCCGCCGCCAGCCGCCTGCTCGGCCCACCGCGTCGACTGCGCGCTTCGGTTTCTAGTGCACTGTGGCTTCGGTCGGAGCCCTCCTACCGGTGGCGTGCTGGCCCCTTCTGCCACCCGCCCATGCCGATATGCATCAGTCACCACCTCAGAACGCATGGCACGGAGCCTCCGGTCGCGTGCCTACTTCCGCCTGGTCGTGCCGCTGCACCAGCTTGCGTGGCGTTCGCCCGCGAGGCTGTGCCTGCATCATGGTGGGTCCGTCGGGGGACGTCCATCGCTCGGCTGCGAGTATGTGGCAGCAGCACGCCGGATCCGGCGGTCATGCAAATGGGAAACTTAAGAAATTTCCCTTTATTTAATAGCAGCTCAGATACAGAAACTCTTTACATAGAGTGTTTTTACTATTCGTTATATATATGTTTTTGTTAAAACAGTCAAGTGACTTAGCATTCTAATTTTTTTTACTGAAACATTTGTTTTGCTATCTTGCTTAGGTTTTTGAAGTAGCGAAATACAACCACAAATTGTTTTTGCAGTGAGAGCCTAGTGCAACCTCGAAGCTATGACACAGAGAAAGAAAGCCCACCGGTCAAGTGTGATGCTGGTGCCTTCTCGGTGACGACGCGCGGCGGCTCCGGCGATGTCGCACTCCTAGTTGGCCATCTATTTATTTACATGGCTGAGGGTGCGTTTAGTTGGTGAAAAAGTTTGGATTTTGGTACTGTAGCACATTTCGTTGTTACTTGACAAATAATATCCAATCATGGACTAATTAGACTTAAAAAATTCATCACGTAGTAATCAGTTAGACTATGTAATTAGTTATTTTTTTCAACTGCATTTAATGCTCCATGCATGTGTCCAAAAATTTAATATGATGGGTAATGTAGGAAATTTCTTTTGGTAACTAAACAGGGCCAAACTCTTTTCTTGTCCGAGATTTATAGCTATATCTATTGATCGGTATCTTTCAAAATACATGTATGTACCTGCTATACAATATCAAATACATTTTTTTGAAGGGTAGAGTACCAAATACATTTACCTACCTGATATGGAATATTAAATATTTTATTAATTGTGTTAAGCCAAGCCAGGTTACTTTGTCATGGCCGGACTCCTTTTCCGTCCAAGTGGATCTCTTTCCAATAGATTTTTTTATCATGTTGAATATATTGCCATGAACTCTTCTGATTATTTTAGACCGTTAGATCTTCATAAAATCTGACGGTGCAAATTCTTCTCTTTTTTAAATTAGTGAGAATTTCTAGACCTCTCGGCGAATGAGGTGGCTTCTTTGGACTTTTTTAACACTCCTTTATTAATATAATAGATATAATCCTTTCGTCATTTCGTGCTCGGACTCGAAGTGCATTTGCCTTCCTCTTCCTGTTCCTCTAGTCATGTCGAGACCGATCTGGCGCGGCGTAGACTCCACCTCAGCAGCACTGAGAGGCCTTGCCGCATTGACTTCAGGTCTTCCAGCTGCGTTAAGGGCCAGCAGAAACAGTGGCAGGGCAAGAGCGCACTCTCTGCTGCTCGCAATGGGGGAAAAGGATCCGCCGTAGTTCGGCAGCCTGCAGTTGGGCCATTGACAGGTGGGCCTGCATGTGTGGGGCCCACGTGTCAGGGACACCACTGCAGGGCACTCAACTGCAGCGGATCTCGTTCCGCAATGGGGTGCATGATGCGTCCTCTTTTGAGCACCCTTCTTTCGATGACCTGATCCGTTTATACTTTCCCCTTGCCATGCGTCCAAGAACAGCGGAGCGGAGTGCTAGCAGCAGCAGCATCCAGCATGGGCTGCTATTCGGAGGTCAAACGAATCTGTCCCATTTGGCCATTTCTCCACCTCGACAAGCAAAGGATCTACCTCCCTGTGCTTAGTCCGTAGTGAGTAGTGACACAGGCTCTGATGAGACACGAAACGGGGCCATATACAGAGGAGGTAGCTTGGGTTGGGGGAAACGCAACGCAATGCACGATTGCAAAGCTGGAACCTGCTAGCTCCTCGCCAATGGCCATGGTGGACGCGCCTGACTTGGCTTTGGCGATGCCAATGCAGTTCGAGAACAGTGGAGACTGACACACGAGACATGCCTTTTCCGCGGCTTCCTCTTCGCCTTTGCGTTTCTCCTTTTGTGAGACAGAGGAGAGACGACGCCGGAAAGGGGGGTCCAACGGCGAGGCGGAAAAGAGAGGGGCAGGGATCGGAGAGGAGATACACCTAGTGCCTAATCTCTTATCCGATATGCTGATCATCCGGGGCGCTTTACACGGCAGCAAATTGCGCGCCGAGGTTGGTGCGGGCGCCCGTCGTCGCTGCTTTTGCTTCCGCCCGAAGACAAAGCCGAGTCGACCAGAGCCCCATCGAATTGAGGTAACGAGCACCGTTCAGCTTGGCACTGCAATGCAGCAAGTCATCAGTTCTTAGTTTGTCTTTCAAGGACCGGGGATACACTCTGCAGCTTTGTGTTTTCGCTACTAGTCTATCCATCCATGATCTTGCATGGGCTAGTTAGAGATATCTAACAATTATCTATCTTACGCTTTCTTTAACCAATTAAATAATATTCTAATCCAGTATGATAAAGATACATATTTATTATTATGTAATTATAATAAATGTGATAGATTTTGTTATTAATAATTTTTTTTACTTTGCATCGCACCTCCATATATGTTTGATATATATTTAGTTGAGCACTTTGTTAATCTATGTGAACAATATAAAAATTGGTATTCTTATCTCTTCTCTTATACATAAATATATGATTAATATTTAATATATTAATAATGATAAATAAATAATTTATAATTTTATATTGATGCGCTTTAAAATTTTATACACGGGCTGAGGTTGGTTGCAAGCGTGTTGGGTCGCACATGCTGGAGCACACGCGCGCGCGCTCATGCAACTCCGCGCGCGCTCATGCAACTCCCCGATCTGCAATATCATTTTCACGCGAAAAGCTAGGTACTACGAACAGAACGTCCGGATTGAAATATCTGTCTAGAGAAGGAGCTTTTCGTGTCGCCGAACGGTGGAAAGGAACACATTTTTTCATTCCTCTTAATGGTCGGTCAGGTGCTTGTAATTCTCATTCCTCTTAATAAAATATGTGCTCAGACACGTTCGCGAAAAAAAAACGGTGGAAAGGAAGGGCTGCCGAACGCTGCTCTGGAGACCGGCCGGATCGAGCGCAGAGCCGCAGAGTCTCTGATCTGACGCCGTTCCAGAAAAAAAAAAAGCAGCAGCCGCGACGATCCAGCGTTGCAACGGCGCGATCGGTGTTGACTCTCGCCGAAAACGATGCTACCACGCCGTGTCCCTTGCATCCGACACTCCCCAGTACGTGTACCTGTCGTTGCGTTTTCACTTTTAAGGACGGACGAGACGAGAGTATAGATGTCCATCCGAGCGGCCCGGCACAGCCTGAGCCCGGGCCCGCCCTGGCCCGTTCACCTCCGGGCCGTGCGTGGCCCGGCACTATTCTTCAGCGGGCCGTGCCGGGTCAACCCACGGGCTCCGCCGACGGTCAGGCATGGGCCCACAGGCCTGTTTCGTGTCGGGCCAGCCCGCGGAGCCCGGCCTGCTTGTCGAGCTCGGGCCACCAGCGGCCCACGATGGGGGAGCCGACGACAGCGAGGCGCGGCCGCGCGGGTCGCGGCCTCGCAGGAGGAGGCGTGGCGGAGTGCGACAGCGGCGGGGAGGCAAGAGGAGAGGAAGTGCGGTGCTCGGCGGAGTTGCTTGTCGGCCGCGGGAGGAGGCTCGGCACTCGGCGGAAAGGCGGCGGAGAGGCGAGACCGTGAGAGGAGATCTAGGGTTAGCCGGCTAGGGTTGCGGGAGGAGGCGGCGGAGAGGCGACGCGGAGACGAGGAAGCGCGGGGCGGAGACGAGGAGGCGGAGGTCGACGCCGTGGAGCCGAGGAGGCTGCGGCCGGCGAGGCGGAGACGAGGAGGGGTGCGGGGCGGAGATGAGGAGGTGGCGGGGGTGCGGTGCGCCGACGAGGAGGTGATGGGGGAGGGCGCAAACTCGCTGTCTCGCGGAGACGAGGAGTCGGGGCGGGGGTCGGGGAGGAGGGGAGGGCGCTATGGAGGGGGGGTGGGCGGCGGGGCGCTGGGCTGTGTTGTGCTGTGGGCTGTGCTCCTGTGCTTTTGGAGTTAGCGGGCCGCTACCGTACCGGCCTGCTAACTCTATGCCGGGCCGTGGGCTGGGGCGACGGCCCAAGCCCCGGCATGAGGAGCGGGCCGGGCCAGTCCGAGCACGGTTTGAACCGGGCTGGGCCGTGCTTAGGCTAGGCCAAATTGGCCGTACTTCGGGCGGACTAACGGGCTACGGGCTGCATGGACATCTATAGACGAGATCCAGGCAGCCCTGCAGGGCTGGACGAGCAGGACCGGCCGACGCCCAGGCACCAGCGAGCCTGATACCTGTTCCGCGACCGGTTCTCTGTGCCGGAAACGGAGGAGGCCTGACGACACCACCCGCCGGCCCTGCGAACGACGGATCGTGTCGGGCCGAATCCGCCATGGGCGTTGCCTCCCGTCCCGTGCCGCCCACCCAAACCGACGACGGCGGGTGTGTGACGCCGCGCGCAGACAGAGGCCAGCGCCACGGCGAAAGGCAGGCGACCGCCACGCCCGAACGGAGCCGAGCAGCCGACGCCAGCGCGAGGCCCGGGGAGCTGAGGTCACCGCGGCTGATCGCGAGGGCTCACCCGCCGGCCTGTCCAAGAGCACACCAGTGTTGCGCCGAGAAAAAATAGCTTAGCACGGATCGATGGGGCGGCCGCCAAACGAATCGAGTGCCCCCACGGGAACAAACCATCGGAGGATGGTCTGCCATTCGTCGTCTCCTCTGCCAACGGCCGCCATGCGATGCTGCTTGACCTGCTTCGTTTCATCACGCTACATGCATGACACTCCTGACCAAGTCATCAGTTTTGTTTCTCTTTGGAAAAAAAAAGAAAAGAGGACAGAAGAAATCAAAGTCATAGAATAAGTGCACGAGGAGGTAAAGGAGCGTAAAAATCCCCAATCTTATCATCTTTTGAGAGACCTCCCTCCGCTCCGATTGATATCTGTGCACATATCATTGCTCGCCATGAGGAGGGAAAGGAACCGGGGGAAAAAGGGAGCTCGGAGTGGCGAAGGCCGCTGACGTCATCATGATCTATAAATGGCCAGGTGTGCAACGGAGTGAGCCTACAGCCTACACCAACCCTCCCCTCTCCGCCAGTCCTCCCACTCCGCAGTCTTGCACTGCACGACCCCGGTGCTGGTGGGCAGTGGCGCCACATCCTCCCTCCTCCGCCGGCTTCGCCTCTCAGCCAACCGCCGCTGCTTACCCCATATAGTTAGCTCAAACTGCCATTTCAAGCACTTGCCGGTCACCCTTGCCAAAATTGATGAGCCTCCTGTTCCTGTCTGGCACAAGCATTTAAAAATTGCTGGAGCTCGATTTCGTAGAAAGTCAGTGTCCGATGGCTTCTTTGATCAGCTCGTCGGCTTCAGTTCTCAGCCTGTCGTTCGTGATCCTGTCGACCTTTCAAGGTACTACTGGCAATGGTGGATCTTTGGTTTTTCCTGTTGAGTTTTGAGCTTCAATTCGTACGTGTCGCCCCGCATCAATCCATGGTTTTCTCGATCTTACCGATGGAATGTCTGACCGACTGTCATCTGTGCGCCCAGGGGCGGTGGCCGGGATCACGTTCACGTTCACGAACCGGTGCGGCGGCACGGTGTGGCCGGGGGTGCTGGCCAACTCGGGGAGCTCGCCGCTGCAGACGACGGGGTTCGCGCTGGGCGCGGGCGAGGCGCGGTCGCTGACGGTGCCCGCGGGGTGGTCGGGCCGGTTCTGGGCGCGCACGGGCTGCGCCTTCGACGCGTCCGGCAAGGGGTCGTGCGCGACGGGGGACTGCGGGTCCGGCGAGGTGGAGTGCCACGGCCGGGGCGCCGCGCCGCCGGCGACGCTGGCGGAGTTCACGCTGGGCGGCAGCGGGGGCAAGGACTACTACGACGTGAGCCTGGTGGACGGGTACAACCTGCCCATGGTGGTGGAGGCGGCAGCGCCCGGGTGCCCCGTGACGGGGTGCCTGGTGGACCTCAACGAGCGGTGCCCCGCGGAGCTGCGCGCCGGGCAGGGGCCGGCGCAGGCGTGCCGCAGCGCGTGCGAGGCGTTCGGCCGCCCCGAGTACTGCTGCAGCGGCGACTACGGCAACCCGGACACGTGCCGCCCCTCCGTCTACTCGCAGATGTTCAAGACGGCGTGCCCGCGCTCCTACAGCTACGCCTACGACGACGCCACCTCCACCTTCACCTGCACCGCCACCGACTACTCCATCACCTTCTGCCCGCCGCGAGCCGGCACGCCCAACAGGTAACAAACGAACGCCGCGCCACCCCTGCTTTGCGTGCGCACCGTGTCCAACAATCCCTTTTCGATTTGGTCTCGCTGCAGAGCCAAACCTTTCCAGCCAAACGCCTTTCCTAGCATCTGCTGCTTGAAAAATCAAACACGGTCAAGGAAGGCCCTCTCTGCACTTGCTTGAGGCAACAGCACAGCAGTATTGGGAGATTTCTTTTGCATTGGGATTTTTTTTTTCCTTTTGGAGGGACAGATTTTTACACTGGGGATATGGCGTGGCAGAAGCCCATGGTTGACACTGACGGACGTAATGGCCGGAGAATATGATAGGAGCATCTCCAACCTCCCGGATTGCTTAGAAAATATTTTTTTTTGTTGGCAACAGAAGCATCGAAATGGGATGGGGAAAGGAGGCGCTTTAAATTGTTCGCCTCGCTTCTTTTGCCGCCACCGCCTTTGTTCCTTCCCCAGTCACCAGTCCCCTCGCTAGTGGCGGTTGAGTTAAAAGTCGCCCGTGCCTAGTTGGCACAGCAAGCCATGGATAGCCCAAGAAAAGCTTCGAATCTTACCACTCACAGTTCGTCGATCGATCTTTGCTTATGAGAATGTTCAATGTTGTATGGCCGAATCGTTCTGATCAGAGCCATGTCGGCGACATTTCTGCAGCCAGAAGGCGACCAAGGACCCCTCGCCGAGGCCCAACGACGTGCAGCTGGAGGGCGACTCCTGGCTGGCGAGCCTGGCGACCGGCGAGATGGACGGCGCGACGTCGACGGCGGTGGCGTCGTTGCAGCTCCAGGCCGCGTTTGCCACGGCCGCAGTCGTTGCCTTGCTGATATGACGGAAGGGGCTCGCAGCCCTCGCGTGGCGAGACGGCGGCTCTCGATCGGCAGCGGGAGTGGCCGGAGTCGCTTTCGGGATTCAATACAGGATTGGAGCAAGTAGGATGAAGACGTGAAGCATATTCCTTTTAGCCTTTTGTCTTGTGGATAGAGGAGTTGACGAGGTGGCAACTATACAGCTTCTAGTGCTACGGTGACGGTGTCGGTCAACAAGCACGCTCTGCATTAGGCCCTGTTTAGATGTTTACCCTTTAACCTTGTAAACGCAAAAAAAAACATCACATCGAATGTTTTAACACATGCATGAAGTACTAAATGAAGTCTATTTATAAAACCTTTTGCATGAATGGGCTGTACATCACGAGACGAATCTAATGAGCCTACTTAATACATGATTTGCAACAGTGATGCTACAGTAACCATCCGCTAATTATAGATTAATCATGAATTAGTTAGCATCATTAAATTCGTCTCGCGATTTACAACCCATCTGTGCAAAAAATTTTGTAAATAGACTTTATTTAATACTTCAAATTAGTAAGATTCTATCGCAAATTTTTTTGCGTTGGAACTAAACACAGCCTTAGTTTATTTTCGATCCCTTCAGCAACACACATGTCACTCCAGTTTCTTTTTTTCCCTGTATACACTGTTTATTTATTTCCTTATTCTTCTTCTATCTCTTCTTGTCACATGCAGCATTCTAAGTAGAGAAGTATAGCAAGATTTAGCACACCTACTCGCCATGTCTTGATTTGGTGTTTTACTTTTCTGAAAGTTTGAGATATGGATGACACCAAGGACTTTGATATTCCTTGACATTTGTTCTCGCTCACTTCTTATGCTTTCCAACACTGAGTTTGAGATGTTAATGACAACCAAGGATTTCTTGTTTTTGAAGTTTTTTCCTATAGCAACCTTTTGAAGTTTAAACACAGATAAGAATCTCCTAGAAAGAGCAAGATTTGATCGATACTGTTATTTGAGTGATCATCACAGTTCATTTAGATACGGTGAATCAGCTAAAAAGAAAACGGGGGTGCAGATCTTAATTTCAAAGGATCCGTGGGCCCACGGAGATATGGTCATCAGAAGGAAAAGGTAAATGATCACATATACATAAACCTCGAAGAAACTAGATATGGCCTAGTAGGCAGTAGCAGTTCATTGTCAAATGCAGATAGACGTCCCGTCATAGTCACTGCAAGTAATTACTGAATGCCATTCTATCTCACAACTCCAGCAAAGCAGCATTTACAACAGAAGAGGTGATACCGACATCTGTTCTAAAAGTATCAACAGAACGAGCCTAGCTGTCTCCTGCATTTTTCCCCCTAGTGTCCATTCAGCACTGTTAAAAAGGCCTATGGAGTCAATCATAGACGAACAATATTGTTGGTCCCTGAAAAACATTCGAGCCTTCCTTTTCTACTTTCTTTTGGAGCCTCAGCTCAGCTCGGCATGTTGATGCCTGAATCGAATCTCCTTACAAACAACATTGCATCTTCAGCTACAATGCCCTCGCGGGCATCCCTTACTTTTCTCACTTTTGCAGTTCTGTCAGGCAAAAAACCCACCTGTACGATTCCGCTTACCCTTTACAGTTAACGAGTAATGGATTTTCTCCAAAATATCAAACTAGGAGCCTAGGAGGAATATGCCCTGTGATGTTACAGTAGATGACACCTGGCTTCTTACTGTTAGAAATATCTAGCTGTGTAGGAATTAATCAAGAATGTCACAATTATACCTGCATTATCAAATTGAAAACTAAGTACAAATTATACAGCAGTGATGTGATACGATTTTTTCAATGTTCACTCACCTTTTCGAAAAGAAAACCTGAGATTTGTACAGGTGCACTTATACCGTTACACATCAGATTCCACATAAAGCTAAGATCAACAGCATCCATCCCTTATGCACATATATATGCACAGAATTGTCGTTGTCTATTTTTGACAGATTGTAATATCGGTGTTAAATGGGTTGAAAGTATCTCCAAGGAAATTTCAATGATGTATGCTGTTTCAACATGTGCTTTATGGTGAGGTGCCATTGATGTGCCCTCCTGGAATAAAGTGAACCAAAGGTGATTCTGAATTGCAGGCTAACCAATTGTGATTTGTGAGCGTTAAAAAATGTGCCTGATTTGGATAGGGACATATGACATTAATCACCATGGACCACCCTAAAAATTTATGCTCTTCGCCATATTAGCATCAACTCAAACAAATTGTGTAAATAATCAGTACCACACAATCTGAGCAATATGCATGTTAGTTTCAACCTGGATAGTCAAGATGTAAAAAATTGTGTATGCAGTCCAGCAGATCTTGTAATCTGGTAGTTTTGTATAAGTTAGTTTACTAAAAGGGACAAAAAATATTCAAGTAGTAATTAGATCCAATTTTTAGTTAAAAAAAGTGTTAAGAAAGAAGAAAAGGTTTGGTAATCATATAATCCTGAATCACTCACTTCCGTTCATTAAGAACATTTGCAACTCACCACCAACCTTAGACAGCTGTTAGGTGCATCAACATGTAGTTTTATAACCTAGATGCAGTGCATGCACTCCACTGACCCACCTCATAGGCTTATACTCTCTTCATACTCGAAAAGAAAGTGGTTTTGGACAGTGAAACGGTCTCCAAAGTTTAACTTTGACTTATTATTTTTATAAAAATATTTATCGCAAAATGATATATTTATATTTTTATGAAAGTATTTTTCAAGACAAATCTATTCATATGGTTTTGTATTTTGAAACTCAACAACTTAAAAGTTATTTATGATTTATATTTCCAAAATGTTTGACCCAAACCTTGTCCACAATGACTTTCTTTTCGAGTATGGAGAGAGTTCTTCAGAACTGCATAGGTAATTCAGTGCACAGGTAAAGCTTAACAAGAGTAAAATGTTCGCCATCGTGTAGCCATAGTCACCAAGTTCCACTTCCCAGGACAATGAGATCGTCGGGAACATGATACATTTTACACAGCGGGGACGGAAATGTTACCGCGTTCACGAGGAATACCGGAGCGTTCCGCGTTCCCGGTGACTGTGTCTAGCTCGGTCAAGACTGGATGAATAAAATAGTAAAACAAAACGAAAATCCACAAACTGATGAAAGTTACTTAATTCAGATTTGTACTTGGTGCTACGAAGAAGAAAAGAAGTCTGAATAGATACTGCAGGATGTCTGATTAAGACAATCTGCTCTCCAAAAATCTACTTTTTGTCAGAGCAAACGAGATAAATGTAAACTCCTTTTTTTGGAACAAGTTCTGCACTCAACTCCAAATGAGAGCATGTACATATATGCAGCCAAAGAGGCAAGAATATCAAGATTAGTCAGTTTTATCGAGGCGTAACCCACCTCCGGCAGCCTATTTGCCTTACCGATCTACCTACCACCATGCGATTTTTTTAACCTTTTTAATAATATTTTAATTTAAACCCGGTTGCCGTTTTATTTGCACGGCATAGCCCGTTTGGTCGCGCCATCCGTACTGGCGCGACAATTAGCTTTTGTCGCGCCAGTCCGGGTGGCGCGACAGGCGTGCCATGCTGGTGCTGTGACCTGGACCTGCGCCACGTGGGCACTGACGTGTTCGGCTCTGTCGCGACAAGTTTTGTCGCGCCATGCGGGCTGGCGCGACAAGTCTAATGTCATGGGCCCGTGCCAGCCTCTTCTCCCCCACCCCCTTTCTTCCCTCTCTTCCTCCCGGCCACTCCGCCTCCAGAGAGGCCGCCGCCGGCGTCCTCCCAGATCCCCTCCAAATCCGGCGTTTTGGAGGGGGTAAAGTGGGGGGAATCGTTCCCCTACATCCCCTGAAGGTATTCCCCTAATTATTTCATCGTTTAACCATGCACATTAGTAGATATTTGTGGTTCATGGTGATTAGGGTTTGGTTTTTGATTTAAGAAAAAGTGTTGTAGTTGATATGGTAGTCATGATTAGATGTTTGGATGACATGTAGATGTTTATCTGCTCGCGATTTGGACGTGAGGTAGCACGTGCATGCACCGATTAATAGGTATTGTATGATTGAATAGAGGGAAAAATAATATCTTTGTGATGCCAATATTAACTACTTGTTCATGAATTTTTACATGTGCACATTGTAGTAGTTCTTCATTTTATTTGCACACTGCAACCTCTTTAATCATGTGAATGCTCGTAAAACTTGTAGTAAGCACTAAGTAGCTTGGAAATTTTGTGGTGCTTGCATAGATTTGGGCACAAATGAAATGAATTGAGCTAATATTTTTTTAGCAACTTAAGCATTAGCAGATGTAGGCTGTAAATATTTGTTGAGCTTAGATTTTTCATATATAAGATTAATGAGCACATTTCTGTCGATATATTTAGGCACATAGTATTATAGAGTACTTGTTGCTGCTGTAATTAATAGTGGCTTTGGATCATATTTTTAGATATCTGAATATACCTAGACATGGACGAATTAGTTCGGTTCTTTCACGGGGGTATGATTAAGGAAAATGGAGAGTTTGAGAATATGATAGAGGATGTAGAACTTTTCGATAGTTCTCCATCGTTCACGGATTTGGTAGACCGAGTTGTTTCAAAGCATTCTTGTGGCATTGATGAAATAACTCTGAGGGGCAGATTTGACGGCGGTAAAGCTAGAGTACATTATGTTATGCTGACATTGGAATCGGAGATGCATTGGAGGAAGTACAAGGATATAGTTGCGCGTGCAAATGTGGTTTGTTAGGAGGTTGTTGTTGAAATAACCCGTACATCTAGATCACAAGAACCAGTTGGGATAGTAGATGAAACTCCATTTCGTATTGAAAATATAACTCAAGAGTCAACTGTTGTAAAAGATGTCCCAAATCTCACTTGTGCTAGTGAATTTGTTGCGGATTATGATATGGCCGTCGCTTGCGATCGTTTCGACAATGGTACCTTCGAGGAGGAGGATGACAGGGGTGCTGGAGAGGATGATGATATTTCTTTAGGTTCAGAGGACAATGAATACGATAGTAGTGATGATGAGAACGATGATGAAGCCACTGGGGAAGAAGAACCGGAGGGTAATGCTAGGGCGCCCCAAGCAGAGCAGGAAAATGATGATGGCGACGGATCCAGCCCTAGTGATGAGGAAATAAGTGGTGATGAGGAGTGTAGGGATGGGGCAATGGGTCGGGCTGTTAATAATGCTGAGGCACGATTTAGTTATACCGCTGAAGAGTTGCGCATGATGAAGCTAGCCCATGTTGAAGTCCCGGCGGTTTCAAATGCTAAGGATCTTAGTAGGATCCATAGAGCCATTTGTGACTCATATATCTTTGAAAGCGAGTATGTAATTGATAGTGACAGTCCAGAGATTCGCAAGGGCATGAAGTTCAATTCACTTCCAGAGTTGCAGTTTTTCTTGGTTGATTATGCAGTGCGTCATCATCGTCCATTTAATGTGGTTCATTCGGACAAGAGCGTATGATACGATGTGCTATGCAAGCAGGGGTGCCTATGGGTGTATGGTCACAGATTGTTAGGGGCACAGGTCAATGGAAAATCACCAGAGTAATACAGCCTCACACATGTGCATCCTCGATACCGAAGCAAGTTCACGCGCAGTGCACGGCACGTTACCTAGCACATCGCATTCTTGGTATTGTTCGGAAGGACAGCGACACATCAGTTCCTTCGCTTATGGAGTCAATTTTCGGCATGTGTTCTTACCGGGTGAAGTACTCGAAAGCATGGCGTGCAAAACAACATGCTATAGCTCTTTGCTGGGGAGATTGGCTAGAGTCATATGTAAGGGTGCCCAGAGTCTTGACGGGCATGTCCCTATACAATACAGGGATTAGATAATTCATACACACGGGAAACATGATGCTTCCTCACAACGGAGTGTACAAGCACGTTTTACAAAGGGTGTTCTGGTGCTTTCCCCAGTGTGCTGAATCATTCCAACATTGCCGACCTGTGATCCTCGTGGATGCCACATTCTTGACGGGTAAATACAAGGGGACACTAATGATGGTAGTTGTGGTGGATCCAGAGAGACAACTAGTTCCGTTAGCCTTTGCTTTGACCGAAGGAGAAAACAACGACAGCTGGTCCTGATACATGAAGCTGGTGCAGCGATATGTCTTGGGTCCCTCCAGGCAAGTTTGTATGATTTTTGACCGGCACCATGGCCTCCTAAACTGCGCTAAAGAGCACATGGATGGATTTCCCCCTCTTGTGCATAGGTGGTGAATGCGACACTTTGCAGCAAACATGTGGAGGCGTCAGAAAAAGAAGGAACTAATTGGGAAACTAAAGTTGCTTTGTTCAGTGCTCACGGAGAAAGCTTTTGAAGAAAAACTTGCAGATTTGGAGAAGGAAATGAATGACACGGCCAAGGAGTGGCTGAAAGGCGAGATGGTTGACAAGGATAAATGGCCTCTTGCTTATGATGAAGGTGGGAAGCGATACGATATCATGACCACGAACAACACTGAGTCATTAAACAATATATTTAGGGGTATTCGGTCAAGACCTATTGCAGGCATTGTAGAGTACTCATTCGAGAAGTTGAATGAGTACTTCATCGATAGATGGGGTAAAGCCCGGAGTTTGTTGGATAAGGGTGAACAATGGGGACTAATAGCGGAGGAACACCTGAAGGATGCTGAGGATATATCGGTGAACCAACTTGCAGCACCTTACGGCCCTGAAAGAATGATTTATGGTGTTAGAGGTGCGGGTGGTACAAATATAGGAGGAGAGAGTCATAGAGGATGCCATTACAAAGTGGACCTCAGATCTGGCGAGTGCACTTGCATGACACC
This sequence comes from Panicum virgatum, assembly GCF_016808335.1. NCBI lineage: Eukaryota > Viridiplantae > Streptophyta > Magnoliopsida > Poales > Poaceae > Panicum > Panicum virgatum. The sequence continues at coordinate 53,742,724 of NC_053137.1, read as the reverse complement.
ACAGCTGTTACACCTTCCATGCTCCCACCTAATAACGGCATGTAAAGCTCGAGGACTTTGTTTCAAAAGCCCCACTTATTTGAGTCCGTATTATGCTCGGTCGAACACAATCAACATATGGGAGTCCAGTTTTGAGCCTTACCTCGATCCGTCCCAATGGCCCGAGTACAAGGGACTAGAGTACGTGCCGGATGCGTCGCTATTGAAACCTAAAAAAGGAAGGAGGCGGAAGAAAAGGCTCAAAGGTGACATGGACGAGTCGCAAGGTCGGGCTAGTGCGGACTATGGCACCGGTGATTTCGATGAGGACAGGAGCCAGAACCGTTGCTCCAAGTGCCATAGATTTTGTTCTCAGTGCAAGTGTAAGAAGAAAAAGAAATAAAAAAGAAAAAGAACGGCCCAACTTAACCCGAGTAAGAGAAGAAGGCATAGAACACAGGTTTGTGCTTAGTATGAATAATAATTAGCAATACAAGTTTAATTAGAGTTTATTGTTACTCTACAATCGTTGTTGCGATAATATTTATTAATCGTCTATATTTATTGTTTAAAATAGAGTTCATTTTTCTGTTGGTTCTAACTGATCAAGTTTTGATTTGTCACTGCAGGATGGCGCACCCCAGGTTCCCCCTACTGGAGATGTTCTACGACTCCAAGCACCGAGCACACGTCCTAGTTGACCGTGGGGAGGTTAGTATTTGTTTTACCAAGTACTTCAATTTATATAATTTTTTCTTGCCCTCTAACGACTCGTTTGCTATGCTACCAGGCGCTGCAGCCCCTCCGCGCACGTACCCACTCCCCACTTCGGTGGGATGAGCGGTACGTGTCGTATCTTCGCCGGGCCGGGATGCTTCCTCTTGCGCGTGTTGTCTGTGCAGGGCTCCCGGTTATGGATGCCCCTCTTCTGACTGCTTTTGTGGACCGATGGAGGCCAGAGACACATTCATTCCATTTACCTTGTGGGGAGGTCAGCATCACTTTGCAAGATGTGGCGATGATTCTCGGGCTACCTTTAGAGGGCAATGCAGTGATCGGCATGATTCAGACTGATGGTTGGAGGGATATGGTGGAGGCACACATTGGGATTCGACCTCCAGAACCACCTAAGGGAGTCAAGGATAGGAAGACTTCAGGGGTTAGCTTGACTTGGTTGAAGCAGAATTTCAACCATTGTCCTCAGAGAGCACCTCAGGAGGCTGTAGAGCGGTATGCTCGCGTGTGGTTGTGGCACCTGTTAGGGGGTTTCCTGTTTCCTGATGGTTCCGGGAACACCATCTCATGGATGGTCCTTCCAATTCTGGGACAGCAGTGGGAGAACATCGCTCGGTACAGCTGGGGGTCGGCAGGAATAGCTTGGCTTTACGGGAAGCTTTGTGACGCATGTCGACGTGTTGGCAATGACTTGAACCTAGGAGGTTGTGCATACCTCCTGCAAATCTGGATTTGGGAGCAGTTTTCAGTCGGACGGCCATACCGTGGAGAACTAGAGGTAATTTTTGGCTTACAATTTAATTTTGAGTTTAGTGCACATTATCTGTTGTTCTTAACCCTAACTTTTCTCTGTTTGCAGCCGTGGCCGCACCATGATCCTGGGTCAAGGCCCACCGTTGCTTACTATTGGAAGAACATTGGAGCTGTCAGAGGGGATCCTTTGCGCCGCTACATGCGTTACATGGACTAGGGGCTAGACTTTTCAGTGACTAGGCTTTTCAGGGGCTAGACTTTTCAGTGACTAGGCTTTTCAGTGACTGGCGTCTACGATATCTACATTTTTCAGTGATTTGATGTTTCAGCCAGTCCTCTTTACAGTAAATAGGTTGTACGAGATAAGCTTTTCAGTGCCCAATCCCGTCATGCGCGTGGAGCAAATTGATTCCACTAGACCATCTACGCACCAAATCCCGAGTATTATAAAAGGACCCCAACCATCTCATTGCCGTTCAGCAGTATAACGAGCCTTCCAAACATAAGCTGAGAGAAACCATGTCGTGGATGCAAGGACCCATTGATCCGCCTCCTCCGCACCCAAACTTAGAAGTTAGAACCAGATCATTCTACGGTGCGCACAATGCCCTTCCAGTACAATTATGGCCACATTGTCATCATGAAAACGACGTTGTTGTACAGATCTACGAGCTGTTTGGTGATGCAGGACGATGGTTCTTCCGTTGTCCTTACTATGAGGTTTGATATATTCGACATCTATGTTTTATTTCATGGTCGCACATTTCTGTAAACAGATAAGCATCTAATTCATATTTATTTAACGTAGACTTCAGATTGTGGGTTCACTTACTGGATTGATGGTGCTATGGAAGTCCATGTTCAAGAATACATACGTCACCTCCACGTACTGAACCAGCAAAAGGATTTAGAGATCAATATGAAGCATGTCAAATCAACCAACTTCTAATTGAGAATCAAGAGAAGTCGACGATGGCCGAGCGCATCACACAATTGGAAGAAGAGCTGCACCAGAAGCGTGCCAAGAACTTGACGAGACGCTTCATGCTACCGACAATTACAGGACGGCGGAACTATTATGGTTAGTGGACATGGATTCATGTGCCCAACTCTACTTGGGCACGCTTCATGCCACAACAACTTATGCATCTCTACTTGCAAATGTAATATCAAATTATCCATCCTGTATTTCTATATCCATATTTTAGGTGTCTAGTACTTTTCATTTCAATGAGGATTTATCCGTCCATGTAACATGTGTACGTTATGTCACTTGATATGTATGGATCCATCTAACATATCATTTTCCACCCTAAAATTTTAGTTCAAACAATGAAGATGACCCATCATTACATTGCACACGATACAAACTAAATAAATTCTAAATTTCATAACCATATAATGGTCGAAACTAGATATAAAGTCTCATACACATACGACAACCACATGAATACTTAAAGCACATAAATAGTCCAGCAATAAAAAAATCTGTCACACACATAGTCGAGCCATACATAGAGTCCATACATCCACAAATAAAACTACCTAATCAGAGTCACCTTCAATCAAAAGCTCTCCCCAACCATCATCATCATCATCATCTCCATCATCTTGGACTACAGCTTTCCTCTTTCTTGCCTCAATTTGGGACACTATGACCTCTACTTCTGCTGCATTTATTGCCCACCACTCGTCATCATCTCCATCATCAGGAACGTGGTCATGGTCAGAACCACTCTTCCCTTTGTACTGCACTGCACTATTCCCTTGGTTATTGACTACATGTGTGTCGATGGACAAGTCTTGGACCACTGTCTTCATTGCCTCAATCTGAGAAGGCCTCACGCGTACTTCCGCTCCGGCCAAGTCAGCAACGAGTGCTTTCATTACCTCCAATTGTGCCTCTTTTGCAATTTTGGCTTCCTTTGCTTTCAACCTTACCGCATCAACGTCAACACCCCTTCTTGAAGCCTCTTTCCACTGAAAGTGGTGTTCCCACGTTCCTTTAGGAAAAACCTTCGTAAAATCACATGCACGCAGTTTAGCCGCACTTATCTTTTCTTCCGAGTACATGCTTCTGTTCTTCCTCCAAAAAGTGATGAGTTCCTCTAGACACTCAAGAACAAGCTTGCCCGAATTTCCATATTTGGCAACTAAGTCAACGGCAACTGGACCAAAAAGTATCCTTTCGTCAGGAAGAGGAACTTTGTACTCACGCCTTATCTTGTCCTTTTTTCAAGGGTCTTTCTCGTCTTATACGGTTCGGCACTACGACCCAACTTAATCATAAGATCCTCCCTTCCAGGAAAGGTCTCCCAGTCACAGTTTCTTCCCTCCTACACAACATGAAATGTATTGGCCAACTGGATGACAAACAAAAAATTTAAACAAGCATAGAAGGGAAAAATGTCATTTACCCAAAAGAGACCAAAAGAGTTGCCACAATACCAACCGTAGCCCAACTCCATTGGAATGACACCCCTTCGAGCCAAAATGCCACATTTGCAACGAGGTCTTGGAGCCCGCTCACACGGACATTTCTCCTTACCACTCTCAAATTCTTTAATTTGCTCTTCAGTGTAGTACCAGTTAATCTTGGGGCCGTAGATGTACTCCTGGAAGTCTTATAAAGGCCATCCATCCTGCATGAAAACAGGATATGCAATACAAAGATACTCGGTTAAATATTAGGTCATGCTAAACCAATTCAAAACCATTGCTAAAAAATCTTACATGAGTGGTTAGCCTGCAACGGAAGAATGGAGTAAATTTTTTAGGGAGCTCAAGGTTGGGATGCTGCAGCTTGGAAGGATGTCCATAGTAGCAAAGGGGAGGGTTCTGCACGCGGATGCACGCTACCGCTTGCTTTTCTTCATTGGTCATTGGAGGAGGATTAGGTGGAGGAGGCACCCACCTCTTGAACTCATTGAGTGGCTTTGTCTCATCCTTATCATATGGGAAAAACCGGATCCTAGGGTCAAACTTGTCTGGTCCATCAATCCATTGAAAGAACATACACGGCTCTGTCCAGTAATATGTATCTCTTCCGGCACTCACAGTGTGCATTTCCGACTTAACAGAACACATGTAGTACGTTCTAGCAGCTGTGGTCGGCCACCTAGATTGCTTCACCTCTGCCGGAATACCACATTCACAATTTGGGACAGGTAGTGCTGGAGGAACTGGGGCATCCTCGCATCTTACTGTAAGATACTGTATCTCAACCTTACGCTTGCGTTCCGCCATCAACCTAAAGACAATACATAGTACCACGATGGAGAAGTATCTAAATGTTAGACATCCACATTCATTTTCTCCAACTCTCCATTTTCTTTATACATACTCCGTGCAACAACTGAGCGAAATCATCTATCTACAAAGAAAGCAACTACAAAAACAATTCCATGTTGCCTATTATCCATGAATGAAACTCATATTAATAGGTCATCAATCCTAATATCATTCCCTCTACTCAATTCTAGAATAGATATTAATCGGTACATGCACGTACTACCTCACGTCCAAATCGCGAGCAGAGTACCATCTACCTACGTGTCATCCAAAACTTTAATCATAACTACACTATCAACTACCACATCACTTCTCAAATCAATATCCAAACCCTAATCACCTTGAACCACTAATGTACATGGTCAAACGAAGAAATAATAGGGGCAATACCTTCGAGGAAGGATGGGGAACGATTTCCCCCACTTTTCTCTCCACAAAACGCCGGATTTTAGAGGGATCTGGGGGGGGGGGGGCGAATGGCCGGCGGCGGCTTGAGCAAGCCTCTCAGCTCAGGCAGGAGGGGGAAGAAAGGAAGGGTGGGGGAGGAGTGGGCCTGCGCGGCCCCAGGACATAGCGCCAGGCGGGGCGGCGCGACAATCTTGTCGCGCCATTGCATGTGGCGCGACAGGCGTGCCCACGTCACCTGCCTGCGTGGCTCGCCACAACCCCCTGCCAACGTGGCACGCCTGTTGCGCCACCCGTACTGGTGCGACAGAGGCTAATTGTTTAGCCAGTACGGATGACGCGACCAAACGGGCTATGCCGTGCAAATAAAACAGTAGTCGGGTTAAAATTAAAATATTATTTAAAAAAGTTAAAAATAAAAAAAAACCCACCATGCCGACTGCCCTGTTTTGCCTAATGCCATGGGCGAAGCACGGCTGGGGGCTGGGGCACTGCCGTACAATTGGCGCAGGAAAAAAAAAGCAAAGGCACATCGTACTTCGCCGGCGGCGGCTGCCGCCACGGCCACTAGCCGGAGGCCGGAGCACCGTCGTCCGACCACGATGCTCGTATGGCCCGTTTCGCCGTGTTTTCGTAGGAACGCTTGGGGTTTGGGGCCCAGTGTGTTCGCAGGGCCAACAAGGCTCGCATCGTGGTCCTGGGCCTGGTGCGTGGACGTCTATCTCTACGAGCAGCTAGTTTGTTTTGAGCCCAGACACACCTTCATATGGGCTTTGCACACGACCATTTTTTGAATAATACAATCTGGAACAGCGAATCCTCCTCGTGCGCCGCCGTAGTCCGTAGGCCGCCGTGCTAGCTGGAACCGACGCGGGACGACGGACGGACGGAGCACGATCATCATTTGTCACGAGGCCAAATTCAATTCCAGCTCCAGCTCCAGCTCCAGCTCGACCGCCCTAATTTCAGCCACGCGCTCTGGGGTCTCCACGGCCACAAGCGGATCACGCAGTTCCCCTCGGGTGCTCTCCACTCTCCACGTCTCCAGAGCAGCACCCGGGGATCGATCGATACGCGCCGCCCTCCCAGCCGTCACGCGGATTCGCACGCGCGCGCGGCCCAGCCGCCCGAGCCCGGGTGGGCTGGCTCCAGCGCGCGCCCGGTGGACAGCGAGGCACACGGGCACGGCACGCTGCCATGCATTGCAACTATGCAACGGAAGCCGCAGCAGAAACCGAAGTCGCATGACGGCGGCGGCGGCGGCAGTGAGCCGAAGCTTCCGCCCGCCTTCCGCGCTCCGTGTCCCCGCAACCTGGCCATGCGCGGCCGTACGCGCATCCTCGAAACCCGCCTCCGTGTCGCGCCGCGTATATACAGCTGGCGTCCCGCACCGTGCTAGCTACTAGCGGAGAGCGAGCAGTGTGATCATATCGATCGCCATGCGCCCGTGCGGCGGCGCGCGGGAGCACTACTCCTCCTCCGGCCGCAGCCTCCTCGGCGCGCCGCCGGTGGAGGCCCCGTCGTTCGAGGCGCAGCGCGCGCACCTGGAGCGGGCGCTCGGGGCGGCCACGACCGTGGTCTTCCTCGCCAGCGTCTCCTACGTCGCGCTCACCACCGTCTTCGGCTGCCTCTGCGCCGGCGCCGGCGGCCGCGGGTCCCGGCGACGCGACCGCGAGCAGCCCGCGGCCGCCGCGGAGGAGACCAAGCGCGCGCTCGAGGAGATCCCCGTGGTGGTGGTGGTGGCGGCGCCGGCGCGGGACCCTGGTCGCGGCGGCGGGGGCGAGGAGCCGGCGGGGGAGGAGTGCGCGGTGTGCCTGGCGGAGTACGCGGGCGGGGAGGAGGTGCGCGTGCTGCCCGCCTGCCGCCACGGGTTCCACCGGGAGTGCGTGGACCGGTGGCTGCTCACGCGCGCGCCCACCTGCCCCGTCTGCCGCGCCACCGTCGCCGCCCGCCCCGAGGAGCACGACGCCAAGTCCTGCGCGAGGGCCGGCGACGCCGCGCTTCCTGCCGTAGGACCCTAGAATGTGGCAACGCCGTGCTTACTATAGCAGCGTGTAGGAAAGGAATCTGTAATGGTGTTCAGCTCAGCGGTGGCTCAGCCTTGTTGTCAAGAACACGGCATTCGTTGTAGGCGGAAGGAGAGAACAACATCGATTCGATCAGTGAGATGGCATGCTAGATCAAAGTGTTTTTCTTGAGAAAATGAGTAGTGGTGTCCAATCTTTCCCGTCGATGCCATCTTCCCTCGGCTCATGTTGGAATCAGGCCCAGCTTCTGATCCGTGTTCGTACTGGCACGGGCGTGTCCATCCTGATCCGTGTCCGATCATAACATATCCTATTAGATTTCCAATTATTATTTCTGAAAGGTTCAGATATGTTGCAATATCTGACGTTCTGAATAGCTGCTGCTGTGTAGCAGTAGCAGCTTGGCCTCTACCGCACGCCCGCGGTCAAGCTCGCTAGCAGCGCTGCGTCGTGCTCCCTACGGCCGTTTCAAACGGCGGCAGGAACAAACCACTTCGGCAGACGGCTTACCGCCATATGGAACAGTGGCTTTTACCTTACCACGGGATGGAATCAGCTGTAGCCATTTCATCGCCATACATTTCCATCCCTGCCCAGACAACGGCTTCCAAAATAACCACAAAGAACTCCCAATATCATAACATTGAATGTTACTGCCATGTTTGGTTCAGTCATTGCAGAACGCTGGAAAATCAACCAACGAATTAGGAGCATCAAAATTCCAAAGAACCAGCAGGTAACCCCGCGCTGCAGGCGGGCACCAAGCTGACAGTACACACGCATATGTCGGTATACAAATACGCAATAGATTTAGGTGCAGTGGCAAAGGTGGTATATATCAGGCAATTGTCATTCAAACGTAACATTTAGTTTTGTACGATGTGTAGACAGCTTGTTCATAATGTTATATTTTGATGGCAGCCATTGATGGCAGAAAGATACTAATTTTGCATATGTGCTGAATAAAAGACGCAGAAATGTACTGTCTTTGCACTTGAAGCAACTGATACCTGTGTACAGATGCAAAAGCAGGTTCAAAAATCTGATGGTAAAAGTAAAAGAGATTAACAAAAATGCAGTGCACTATTATGGATCATGAAGCAAGCAGAAACAGAATAATATAAACATGGCACCAAACCTATGCAGCCCTTACTATGAGGACGGAACCTATGCAGCCCTTACTATGTACTATGAGGATGGAACCTATGCAGCCCTTACAATGAGGATGGCATGTATCACAGATTTAACTTAAAATAACAAACGTTGCATGAAGCAATGATAAGATTATCAATGCTGTGGAGAACAAATGGCAATGGCAAGGAAACATTAATACTACATATGTATTTATATCAAAAGGTTTAGGAATCGATTCTGTCTTTGAAAAAGCTAAAGTTACTAAGAAACAGAGCTCTGTATCAGCATGGAAGATACTATGAAGGAATCATGGATGGGAAAATGATTACATACTGGGAAAGGAGTCCTGCTGTAGGCCTGCATTACACAATAGAACATGTAACTCAAAAAGGCATCTACTATGCAGCCCTTAGACCAAACCTGAAATAGCAAGAGTGTGTCAGCGAATAACTAATTGTTGGTAGATGTTTCTGAAGAAAATACTATGCAATGGGAGTGCTTGCCTAGCCTCAGAACATTGTAGAAGAAAACAAAAGAAAATGAGAGGGAAAATATGTTATTAGGCCGTATACAGGTAGTTAGTTTAAACATAGTACCCTGTTCGGCTGTTCTGCTCCAGCACCAGCCAACATTGTTTTCCTCTCACACCACTCCAGCAGCAGCCTCCAGCCACCAACCAGCCAGCAATATTTTTCTCTCACACCACTCCAGCAGCAGCCTCCAGTACCAGCACAGCGAACAGGGGCAGGCAGAAAAAAAATCGCCATTGGATCAGGCAGCCTGATTCAGGCATTAGTAGGTAGTAGCCTTACAGATGAGTACCGAAACAGTGACACTATAGGCAGAAAAAATCGCCACACCATGAATGCACGGAGAGTTTGCAATTTGCATTGGAGAGGACAACTGATAGAAGAATCACCTGGAGGCGATATAAGCCGGTGCGTAACAGGTCGCTGCGATGGGAGGTGAGATCCCGAAATAGAGCTTCGTAAATGAGAAGGTGGCAAGGCTGAGATATGATTTGCTAACTTGGCATAAATGAAATGAAGCTTTCCCTTTGGTGGAAACAGGCAGTGAAGAAATCTGTCAACTCCCATATTACCTGTGGAAAGGGCACTCTGTAAATATCATATAACATAACATAAGTAGCTGTTAGAATTAAATTCACCTAGTGAGGAATACAATGTGGAGTAGGAATATGAAGTTACAACAACAATAGTAGCTCGGTAATTGTTGGAACTTCTCAGCGAAACAGCTTTTCAAAAAAAGAGATTTGTTAGGGCATCCGCAACGGTTGTAGAGATCAAGCTCTCTTTAACTCATCCAACTCAACTATAGAGAGTGTCTATAGATTATGCACCCAACAGATTGACTACATCCCATCTCAGTGGGTCCCACGAGTCACGATTTTTTAATCTTCATCCCCCTCATTTGCTCTCTAGCTCCCTCATCTGCCCATCTTCCTCACGCCGGCAGCCACCTCCACCTTCAACTCCGACCACCCATGTCCCACGCTCTTCGTCTGCTTGCGCATCTGCGCGACGGCAAATCAGTGTTGCGCCATGAGCTCCGGCGTCGCCGGCTCCTCCACGCTCCGGCGGTGGCACGCGAGCTTCGGCAACCCTCCTCCTTCGCGTGCCCAGGCGGGAGCTCGGTACCTGCGCTGTCGACGCCGCGCCCGCCAGCAGCTATGGGCCCGTGCTACCGATGCCGCTCCCTCCGGCCGCTCCTGCTCCACGCCCGCGCTGCCGTTCCCTCCCTGCCTTGCCGCTCAGCTCCTGTTATCGCTCACCCCGCTGACCGCGATGAGCACCTCGAGCTCAGCTGTGCTGGAGGCCGCCAGCGATGCTTGTCCGCATCCTCCGAGTCCCACGTCCCCGTCAACGTCCTCAAGCGCCGCGAGCTCTCGGCCAGACACCAGCAACACCTAGCTTGGCCATGGCGGACCAGGTATGGAGGCAGCGAGGAAGGATGCGAAGGGGGAAGAGAGAAGAGAGACGTGGTGAATTGCTCATGGTGGGACCCGCTGTATTTGGAAACTGTGCTATCGGCTCTCGCTTGATGTAGCGACATGGTCTTTTCTCTTTGTTTTTTTATGTGGAAATGCTGACATGTACTCCTGTAGAGAGCCTTAACGGCCTGTTGCGGCTGCCCTTAGAGCATGTTTTATAGTTTCCTCCGCTCGTCGCCGCTTGCGGGCGGCAAGGCGCGCGCTAGAGGATGAGTCCCGCTGCTGTTTAATGTTTAGATTCCCTCGTCCAATCGCAGCACGCACAGCGCAATTTCGCCCACCGCAGCCAGCGAGGAGCTACCCATCTGTTCTCAATTTCTCTCCCCTCCACGTAATCATGCGCCGGCTATCCGCCGGCCATAATACCTGCTCTTAGTGAAGATAAAGCGGGTGAACATTTCCAAGTGGACGAATATTTCAGGTCTGGCTTACTAGGACTTGCCATTTGATACATTTAAAGCGCCTTTGAGTCATATGTTCATCTCATGTAACTAATGAATTCGTACTAATAAGTCTTTTAAAATAAGTGCCCACCAATTTTTTTAGTTAAGGGCAGGAGCGCTGCCAGATCATATAAGAAGAAGAATGCAAATACTTACATAGGTTATGATTACATAAATAAAAAGGTGACTCGAACTCTTAGAAACTAGCAACATGTTTAAACTAGGTAAGCACCCGACCCTCACACGCTTGTTGTCTTATTTTCATTTCTTCCTTGATCAAACTCAGAATTATGATAGGCGGATGTGAGATCCCTTGAAAAATTCTCCTATTCTGTTCGTTCCACATATTCCAAACCGTGTAAAGCAAGATGACGGCGACCTTGCTTCTGTTTTTTGTGCTTGAGGCCTGCAGCGAGGAGTTCCACCATTCGTCAACTTGAACTCCTGGTAGTGGCACATCGATGAGCCCTTCCGTCCAATCCCTAACCAAAACCCATATCTCCTTAGCAAAACAACACTGCAAACAAAAACTGCCAGGTCATGGGATATTGCGATGCCGACCATGCTGGGGATAGTGGCACACGAAGATCAACCACTGTATATTTCTTCAGTTTAGGATCAGGAACCATATTATGGTGCAGCAAGAGACAACCAACTGTGACATTATCTAGTACTGAAGCAGAGTATCGTTCAGCAGCAATGGCAGCACATGAAAGCACATGGCTCAAGCAATTAATGGAGGACCTCCACCAGCTGCCAGAATACCATGTAAGGATTTTCTGTGATAGTTTATCTTCTATTCGTTTGGTGGAAAATCCAGTATTCCACGCAAGGACCAAGCACATAGAAATTCACTATCACTATATAAGAGAAAAGGTACTTGAGGGAGAGATTGAGATGGTGCCTACCAAGACAGAAGAACATATTGCTTATATCCTCACCAAGGGCCTACACAAGATAAAGTTTGAGAAGTTTCGAAAGGCGCTTGACATGGTCTGCAAGACAACTCTAGAGGAAAGTTTGCCTTGAGAGGGAGTGTTGAAAAGAGTGCAAGGAAAACTTCTAGAGTGTTCTTCACAATGCTAGAATGAGATATTTTCTATGAACACATCTAGAATTAGTAATAAATAAATTTAGAATATGTTAAAATATTTTGGAATTCTCTAGAAGGGGACACTTGTCCTAATATTATGTCTCCCCTTGGCTTATAAATAGAGACCCCCTCCCTTGCCATGGCATCCATCCATGAGCATGGTAGATGAGAGGTGCTAGTGTTAGGGTCTTCCAGTTAAGCAATATAGTTACTTAGTGTATAAGTTGTGATCCATCGAAGGTTGGCTCTGTCACCCGGGACCACAAAGGGTCTGGGCTTTATCGTAGGTTGGCTCTGCCACCCGGAAGCCAGCTTCATCTGTTGGTAGGCTCTGCCACCCGGAAGTAAAAAGACGGCTCTGACGGCAAAAGGACCCAATACACTAAGTAACTAGAAATTTGAGAGGCTGATCGACTCTATAGTGAGTTGGTGTGTCATATGTGTAGGTCCTCATCAAAGTGGGTATTAGGGCCACCTCGATTTTCCAACATTTGCATATCCAGAACCAAGGTTGGATCGGGATACCATTGCAGTTTCTAGGTCATCCCTAAGCTTCCTCTGCAGAAAAAGCTTCAACTCCTCCAAACCCCTTTTCTTTGTCTCCAAAAATGTTAGGTTAAGCATCCACCAAGCTTTCTGGGAAGCCTTGTCACGGTTTAGTGTGGCTGTCATATCTACATCAAGTGTGATGGGTGCGTGGAAGGGTACAACTGGACTAGGAACAACATATTCATACTTATTAGGAAATTCTCCAGACTGAAAAAAGAAAAAAAACAACGCGATTAGAAAGAGAAAACTAAAGAAACAGCGATTTATAAAAGAAAACTCCCACCAGTTTAGAAAGAGAGTAGTTACCACTGATGGAAGGTACGACACTTATTGTATCCCTTGGTTTCTCTCATCCAGATTAGACCCACGATCTGGCATTCACTGTTATCCATGGCAATGTTTCGCTTCCAGTCCCAATGTGAAGCTCCAAAACAAGCAATTCCTTGTTGCAGCGTTCCATCCAAGCACAGAACATCTCCTGATCGGCTCTCTCTCTAGAGTAGTCTTCGTTCGGCTCTTGTAGTCGAGTAGCTCTGGATTCATCACCCTGTATCCAAGCAATCTAGCACGGGTGTTGTCCTTCATTTGAACAGCATCCCGAAGCGAGATCCGCGCATCCACTTGAAATGCAACAGCATTGGTATCCCGGTTTCCCATATTTGTCTTGGCATCAACAAGGCTCGAGACAGTCATGACTGTCTGAGCCATCGCTACACAGTCGAGTAGCTGTCGAGGCGAAGTGCTGATCTACACACGTGACCAAATCCCAGAAATTTTTGGCATGCAGAAATGGAAGGACAGAACCATGCCAAAACGATAATAACATTCAAATGGAAGTCTAATTATATAATCGTGGGTTATGAACTTTAACAGAGGCGGAATCGACGAACCGACGGGTGGCACGTGTAATTGCGGCGGCGGCGCTCGAAACGGCAACGACGGCGCTCGGACCGGCGGTGGCACTCGTCCCCGTTGAGAAGAAGCTCAACCCAAACCCTATTCCTAGTGGGATTCGTGGCCTGAGAGCGCGGCTAGGTCGCCTCTGATCGCGCAGATCTTGTCGTTCATAAGCACTCAGTCAGACGCGTAAATATTTGCAAAAAAGACCTCCAACTTTACTAGAATCAACCTGCGGTTGAAAATTCGGAAATCGAGCTGTTTTTACAGAAATTACAGAAAGTCGCCCACACGTTACAACAACAACATAGCCTTTTTTCCCCAAGCAAATTGGGGTAGGCTAGAGATGAAACCCGAAAAAAATAAGTTCAAGGTTCAGGCACATTGATAGCTAGTCTCCAAGTGCTCCTATCCAAAGCTATCTCTTTAGAGATATTCCAATCCTTAAGGTCTCTCTTAACCGACTCATCACACGTCAGTTTAGGTCTACCTCTACCCCTCTTTACATTATCGACCCGCTCAAGAACCCCATCACGCACCGGCACCTCAGGAGGCCTTCGTTGGACATGTCCAAACCATCTCAGCCGATGCTGGGTAAGTTTATCCTCAATTGGTGCCACTCCGACCCTATCCCGAATAACTTCGTTCCGGACTCTATCCCTCCTTGTGTGCCCGCAAAACCACCGCAACATCCGCATCTCTACTACACTCAGTTGCTGGACATGTCACCTTTTTGTAGGCCAACATTCAGCACCGTATAGCATCGCCGGACGAATTGTTGCCCTATAGAATTTGCCTTTTAGCTTTTGTGGCACCCTCTTGTCACAAAGGATGCCAGAAGCTTGCCGCCATTTCAACCAGCCAGCTGAAATTCTATGCCTAACATCTTCATCAATGTCGTCATCCTTTTGTAGCACCAACCCTAAATACCAAAAAGTATCCTTCTGGACCACCACTTGTCCATCTAGACTAACGTCTCCCCTCTCATGCCTAGTCGCGCTGAAATCGCACGTCATGTACTCGGTCTTGGTCCTACAAAGTCTGAACCCTTTCGACTCTAACGTGCGTCTCCACAGCTCTAACTTCCTGTTAACCCCTGCCCTACTCTCGTCAACTAGCACCACATCATCAGCAAAGAGCATACACCAAGAGATCTCACCTTGTATATACTTTGTGACCTTATCCATCACTAAAGCAAATAAATAAGGATTTCCCATTTTTCCCTTCCTCGTCTCTCATTTCCCATTTTTTCCCCGTTTTCCCTTTTTTCCCATCTCCCATTTCCCCCCGTTTTCCCTTTTTTCCCCTTCCTCGCTCACTGTCCTGGTCTGCCTCGTCGGCGCTGGCGGCCCGTCCGCGTGATGGATTCGGCCACCGGCGCCGCTATCGAGGTCGTCATCGCCGCACCAGAGGACGCCGCGCCGGCGCACAACGGTCAGCGGACCCACCCGCCGTCGCACGCGTTCGGGCACGTCCCCGCGATGGGGGAGTACAAGGTGCTCCGCATCTCCGCCGCGAGTGGGGAGGAAGCGGCCGGGCCCGCGTCCACGGCGGCGCCGCTCACCATCTTCTACGGCGGGTGGGTGTTCGTGTTCGAGGACCTCCGTCTGGTCGCGGCGGCGGGGGCGAGGAGCCGGCGGGGGAGGTGTGCGCGGTGTGCCTGGCGGAGTACGAGGGCGGGGAGGAGGTGCGCGTGCTGCCCGCCTGCCGCCACGGGTTCCACCGGGAGTGCGTGGACCGGTGGTTGTTCACGGGCGCGCTCACCTGCCCCGTCTGCCGCGCCACCGTCGCCGCCCGCCCCGAGGAGCACGACGCCAAGTCCTGCGCCAGGGCCGGCGATGCCGCGCTTCCTGCCGTAGGAAAGGAATCTGTAATGGTGTTCAGCTCAGCGGAGGCTCAGCCTTGTTGTCAAGAACACGGCATTCCTTGTAGGTGGAAGGAGAGAACAACATTGATTCGATCAATAAGTGGCGGAGCCAGGATTGAAACATAGAGGGGGCTAATTTACTAATGCTGATAATTAGGAGAGACCACATCTTGTTAATGAGCAACATTAACAATGAAATTAAAGAGATTTATGTGTAGTTACACCAACATTAGGGGGCCATGGCCCCTGCCCGCCCCCCTTGTCTCCGCCCCTGCGATCAATGAGATGTTATGCTAGATCAAAATGTTTTTCTTGAGAGCACGCCCGCAGTCAAGCTCGGTCAGGCCGCGTCGACGACACCATCCGCCATGAACCCGACACGAGGTTGAGGCCAGCCGTTGCGAGGCATAGCAGCACTACCATTCGTCGGCTCACCGGGCTCGCGCCAGCACACCACGGAACTCTCGTCTGCGACGCCCGCACTGCAGCTGCGCGCCTGCGCCGGCCATGGCCTGCCCTGCACCGCGGCCTGGCGCCGGCTACTCAGCTCGCCGCGTGGCAGTCGTGTTCCGTGCCAGCCACCCACTAGCCGTGCTGACGAACGCTGTCGATGAGTTTCATCTCATCCCCGTGCCGTGCGGCTGTGTCGCGTACCACACTCGCCACCTCCAGCTAGGCGCCGCAGAGTCGGCTGCAAATGAAGACGACGAAGGCCAAGTCTTGTTGGGCTGAGAGGGGCCGGGTGTTGCGCTTACGGAGGAGCATGAGTGTTGTAGCATCACGGTTGGATGGAAAATGAACGGGACAGATCGGTGACTGCAGGCAACAGTCGAGGAGCCTGACTGCAGACGATCTGGTTCCGCTCCGTACCGCGGTTTCAAGGAACCAGATCCTCTGCAGTTGGGCTTCTTGACTTCACTCTGCAGTCACGCGATATCAGCCGTCAATCCGTGATCCTACAATGCTCCCGTGCTAGCGCTCGCGCGCGGCTCTCCTAGCCGTTGGCTCTTTATCACGGCTCTCGTGGCCGACGGCTCGCTCTCCTCGGCAACTCATCCCCCCCGCCTCCTCCCTCGTCCCCTGCGCCGCGGGCTCGCGTCCCGGCGAGGCGCCGCCGTGGGAGCGCCCGATCCTCGCCGCCCAGCCTCCTCCCTCGTAGGCCTTCCCTGCTGGAGAGGATCAAGCGCAGCAGCAAGAGCGCAAGGGACGGCCCGCTGCTGTTCGGCACCCAATTGATGAAGCACGAAGGGAAAGACGACGAACTGGTGGTTGAAGCCGCACCACAAGGAGCAAAGCAATCGTCCCATCGGAGTCCCAGGAAAAGCAGCCGCCGACGGCCGTTCAGGTGGACAAGGCCAAGCTCTACTGCTCCATGTGCGCTGCTTGTTGACGCCTCCCATCTACCAGGTCGGGTTCATGATTTGATTTCTGTGTGCAAGCTTAGCTTCCCTCATCTCTGCAATCTGCGCACATAATTTCGATTACTAGTGGTTCATGGTCGTCATCTCCTGTTGGCGTGCAGTGCGCGGTGGGGCACCTGGCGAGCTACAGCTGCCGCGTCAAGCTCTCGGGCCGCCATTGCCGGACCTGCCGCGACCGCGGCACCGCCTCCTCCGCCTATGCGCACTGTCCTGGCCTCGACTTCTTCTTCGCCGACCTCCGCGTGCCGTGCGACTTCGAGCAGTACGACTGCAAGGCCTATGTCCCCTACTTCCGCGGCGCCAACCACGGCTGCAGCTCCCTTCTCTGCTCGCTGCGGAGGCGCGGACGCTAGCCGCCCACCTCGCCGTCGACCACTACTGGGCCCTCCACGACGTCGCCTACGGCACACCGCTTCCGGTCGCCGTGCCCTTGCCCGCGGCGGCGCCAGCCTCGGACCTCCGGCTGCTGCGCGGGACGACGCGTCGCTATTCCTGATGGCCGCGGGCCCGTTGGGCGGCGGCGCGCCGGTGTCGGTGGTGCTCGTCCAGGCCACGGCCAGCCCTCCGGCGCTCCCGCGGTACACGTGCACCTTCTATACGAACCCGCCCCCGGGCGCGGCGGCGCCTCGCCGGGACGCGAGCCCGCGGCGCAGGGGATGAGTTGCCGAGGAGAGTGAGCCGTCGCCCACGAGAGCTGCGAGAAAGAGCCAGCAGCTAGGAGAGCCGCGCGCGAGCGCTAGCACGGGAGCATCGTAGGATCACGGGTCGACGGTTGATATCGTGTGACTGCAGAGTGAAGTCAAGAAGCCCGACTGCAGAGAATCTAGTTCCGGTTTCAAACGGCGGCGGGATCAGACCACCTCGGCACACGGCTTATCGCCATATGGAACAGTGGCTTTTACCTTACCACTGAATGAATCAGCTGTAGCCATTTCATCCGGCTGTAGAGGTATAGATTTGCACCTTCGCAAAATGGGTTTGAGCTTACACCGATAACCACAACCAATCTCAATAATCAATCCTCAATGTGCTTCCACTGAATCTGAACTTCAAACATTGAACTGCAAGCTCTTTCCAGTCTAACTGAAATGCAAATGGCAGCAAACCAGCTAAGATGGCAGAATAAGTGACACCAAAACATAAAATGTGTATCGGTAGTCCCAATATGGTCTTGTGAGTCACACAAATAGGACCATAGACATAGAGCATGCGATGTACTCTCTCCGTTCCAAATTATAAGTCATTCCAAAAATCTTGGAGAGTCAAACCATCTCAAAGTTTGACCAAAATTGTAGAGAGAAATATAAAGATTTATGACATCAAATAGATGCACTATGAAAATATAGCTAACAAAGAATATAATGATACTTAATTGGTATCATAAATGTTATTATCTTGTCATATAAATTTGGTTAAACTTGAAAAACTTTGACTCTCCAAAATTCTTGGAATGACTTATAATTTGGAACGGAGGGAGTAAAAAAGATGACCAAATGTTTCCGAGTAAATGGATGCAGCAAAGGGTCTCCAGTAAATAAGCCATACATCTCCATCCCTGCCCAGACAACGGCTTCCAAAATAACCACAAAGAACTCCCAATATCATAACATTGAATGTTACTGCCATGTTTGGTTCAGTCATTGCAGAACGCTGGAAAATCAACCAACGAATTAATAGGAGCATCAAAATTCCAAAGAACCAGCAGGTATCCCCGCGCTGCAGGCGGGCACCAAGCTGACAGTACAGACGCGTATGTCAGTATACAAATATGCAGTAGATTTAGGTGCAGTGGCAAAGGTGGTATATATTAGGCAATTGTCATTCAAACGTAACATTTAGTTTCGTACGATGTGTAGACAGCTTGTACATAATGCTATATTTTGATGGCAGCCATTGATGGCAGAAGGATACTAATTTTGCATACGCAGAAATGTACTGTCTTTGCACTTGAAGCAACTGATACCTGTGTACAGATGCAAAAGCAGGTTCAAAATCTGATGGTAAAAGTAAAAGAGATTAACAAAAAATGCAGTGCACTATTATGGA
The DNA here is from genome assembly GCF_016808335.1 of Panicum virgatum. Taxonomy (NCBI): domain Eukaryota; kingdom Viridiplantae; phylum Streptophyta; class Magnoliopsida; order Poales; family Poaceae; genus Panicum; species Panicum virgatum. The sequence continues at coordinate 53,724,073 of NC_053137.1, read as the reverse complement.
TCATGAAGCAAACAGAAACAGAATAATATAAACATGGCACGAAACCTATGCAGCCCTTACTATCAGGATGGAACCTATGCAGCCCTTACTATAAGGATGGCATGCGTTACAGATTTGACTTAAAATAACAAAAGTTGCATGAAGCAATGATAAGATTATCAATGCTGTGGAGAACAGATGGCAATGGCAAGGAAACATTAATACTACATATGCATTTATCAAAAGGTTTAGGAATCAATTCTCATTCTTTGAAAAAGCTAATGTTACTAAGAAACAGAATTCTGTATTGGTAAACAGCGCGGAAGATACTATGGAGGAATCATGGATGGGAAAATGATTACATACTAGGAAAGGAATCCTTCTGTAGGCGTGCATTACATAATAGAACAGGTAACTGAAAAAGCATCTAGTCTATGCAGCCCTTAGAACAAACCTGAAATAGCAAGAGTTGTGTCAGTGAATAACTAATTGTTGGTAGATGTTTCTGAAGAAAATACTATGCAATGGGAGTACTTGCCTAGCCTGAGAACATTGTAGAAGAAAACAAAAGAAAATGAGAGGGAAAATATGTTAGGCCGTATACAGGTAGTTAGTTTAAGCATAGTAGCATCATCTTAGGATCAGGCATTAGCAGCTGTACAGATGAGTACCGACACGGTGGCACTATAGGAAGAAAAATTTTCCACACCATGAATGCACGGGGAGTTTGCGTTGGAGAGGAAAAGTGATGGAAGAATCACCTGGAGGCAATATAAGCCAGCGCGTAACAGGTTGCTGCGATGGGAGGTGAGATCCCAAAATAGAGCTTCGTAAATGAGAAGGTGGCAAGGCTGAGATATGATTTGCTGATAGTTCCCCGCTGGTGGTGCCTACATCACAAACCCAAACCATCTGGTTGGCAGATGAGTACCAAAATTGCGACACTGCAGGCAGAAAAATTCGTGACACCATCAATACACAGCTATCACAGTGGTCAACAGATACAGTGAGTTAAATAAAGAATTAATGTATGGTGCATCATGAATGAAATAGTACTGGTTTCGGAGCAAACATGTAATAGTCAACTAAGCATATATGAGCTGTTGTGGAAACTGTACTGTCATTGAAACAATGCAGATACAACTAAGATCTGAACATTCAGATAATTGTTGGCTTGAACAGCGGGGTAAAGTAAGTCACCACTTTATAAAATAATCTGTCCATGTGGAAATGGAACAAAGATAAATAGAAGGAAAAGAGTACGAAGTCTGAAGCAAAGATAAATAAAAGGACAATTTATATGAAATTAAGGTATCTCTAGCACTGTGAAACAAAATGAGCAGAAGATATATAGTAAGATCTTGCAAGCTAATTAATACCATTATTGGCCTTATTCTGAAGGCACATCTCAGAAGTGGAGCAGCTACAGAATAAGGTAATAAGTAACATAATTGCTTACTAACTGTTTGCAGCTGTTACATCCCATGAAGCAAGCCATGTGGAAAGGATCAACAATTATAATTTTTTTTTGCATATTGTTGTTCACAGCAGTAGCAACATATCAGGTGGCATAAAGAGTTTAGGAGCAGAGTTTCATACTTGCGGTACATTTTTTTAAAAAAAATTGCATACATGCATTTTGAGGCATGCATGAAGATAGTATGGAAAGAATGAGATATTTGTGTCACCTGCACTGTAAACTTCACAGAATGGATGCAACTTTGGCAGTATCTAACTTGGCATAAATAAAATGAAGGCAGTGAAGAAATCTGTCAGCTCCCATATTACCTGTGGAAAGGGCACTCTCTAAATATCATATTACATAAGTAGCTGTTAGAATTAAATTCACTTGGTGAGGAATGCAATGTGGAGTAGGAATATGAAATTGCAACAACAATAGTAGGTCGGTAATTGTTGGAATTTCTCTGCGAAACAACTTTTCAAAAAAGAGATTTGTTAGCGAAGCTAAAGCTGATGAACATTATCAAGTGGACGAATATTCCAGGTCTGGCTTGCTAGGATTTGCAGTTTGATACATTTAAAGCGCCTTTGAGTCATAGGAGGTTCATCTCGTGTAACTAATGAATTTGTACTAATAGACCTTCAAATAAGTGCCCCCTAAATTATGAAGAGACTTTTTGTAGGAATATCCAAAGGATAAGCCACGTGACTGCATATAAAGCAATATGCCAGTTTTTTATTTGGGGGGACATGATGGGTGAGACATCTGGGCAGGGAGGAACTCAAGGCCATCCTGTTCCTCCTCTGGTTCCTGAACCTGAAGCTGAGCAAGTTGTGGCGCCAAGACCCGGAGCAGTGGTGGGTGAAGGCCATGGTAGAAGGATGGTTGAAGAAAGGATCTTGGAGCAGCTAAAATGGATCGAGAAGCTAGTTTTTGTTTGCATCATGCATGTTTTGTATGCAATCATGAAGAAGTAAAAGTAGTAGATGGAATGCTGTTGGTTAAATCAGTGGTAGCATGATGGAATGCTTTTGGTTGTATGAATGGATGGGTGGATCAATGAATGAATGTCTTGATGAATCCCAGAATTATAAGTTGTAAAAAAATGGACCACATCCAGGACAAAGACCATAAATCATAGCACAAGCAGCTACTAACATTGGAAATAACATGATCACAGTTTTAGTCATCCACAACCCTAAGTAGCTAAAGTAGACCACATTCATAACCCTCACAAAGTAGCAAAAGTAGAACACATCCAGGAGACAGTTGATCAGTTTTTTGTCATCCAGAATGATCTAACAAATTCAAAAGCCCCATCAATTTACAAAATGAGCTTGCCACACATCAAACAAGCAACTTCTTCTTGCTCCTGGTTCCCATTGCAGGGTTGTCTGGAGAACTTGGGACCTTGCTTCTTGTATTCATGGCTGGACTCCCTAGGCCTTGTGCTTGCACCATAGCAATTGCTTCCTTTTTCTTCTTTATAGGTAGCTTGGATGTCTGGCCACCAGAGTGATTCTGCCGCAGTCCTCCATCTGGGATTTCAGGGCTGATAGTGACAAGATCAATCTGGTTAGACCCACTACCAGATTTTTTATTGCAGACATATAGAACTGAGTTAGTTAGAACACATGATCAGTTTTGTACTAATTGATGATGAGGAACAATTGCTAACCTAATGGACTCAGAAGCTGTAGATGGTGTTGAGCTTTTTTTCTTCTTTGCATCAGCTGCAGTTGTGCTTGTGCTCTTCCTCTTCTTTCCGGTAGTTCTTTCGGTTGTGCTTGTGCTTGTGCTCTTGCGCTTCATCCTAATGACGGGTTTCTTCAAACGCTTCCCACGGTCCGTGCCATCCAGCCCAGCCTGTGACAGCGGCAGGTGCGGCGCTGGTTGTGGTGGTGGGGGCGGCGGCGCTGGCTGAGGCGGAGTGGTGGGTACTGCGGCAGTTGCTTCATCTTCGAATCTGGAGTCCAGGGAAGCTTTGCGGTCAAGATCCGACAGGAAGGCCTAATCGTCAGCTATGAGGCGAGCGGCTTGGGCGAAGGCGGGCGCGCACGGGTCGTGGGGGCCGATGCGGTTGAGCACGTCGAAGGCGCGGCGATACAAAGTTTTGATGAAGCCAGGGTTGCGGGCGGCCAGGACGGTGGGGATGAGGTCAAAGACGGAGTAGGGATCGGGGGCCCCGTACAGGAGGCACTGACGCTGGGCGGCGCGGAGGGCGATGGCAGCGACCAAGAGGATGTCGGCGAGAGGAGCGCATGGGTCGACGGTAAGGTCATAGACAAGTAATGGCCAGCTGCGCTCGGGGTTGCCCACTGCCAGCAACTTCTTGGCATTGTCCACATACCGCCTCGCCTCTACCTGCTCGGCGGGGTCCATGGCTGGCTACCGGGGGATGGAAGGATCCATGGCTCGCCACTGGGGGCACAGCAACCCGCCATGGAAAGGAAGCCACGCCCGTGCCCGCAATTCAGAGATATCACGAATCGGCAACCGACGGGCTCCGGCCGGTGAGGCTCCGAGCGAAGCCTCCACGCGGTGAGCGCACGACGCTGGAGGAGCTGGATCGGAACGGGCGTATCGACCTTATCAGGGTGGGAGGGGTGGCGGCCGAGAGAGAGATGAGGGGGCGGGCCGCGGGCGCGCGGCGATGGCCCTATTTGAATCCAACAACTCTGCTTTTTAGGCCCGCACACAGCCAAAAAAAAGTCTTTCAAGATACCTATTTTAGATTGAGACTAACAAATTTGCTATCGGACGAGAATGCAGGCCCATGTCACCCTGCCAGCATGGAGGAGTGATGCAAAATGACCGTCCTGCCCCTCTTAGAATTCCCCTTCATCCAATCATCCCCCATCGGTCGAGCCCGCTCGTTAGTTCCATCCCTTCCCGCTCACTCCTCTCTTCTCCCCCGCCCGCTCCCGCCGCCGCGGCGACTTCGACAGCGACTCCAGTTCTTTCAAGATGAAACATTCCTGCAATGACATAAACCAATTAAGTATTTGGGTATATGGATGACATTCACATAAAGAAAGTTATCTCTAAGAATACAAAGCAAAATATAGCATGATAAATACATTTGCTCCAGAAAAGGATTCACTACGGGAGACAGGAACTTCAAAGACCATTTTCCTCACGGCAAAGGCTTTGCCGTGTGCAACACACGGCAAAGGCCACACGGCAAACAAACATCGGCAAAGGCTGTTTTTGCCGTGTGCCTTTTGTCGGGCACACGGCAAAGAGTATGCGGTGTGCTAGATGTGACCCACGGCAAACAAAATACAAGAAATAAAAAAAATGCTACGGGCTCGCCGCCTACCACTGCTGCCCTGCTCGACCCGCCGGAGCCAGCTCCAGCCGTCGTCGCGCCGCCGGACTTCCGCCGCCGCGCCCCTGGACCTCGACCACCGCGCCCCTAGACCTCTGTAACACCCGGTTTATAAAAGGACATAAACCGAACAATCATATACGTGCCAGGATCAAGTCACACATATATACAATAGAATGAACAATATATCACAGCACATATCACGTAAAAAGATATAATAAAGCGAATACGAATGTTATTTATTACATTAATGACAAAATGTCTGATACAGCGGAAGCGTAAAATACATATACGAAAACTCTCGGAAGCTGAGCGCCACAGGGACGTCGACTGGGAGACGAACGCCTAGAAGTCCTCGTACTCCTGGTAGCTCTGGGTGAACTCCCTCGCGTTGGCAGGAACTGAGCAGCAGTAGAGTATCCCCAAAAAGAACAAGGAAAAAAGAGTAGAGTAGGCAAGAGTGAGTACACAACTTGTACTCAACAAGTATAACACAAACTATGAGGCTCTAAGGTTGGCTGACTCAACTTCATTAGCTTTTAATCTTGGCAAAATTTTATTAGAACTAATTACTACAAGTTGATAAAATTACCATAACCCAGTTACATAGTAATTAATCAAATTAATTAAGAACTTCTGAGAACCACAGCGAAACCACCAAGGTAACCCCACTAATCAAAAGAAGGATCCGGCCCGCTCATGACCGTGAGCACGACTAGTATACCAGTTTTACACTCTGCAGAGGTTGCACATCTTTACCCACAAGTCGTGAACTACGCTAGTTGTTCATCACACTTTCGTAGGTGAGATGGCTAGCAAACTCACTACGAAGCCGTTACAAAGAATCTCGTTGGTAAGGAGTAACCGCGAGGGTTGGATCGGCGACTATGGAGCAGGTCTAGTGGGCGTCAAGACACGGAGCACAGACGAGGCCACTCAGCACGAGGGCCATAGAAGCTTACCACCCTTGCCCCACAGGTAAGTTACTCCAAACCAAAAAGACCTAATTAGTAAGTCAAGACCGTCCCATTCCAGTCTTGTGGTTGCACGGTTGTCCCAGGTTGTCGCTCTAATGACGTACGGTCCTTATGGAGAGTAGCTAGCAAAAAACATAGTGCGAGCCCCCTAAACCAAGTTTCTAGAAAAATAAATTTTAACGAGACGTGAGTCGCTCAAGCACAGAACACAGAGGGCCACTCTCAGAATTAAGTTGCATAAGACCATTAACAATTTAATTAAAAAGGACCATGAGTGAGAGCGCAGCACCTAGCACAACTAACCAAAAAATGCAATCCAAGGGATATATATATAGGTAATAAAGTGGCTTGGAAAGTCCTTATAGGCATACAGTATTAAAATACATTATGAAATTGTATTAAAAGTGATGGGTGTTGTTCATGTTATACTTGCCTTTCTCAAAGTTCTCCTGCTGCTCAAACTGTTGTGAAGACGGTGGCTGCTCCGGGTAATGGTACTGATGCTCCTCCGGTAGCTCAACGTCTACTCACGAACACATGGCCAAAAACAAGGCAACAACATAAACATACATGCAAACAAAGGCTAACACTAAGAAACAGTACAACAATACATAAAAACAACGAGCAAAACTAAGCTAGAACTATTTTACGCATTACAACGATCGCGTGGACATAAAGAACACCTAAAACGGAGCTAGAACGTGAAAACTTGGCCTAAAAACAAGATCCAGGGACCTATCTGCGAGAAAGACTAAGTTTCCAGGGGTTTTCTGCAAAAACCAGGGACTTATGCGTAAAAACTAGAAAGATCTGAGGGCTGACGTGCAAAAAGACCTGGGCTGGACGACGGGTTCTATTTTAGAAAAACTCAGGGACCTAAACGTTAAAAACAGGAGCTGGTTGGAAATACTTTTGAACGTGACTGGACGGCGGGTTGTTTTTGGAAAAACATAGGGGCTACTTTGCATAAACGCCAGCGCTGACCGTTACACGATTCTTTTGACTCGGCACGGGTTAACGCGGGCCATTGGATTCAGGGGCGGAGACAAGGGGAGGGGGCGGGTAGGGGCCTGGCCCCCCTAATGATCCCGTAGCACCATTATAGCACCATTATAAAAAATGGAACTTACCCTAGCGGCAGCCTGCGGCAAGACTGTTGCCCCCCCCAATCACTGCTTGCCCCCCTGATCAAATCCTGGCTCCGCCCATGATTGGATTTACATCGGGCGGTTTAGGGCGCGGGGTCGCGGGGGGGGGGGGGGGGGCGCTGACCGCCGGAGCGTCGCTCCGCAGCGGCGAGCTCACCGAAGATGGCTGATCCAACGTTACACGGGTCCGTTCGGGCTGCGGTCTGGTGCAAAAGCTCAAGCGCAACACATGTAATTCACTGGGGCATCGTGCGAGGGTCGAGGATGCCCGGAGCATGGAGCTCGGCGGTGGAGGCGGCACTACGGCTACGGAGTTCACGTATACGCGACACCGGGCCTCCTTTCTGGGCTCAAAGTTATTAGCGAGCTACTGTGCGTGTGCGCAAAACCAGAACGCAGCACGGGCAGGGCTGTGCCGCGCTGCAACAGTCCCGCCACTGCGGGGCTGCGACGGTGGAGCACCGGCGGCAGTGCTCTCGCTCCAGGGGGGTCTACGTGCTAAGGTAACTGATGCAAAAGGTGGAGGGGGTCATGGGGGTGCTCACCGTGCACTGGGTCGGTCGGAGGGGTGTCGCAGGGAGGCCGGCGACGAGGTTGCGCGGTGGCGTTCGGGCAGCGCTCGGGCGGAGCTCAAGGAGGAGACGCGGTGGTGGATCTCCGAGCTCCTGGTCTCTTCGGGCTGACTCGTGCTGATGCTGCGAAGACAGAGCCGGGTTCAACACGGGCTAATCCGCACCTGTAACGAGGAATTGCTGCGGTGGAGCAAACTCACCGGTGTTGGGTCTCGGTCAGATTCACGGTGTTGCACAGGTCGGGGTCGAGGATGAAGGCCCCAGGGAGCTTCACATCAGTGAGGCAAAGCAGGTACGGTGGCTGGCCGGGATTGGGGAGCTGCTGGGCGGCGAGATCGCGGTGGCGTAGAGCTTCAGCACGGTGGAGGCAGGGTGTGGTGGTGGCGCTGTGGTGCAGGAGCGACGGCGTGGATGCGGTTGCGGGCGCAGAGGGTCATGGTGGGGTGTTTAAAGAAGCTGGGCGAGATTCTCGGCGTGTGGGCGAGGAAGGGGATCCCCGGCGATCTTGCCGGTGATCTTGGGCACGGGCGGAGTGGATCGCGCCAACGGCTCGATGATCACGGCTCGAGATATGGCTTCTAGAAGAGGACAACGCGAGCGGGTCTGGACGGTGGGTCTGCAGGAGCTGGGGGTCCACGGGCAGCGAGGTCGCGGCGCGGAGGGCCATCGGCAGAGGAACTCGGCGTGGGGACGAAGAAAGGAAAGAGGAGGAAGAAGCGCTGCCGAAAGGGGCGCAGCTGTCAGTGAGCGGGCTGGGAGAGGAACGCGCGGGCTGGCGTGAGGGAGGAGGTGAGTTGGGCCTGGCGCGGGAGTCTGGGCAGGTGCGGGAAAGGGAAGGAGTGGGAGCGGGTTGGGCCGAAGTGGGGTGAGGAAGTGGGCCGGCCGGGTTTGGGCTTGGGTCCCGTTGGGTTTTCGGGGTTTTCCTATTGCCTTTCTTTTTCCTATCTCTTTTCTTTTTCAAACCTACTCAAACTATTCGAATTCAAATAAAATTTGAATTCAAACCGTAAACACTCAACCAATAAATTTTATGCACCAGCATGAATGCAACAAGTTTAAACCTAGAAAATTTTTAATTACTTGTGAAAGAAAATTAAATTAAATGCAAGTCTAAGCATATTAAATCCAAGAAAAAAAATTAAATAAAGCCAATTAAATTTATTATTAAATGCTGAAATTTAAATTAGGGTGTTACAACCTTAGCCGCCGCGCCCCTGGACCTCGGCCGCCACACCCATGGACATCCGCGGCGGCGGCCGCCACCACCACCACTGTCCCACCGCCAGCTGCACTCCCGCCGCCACCCACTGCCACCACCGTTGTTGCGCCGGGGAGGGAGCTCGCGGCCGCACCGCCGGAGGGAGCTCGAGGTCGATGCGCCGCCGCCGGGGTAGAGGAGGCCGCCGTAGATCCCGCCGTCCGGCCTCGAGCTCCCTCCGGCATCCATGCGCCTGTGCCACCGCCTGGGCTTAGAGGGGAGAAAGGGGAGGGTAGGGAGGGAGGCGGTGGAGGCAGGGAGGAGGAGGAGAGAGGGAGGCAGCGGGGGCCGGGGGAGGGAGAGTGGTGAGGGGTGTTAATAAAGGTAGGGTTTTGATAGGAAGCTGGCCGGCGCGGGTTTAATGGGCTGGATTTGGGCTGGCTTTGCCGTGCGCCAAAGCCAGTGTGCCCAATTCCGGCCCACGACAAAGTTTTATTTTTCAAAAATTATTTGAAATGTATTTAATTAGTTAAATATAGCAAATAAATATAAAAATATATCAAATTTTAACATGGAGTACCACATGTTATATGTGAAGAGTAAAAAAACTTTTGAAGTTGAACTCAAATTCTACCGTCACTTTCACTCCAAACATAACCGCATCCTTCTAAACTCTCCGAGTCTTCTCTGGAGATATTTTTGTTTGTAAGCATCGTACTGAAAAAATTACGAAACCTACTCAATTTTTTACCACTGCCTCCACATATGATATAACGAGGTATTGACAAATCTCATGATTTTCAGACTTTATTTACTTTTTTTAGAATTTTAAAATCATCTGGACACACGTTCGTGGGCGCGTTTTCTAGACAAAATGTTGAAAATTTCTTTTCATTTCATGTGTAAGGCCTCAAACTGGACTAAATAACATGAATATCATTTTTTTCACTAATTTTATTCTATTATTTGAGTCACTTGCAGTTAAAATTTGACTTGATTCAAAAAATTGCTTGAAATGTAATTAATTAGTTAAATATAGCAAAATAATTTAAAAATGTACCAAATTTGAACATGGAGTACTACATGATGTGTGTGGAGGGTAGAAAAAGTTTCGAGGTGAGAAGTGAAAAAAAATTATGACTTTGCCGTGTGCCGAAAATAACACACGGTAAACTATTGCTTTTACCATGTGAAAAAAAAGCACACGGCAAAGTCTTTGCCGTGTGCTAACACATGGCAAAGCATGAATTTTGCCGTATGCTTTTTTTGCCGTGCGTTTTTGTCGTGGCACACGGCAAAGTGGCCCTTTACCGTGTGCCCGACAAAAAACACACGGCAAAGACCTAAGCACACGACATTCTAGCGATTTCCGGTAGTGATTGTAGACGCTATTTCAGAGAGATGTTTCAGAGAGAGTAGCGGAGCCAAGATTAGGGAACACATAGTTCACAGTTTAACTCGATACATCCAACCAAATCTACCCTCTCTCTCATACACATTGCTGGTAAAATAAGACACGCCCAAGATGGCGATTACAAGTTCATTCTATTCAGGGGCTTCTTTAAACGCTTTCCGCAGCCCAGGCCATCCAGCCCAGCCTGTGCTGTGACAGCCTGTGCTGTCGGCAGCCGCGGCGTCATCTGCAGCGCTGGCTGAGGCGGAGCAGTGGGTACTGCGGCGGCTGCTTCATCTTCGAATCTAGAGTCCAGGGAAGCTTTGCGGTCAGGATCCGACAGGAAGGCCCAGGCATCAGCTACGAGGCAAGCGGCCTGGGTGAAGGCGGGCGTGCACGGGTCGTAGGGGCCGGTGTGGTTGAGCACGTCGGAGGCGCGGCGATAGTATCTTTCGATGACGGCAGGGTCGCGGGCGGCTGGGACGGTGGGGATGAGGCCAAAGACGGAGTAGGGTTCTGGGGCCCCGCACGGGAGGCGCTCGTGCTGGGCGGCGCGAAGGGCGGTGGCGACGACATAGAGGAGCTCGCCGCGAGGGACGCATGGGTCGATGGTGAGGACACGGATGAGTAACCGCCAGCAGCGCTCAGGGTCGCCCGCCATCAGGAAATCCTTGGCAATGCGCACACACTCCTCCGCCTCGCGCTGATTGGCGAGGTCCTCGGTTCGCCGCTGGGGAAGGTAAGGAAACATGGCTCGCCGCTGGGGGCACAGCAACCCACCACGGGAAGGAAGCGACGCCCGTGCCCGCAATCCGCGGCCACGCCCGTGTGCCCCGCAACTCTAGCGGCGAGCGCGCGGCGCTGGAGGAGCTGGATCGGGGTATCGGGAAGGGAAGGGGTGGCGGCCGAGAGAGAGCCGAGAGGTAAAGAAATGAGGGGGTGAGCAGATAAAACCCTAGCACTTGAGTGTGTATATATAGTATGTATGCGTGGGGGCAAATTAAACCCGCAAGCCCGAGCGCATGCAAGGCTGCAATGCCGAAATTTGTTCACCACTCACCATGGGCCAGAGCAGGGGCGGATACAGGAGGGGGGCTAGGGGGGCTCAAGCCCCCCCTAAGCTCCCCTAATTACACGTAAAACACTATAGCAAGACCTCCAAATCACCATTAAATCTTCACACAAATCAACATCTATATTATTTCAACCCTCCTTGCCTCCAATCCTGCATCCGCCACGGGCCAGAGAGATCAAACCCAGAGAGATCAACCCCCCCCCCCCCCCCCCCCCCCCGCACGATCGAAAGAAGCAGGAGCGCTTTGGCCTGATCCCGATTCCCGAGCTGCCCGGCAGGGCCACTCCGCCAGCAGGCAGCCGTAGCTCGGCGCGCAGGTGATCCGTGATCGGTGATGCATGTACACGCATGAAGCAGTCCTGGCTCTGGCGACGGCGCCGGCGAGGCTGGGCCTGCGTCCTCTAAATCTTTAAACATGAGTGTCATCATCGGATCGATGACTGTAAGCAAGGCATAAATACTGGACAATACTCAGCTGGTTCTTTTAGAAAATTATTAATCCAAGCTACCTTGTGCTTCTGTACAAGTATTAGATTTCCAATCCGTTCCGAAGGATTCAGATATGTTGCGATTTCTTCACATCAGTTGACTCGTGCAGATATGGATCAACTTTTAGTACCACAACACCTGTAGTTTAGTTTCATGAATCATGCTAAATTTGACAGTATACAGGACAATAAACAAAAGAAGCAGCATACTGCATACATACGGCGGGTGGATCATATACTATCCTAAATCAGGCAGCATACGGTAGCATGTTTTACACAGAATTTACTACCCCAATCCACAAAACAAACCATAGCCTCAGATCAGACCATCACCATCCGAAAGCAACACTACAGAAATGACCATCCAAGCCCCAACACGATGGAAGGGACAACAAACTAAAACACAAAGCCCAACGCCGTCGTCTCCATCACAGCGAACAAGGCCAGTCTGCCGCGCTCGCTTCCCGACCACCCGCCGGAGCTCTCCTCCAACGCCTGCCCCTCGCCGTTGAGCAGCTGCGGCTGCTGGCCGAACACGCCTTGCCCCTCTGGCTGCTGCCCGTGGCCGAAGGGTACCCCGGGCGCGGCCTGCTTCCCGGCACCCGCGCCGTGCGCGCCCGGCGCCAGCGCGTCCGGCACCGGCGGCGAGGCTCCGAGGGGCAGCTGGTGCGGATGCGCCGGCCCGTGCGGGTGCGGCATGCCGGCAGGGGATGGTCCCGAGAAGGGCCCGCCGCCTGGTGAGCCTGGTTCGCCAGGCGGCGTGGCGATGCCTGGGAGTGATGAGTCGTCGCCGGCGCCGGGCGGAGGGGTGGCGAGTGGCACGCCGAAAGGGGGCGCAACTGGCGTGTCAGGGCCAAAGGTAGCCGGAGCAGGAGGCGGTGACGGGTACAGTGGCTGGTCCGGCGACACGTCAGCTAGAGGGGGTGGCGGCAGCGGCTGGTCCGGCGCCGGCGGCGGTGGCAGAGTAGGCAGGTCCGGCAAGTCCGGTGACGCGTCTGCTGGCGGCGGTGCCAGTGGCTGCTCGGGCGCCGTGTCAACTGGCGGCTGAACCGGCATGCCCGGCAACGTGTCGACGGGTGGCGGCGCTGGTTGGTCTCCGGAAGAAAAGTCCGTGCTCGTCCCTGCACCGGCAAGAGTCGCTGACGGCGGCGTCACGAGTTTCGAACCGGCGGTCGACGGTGGTGGGAGCACGCTGTCCGTCGAAGGTGCCGGGGACACCGGCAAGGGTGCCCCGCACTGCTGCCCCGTCCAGGGCTCGCCGCTTGCCGCCCACACGGCCACACCTTCCTTGCTAATGATCTTCATGTCGCCGCCGTCGTCAAGGCTCAGCGTCCAAGGGTCGGCGGCGTCGACCCCGGTGTCCCACAACGAGTGCCCGCCCGTGAAGAGCTCGAGCCCGACCGGCGAGAAGGCCAGGTCGCACGCGTCGGCGCCGCGCCACCGGCGTGCAGTCCGACTCCCACACGCTGCCGCCGGCGCCCGCCTGCTGGACTTGGACATAGCACGTGTCGCCGCCGAGGCCGCCGGCACTGTCCACTGCGCGGCAGAGGTAGGCGGCGAACGACCCGGAGGGCGAGGTGAGGAACGGCTGCGCGCTCTGGCCGTCGACGTCAGGAACAACTGCCGGCGCCACGGCGGCGATGACCTGCTGCTCGGTGCTCCTAGAGATGTAGGAATTGGAGGAGACGGCTATGGAACTGGAGAAGCGCGCCAAGAGGAGGAGGATGGCGAGGGAAGCCATGGAGATCGATGTGTGGTGAGGCAGGCTGGCAATGGGAGGGGGTTGGGTTTTTGAAGCGAGTTAGAGGAGGGTTTGGTGTAGCTTTACAGTGTAGTGGTAGTAGGAGAGAGGTGAGCATTGCATGGAGCAGAGGGAATCTTAGTCCTAATCCTGTTTGGTCTAGGTTTCAGTCAGTTAAGATAGCTCATGCTAGTGTGGTTTAGTGCAACTGATTGGGATGATCATGGTTCATATGCCACTCTTATTGTACAAACCTGTTCCAACAGGTAGGGCATTAGGTGATAGGCTAGTGCAGTTGATATATAGCAGCGTCTACTAAGCTGCCACGATGCTACCTGCCAGAATTGAGAAAGGAAGCCTTTCTACCAAGAATTCAGGATGACTTGTACTTTGCCGCCGTTAGTTTGATAGACTAGCATGAACAAAGATGAAGCTCACATTATGCCACCAAGGAAGTCTAATACATTTGTCGCAAAGCATGAACCTATTCTGCAAATCAACGATAGACAACGGCAAGTTATAGATATATATCCAGAGGAGTCACACGACAATCATCGCTTATATGAGATCAATTTGTAACAGGACATTATAGTGTTCTTAAAAAATTCAAAATATAAAATGGGAAATATGAGCCATAAAAAGGTACAGGTTTCACATGACTAGTAATAAAAATGCGAAATTTTGCCATTCACTGAATGTTATAACAGAGTATAATCAAACATTGAAAATATTTGCAAACAAAAGTACAGATGTGGTAGTAATTCCAGGCATCAAAAGTAAATCGCACATTCATACAACACTAATAACCTTTCCTATTCCACTCATGACACATCGCATCATTCTCATACAATGTGGTAGTAATTCCAGGCATCTCAAGTACAAATAACTTAGCTCTGTATGTGATATTCTACACTCTAGTCCCCATGGATTGTGTAGCGCTCCCACTTTTTAGTTGGGTCATAGATCTGCAATATAATTTGAATCATCAGCAAACAAATGAAACTACTGTGAAATAAAAAGTGAAATAAATGAAGCATGGAAGATATAAGATTGTGAAATTGTCGAACCTCCCATCTTGAGGCCGGGAATATATGCTTGTTTTTCTCATACCAATGCCTCTCTACAACCTTCCCCGCGTGAGACTGCAATCATCAAACATGGTTTTAGAATGCAACATATGAGAAACTAGAAACTGCGAATAGGACATTGCAAAACATGCATCACCTCATCCTTCTCTTTCGTTGCATCGGCGATGGTACGGACATCCTCATGAACATCAAAATGGAAAAGCTGCCAATAGAAATCAGGCAGTAAATGTTTAAACTTTTAGGCCAGAAAGAGCTAGTCCATCTAAAAAACAGAAACATCAGTAAGCAACCAAATTTGTACATTAAATTATAAAATATTTTGGTTTCAGCTCCAATATTCTTAAAATGACAAATTAATGAGGATAAGAAAGAAAAAAGAAACTGCTAGTCTTCCTTGATAAAATAGAAACAGTGATCAGTTGTAAGAAGGTACAGACCACACAAGTTGAAAACATCAACACAGAAAGAAACCATCATGCATTAGTTACACATTAATATTTTTTTTACCCAAAAATCTAGAAAAAAAGCTATAGAACAAACAATGTATTTGAGCTGAACATAATATCCATGTGCCCAAAAAGAACAAGAATTACCGGTCCACTCTTGCCCCTCGCTTTGTTAATAATTAATTCATAGAAGCTGTGTTGCTGTCAAACAAAAAGAGGGAACATGGAATAAGAAAACGGTTCAATGAATCTAAACAAAACTATGTAACTTAAGAGAGAAGAAACTAAGCTTGCATACATGAGGAATGATAAGATCCTCCTTCACATAAAGCAGGTTCTCAACTGATGTTGTCCGTACTTCACGGAACTCAGGGGCAAGCTGCTGTTGAACAGCCCTTAGGAATTCTCCAATAGTGTCACCTTTACGAACCTGGCATTGTAGTAGGCTATGTTTTAATTGTGCAGTTCAAATTTCAAAGACTGCAAGCCCAAGTTCAGTTATGGTCAAAATTAACCTGGATAACTCTCCTGTGCCCAGTCCCATCCCAGTAACTGTAGGTAATTGAGAGAGGTTCATCTGAAATGTGACATAAAATGGTTGATCGTATAGGAATAAAAAATCATCCGAAATGCAAGTTATAGTACATTAATTAAGATGAATAATGCTATCAGAATGTGGCAATACTTTTGATCAACTCCTGCTCACGCAACCACTGCTTCTTCAGTCGTTCTCGTTCTGCTTGTTCCTCTGCCTCCCTCTCTCTGAAGGATCATTCTTAGCAAATAGCTTGCAGGTCAAATAAAGCTTGGAAATGAAGAATCAATCAAAACTCCTAAGTACTAGTCGCAAACTAACAGAAATACCTGTCTGGTAGAAAACTTGTTTCGACAGTTGGATCTTTTCCAAGTTTGATAGGGCCATTTTTCTTTTGAGTTTCTTCTGTACAGAATACCAAGAATTATGTTCATATTAGCTTCGAAGTAATTTTATAATTCTTGGGTAGTTTCAGGTAATAGTTTACGAGTCAAGACAGAAGACACTGAGACATGTCGCCAGTGTCAATAAAAGAGAACAAATCTGTTCTAGATTAAGCCATGAACAAAACCCATTTAATTCGCCTTGGTGTTTCTCTACAGGTCAACTATACACAAAATATAGTAATGTCGATCAAACTTCATCACCTCACCAGTTCAACAACTGAAGCAAAGTTAAAAGCAAATGGCTCCCATAGATATAAGCTTTCAAACTCAAGACTGCTACAGAAAGAAATGCAACACCAGAGTCCTCATTGGCCTAAAGCATCAAGACAATGCTTCACCAAAAAGCTTGTAGAATTTGAAAGCTACAGCGCAATAGGCAATTATTGGAAGACGGAAACAGGTACATGAACAAATTATATACATGTGTACATTTAATATTAATCATCAAATGATCCAGACTATGCTAGCAAACGAAATATGAAATGATAAGCAATAATCACCACACACAAGTAGGGAAATAGTGAAACAAAGAAAAAACCTTGTTCAATGCAATAGACCACAGATGGTACCAAAAAAAGTGAAAAGGTATGATAGACAAATGTCCATAAATGAGGTAAGGAAACAATAGAATAGTAAGACCACGGATGGGTTAGAAGGAGCGTACGATTCTCAAAATCATCTTCATCACTTCCATTCTCAATGTCATCACAGAAAGATAATCGTGGATCACCCTTCACTCTCCTCTTTTTCCTTTTCTGCATTTGTAATTCTTCTTCTCTGCGACAGGAAACACATCATGACATCATTGTTTTGTTAAGGGAAAGAATACATCGATATTTTATATCTAACAGAATAACAGGCTAGGATGCAAAGTTCAAACTCACTCTTGTTGCAACTTCTGAAGTTTCTCTTTCTCTTCCTCCTCGATCTTGGTTCGGATGTTAACCCTCTGCTCGATCATATAGCCGATAAATTAGATGGAAAGTCAAAAATGGTGCTGGCAAAAACTAATGTATGTAGAAATTGCGTAATTACCTTTTCCACATACTGCTCTCTCGTGACGAGACCAACTGTTTCCTTCTTAAATGCAGTCTCAAGAATCTGAATGTAACAGCTATTAATGTTAGCTCGTGAAACAAAAATTCAAAGGTATATACAAAATGTTGTGACATACTGACATCCTGCTTCCGAAAATTCAAATGATTATCAAACGACTGGATAACATATATATATATGGTCGTGGAACTGAAAACACATAACTTGGTCTGTGATATAGCAAACACAGAAAATACTATCTCTTCATCGGTCCCGCAGCAAAAGCCATGCGTGGAAAAGCTACTCGAAATTGGATCGTACAGGCGTAAATCAAACAGAGTAAAATCAAGCACAGATCAAGTATAGCCCCATGGCAGCTTTTGCTAACTCAAGTAAAGCTAACTAGGTGAAAATACAGGCAAATACAAGGTTCAAATCCTGAACAACGCTCGAGTTTTATTAGGAAAATGACATGGGGACACTAAAAATTATAGATAGGATTTGGTAGCGAGGCAGATGGGAGGGCAAGGGAAGCCGCCGTGACAGCAATTACCTCGGAGGTGCTGGAGCCGAACTGCAGGAGGCCGGGCTGCCCGTCGGCAGACTTGTTCTTCAGCTCCTCGATCTTGCGGCGCTCCGCCTCGCGCTGCTTCTCCAGCCGCCGGATCTTCACCGCGTCCTGCGCCGTCCCCACGTACCCATCGCCGAACCCCGACATCCTCCTCACCTCCCGTGAGGGAGCGTTACGCCCTTCGACCCTCCTCCTAGGTCAGAGTATAGTTGCGGGCCTCGGCCGGGCGGAGGGCGGAGGCGACCGCCGGAGCGGGGGAGAGAGGAAGGGAAGGAACAGGGATTTGGCGTCGGGAGCGACTCGCTGCTGCGGCGCCGGCGAGCCACGGAGTGCATAGGTAGGTTGTGGGCCTAACCGACTTACACCTTTTTTTTTTAGAGGAAACCGACTTACACCTGACCCCTAATTGAGTTGGGCCAGATCATTCAAGGCCCACGACAGCCCAACAGTCAGCTTACTTCGTCCTTGAATTAGCAGGCTCATTTATTTTTCTTTTCCCTTCAGAAAAGCACTCATTTCATACCCCTAATTGAGTTGGGCCAGATCATTCAAGGCCCACGACAGCCCAACAGTCAGCTTACCTCGTCCTTGAATTAGCAGGCTCATTTATGTTTCTTTTCCCTTCAGAAAAGCACTCATTTCATTTAGAGAGGTTGCACTGCAACTCAGACTATTCACAGTGCATGCATACTCACATCTATGAACGCACGTACCTAAAGAACCGGCAGTATACACTGATCCACATTCCAAAAAAAAACGAAAACATCTACAGATGTGTTCCATATTGGTATTTGTTTTCCCTTTCTACGATTACTGACACATGCTAAAACTAGGGCCCTTGCATGTGTAGTTGGACACCAGAGTCATAATCTCATGACTACACCGGTCAGAAAAAGGGTACAGCAATTTAACTAATACCGAGAGCGATCTACATTCTAGTAACAAAAACAGGGGAAGTTTTAACAGTCATATACCATAGGCTCAAGAGCCATGCAGGTACAAGTTCAATTGAGCAAGGCTTCCTACTGACGAAGAAGAAACGAGAACAGAAATTCAGAATCTTGTTGCCAACAGACAACATGCGACGGCAGGCATAGACGGGAATTCAGCTCCCTCACGACTTCAGATCGCTCCTGATCTCCATCCTGGCTTCCGCGAGCAACTGCCCCCGGCCTGAGGCATGGTCCAGCTCCAGCAGCGGTGGGGATGGCCCTCGGGCTGCCTGAAAACTCTGTGGCGCGACGGCCGGCGGCACCAGCGCGTTGGCACCAGGATGGCCGCGGCAGGAGTCGGAAAAGACGCCGTGAAGTGGCCCAACGGGTTGCATGGATCGGATGAGCCAGGTTTCCCTTCCCCCAAAATCTCCTTGATGCACCATGTCTCCGGGTTTGAGAGCTGCTTTGTTCAGAGACTGCCAAGAAGATATGTAAAGGGTCACCGGCTTGGGCAGGTAAAGCCACCTGTACAGACCGGCTTTACCTGCCTATATAAAGCCTTCTTATAGTAGCTTA
The DNA here is from genome assembly GCF_016808335.1 of Panicum virgatum. NCBI lineage: Eukaryota > Viridiplantae > Streptophyta > Magnoliopsida > Poales > Poaceae > Panicum > Panicum virgatum. The sequence goes on along the minus strand of NC_053137.1, from coordinate 53,705,077 downwards.
TTTCTATTCCCTACATTACATATTCATACTCAAAATGCCAACTTGTTCGTGACCACTCAAAATGTCATAAGCAATAATGTCATCAGCATTTAACAAGCAAATATACACGATGATCATGGGACCAGTAAAAAGAATGACTAAATAATATATAAATATAATCAGTGCATTTATGGATCATACTACAGCCACAAGGCGTCCCAAGGGAACATAAAGCATTTCGGCAAGGCAGAGAAAGTTCAGTGAGCAGAGCCAAGAGAAAAAGAGTGAAACGAGGATTAAATATTTCCTGACCTCCTTGCATGTTTTTTTTTGTTTGAAACACAATATCCTTTCATGTTCTAATAAGTTTTTCTGCTTTTGCTTCAACAATACAGATGCTACACTGATGCTGCTAGTTATTCCCATTAAGTGCCGAAAATGGCCATATGAGAGTGGGTCACGCTTCCTTGTTGCCCGAGGCTGAAACTTCTGCCTCCTTGTTGCCCGAGGTTGAAACTTCTGTGCTGCACATAGGGCATACCTGCAATAATCAGAAATATTTTGTCAAATCTTGGGCCAAGATGTGTCATGGTTAGAAGTGTCCGCATCACATTAATTATAAAACATGTTAAAATTGCTGCAGCCAAACGGTATGCATAATGGGAGTACATCTGTAGCCTACAGCTAGTCACTGTGCCAGATAGTGAGATATCTGTCAAGCCAACCATTTGACAGGAAAACTAACTTTGACCTCACTACAGTTGCAGCAACTACATCGGATTTGCCAGCTTCCATGGATAAATAAAATTTTGAAGGCAAAGTTTTCTTGATCGATAGAGTATGACAACTCAATACAGACTTATTAGCTCGTGAATAAATAAACAGGAAATGGCTGCAGACAATAATGATGGCACTAGTACTTAGAACACTAATAGAAAGATGTAAATGTTGACAGACTGGAGTGATTGAAGGAACAAAAGGTATTTGAAAAGAGTGCGGACATTTAACTAACTTCCAAATCTCCCCATGATTAATGTGGTTGACCATAAAATACTACAGAAGTATTTTATCTAAACAGCATGCAAAAGCCTATATCCCCAACGATCCATTAATGCATTCAGCATATCAGCTTCCAAGGTTTGCGAATTTGCTGAACCTTTCAAATGTTACTGCGGTACTCTATCAAGCAAACAACAGAATATTGTTCTTTCAAATTTACAAATGGCTACCCTGATACTGTGTTCCTCAATACCATTGACATCCTATATTTTATATGCGACCATTTTTCTTAAATTTCCAATGGCAAACAATGGTGCAAGGGTACATCTAAAAACAGCTACACAATTAGAAGAAAAAGAACAACATCAGTACATACACCATGAGCCTGCCTAATGGCCAACAGAATTATCTTGAAGTTTTTGGTAAAAAGAAACAATGACTAGAAGTAACTATCAAACATAGTAATACTGTGCAACCTAATTGGGATGTAAACATTCCTCCTTCAGGTGCATGTGTGTGACATTCAAGGATGCGAGTACAAGTAAACTTTCTAGCCACTCAAATATGTAAAGCTTAAGAAGGTCCATCATACCTTATTTATTTGCAGCCACTGGTTTATGCATTCAGGGTGGTATGAGTGCTTGCAGGGAAGTGCAATCAAAGATTCACCTTCCTCAAATTCCACACGACAAATTACACATCTATCAACAATAATTATGCATCAGGACTTCATATACAGAACAAAAGGTTATTACAAGCTATTAAACTTTCAATTATTTTAACATACTGCTCTGCGTTGCCATCCTGAACATTTTGTGTCTTGTACTTCACTGAAGGTAAAGAGGCAAGTGTATCAGCAGAGAGACCTCTGCTTTCTGTACCAACTACTTCACCCAATGCGATTAGCTCCTGAAATCAATATGAGAACCATTAACATGCCATGTTGATGTTTAAAGCTTCAAATGAAGGGCTTGGGGAATTAAGGGTAAGACAACAAGAAATGCAACTTGCCTCATAAGAGTATTCATCTGGATCAACCTCCTGCCATGCCTCCTGGGTTTATAAAAGCATATAGAAGTGTAAACTGTCAATCATTCATCATAGTTAATTGATTACCAAAAGTATGAAAGAAAATAAGATCGATATGTGAACAAAGACATAAATTTCCTGTATGGAAATTGTAGGACTAGTTGGGAAATATGCCTCGATTCCTAGAGGATCTGAGGTGTGAGGACAATAGTAGAACCTGATCAGTTATAATAAATTACATATACTATGTTGCTTCTTGATCATATTGCTAGAAGGCCAGATAATTCAGTCTAAGTAAGGAGAACCCAATAGTAACACTTAATAACATCCAAACTAGACAAGGTTTCCTGTTTAGGTCCTGAACTCCAAAGAACTGTAAGAAAATAATGCTCATCATTTAAAGATGACAAACAAGAAAAAGTTGCAATCTAACTGAATAGCAATGAATCCTTGCTAACTTTTGCTAGAACATGCAGATAGCACTTCAAATGGCTGAGATAAAAGACTATGCATGTCCCCATGACCACTTCCAGAAAGGCCTTAGTCTAGCGTGGCTTTATTTACCATCAACATTTAAGCCACCATTCACATAGCAACAACATTTCATTTTCAGTTAGAAATGCATAACTAGAATTCAATGAATGAGTAATTGAATATTCCCTTCAGTGAAAAAGAAAACGCAGACCCCTAAAATCTATGCAATCAAAGTGCAACAATTTTCAAAGAGAAAGAGTAGATGTGTTTCAGGTAGGAAAGAATGACAACAATTTAACAAAAGGGAAGTGTCATGGTGTCAATAAAAACAAAGTCAGAATTATTATAACTGCGCCAATAAAATATGGCGCCAATCATGCTCAGTTTTACGGAATAACTTTATCCATCTTTGCATTAATCAATGAAGAAGCAATCACTATCACTAGTTTATATGCACAGAAATCAACAATTGAGGAGACAGTAATAACATTTTGTTTCTCAAGACCATTAATTGCAACTTCAAGTGAAACCCTTCTAACAAAGGTATAGTTTATCAACTATAAGAGATGAATCACAACCTGTGGATCATTTACATGATCCTCCTCATGCTCCACATCCACTGCTCGCCCTGCAAGGGAAAGCTAAAATTACAAACCAGCAGCCAACTAAAATGTGAACTGAGCTGGGGGAAAAGGAACCGTTTGTACTCACAATCGCTGAGACCAGCGAGAGCCATAAGTCGCGCAGCGACCTCACGCTCCTCAGCATCCTGCAGCGCGCGCGCGTAAGCCTCATCGTCCTCAAAGTCCGCGGGATCTACCTCCGGCTCCCCTTCCTCATCCTCCTCGAACTCCTCGTCGTAGTCGCTCCCCTCGGCACCCTCGGAACCCTCGGCGCCCTCGCCCTCGCCATCAGCATCGCCCGCGGGGTGCTCGTGGTGGTGGACGCGGAGGTGGTGCTCCAGCTCCTCCTCGTAGTCGTCCTCGCCTTCCTCGTCGTACTCATAGCTCCCGGCCTCGGAGCTCCCGTAGTCGCTTCCCTCGCCGCCGCCACCGTTCATCCGTAGCAACATGTACGCCCGCTCCTGCACCGATCCGAAGGACGGGTTAATCGGGGGGTCGAGGAACCCTAGGAATCGCCGCGAGGCCGTGAGATCTCGTCGCCGCTTACCTGCTCCTGCAGGACGCGGGCGAGGGCGAGGTCAGCCTCCTCCTGGCTGAGGGCCGTGAAAGGCCGCCTCGACGCGTCGGCCGCAGCCGCGGCCGCGGCCGCGGCGGCACCATCGTCCCCGGCCCCGGCGGCCGCCGCGGCAGGTGGGGGCGGATTCGAACCGGGGTTGAGCTCGGCGCTGGGCTTATCGCCGCCGCCGCCGCCCCCGCCCCCGCCGCCGCTCCCCTTCGAATCTTCCATGGCGGCCGCGGAGTCCAGGGGCGGTGCGGTTCGAGTCCAGGCGTGCGGTTCCGCAGAGGGACCGGAGGGGGGGGGGGGGGGGGGGGGGGGGGGCGGGGGCGAAGTCCAGGGAGGGGCGGAGTCCAGGGATGGGCGGACGCACAGGGATTGACGGACATACAGACGAGCGGACACACCGTGACTTCGTTCTTTTTAGGTAGTATTTGTTTCGAAATTTTAAGTACTTGAATTACTAATAGTTGAACTACCAAGGGTTTAATTATTGGTACATGTACACGACTGTACACTCTCAACACCCGTGTGTTCAGCCTGTTACACTTTTTCTGACTGGCTCATAATGTGATCAGGGGACTGCTCAAATACTGCCCAGACACAACACACTCTCAACACCCGTGTGTTCAGCCTGTTACATTTTTTTCTAACAGGCTCATAATGTGATCAGGTGACTGCAGAAATACTGCCCAGTCACAACTCACGAGTCGTCGGAAGGTGTGTTTAGACTGGGAGAGTTAGAACTTTTGTTGAGCCTGGGAGAGCTGAACCTGTATCGTTCCGATTGGTAAATGCAATGGGTCCTCCCAACAATAAGAAAGGTACTAATTTTCTTCTTTCCCTTTATCATATTATTTTTATCTTTATTAAGTATCCGTTCCAAGTACACGTCTCACGAAATACCACTGGATAAGGTCCTGGCCTTGCCGTTGATGCTCTTGAACTTCGAAGAGAGCGGCAACGAGCCCGTTGTGCCGCAATGACAGATGAGCAAAGAGAGGAAAAGAACAGGAAGCGTCGTGAGGCATACAGACGGAAAAAGAGCTATGCAAACAAGGAAAATGAACCAGGTTTGACCCTGTTGGATCCAAACTGACACTTTGATCTTGTGCTTAACTGTTGTTTCCCTGACCTTTTCCTCATCTGAATCTTCTTTTAAATCTACGGCAGGTTGTAACATACATGTTTTCAAATCGAGTAATGCTGATACTAATATAGCCAAACATCCAACAGGTATTTTTGTTTTCATTTCTTGGTCGGCATTCTACATCTATGGATAACAAACCCATTTTTAATGTCTTTAGGAATTTCTGGCCTGAGACGAGAAAGTGACAGGGCCCTGAGTGACTTGAATTCAAATGATAAAAGGCTTGAAACGAACAAGAAGATGCGTGAAGCTTATCCGATGAAGAAAGACGTAACCAAGGGCGCAAAAATTTCATCAGGTGCGTGTCCTTCTGATGAACATACTCTGACTTGCCTATCATGCAGTTCTTATGCTTAACATCAATGTGAATGGAACTATATGTCTTCATGTGAATGGAATGCATGATAATTTTTGCTGGTGGACGTGTCCAACTGATCCCTGTGTAGACTACTATGGTGCTTTTCATAATAGAATCACCATTTAAGTTATGTTATCATCTGAATCCCGGTGAGATCCACTGCAGATTTAAATTTCAAGGATGGTGCTGCTGAAGAACATGCACACATCTCTAGCACTGTCCAGCTTCTGCCCGCTAATGGTAATTTGCCTGTCATGCAGTTCTTATGCTCAACATTGACGTGAATTGAACTATATGTCTTCACTTGAATGAAATGCATAATAGTTTTGTTTATTAGTTCAGAAATTATTAGAAATTAGTTTTTTGTGGTGCACGTGTCCAACTGAACCCGTGCAGACTACTATGGTGCTTTTCATAATAGAATCACCATTTAAGTTATGTTGTCATCTGAACCCTGGTGAGATCCACTGCAGATTTAAATTTCAATGATGGTGCTGATGAACAACATATAGAATGCGTCTCGTGCACTGCGCCAACCAACGAGCATCCCCCCACTGGTATGCTATATATGTTTTCATATGCTGTGATGTACACGCCCAGCTGATGAACAAGCACTAACTTGTTTGCCGTAGATGACGAAAATGATGCACCCATCACCAGCACTCCTATCGTTGAGCATCCCGCTGGTAATATGCACCCATCATTTTTCATGCCTTTCACATTTTATTGGTTCGACTTATAGTGGTGGTGTTCTTAATCAGATTCGACCCCGGTGGGTACGGTGGAGTCTAATCTCTCTGACGCATATACAGATGTACCACCAGGTGCGTGGAATCTTTGGTTTTGACCAAATGATTGGGATATATAATGTGCAACTACCTGTCCAAATTCTTCATTTTGTATACTGTATACGTTTTTAATATTAAATTTCATACTGCTGGCTTGTTTGTGTTGGTAAAATAATTTTTTATATCGTAATTAAATGCTAAGTTGTGTTTATTAAGTATGAATGATGATTGCAAACGTCTGATGGTGTGATCTTAATAATTTATTTACAGTAATTGGCTATACACACTTGCCCGCATGTGCGGATACCTCAAGTGTGAGTGTAAAGTCCTGTAAGACACGAACCTTAACAGACGATCAACGGGCTAGAAAAAATAAACGTCGTCGTGAATTATACCATGAGAAAAACCAATCGAAGAAGCAAACGAAGACTGGTGCAGAACGTAATCGAGATTACAAGAGAAGGTTAAAAGATTTCTGGGAAAACAATCTACACCCAGAATCCATCGCCTTGGAAAATCCTCAATTTACCCCTGAAATCATATTGCCCACCAGGGTCAATCCAAATTAATTGCTGAAGATATTGAAATCTTGTTGAACAGACCGCCGCTCTTCGTTCCATTTCCAGTTGATCAAGGTTTAGACAACAAAGAGATTGAAAAAACCAATAAATTGCCATCTGCACACCAACCCCGACGACAGCGTGTTCCTCTCGGGGAGAGACAAAACCATTTAGCCCGTCGCAATCTCTTATTTGAAGCCACAATTGGAAGAAAGTACTTGGGTCCCCCCGATGAGATCCCCGATGTGGCGAATGAGATCCCCGATGTGGTGGATGCTCCAACACAATCTAACGTCGTTAACACTGGTGAATGCCTCTTATTTTTTTTACCCTATTTCATTTTTAACACTATTTCTATTTGCATCCTAAATCAACATTGAATATATAGGAGCAACATACCCAAATCGAGCGCATCACGCATATCCAGAGACACAAGAATCCGCTGTTGGTGCATCAATCGTTGAGGATGGTAATTTATTCAAAGCTATATTTTTTTCAAACTCAACAAACTATTCAGCTAAACCTCTTTCTAATTACCAACGTGTCACATAAAACACTCCAAAACGCAAATGGTGATGATGATGTTGTATTTGAGGAGGACGAGGAAGAGGACGAGGATTATCTATTTGCGGGACAAGGTATTTCTATTAAAAAATGTTTATTAAAAATAACCTTTGATAAATTAATAATAATATGTTATTATCTATTGTATTAAATATAGAAGAAGAAGACGAAGTCGACGTGGAAATCAACCTTGACGATGAAGATAACGGTGTGCCAGATGTGTTGAATCCTTATGACGTGGTCTATGCCAATGTTCCATCTGAAACACATAAGTTAGAGGCGGTGGAGAATTGCAAGCACTGCAATGCTAAGAAGTTTGCGCACAAAACTCCAGGGTTTTGTTGTCGTAGTGGGCAGATACATTTATCCACCCCCGACACACCGCCTGAGCTTATGAGGCTGTGGACAGCTTCAGATGCTGATGCAAGGCACTTCCGTTCTAACATCAGATTCTTCAACGGTCATTTCTCATTTACTTCGCTATATTGTCACCTTGATCGCATGACCACGAACATGCGTAATGGAGGTGTGTATACGTTCCGTGCCTATGGTCAAATTTACCACAATTTACGTTCATTTGGTAAAGAGGAGGGTGCTGAACCAAGACATCTTGAGTTGTATTTCCATGATGATGATCCTTCGCTCGAGCTTCGTTATCGAAGATGTCGAGAGGAATGCTTAAGGAAAGACAAGGAAGTCATCGATAGGTTGGTTGCGATCATGCGGGGCAGCCCATACTCTGAGCATTTTAGGACTTTGGGTGCAGTTGATGATCTGGAGGATTATCATGTGGAATTAAATCTTGACCAAAGGTTGGACCAGCGAACCTACAATGTACCTATCACATCAGAGGTTGCTGCAGTTTGGATAGAGGGTAGCAAGCGTCATGGGCAGTTCGAGCATAGCGTTGTACTCCAAGGGAAGGATAGATCTATTCACGGCATTCGATCATACCATGGGTGTTATGATGCTCTGTCATACCCACTATTCTTCCCTAGAGGTGAGCTTGGGTGGCACAATTGCATCTCAAAGGTGGGAGTCACAGCGGATCAAGTAAATGCTGCCTGTGAACTCCGAAAGGCACGTGCAGACGGCGAGGATCTAGGTACATTATCAAACGCATATATTTACTTTTTCCTATGATTTAGTAATTGCATATATTTACTTTTTTCTATGATTTAGTAATTACAATAACAACTACATTCTCCATTCATGTAGGGAGTGCTGGAAATTTATGTGTCACAGTGCGTGACTACTACTGCTACAAATTTCAAATGCGTCCTGGTATTTTCAATCCAATGTTTTATGGCAAGCGTCTTTTTCAACAATTTGCCATTGATACATATGTTATTGAAAGCTCTCGATTAGATTACATCCGAAATAATCAGGATAGTCTCAGAGCCGACCTGTACCAGGGTCTTGTCGATAGTTTGAACGCTGGTGAGGGTCGAGCCGATGCTGTTGGAAGACATACTGTCCTTTCTACAACATTCATCAGAGGCCCTCATGATATGAGGCGTCGGTATATGGATGCAATGGCCCTGGTACGCAAGTACAGCAAGCCGGATATCTTTCTAACAATGACCTGCAATCCTAACTGGGATGAGACCAGGAATGAACTTTATCCATGCCAGTCAGCACAAGATCGACCGGATCTTGTATCCCGTGTGTTCAGGGCGAAGCTGGAGGCTATGAAAATAAAGTTGTTGAAGAATGATATACTTGGAAAGGTTCGGGCGTACGTGTATGTTGTGGAATTTCAGAAGAGGGGTCTACCACATGCTCACTTCTTGCTCATAATGAAAAGGAAATGGAAGCTCACATGCCCGGAGTAGTATGACCGACTTATATGTGTTGAGCTGCCAAACAAGAAGAAATATCCAGAGTTGTACATAATGGTGACTAAGCATATGATGCATGGGCCGTGCGGTGTGCTAAACCCAAATTGTCCATGTACTAAGGGTCGTTCTTCATGCAAAAATCATTATCCGCGTCCCTTCGCGGAATCCACCTCACAGGGTAAAGATTCTTACCCAATATATCGTCGTCGTGACAATGGGTCTAAAGAGAAGGTTCAAGGTTATGAGCTTGACAATCGGTGGGTTGTGTTGGAAATATGCCCTAGAGGCAATCATATTTCTTTGTATTCATGATTAACAAAGTGTTCCTTGAATATCCATGGATGACAACTTGTATTGATTAATGCTTATGTGAAGTATTTGTGAAACTCTTTACTTGTATGGATATTCTAAAATGTTCCTAGTCGGAGTTCATGTGAGGACACACATGAATATTAGACTAGCACATGTATTAGTTGATTGACTACGTTTCACAAGTCATGGACATGGAGATATCAAACTAATAATGTGGGTTCATGTGAGACATAAGACAGAACTGACCCAACACGAGATGATGACTTCTTATTACACAATATGTACGCTGTGTCCTAAGATCTGAGATCGTCGTATGTACTCAAGATGTGAACCGACTTACCTAGGAGCCATCAAACGCTACACCGTAACAGGGTAGTTATAAAGGTGGCTTTCGGGTCTGTTAAGAAGCATGCTGTGAGACATAGTCGGTCAAGATGGGATTTGCCCCTCTCTATAAGAGAGATATCTCTGGGCCCCTCGAGTGATTCAGATCAAGAAATGCATGGCCATGCTAGGGTTAAGAGTTAACCAAGGATTCCGAATCACATGATCGAGAAAGAGTGGTCGGCTTTAAGCTAGACCAAATATCGTGATGCAAAGGGAACATCATATATATGATATTGTGGCGGCTCGTCTGATATGATCTTTACGTGCGCATAGGAGTTGACATGTCTTGCTAGAGGCCACTATCTACTATTGGGTCGAGTAAGAGTACTCGGGCCATGTCTATTCGCATGTGAGCCCATAGTAGGGATGGCAACGGGTATATACCCGCCGGATAGTTCTATCCCATACCCGTACCCGTGAAAAAAAATTATACCCGCTACAATACCCATACCCGTGTGCGGGTACGAAATCGTTCCCATACCCGTACCCGTCGGGTAAAATAAACCCGATGGGTAACCCGTACCCGATTAGATACCCGCTATGCACATATTAAATAACACAAAACTAATAAATATATGATATAAATACAATCACAAATCATCAAATATAAGTAAATAAGAGGAAGACAATAATTAATAACATAGCAACAAACAAATTGATCAATTGTTTGAATATATATACCTATATGGATCTAATTTATTATGTTCTATGGATGATTGTTGCAGGTATAAATTACCCATGGGTACGTGGGTATGTGTAGTTCACACCCGTACCCGCACCCGCCTACCCGACGGGTAGAGGATTGTTCCCATTAACATACCCACGGGTGAAGAATTCATTCCATACCCTCCTTTATATCGGGTAAAACCTGTCGGGTATTCGGGTATCGGGTACCCATTGCCATCTCTAGCCCATAGGGTCACACACATAAGGGAAAGAAGCCTGATAAGGATGAGATCCGAAAGAATGGACTTAGGTGCACTAATGGGCCATTTAGGCCCAAAAGGGGGCACCCAAGGTGAGGCCCAAGGCAGCCCACCTAAGAGGCTATATAAACAGAGGAGGGGGCGCCTAAAAACCATAACCCTAACCTCTTCTCGTGCGCGAACAGTACCCTGCTACAGTACCCCCCTGAACAGTAGCGATGCTACAGTGCCGCCCCCTCCATCCTGTGCGGCAAGCCCTAGGTCGCCCTCGCGGACCTAGCAGTCCGGATCACGACGCTTCTTCTCGTATGTGTGGACTTCGTGGAGGTGATGCGCTTGCTGCACAAGGACGAGCCGTTCGTGAGGTGGTTCACGCAACTACACTACCGGCTTCCATCTGCACTACACCGACGCGCTACAGAAGTTCCGCAATCGCGCATCGAGTGGTAATCCCGTGATATATAACTGCAGTAATCCTGATTTATGTGGTAGAAAATTTTTGTTTTTGCTACCCCATATTCCAACAGCGGTATCAAGAGCCAGTGCTGTCTTGTTATAGATTCGGATATGTGCATATGGAGATATGCGTATTTTCAGATCGATCTATGACCTAGTTTCGTAAACTAGCTGCGAAGGTTGTGCAACGACATACTCCTACCGGTCGGTTTTCCACCATCGGAGTTAAGTGATGCACATAAACCCGGTCGCTGCGGTTGGAGATCAATGTGATTGGTCGAATCGAAACTTAGGTGTAACACCCCAGTGTTAATTTTACGCTAATCCCGTGTTTAATCTCTAATCGTGGCTTAATCGCGTCATTAGCGTTAATCGTGTTCGCATATTAAACATTATTTTAGCTATGTTCGACCCCGTTTTTCTCGATGATCCGAACCTCAAATCAACATTCGCCCAAAACGAAAGTTGTAGATCTTCTTTTTCTCTACAACTTTTATTTTGGCCAAATCTCAAGTTCCTATATCAAAATTTGAGTTTTGGACAGTCAAAGGCAAATAAAAAATGGTCAAATTGAACACTGTGCTTCTCTTATTCGACACTGTGCGCGCCCGACGCCCGAAGCCTGGACGCCGGCGAGCTCGTCCACGCGTCGACGATCGTTCCCCGACCTCGGCGTCTGAGCGCTGCCCTTATCCTCGCGCGAGCACTGGAAGCTTCTCACCCCTTCCCTTCCCTTCCTCGCCTTCCTCGCGTTCGCGTCGCGCACAGCACGAGCTGGGCGGCCGCCGTTCGCTACGCCGGCCATCCCCGTCGTCCCTGCTTCGATTCGCTGCGCCCCGAGCTGAGTAACCTCGCCCTCCACCTTCACCACCCCTCCCTGAGCCCGTTCATCCTTTTTCCAAGCCGAATCAAGCCGCCATCCGCCATTGCCGTTCGTCCCGGAGCTTTACCCCCCTCCGTCGAGCTCCCACCTCCGACCTTCCTATGCTCGAATTGAGCCCTCGGTGAGCTCCCCAGCAACCTCCTCTCGCTCCCCGACCTTTTTCCCGCCGAAATCCACCACCACCGCCGCCGGTTTGCAGCCGCGCCGTCGTGGCCGCCCGAGCGCCGCCGCTGCGCCCGCCGCGGGCTGCCTCCGTGCGGGCCCCAGCTGTGTGGCCGTGCGCCCCGGAGCTGCTCGGCCTCCCTGAACCCCGTGCCGCCCACTCCCGCCGCCGCCTTGCTCCGCAGTGGCCGGAACGCCGCCACCGCAAGCCGCCGCCGCCCTACCCCATGCGCGCTCCTATTCCCCGCCCCGCGCGCACGCCCCTGACCCCCGACCGCCCCGGTCGGGGCTCGGCCCAGCCGCGCCGCCGGCCGGCCACCGCCGGCGGGAGCCGCGCCGCCGCGGTTGGCCTGGCAGCGCGCCGGCCTTGGCCCGAGCGGGTGAAGCAAGGGAGGGGGAAGGCAGCTGGGCCGGCGCCCACTTACATGTGGGGCCCGGCTGTCAGCCCCCTTTTTAATGATTTTTGTTTTTTTATATATTCGGCTGATAATTCTTAATTGCATAATAAATCACAGGAAAATCCTAAAAATACAAACCCAATTTTGTTAGGTCTCTAAAATCAATATCTTCGGAGGAAAAATACTTGTGCATGTGAAATGTCACTTTTGCCCCTGATGAAAATTCAGTTTGCGTTTAAGTTAGTTTAATTAATACCGGTTGTTCCGTTGTTCCAAAAATTATGAAATTTATTCAGTAGATTACTCTTCGTATGGGTAGTTCAGTGAAAAATTTCTAGGTGCATGGCCTATGTGCATGTTTGTGGATCTGTTAGTGTTTGATTTCTTTTCTAAGGTTAAAATAAATACTTTCGATCATCAATAAATGTTGGCAAAATATTGTTTCATGCTTTATCAATAGCTCATCATTCTGGCAAATTTTGGTTGCTAGATCATGTCCTCAAGTTAAGTTTTTGCATTTGTTTAGTTTCTAGCTATATCTTTCACTTTCCAAAAGTATTGCTAAGCCATTCTTTTCTGCATGTTTCAATCCATCAAGTTATGTCATTTCTGGGTGAAGTATAATAACCCTTGTTTGACTAGACATGTTTGGCAAATTCTTATTGGTGAGTGCTTGCAATGATTTGAGTTAAGTTAACTTGTACGTCATGTTGAGGTTAAATTTAATTACCCCCTGTTATCAATAAATGCTGGAAAATCATGGTTGCTTGTTAATTCCAACAATATAAGTTAGTCCTGTATAAGTTATGTTAACCTCGCGAGAACTAGTTCATGGGTTGCTTGTATTTATTTTACTTTTATGCCTTGCTGGTTAAATAAATTGTCCTAGTTGTTCTTTCTTGCTTTATATCTTTGCTTAGCCTTTTCTAAGCAAGATAGTAATGCTTTTTAGTAGGAAACACTTCAGGCTAAAATTCTTGAATGAACTCTCGTGTTGCAGCACCAACTCTTGTGCCTTTTGAGTTTGATTGTTGTGTTTACTCGATAAATGATTGCCCAGTCATGTCTTTTCTTAATTGCATTGCATTTGCATCGTTGCATATCATCTAGGTACGCTGAGTGTACGACACGTGGAATTAGAGGGCAATGTTGAAGCCGAGCCAGAAGATGTTGCACGGGTGGACCAATCCAGAAGACGGAAGGACCGACTGGAGTGCATGCTTGGACTGGGATGATGTCAAGTCGGTGCAAGACTACAAGCTAACTAACTGACTTTGTGTCAAACCCAGGCAAGCCCTGGAGCATAACCCCTAATTTGAGTATTCAATGTTTATTTAAGTATTTGTGCATTTATGTTTTTAGGAGTTGTATGGAACCCTAGTATGCATGTTTCTCCCTAGGTACCTATGAGTCTATACTAGTATACATGTGTCGTTAGTATTGCCATGCTTAACTAGGATCCGGTAGAAGTCGAGTGATTGCTGTCACTCGCGAGCTATAGGTTTCTGTTACTTATGGCAACGTGGCTTGAGAATGAATCAAGGAGGAAAGAGAAATAGAGACCGGGCGGAGATGATTTTGGTTTTGGATATGGAATGGAGGGAAAGTAAGCCTCCGCCTGTGTCGATTGAGGATCGTACCGTTGTTGGCCCTGCTGACCGAGTTTGAACAGTACTAACCACATGCCGGAAGTAGGAGGTAGTCGAAACCGGTAAGCTAATTACCTGATTTGCAACGATACTTTGAATCGTGACCTGCTACTCTGGGAGTGGGATGATGGCGGGTGTTGGAATGTATGTCGCCTTCGGGTTCTCTGGGAGTTCGCCGTGAGGGGCCCTTCACCCGGGTTTTGGCAGGCGTGATTCAGACGTCGGGGTAATGATGGGAATAGTTGACGCGTGTGGCCCGGCGTGGTTTGCATGTGTCGTGTGAGTTAGGTCCACCTTGCAAGGTTAAATCGGATCGATTCGCCGTCTCTCTCGGTTAAGAGAACCTTGGTCACTGCGTCACATCATAGTAAAAGATTGATTTGAGTTTGGAAAGTTGAGATTATGAGATATGACTGTGGTAATCTAAAAAGATAATGTGATCAACCATGCGTGCTCTAGATATTCAGACAAACCTAGTTGGTATTTGTATAATAAATTTGAGTTAAAATATTGAAAGTAAGGATCCACTATTAGTAGCTTTTCAGCAAAACAAACCCAGAGCCAAAAGCCTGCATGTCTAGGAGTCGGCTAAGTATATACCATAGTCGGGTAAGCCTTGCTGAGTATTAGTATACTCAGGGTTTGTTGTTACCCTGTTTTCAGGTATCTACTGCTGGCTGGAACTAACCAGGATTCACATCGGTGGGCTCGATGTGACGTCCTCACGTCATCGTAGTAATCGTTGTTTTTCTAAACTAAACTTCTATTTAATTTCCGCTGCATTTTGAACTCTGATATTTTATGTAGATTTGTTTGCAAAACTCCGCATTGTAAATTAAATTTGAGAACTTTTATCTGCTTGTAATCATCTGTGCTCACCTTCGGGTGAGACTTCCGGTGTTTTCGATCCTTAACCCAGCAGGCTGCCGGATTACACCGTTTTAAGTGCGCGGTGGCTTGATTAATATTTAAAATGATAGTTAGCGCACTTAAGCCGGTTTAATTTGGGCGGTGCTGCAACATTAGGGAATAAGCCAGATGCATGAGATGCATAGGGCAGTAGATTGGATCTACTGCGAATTCCGTTTTTGTTGTAAAAGCGTGTTTTACAGTAAAACAATCATAACTTTTGCATATGAACTCAGATTTAGGCGAACTTTATATCGATTTGTATCTACAGAAAAAGTTAGACTTGGTTCAGAACAGAAACACTGTTTCTGCAAAATTTAGATTTTGCGAAATTCGGCCCAAAAGATAGAGTTTTCGGTGTTTTAAGTTCGGACGTCGGAATCGCATAACTCTGTTTTGCAGGTTTTTTGATCGGTATGGCCTCTATGTGTATGTGATGCATGTGTGTAATTATTTCATGACCTGCGTGTCGTGATTATGACAATTCAGCTGGAGCCATATGAATTGTTGCATTTGATGTAATGGCCTGCGTGCCAACCTGTGATGATCCAAGTCGTGAATGTAATTTTATTTACTAGCTATTAGGTGTAATAGCAAGTTCTAGTTTTTGGAGTTTTCATCACATGAAGGATGGTGCACATGTACATGAAGATGGAGATCTACATGGCGAACAAGTTCTATGGAGATGGAGATCACCAGAAGAACAAGGGCCATACTGATTCTCAATTATGTGCTTGCCGTTCTTGATGTTTTACTACTACGTGCGTCATAGTAGAAGTAGAACGATCCCTCACAAACTTCGAGCTATCATGCCCTACCAACTAAACCTTGCACTGTCACATGTCTTGTACGATTGGTGGTGGGTCTATGAAATTAGGGCACCACTGGTTTTCCTTGACTAGACAGGCTATATCGGATACATGCACGCATAAAAAGGTTGGTTAGCTTGACAAGGTCATCTTAACGGTTAAGGATCTAGGGGCATAAAGGTTGGGAGTGAGACATGGAGATGTCACCCAACAACAAGAGTCATATGTGATATGATTAGCAAAGAGTTGCTTACCGATCTATCTAGTCTTCTAGCGGTGATGCTAAAGCTCACTAGTCGACTTGATAGTTGTGGGTCTTGAATTGCTAAGAATCAATAGAGGGATGTTGATTTTAGTCGGAGTAAATTCTGTTAATTGCTTAATATCGTTCACTCCATCATGAATACATTTGTCATAGTATTTTGCATTATTATTTTGTTGTAGATCATGGTCCGCAATAACACCCAATCCTTTTCATTGTGTTCGGTCCTTGAGAAGGACAAACTAAATGGGACTAACTATGCGGATTGGATCCGCAACCTGAGAATTGTTCTCAGGGCAGAGAAAAAGAAAGATGTTCTAGATACCCCATTACCAGAAGAGCCTGCTAATGATGCACCTGCTGAGGAAAAGACTGCTTACAGAAAGGCTTGTGACAACAACCTTGAAGTAAGCTGCCTTATGCTCGCTTGCATGGAACCTGACATACAGATGCAGTTCGAGACAAACCATGAGGCACACGATATGATTGTGGCGCTTCAGGACATGTTTCAAACTCAGGCCAGGACTGAAATGTTCAATGTGTCCAAGGCCTTTGTTGAGAGCAAGCTGGCAGAAGGCGCTGCAATGGGTCCGTATGTAATCAAGATGGTTGGTTACACACAGAGGTTGGAGAAGCTGGGCTTCCCACTTGGCCAAGAGTTGGCCACTGATTTTATTCTCGCCTCTTTACCGCCAAGCTATGGGAACTTCATCTCGAACTACCACATGCAAGTGGCTGAGAAGGGCTTGAATGAGCTGTGCGGCATGCTCAAGACGGCAGAGAGTGACATCAAGAAAAGCACAAGTGGTGGCCATGTGATGGCTGTCCAGAATAAGCCTACTTTCAAGAAGAAAGGTTCTTCTTGGAAGAAGAAGAAGGGCAAGGCTAAGGTTGCGAACCCCAAGCCAAACCCTACACTCAAGGCTAAACCTAGACCAACTGCAGACAAGGAGTGCTTTCATTGTCACCAGCCAGGACACTGGAAGAGGAACTGCAAGCTGTACCTAGCCACACAGAAGAATCGTTCTTCCACCTCGGGTACGCTTGTTGTTCATATTACAAAAATATTTCTCGCTGACTCTTATGTTAATTCTTGGGTATTTGATACCGGATCGGTTGCTCATATATGCAATTCGATGCAGGGAATGACAAAGAGTAGAAGTGTTGAAAGAGGAGAAGTTGACTTCCGCGTCGGCAATAATGCAAGAGTTGCTAATGTGGCCGTCGGGACGATGCAACTTCACCTACCATTAGGATTTGTCTTGGATCTTAGTAATTGTTATTTTGTTCCTAGTTTGAGTCGAAACATTCTGTCTCCTTCATGTTTATGAAGGATGGATATTCTTTTGCGAGTGAAAACAATGGTTATGCTATCTCTAAGAATAACATGTTTGTGGCTTTTGCGTCCATTGTGAATGGGCTATTTGTTTTAAATCTTGATGATTCACCTATCTGTAATATTAATGCTAAAAGGCCTCGGCTTGCTGATTTGAATCCTACCTACATGTGGCATTGTCGTCTCGGTCATATAAGCGAGAAACGCATGAAGAAGCTCCATTCGGATGGACTTCTAACTTCGTTTGATTTTGAGTTATACGTGATATGCGAAGCTTGTTTGCTAGGCAAGATGACCAAGACGCCATTCACAGGTTTTCTAGAGAGAGCATCGGACTTACTGGAACTCATACATCCTGATGTATGTGGACCAATGAGCTCAATTGCTAGAGGTGGATTCCAATACTTCATTACTTTCACTGATCACTTGAGTAGATATGGCTATGTCTACTTGATGAAGCATAAGTCTGAAACTTTTGAAAAGTTCAAAGAATTTCAGAGTGAAGTTGAAAATCTGTGTGGCAAGAAAATTAAAGCTTTACGATCTGATCGTGGAGGTGAATATCTGAGCCACAAGTTTAGCAATCATCTAAAGAGTTGCGGAATTGTTCCACAACTTATGCCGCCTGGAACACCTCAGAGAAACAGTGTGTCTGAGCGACGTAATCGAACTCTGTTGGACATGGTTCGATCAATGATGAGCCAGTCGGACCTACCGTTATCGTTTTGGGGTTACACTCTAGAAACAGCAGCTTTCACATTAAATAGGGTGCCATCAAAATCCGTAGATAAGACACCATATGAGATATGGACTGGCAAGACTCCCAGTTTGTCTTTTCTAAAGATTTGGGGTTGTGAAGCATTTGTCAAACGACTCCAGTCGGACAAGCTTGCACCCAAATCGGATAAGTGCATATTTGTGGGATACCCAAAGGAGACCTTAGGGTATTACTTCTACAATCGATCTGAGGGCAAAGTGTTTGTCGCTCGGAACAGAGTTTTCCTAGAGAAAGAGTTTCTCAAAGAAGAGAAAAGTGGAAGAACGGTGCAACTCGAAGAAATTCGAGATGAGCCAATAGGACAAGACTCTACAAGTGACGCTAATGTAGCTGAACAAGTTGAGATGCCTATGGCAACAGAAGCACCTCCGCAACCACGAAGGTCAGCAAGGCTCCACGCAGCGCAAGAATTATTATTGTTAGACAATGATGAGCCTGCAACATATGTAGAGGCGATGGCAGGCCCTGACTCTGAGAAATGGCAAGATGCCATAAAATCCGAAATAGAATCCATGAAGGAAAATCAAGTTTGGAACTTGATAGACCCGTCTGATGGTGTGAGAACCATCGAGGGCAAATGGATCTATAAGAAGAAGAAAGATATAGATGGAAATGTTCACATCTATAAAGCTCGACTTGTCGTAAAAGGTGTTTCGACAAATTCAAGGAGTTGACTACGACGAGACTTTCTCGCCCGTGGCGATGCTTAAATCTGTTCAGATTATTCTAGCTATTGTTGCATATTTCGATTATGAAATATGGCAGATGGATGTCAAAACAGCTTTCCTTAATGGAAATCTGACCGAGGACGTGTATATGATGCAGCCCGAGGGTTTTATCGATCCGACCAATGCTGGAAAGATATGCAAGCTTCAAAAATCCATTTATGGATTAAAGCAAGCATCTCGGAGTTGGAATATTCGTTTTGATGAAGTAGTCAAAGGGTTTGGCTTCACTAAAAACGAAGAAGAAGCTTGTGTTTACAAGAAGGAAAGTGGGAGCTCTGTTGCATTTCTAATATTGTATGTAGATGACATACTGCTGATTAGAAATAATATTCCTATGCTTGAGTCCGTAAAGACTTCACTGAAAAATAGTTTTTCGATGAAGGATTTAGGTGAAGCAGCATACATACTGGGCATCAAGATCTATAGAGATAGATCAAAGAGGCTTATAGAATTAAGCCAAGATACTTACATTGACAAAGTGTTGAAGCGGTTCAACATGGAAGAGGCAAAGAAAGGGTTCTTGCCTATGTCACATGGCATACATCTTAGCAAGACTCAGTGTCCTACGACGACTGATGAGCGAGAGCGCATGAGCAAAGTTCCATATGCCTCAGCAATTGGATAAGGAAGTTCCTTATTGAGTTTGGTGTGTTCCCTAATGCCTCTAGCCCGCTGGATCTCTACTGTGACAACAGTGGAGCCATTGTGCAAGCTAATGAGCCAATGAATCACCAGAAGAGTAAACACGTTATGCGGCGATTTCATCTCATTCGAGAGTTCATCGATCGGGGTGAGATCAAGATATGCAAAATACACACGGACCTGAACATTTCAGATCCATTGACAAAACCCCTTCCACAGCCCAAGCATGAGAGGCACACAAGAGCAATGGGTATTAGATACATTCTGGATTGACTCTAGTGCAAGTGGGAGACTGTTGGAAATATGCCCTAGAGGCAATCATATTTCCTTGTATTCATGATTAACAAAGTGTTCCTTGAATATCCATGGATGACAACTTGTATTGATTAATGCTTATGTGAATTATTTGTGAAACTCTTTACTTGTATGGATATTCTAAAATGTTCCTAGTCGGAGTTCATGTGAGGACACACATGAATATTAGACTAGCACATGTATTAGTTGATTGACTACGTTTCACAAGTTATGGACATGGGGATGTCAAACTAATAATGTGGGTTCATGTGAGACATGAGACAGAACTAATTCAACACGAGATGATGACTTCTTATTACACAATATGTACGCTGTGTCCTAGTATGTACTCAAGATGTGAACCGACTTACTTAGGAGCCATCAAACGCTACACCGTAACAGGGTAGTTATAAAGGTGGCTTTCGGGTCTGTCAAGAAGCATGCTGCGAGACATAGTCGGTCAAGATGGGATTTGCCCCTCTCTATAAGAGAGATATCTCTGGGCCCCTCGAGTGATTCGGATCAAGAAATGCATGGCCATGCTAGGGTTAAGAGTTAACCAAGGATTCCGAATCACAGGATCGAGAAAGAGTGGTCGACTTTAAGCTAGACCAAATATCGTGAGGCAAAGGGAACATCATGTATATGATATTGTGGCGGCTCATCTGATATGATCTTTACGTGCGCATAGGAGTTGACATGTCTTACTAGAGGCCACTGTCTACTATTGCGCCGAGTAAGAGTACTCGGGCCATGTCTATTCGCATGTGAGCCCATAGGGTCACACACTTAAGGGAAAGAAGCCTGATAAGGATGAGATCCGAATTAGACTGGGCTTAGGTGCACTAATGGGCCATTTAGGCCCAAAAGGGGGCACCCAAGGTGGGGCCCAAGGTATCCCACCTAAGGGGCTATATAAACAGAGGAGGGGGCGCCTAAAAACCCTAACCCTAGCCTTTTCTCGTGCGTGAACAGTACCACCCCCTCCCTCCTGTGCGCCAAGCCCTAGGTCGCCCTCGCGGACCTAGCAGTCCGGATCGCGATGCTTCTTTCCGTATGTGTGGACTTCGTGGAGGTGCTGCGCTTGCTGCACAAGGACGAGCCGTTCGTGAGGTGGTTCACGCAACTGCACTGCCGGCTTCAATCTGCACTACACCGACGTGCTACAGAAGTTCCGCAACCACGCGTCTAGTGGTAATCCCGTGATTTATAACTGCAGTAATCCTGATTTATGTGGTAGAAATTTTTTGTTTTTGCTACCCCATATTCCTACAGGTTGTCCCTTATAACCCGCACCTTACTGCGTGCGTTCAATTGTCACATAAATATTGAGGCATGTAGCAGTATTAAATCGGTAAAGTATTTATTCAAGTATGTATACAAAAGTCATGATCGAGCTTCAATAGCAATTAGGGAGTCTGGCTAGGCGGATAAAGAAGGGAACGTAGATGAGATCAAAGCTTATAGAGACGCTCGATGGGTGACACCACCATAGGCGTTGTGGAGGATATATAGTTTTGACCTTAGTAAAAAATCATCCCCCCGTAAAACAACTTCAGCTCCATCTTCCCGACATGCACATGATGTCATTTCACAATCGTCAAAAGATTGAGCACGTTGTTAATAAACCAGGTGCCGATGAATCAATGTTGACTGCATATTTTAAAGCAAACAGGTTGCACGAGTCTGCTCGCAACATATTATATCGTGATTTCCCAGAATTTTTCACATGGCAGTCTGATGGTAAATTTTGGCGTCCAAGGGAACGAGCTAACACTGGGCAAGTTGGGAGGATCGTATCAGCTCATCCAGCTGAAGGTGAACGCTACTATCTCTGGATTCTCCTAAATCATGTGGCTGGAGCAACTTCATATGAAGATTTGAGAACCGTTGGTGGCGTGATACAACCTTCTTTCCGTGAAGCTGCTGAGAAAAGAGGGTTGATTGAGGAGGACAGCTCACTTGATGAGTGTCTTTCTGAAGCTGCCTTGTATCAGATGCCATCATCACTACGAAGGCTTTTTGCAACAATATTAGTATTTTGTGAACCAAGTGATGTATTCGCACTCTGGCAAAAACACTTGGACGCAATGTCTGAGGATTATCGTCGCAACAATCCATCAGATGCTATCATTGAGCAGATGGTCCTAATTGATATTAGAAATATGCTGTAATCAATGGGGAAGGATATAAAATCATTCCCTCTTCCTGAGATTGATAACACTTATGATGACTCTTGTGGTGTTCCACGGGAGATATTCGAGGAATCCAATATAGAGAGCACCGAGGATGACGTGGCCTTATCAGAATCCCTTAACAATGAGCAGAGGGTTGCTTATGATGAGATCTTGTCATCTATTGATTCCAATGACGACGATTTGTTTTTTGTGGATGGCCCTGGTGGCACCGGGAAAACATTCTTGTATAGGGCTTTGCTTGCCAAAGTCCGCAGTCAGAACAAGATTGTTGTTGCAACTACTACGTCTGGGATTGCTGCATCCATAATGCCCGGTGGGAGAACAACACATTCACGTTTCAAGATTCCACTTACAATTGATAGTGGTGGATATTGTAGTTTCACTAAACAAAGTGGTACAACGACTCTGCTACGCACTGCTTCTTTGATTGTTTGGGATGAGGTTTCTATGATCAAGAAACAAGCAGTGGAGGCATTGGACAATAGCATGCGTGATATAATGGATAGGCCAGATTTGCCTTTTGGTGGGAAGACTGTTGTGTTTGGGGGAGACTTTAGGCAGGTCCTACCGGTTGTCAGGAAGGGGTCGAGGGCTCAGATAGTGGATGCTTCGTTACGCAGGTCATACCTGTGGGATTATATACATCACCTATAGCTTGTGCGCAACATGAGAGCGCACAGTGACCCATGGTTTGCTGAATATCTTTTGCGCATTGGCAACAGAATAGAGGAGGGCAATGCTGATGGTGAAATCCGTCTCCTAGATGAAATTTGTGTGCCATATACTGGAGATGGCAATGATCTTGATAGATTAATCCAGTGCATCTTCCCTAACCTTAATGAGAACATGGTAGACACGGACTACATCACTTCTAGAGCTATTTTGTCCACACACGGACTACATCACTTCTAGAGCTATTTTGTCCACACGCAATGATTGGGTTGATAGGATTAATATGAAGATGATTGGATCTTTCCAAGGTGGGGAGGTGGAGTATCATAGTTTTGATTCTACTGTAGATGATCCACACAACTATTATCCATCAGAGTTTCTTAACACCCTTACACCCAATGGATTGCCTCCACATGATGTGTTAAAGCTAAAGGTGGGTTGTCCAATAATATTGCTTCGGAACATTGATCCTGCAAATGGTTTATGTAATGGTACGAGGTTAGTTGTCCGTGGTTTCCAAAGAAATACTATAGATGCTGAAATCGTGTTGGGCCAGCATGCTGGAAAACGAGTTTTCCTCCCTCGGATACCCATATGCCCCTCTGATGACGAGATGTTCCCGTTTCAATTCAAAAGAAAATAGTTTCCTATCCGGCTCAGTTTTGCCATGACGGTCAACAAGTCACAAGGTCAGACTATTCCTAACGTCGGTGTTTACCTCCCTGACCCCGTGTTCTCACATGGGCAATTGTATGTTGCAATGTCAAGGGCAACTGCTAGAACAAACATCAAGATTCTAGCACTTCCACCGAATGCCACTGAGCTCGAGGAAGAAGCTAAAAAGGAAAAGAAAATTGCTAAAAAAAGGGTAAGGACACTGTCAATAACAAGAAAGAAAAGAAAAAGATTCCAGTATATACATGTACGAAGAATATTGTATACAAGGAGGTCCTAACGGGATAATACAAAGGTATTATATAGTCCTAATTATTGCCTATAATTAATGCTGTTTTCCAAGTTGAGTCTTTATGCATCTAACACTTCTCTTTGTTTCATCAGTGTAGATTTGTGTGACAATGTGTTCATCTGCCTCTGTCCAAGAAAATCAAAAAAAACTCGGCCGGGTGGGGAAAGACCGCCCCACCGGTATTGACTTTCTAGAAGAAGCATCGGCTTCCCCGACCGAGAAAATCCCCGAACCCTGGCCCCGCCCTGACACTGGGGGCCGTAGCCCATGGGAACCCTGCCTGGGCCATGTAAGGGTCCTCAGGCCGACCTGGGCGTCCACACCAGTGCATTGGCACCGGGGCCAGCGAGGGGATTTTTTTAACCTCAGCCTGAAATTCGCTCCCACGGGGAGTCGAACCCAGGACCTGAGGAGTGCCGCTGGGTTCCTCTAACCAACTCAGCTAGAGGCCCTTTGGCTCTGTCCAAGAAAATCATATGCTTACTCTTCGAAATGTGTCTCAGGTCTGGTCATGGATATATTGCGGCTAGAGAGCTCCATACGAATATGTTGCTCGTGCTTTTGTTAATTTAACAGAGCAGAGTCCTATGCATATTCTACTATTCATGTATAATCTTGTACTTCACTTTGTCATGTATATTGTTGAGTGTAATATACTTCTCTTTTTGTCTAGACATTTGAATTAGATATATGAGATAAATTATTCAAACTATGTTTATGAGAATATTGATATTGTGATTTTGTCTAGATGAATTCTTAATCCATTATGGATAGTTTGATTTCATCAAATGCAATATTTTTTGGACGTGTAGAATATTGTTTTGGGTTTACTTTTGTTCACTCATAGCACTGGAATGGTTCTTTCAAGTCTAAATTAGTCTTATAATATCATGTTGTTAAGACCAACCTCGTGCTACCCATGCTATACATTACTTTGAGTAAACTTTTACCACTGTAATTGAATTTTGAAGAAGTTATATAAAATTGAATTATGAATTGATAAAATTTTTGCAGCCCGTAGCAACGCACAGGCACGAACCTAGTTCCATTAAAATTCTCGTTTATTTTTACTTATGTAGTAATCTATTTCAAAAAAATTGAACTATGAGAAATGAAAATAAAAAAGTGAGAAAATCTTCACTTCACTCAACATATTTAGATTATAAACTAAGCGAGACGGAAGGAGGTTCCGCCACCGTAAACGGGTGGGGGTTCACCTGCTTGGCCTGAAAGCTCACCGACCAGTGGGTTATGTGTGTTTGGACCCACGTGTGCCGTCGATGTAGCTGACTACTATTGCTTTCAGAGTTTCTCGATTCGGAATGATCGAGCTCCGGTAGAATCTCCGACATTCCTGGCGCGTGCCAACTTCACCTTGGTGATTCGCGCCGAATTCGGCAACATGTAAGCCTGGGCATAAAATACCGAGAAACGAATACCGAACCAAAATTACCGAAACCAAAATATTCGGTTCCTATTTCGGTTCCGAGTTTTCAGGAACCGAATTACCGAGGTAAATACCGAAACCGAACCGAGTTTACCGAACTTACATGAAATGTGATAAGTTTGAGTATTGTTATATTAGTGATTGTACTATTGTAGACTACTCTATTACGTATTTTGGCACTCACACTTATAGTCATGTGGACTTTTATATGTATTTATATTTTGCACTATTATTATCTATGAAATGATGTTAAAATTAGTCTTTAAACCTACTATTACATCCTCTCTACGATCAGTTTGGTACTGTTCGGTAAATACCGAAACCGAACCGAATTTACCGATACCGAATTTCCTCGGTACCAAGTTTTTTTTGAACCGATCGGTACCAATTTCTGAAGAACCGAATTTGCAATGGTACCAAAGAACCGAACCGATTGGTTCGGTATTTACCGAATGCCCAGGGTGAGCAACATGTACTGTACTTTTCATGCTTCCGTGATTTGTAATGTATAAAGAGCTTTATTATTTTGCTTCCAAAATGTTGGTATGCAAAAAATGTGGGCAAGTGCTATTCAAACTTTCCAATATTTTAGTAGAAAAAATTGGAATGGCCACGTGGGCATGCCAACATATATTGGTATGAAACCAAGCCGGCTTAAAGTTTAGACCCCGTTTGGATCAGTTATTGGATTTCAAAGTATTAGATTTTGGGTAGATTTACAAAAGTTGAGTTCTGAATAAATGGCCTGGTTATCCGTCGCAGCTTGTCCCGTAAATGGTAATCGATCGTGATCTTATCAGCCCGAAATCTTAGGGGCAGCGAAGCCACACCAAAAATCGGTTATTGGCTCTTGGGTTCACAAATATCCTCTTTATACTTTTCTTTCTTTCGACAGTTGACATAAGTTCACCCGTGTCTATTAGAAGCGCACATATGGTACAGTATACTTCGCTCAGGACACCAGCTTACCATACAATGGAACACACTGTAATTAGCCAACAATATTTTTCTCTCACACCAAACTAGCACCAGCCACCAGCCAGCCTGCAGTACTTTTCTCTCACACCAAACCAGCACAGCGAACAGAGTAAGTAACTTCTTACTCATTCCATTTTCTAAACATACAATGTCTAGAATAAGCTAAGACTCCGTCCGTTCCATCGTATTCTATATTGTAGGTTATTATATAGTTTTTGTTATGTAACTGTATATTATATAGCATATATGTAGATGTATAGCTAAAATTATGTACTTGTATTTGCTAAAACGTTATATAATTAGGAATGGAGAGAGTTGCTAAAATAAACTGATTCGTCAGTTATTGTTTTTTTTTCAGCATTTGAATCGTAGAATGCAACTTGCAGACTGTTACGATCTTACAAATTGAATCAACAAGTCTCCTTGAAAATATTTGAAACAAACAATTCTCATCAGATTGTAACAATTGACAATATATATTATCACAATCAATAACATATGTCCCCTCTGCTGATTACTCCCCCTACCCCACAAAGAGTGTATTTTTAGAAAATTTCAAACACATCACTAATCCAAATAAATAATTTTGTTACCTCTAATTATTTTTGCCAATTGTGATTGAAAACCGTGTTATTTATTTAATTTTTTGGATCCTCAACAAATACATATGCATTGGAACTAGAAAAATAATATCTACTAAGTATTTGATTGGCTCGATGTGTTTTTTCTATGCAACGCTTTTTTGGTACTTGATATTGCCTTAACTAGATGGATCTCATTACAAGCTAAAACTATATTGTTTGTGAGATAAAATTTGAATGCTAAAACTACACTTATTTTAGGAGGGATGGAGTATATGCTAAGCACCAATCCACATTTATTGAGGGAAACCAATCCACATTTTAGAGGCTAAAATAAACAAAACCTAAATACATATTCCCAAAGTTCAAGCTGCTTCATTTCTGGGTTCGTGCTGTGACCTTTTTAGTCAAGCCCATCATTCATTTCAGCCCATCACAAAACGTGGTTGCAATTCGAGCCGAAAATGAAATTCGATTTGGGCTCCATTGCCACATATTCCCACAATTCCCACTCTAGCCCATTACGCAAAGGAGGCGCGAGATAGAAGCAAAGCCTGCCCTAACTCACCGCTCCCCGCCGCCTCCACCGACCTCCTGACGCCGCCCGCCGTTCCCCTCCCTTCTTCTCCGCTGCCGGCTGCCACCACCTGCTCCCAACCGAGCGGCCAGGATGCGGGTTAAGAAGCGTTCGAAGCACCGCAAAGCGGTCAAGTTATATTCCATCTGCTTCATCTTCCGCGAGCCTTACAAGGTCCTCATCGACGGCACCTTCGTCCACCACCTCAGCACCCAGCGCCTCCTCCCGGCCGATGAGGCACTCTGCGACCTCCTATCGGCCTCCAGGACGCCATCCCTCTTCACCTCCAAGTGTATCATCGCAGAGCTCCGGCGACTCGGCAAGTCACATGCCGAATCTTTCGACAACGCT
Organism: Panicum virgatum; assembly: GCF_016808335.1. Classification (NCBI taxonomy): domain Eukaryota; kingdom Viridiplantae; phylum Streptophyta; class Magnoliopsida; order Poales; family Poaceae; genus Panicum; species Panicum virgatum. The sequence continues at coordinate 53,677,454 of NC_053137.1, read as the reverse complement.
CAGCTTCTCACCACAATCAAGTAGGTTCCTATTCTTTCCACAGTATTGCCACCTTCGCAGATAGTACTATTCTTTCTTTCTTTTCTTATCAGTAACTTCCAATTGGTGCTCCGGCTTGAGTTAATCCCGTTGCACGTTGCGGCTTGGTTGTTCACCGCTTCATTGTAACTCCATCGATCTGAGACTGTGGTTATTTGATTTTTTTAAATAAAAAAATGAGTAAATTTCACCAGCGGTCCCTGAACTTGTCCCGAGTTCTCATCCCGGTCCCGGTACTCTCAAAATGCACGTCTAGGTCCCTGAACTTGTCCCGAGTTCTCATCCCGGTCCCGGTACTCTCAAAATGCACGTCTAGGTCCCTGAACTTGTCTCGAGTTCTCATCGCGGTCCATGAACTTGCTAATCTGTTTAATATAGGTCAAAACCTCCATAACATGCGCTCCAAACAGTACGATTAAGTGAACTGATAGGTGGGGCCCATATGATAGTCACACCTCTCCCTTCTCCCTCCTCTCTTGCTCCCAACGTCGCCGCCCATGGCCATGGCCATCTTCAACCTTGAGAATGGGGAAGGGGGCAGGCTCGGGCGAGGGGGTCGCCGGCTCGCCGGCCGGGGCGGCGCTATGCGGGCCCACGGGCGCTGGACCGGGACCAGGACCGGAGCGGGGCTCGCCCGCCAGGGTGCGCCGACGGTGGTGGCCATGGAGGGCGCCGCCCTCGGGGTGGCACGACATCCACAGGGAGTGGGGTAGCCGAGGGTCGTGTGGGACGACGGCCTTGACGGCAGCGCGGCTGGGTAGGGAGGGCGTGGGGCCGGTGGAGGGGCGGCGGGGATGCGGGGTCTGCCGTCGGCGTGGCCAAGCGGCGGTTGGGGCATGAACGAGGACCGGGGCGGCGCGGAGCTGAGGTCCATCGTGGCAGCGCAGGCGCACGGGTGGCGACGGACGGGTCCGGCGGCGCCCATACAGAGGGAGGAGGGAGAAGGGAGAGGTGTGACTGCCATATGGGCCCCACCTATCAGTTCACTTAATCGTACTGTTTGGAGCGCATGTTATGGAGATTTGGACCTATATGAAACAAATTAGCAAGTTCATGGACCGGGATGAGAACTCGGGACAAGTTCAGGGACCTAGACATGCATTTTGAGAGTACCGGGACCGGGATGAGAACTCGGGACAAGTTCAGGGACCGCTGGTGAAATTTACTCTAAAAAAATAGTGCATCTTCAGTTCAGAAATGCCCTTGCATGAACATAATATCAACTTCATACATCAGAAAACCAAATTACAATCTTTCTGCATGCTATGTGGACCCTGAGTAGCCAATTTTGTCTCAGTCTCAGTTTTTGTTGTCTGGAATGTAAGCTGCAATTGGAATTCAGACCACTTCAGAATGCATTTTGGTAGCCTTTGTTTGGCCCATGACCTTTTCGCTGGTTTTAGGTATCATGTTCTTTCCTGGCATAACAATTACAGTTGAGTAGCTGGTGCCTTTAGTTTTGTGCCATTCCTGGATATGGTCTTCCGTTCCCAACTTGAGTTTTGTATTGCCATCAGATGAGCACTGGTAAATCAAATGAGCCTAATTATGATGAACTTACTTTCTGTTTCTCTGGATTTCTCGTGTGTTACCAGGTGTGAGCATGACAAGGTTGTCAGTGCAGTGAATTGTATCCTATCACTGATAGGTGATAAGAATCCTGAGCGTTTCTTTGTTGCCACCCAAGACGCTTATCTCCGGTAAAAGCTAAGAGAGGTATTGACAATCTTCATCTGCTCTGTGTATCTCGATTTCTTTTTCTTTAGAAAACAAAATCGAGTGAACCCTACTTCCGATCTTGTCTGAGTTGCATCAATTTACTCATGTACTTTGTTTGTTTCCATGTAGATTCCTGGAGTTCCTGTTATATATGGGCTGAAGAACTCCTTATTTATAGAGCAACCCTCTGTTCAGCAACACAAGTTTGCTCAATTGGACGAGGAGAAGCGTCTCAATATGGATATATCTGAGTATAAGAAGTTAATGAAGGCTGCATCAGAAGGAACGACAACTAGTGAAAATAGAAGTGACGGAGAACAACATGAGAGGCCTATCAGTTCCCTTGTAAAAAATACACTTGGTGGTGCAGATAAAAGCAAGTTTAAAAGAAACAGAGCAAAGGTTATATTTACAGTCATTGCCTTTTTGGTATCTTTTGTTGTGTGGTTGACTATATCCAGTGTTTATTATCTAGCAGGCATCAGCAGTGGCTGGGTTTGCTACTCTAGATCTATTTCTTGTACCAAATGTTAACAAGTATCCTTTTGCAGGGTCCAAACCCACTCTCCTGCAAGAAAAAAAAAACCAAAGCCCCAGTCCTCGGCTATTCAAAATCAGGTATATTTTTGTCACGTAGCATTCTGTCCCCCACAGCAGTTTAGTGCTACACAGGAAGCATGTCCATCATAAACATCTGTCTCATATTGTAAAATCAAGTTTGGTTCAGGGATAGCAGCTAAACACATTATCTTGGTTTTATTTGTTTCAGGATACCATGACTACATAATAGCTGATGTCTTAACTTCTTAATCATGACTCACAAGCACTGACGACCTCTGTTCTGCAGGGGGGCTACGGTTGATGGCGAGGCAAAGAGAAAGAGGGTTCGTAAGCGGAAGAGGAGCCAGAAAGATATCAAACAAGCAGAGACGACGAGCTAAATGGGCTTGCATACAAGTTTCAGTGCTCTTGCTGCGTCTCCATCTTGACACCTGAGGACCTGAACATGAACTAAGTCAACTAGGAGAAACTTCATTTGGGGGGAAAAACTTTGAAGACTTATCTCCCACAAGATTCAGGATGCCATGCCATGCTTTTTATATGCTGACAATGTTATGTCATACCATGCTCCTTATATGCTGACAATGTTATGCTATGCCATGGCAAACTCCTATGCCGACGATGTTCCTTGCGATGTACTAGTACTTACCGTTTGCAGTAATCATGATCTCTAGAGGCTGCAGCTTGAATTTTTTGCAGCAATATGCAACATATGCCAAACTGCCATTAATTTTTTTTTGAAAGGGTAAACTGGCAAAACAGCCAATAATGTTCCAAGCGCCTGTTTGGCTCGCTATTTAATGCTGTTTGTTAACCGTAACATGTGCTTCTCGAGAGAGGTCGTTTCAAGTAGTTGCAACCGTATAGGTACATTAGGTCGAGCAACATTAGAATTTAGAACTGCTTGGTTTCCAACAAAACAAAATTGTGGACGAACAGATGATATACCAATAAGCTACGTAGCTGCTAGCTAGTTCCAAGCCAAAGCTCTAGAACTCGAAGCTAAGTCCATGGCTAGCTCACCGCTCACGCCCAAAAGTTGGTCTTGTTTGTGGTCACGACCGCAATAAGCTTGTAGCATCGCACATCTCTATCTTGGCTTGGATTCATGGGCGGCGACGCTTGCACAAGAAACAAAGTGCCAAAAAAAAAACACAGATACAAACACATTTCACGGCGTCCGTATCTCCGGAATGCCTCTCTGTCCACCTTGCACGTGTACGCCATGGATCCAGCAGAAGCGGCCTGTCGCCCTCCAGCTCCAGCTGGGCCGGCCCAGCGGCGCCCTGGGTATCTCCGCTCGGCTCGAAACGTCGTCGTGGCCTTGGGTGCCCTATCCCGTGGGCCGATAAGGCGCGGGGACGGCCATACAAAAAGCCGTGGCCGCGGACCCTCGCACGGGTCGCTGTCCCTCGCCTACCCCGCTCGCCCGCCCCCCGGACGCTCGCGCCCCCTCCTGCCCTGCGCCGCGCCCCTGCCCGCTTGCCCCCTCCCCCCGCTGTCCGGTCGTCCATCCGGTGGCTGCGGCTGCGCGCATCATCCGACCTCGCGAACCGGAACCACCACCAGGACGGCTGCTAGACTCGAGCCTCGCCCTCCCCCTCCTCCCACCAACTGCAGCAGCGAGACAGAGAATGGCTGCGGCGCCGTGGTCCCTCGCGTGCTCCTCCCGCGTCTCCCGCCCCGCGGACCTCCGCCGCACGGCGGCGGCCCCTGCTGATGCCCCGCAGCAGCTCCGCCTCGGCCGCTCCCGCCGCCGCGCGCAGCGCACCGTCGCCATGGCTGGATCCGGCAAGGTGCGCCGCCGCCCTTGTTTTTTTTTTTGACTAGCCGTGTCTAATTAATAATCTGCCCATGTGGCTCACGCTCTCGCTCGCTTGCTCTCTGTTGCAGTTCTTCGTGGGGGGCAACTGGAAGTGCGTAAGTGCCTGCCCTGCTTCTGCAGCCTCACGCGCCTTGGGTGTCCGAACTTATGAGGGTGGAGATGCTCTCTTGTAACTGCGCCATCTTATGGTTGCTGGCACCTTGGGCATTCCATACGGGACCGGGATGGGATTTTGTCGTCATCCATGCATCGTCATGTACATGGTCGTTTCTAGAAATAGGATCTCTTGTCTGCTGCCCAGCTTAGCTGGGCCTACCGAATCCCTTTTTTGTTCGGTGTATTTGAAATGTTTCTACCATGTCGCATCTTTCGGTTTCGGGAGAAAAGAAAAAAATAGTTGAGAACCCAGGGAATGTTATCACTTCTTGTTTGCTGAGAAAGAGAAGCCTTGGCGCTTCCTTGATCTTGTTTGCTAAACCTGGAGAGGCCTAGAGGGGGGCGAGGAGATGTAGAAAAATGGCGGATGTTGTGTCACCTATTGAGTTGTGATTGCTTATTAGTGATAGGGTCTACAAGTTCCATTGCAATCAAGCTTGAAATTTGTAGGTTCCTACTTTTCTGGGGTGTCTTTAGATGAGCTAACCTGACTCAGTTGTCTTGAAGAATCATCTTGTTTTGTATATGAAGTTTCTTCACTTAGGGAGCTTATCTTAACTAAGCCGTATCCCTTACTGTTTTTAGTCAAATATCTTACAATTTCCGGTGTTGATGTCTTTTTTTTACTCCCTTCGTTTTCCCTCACTTCAGAATGGAACAAAGGACTCCATTAGCAAGCTTGTCTCTGAATTGAATGCTGCTACACTCGAAACTGATGTAGGTAAGGCCATTTGTCTCGTCTTCACATATCTCAGTCTTCCTCTTTATATGATGTTCGCATTTCATGAATGCATTTGATTGGTATTTCTAATGTTGTCCTATTGCAGATAGGTTTCCATCAATTTTAATGTGGATACCTCACTAAATATTTGCAATGTTTATTTTATTAGTTTCATTTATTTGCTTCCGTGATGTACAGTGCTAACAACAGCTGACAACCGAAGTGTAAATCCGTCGCTAATTCCAACATGTTTACATCTTTCAAGAAAACTAGGGGAAAATGTAGTAGGGAAGCTATTTCCTTAATACTCCTGATAAGGTTTGCTAGTGACTTTCAGAATCCTCGTTTTTCTGCAAGAAACCTAAGATGCAGCTACCTGGATCCTGTATGAGTGCCATATGGCATGGAAACATTTCTTCTGTTGAAACAAAACAATACATCTATCTCTGGTTCTGCATGTTCTGTACGAGCAATTTAATTTTATGCTAGTTTAGATGAAATTTTACTTATGGGCTTCCAATTATCACGAGAACCTAGTATCTCCTGGTGGAAGACACGTGTAATAGAGATGATTATTTATAATATACTGTGCCTACTTTACTGCTTGTTTTTTTATTGATGCAGCAAGGATACTAATGTGTGGAGTTTTTTAAATACTGCAGATGTTGTGGTGGCACCTCCATTCATTTATATTGACCAGGTCAAGAATTCACTAACTGGTCGTATTGAGGTTTCTGCTCAGAATGTATGGATCGGAAAAGGAGGAGCCTACACTGGAGAGATCAGGTTGGGTACTGGTTCAGCGATACCTGAAACTTGTCCCTTTTCTTTCCCATACATGGAGATTGCAGCTATGTGTACAGTAGTTGCGATAAAAACAACATTTTGTTGTATTTGTGTTATTGGATGAACCTTGTATGATAGTTCATGAAGGGCTAGGATTTGTTTTGATTTCTGCTTCGCTGATAGAATTTTACCTTTCCCTAAAAAAACTACAGTGCAGAACAATTGGTGGACATAGGCTGTCAATGGGTTATTCTTGGGCACTCTGAGCGTAGAAATATTATTGGTGAAACTGATGAGGTAACTATTACATTCACCGTATGGTAATTGATCAGTGCTTGCAGAAATGGAGATTCAGAGCATTATAACAAGCTGTTTGGATGCAGTTTATCGGGAAGAAGGCTGCATATGCATTGAGCCAAAATATTAAGGTTATTGCCTGCATAGGAGAGCTGTTGGAAGAGAGGGAAGCAGGGAAAACTTTCGATGTTTGTTTTAAGCAGATGAAGGCTTATGCAGGTGAAATTTCTTGGTTTTTACAAAAAGAAATTAGGGCTTCTTGAGAAAGAACAGTAGACCATTGATTTAATTTGAGGTGTTGATATATATGCAATATGTATCTGCTTTCAGATAGTATTTCAAACTGGGCCGATGTTGTAATTGCATACGAGCCTGTTTGGGCAATTGGAACTGGAAAAGTTGCTACTCCTGAACAAGCCCAGGAAGTCCATGCTGCCATACGCGATTGGTTGAAGACCAATGTATCACCTGATGGTGCCTCTAGCATTCGAATAATTTATGGAGGTTGGTTTTTCATCCATATATGAATCAATGTCCTCTGATTTCTTTTCTTCCAAACTAATGGTCAGAAGATTGAAATTAGGATTCATGATTTACTAATTTAGTGTGAAAGATTAACTCTTAAAGCTGCAATTTATCTACAGATACTATTGTGTTTCATTTCAGTTATAGCACGACTTACTGACTCTGAAAGATCATCTTCCTATGCTTCTGTTGCAGGTTCTGTAAATGCTGGCAATTGTGCGGAGCTTGCAAAGAAAGAAGACATTGATGGTTTTCTTGTTGGTGGTGCCTCTTTGAAGGTATGAGAAATTAACATCGGCTCTTGAAACATACCCTCTTTTGTTCTGTAGCCTTTATTGGCAGTTGCTAATGCTTGCAGCTCCTAAACTCATCATGAAACTTTGATTCTGTATTTCCAAATATCAATTGCGTTTAACAAGACTATCTACATTAATTTCCCTTCAGTTGTAGTTTAAAGTCATCTGCCTGCAAATTTTGTGTTCATTCTCAGTGGTGTCAAATAGGATTGTATATTCATCTCTCCGCTCCGCATGCAGCATATTAGTTGTAAAACCTTTACTGCTACATAATCTCTGATCAGCGAAGTGTAACTATTTCTTGGTGTTTGCAGGGCCCGGACTTCGCCACCATTATCAACTCAGTGACTTCTAAGAAAGTTGCAGCATGATGCACTCGGCTAGAAATAAGTGATCGCAAGAGAGGCAGCTCGGCTGCCGTACCATAGGCCTTGTGGGAGGTGCTCCGTGTGATGGTGTGCAGTCACCTCCTCCGTCTGGTTTTTTGCTGATTTGTAGCACGAAAAAAAATAATGCAAGATCCCATCTTTTTTGTTGTCGACTTGTTGTAGACCTTGTGTACGTGACGGGAGTTCAGTTGTACGTGAGTGGTCAGTAAAACACGTGAAATAATATACTCACTGGAATTGCTGAGGATGTTGTGCTGTGATCCTTAGAAAAAAGATTTGCCAGTCAAGGCGAGATGGGAACTGGTAAGACTATGGTCAGCTGCCAGTGCTGTTCTCTTTCTAACAGCGATTTGCCTGGACGAGTAGCCCCGGGCGTTGCCGTCTGCCTGCTTACGAATCGCCTGGTTTCTTCCACAGTTATCCTCCAAGGCTACGCCACAAGTTGGAGGCGAGAAGCCAGACAAACTGGCTGGCCACGTTAAACGGGCGGACGCCCACGCCATGGACGGCTTCGTTTCGGCAACCCCCAGTGACCAGGGCGCGCGCCCCGGCCGGCTAGGGGTCACAAGCCGCGAGTGTGTCGCGCACTGGTGCGTCAAACAAACCCATCCTCTGATGTCCAACGCCCAGCAGAACGACTGTTATCCACGGACCACACCCTTTTCCCCTTTTCCGGATGGCAGCCGCCTGTTGAAACCTGAACCTCCGGCCACTGGCCAGTGGCCGCTGCTGGCAAGCGACAAACGCCGCATGAACGGTAGCTTTCTTCCAAGGTTCACCACCCTGACAGAGTTTTGTGCTAAATATTATGCCCGTTTAGTTCGTGAAAATTTGTGGATTTTGACACTAGCACTTTTATTGTTATTTGATAATTAATGTCCAATTATGGACTAATTAGACTTAAAAGATTCGTCTCATGCTAATCAGTTAGACTATATAATTAGTTATTTTTTAACTACATTAATGCTCTATGCATATGTACAAAAATTCGATATGACGGTTGCTGTAGAAATTTTTTTGGAAACTCAACAGGGCCTTAGTGGAGATGGGTACATCATTGTGGTTTCTTCAGAAAGATGCCGATGAGAGTTCAGTAAACAAAACTAGAATTTGGTTGCTATCTACATTTGCACCCCCGGCGCATACGAAAATGACAACTTGGCCATCCAACAATTCCTTAGGTGGTAGGTAATGTACGAAACTTGCCATCACTGAAAGAAATTCGATCTGATGAGGACAACTTTTGTTCTCATGCCCACATAAAGTTAACCAGGGACAGTACAGTCACCAGGGACAACATCACTCTTCTTTGACAAATCTAATTCCGACTTATGTAACAATGAAAAAGAAAAAAAAAGCTTCCTAAGGTGTGCAGAGATTCTTTAGGTCTTCCTCCTTGGCGTAAGTGTTAGGGATAAGTCTTGAAGCATAGGGATACAGATCCTTGTATGAATTTCTGATGGTGCCTTCTGCCACACCAGTAGCCAAGGAAATATCTGCAAGGAAGTCACTGTTATCATCGATACATCAGTGAGAGGGAGAGGAGAGCACGGGACACCAATCCAAACCTTTAAGTGGTTTTTTGTCCTCTGAGAGTTGGGTTATCATATAAATTACCGCTGCTGCAATTGAGATAGGGCTCCTCCTGCACAAAAGGTTGAAAAGAAGTGTTTCCATCAAGAGATGTGCGCTACATATCTGACCGAGTAGGAATTTTTCATGTCTAGGAATCATAGCATGTCTATCATACACGATACAAACGAATTAACGAAACATTAAGTTCCATCTTGGCTTGTGATAGATTTATGTGTTGCAGCCTGGAACATAAACTAAATATGAAAGCAATTATATGAGCACTTACTCTGATCATAGGGTCATCTGCCTAATATTCATCTAAGCTTGAATCTAAGCATCAGCGAATCATCGATTTGAAAGCTTGAATCTAAGCATTAGTGATTTGAAAGCCACAACCAGACTGAAGCAACAATTTTGAAGATAAACAAGACACTTTCATGCCACAGAAGGCCCTAACTGCAATAAAATGGAAATAAGCCAGGCTAGCACGTGTAGAGCCAGAAATGACAAACCTTATATCAAGCTCCTCTGAGCGTTGAACTGCCTCCTGGGCTGCTTTAACAGCTTGATTGTTCATCCCAAGAGTTGAACAGAAACGCCTCTGCAATTTGTCAGTTTATAAGCTACCAATTTAAGAAATAAGAAAATTACCAACTCCGACAACAATACAAAGCTAATATATACTTGAGGCCAACATACCAGAAAATCTCCAGCATGAATGGTTCCCATCTCCATAGATTGCCCCATCTCAACTTCCAGCTGTTTCACTATAAATTCTTTTGCTCTGCCAATTTCTTTCTTCGTTGCTCCATTAGCAACTGAACATATTTCTGCAACAATACAACACAAAACAAGAAAATGGAATTGAATGCATGCATGGTTATGAATCCAAATGTCCAGAAAATCTAGAATTGCTCAGAACACTATGTACCTTTCACAGTTCTAGGCCTATCTTCTTGTCTACAAGCAATATACAGACAAGCAGCTAGTATAGCATCTTGATTTCTTCCCCTGATAGACTTGAGATCTTCAACCTTCTTGTAGATTTCATTGGCTCGGTCCTTGAGAAAAAAAATAGAAAAAACAAATAATCACTACATAGCAGAAATTTACCTGAATTATGCTTCTGTATCGAACACTGGAAGCAGCAATGAGTTCAATCACAATTGGTATTCAGAAAAACGTTACATGTATCTATATCTTCAAGAAGATAGGATAGGCATATACGCTACATGTAATCTGGCACACAATAGGTAACACAATAGGGATCCCTACTCTTAGCATATACGCTAGCACAAATTTTGTAAAGATACCTACATGTAATCTGATGAATCACAAATATAAATACCAAGGGAGCATACAAAACAGAGGTCAGAATAGGTTTCAGTAGTTTGCAAGAGGCCAATTATCAACAAACCATTCCATCAGCACACCTATAGATAGTAAATCACAGCTAGCACTTGCAGGCTGCAACCTTGCAGGTATAGCCAAGTTGCTATAAAAAATGCAGGCAGCTAAATTATAATACTATAATGACAATAAACATCAGATTCCTTACCTTAATAGTAGCCACAAGACCCAACCTGCGACAGACAGATCATTCATGTCAGCATATTGTAGAAATCCAGATGTTACAAAGGTAAAGATCCACACAACTTCAGTAGTAAATCAAATTACCAATGCACATAACCTTGAGCACTGTACATTTATTCACCCAAATCAGAAACATGTTGCGAGTTTTTTTACAGTATAAATTCCCCACTCTAGAATGATGCTTCACTAGGCCACATCACATGCCTCAGGCATAGGTACTACATGCCATCACGATCAACTTGTCGATGCTTTACCGTGCATAATATGATGATGCAGAGGTGCAAGCAGCCAAGCAGCCCATCTATTTAACTAGAACCTATTGTGTGCCAGATAAAAAACAAATTTTTGGCATTCCCTGTTGAAATTAATGGTATTAGATCAATTCCCAGGTTAAGGAAGTACGAAATTTCCGTAGATCCAAGGGGAAATCATCCAGCACCTGACCCAGGCACAATATAGCAAGGCACTAGACGTCTGTAGATCAATCAGACGTTCCAAATCTAGACCCAGCAGGCGTAAACCAACCCTGAAAACCGACATCACACTCCTCTTGACATCTAAATCCATCTCCTAAAACCCAAATCAGGCAGCGTCACGCGCGCCCACGATCACCACGGTATATATCCTAGAAATCGACGCAACCCAACGGCGCCACCGCATAATCTGATTGAATCGAATCGAGCCGGGGGCGTAAGAAAGGGGAGGATTGGAGCGGAGATGGGGAGGGACGGGAGGCGAGGAGGAACCTGTCGGCCATGTTGGCGATGGTGCGGAAGGCGAGGATGAGGGATCGGTCGGGGTTGGAGCCGCGGTTCTGCCACCTGCCGAGCGACGAGGAGAGGAAGTCGCCCTGCGCGCCGTTGGGCTTGGCGATGACGGTGGAGAGGCCGCCGTCGGTGAGGAGCGGGTTGGTGGGCCCGCCGACACGGACGGGGTCGTTGTCGTTGGACTCGTTGGCGAAGGTGCGCCACTCGGAGGTCTCGTCGACGGAGTGCGCCTCGAGGACGAGGCCGCACTCGGTGCACACGGTGTCCCCCGCGGAGTGGTCGAACGCCACCTCCGTCTGCTTCTTGCAGTCCGGGCAGAAGGAGTCGCTCATCTCGCCCGACCCGCCCTGCCTCCCCCCCTCTCCTCTCCTCTCCTCCCGCGCGCTGCCGGTGGTGCTGTGCTTAGGGAAGGGGCGATTTGGGGGCGTGGACGGGGACTCCGCCCACGGAGCGGAGGGGAGGGGAGGGGACGGGGGAGGGATTGAGGGAAGAGAGAGAGAGAGAGAGAGAGAGAGAGAGAGAGAGAGAGCAGAGAGGCGGACGGGGGGCAGAGGGGAGTTTGGGTTGGGCTTTTATGAGTTCGGCGAGAGTTTCGTGCTTGGTCCGCGCCGGTTTCTGTTTGGGTCGCGCGTGCTGGCCTGCGGCCGCTGCTGCTGGTGCGACGCGGTGGCGCACGGCGTGCGGTCAAGCCCGGAGCTTGGAGATGTGGGAATGGATCCGGCCGCCGCTAGACTAGACGTGAGTGAGACGGCGGTGGGACCGACCGACTTGCTAAGTTGCTAGTCAGACTGACGGAGGGCAAGGCTTCGCCGCACGCCGCTTCCGGTTCCGGTGCTGCGCGGCGACCGCAGCAGGTTCCAGCAATCCAGCCCAAGGCCAGAAGAGCGCATGCTTTTGTCGTGGCAAACAGAAACGGCAAAGTTTTACGCCTTCGCGTGAGTGCGATAGAGATGGCGAAGGTTTACGATGACATTCCCAGCTCCCAAGTCGTAAAGAGGAAGCGTCCGAGGAGCGATCCACCTGCCATGCATTACAGGCGGTTTAACTTCAATCGCAGACTCGCAGTAACCTTTTTCGCTTTTCGGACACGAAGGGCAACAGCCAAAACGCCGCCCCGCCGCGGGGGGGGGGGGGGGGGGGGGGCAGCCCAGCACGAGGAGCACGGCCTTCTGCTCATGCACTCCTGACACCTTCGCATTGTTCTGTTTGGTCAACAAACAGAGGGAATTGACTTCAAAAAAAAAAACAGAGGGAATTGCAAACGGAACTGGTGTGAGCTCTCCCAAGACAGAAAGCATGAGGCAACGGCTATCCATCCTAAATCCAACTAGACCATTAAGTGACGGGCGAGGAAGGAACCCCTCCCTGCTCCTGATAATCTCAATGCCAAGCGAATACGACATGATGCCCTTCGTTCCACGATTTTCACATGGCGAGTTCTGCAATCTCAAGCCAATTTATTTGTGGGCTGAAGCATAAGAAAGCATGCTGAGATTATAATCCAAGAGAGACCATTAACCACCTGATTGTAAGACCACGACAGTGATACAGAAGCTAAGTACTCTGAGATTAGGTACGACTATAAACAGTCTCAATTGCAGCCTATCTTTTAAGAGGACCCTCGCAGCAATTTTTGTCATAAATAGTCACAACCTGTAACATCAACTAAAAGAGGCTCCGGTCTCACATTAGATACGAGACACAGGTCGGGGGCTAGAGCATAACTGTTTTTCAGGGTACATAAGAATGGGTGAACCACGAAGTTTTGTAGCCTGCTCAACTCCTTACACCACCCCCGAGGGAAGCCGTAGCACCAGTTGCCCACCAACCAGACTGTATAATGACAATCACTTATTAGACGATCTCTCCAAAGTAACAATACACTAAGCTTAAAATCCGCGATACTGAACGTACCTCTTCACATAGTAGTAGCAGAAATCCGCAAGGATGAATGTCTGCACGATTTCTGACAGAAGCACCATAGATGGCCACAAACCATAGCCGAGAGCTGTCAACAGACGGCCACGCGTGTCCAAAACCTGTTACAGAATTTATTGCTTCCGATGATAAGGGTTCGATACCATTGCCATAAGTGCGTTTAAGCAATGTGAACACATTTGAGAATTCAAATTATTTTGGTATTTCGTGGCTATGGGTAACTATAATGGTCAGAATACTGCAATCACCGGATTTGACTTCATTTGCTTACTCCCACCACCCAAAAACAAGAAATTTGGTTGTTGAACAAAAATGGAATCACACGCATTGCTTAGCAAAAAAGAGTCCTCACACATCTACTAATGACAAGAGACATTGCCGAACATTTTCTGTTAGCTATAAGAACCAATGGCAGCAAAAATGAATGCTGCTACAAAATCATATAGCTGTGTACGTATTGGCTCAGGAGTTGTATTGCGAAAGACAAACCTGTAGAACCCAGTGGGCACAGCTAAGAAACCTTGCGACCCCCAACGCAAATACATAATGAGCTGTAAACGGTTCAACAATCTGCAAAAGATGGTACACCCAAGTCAACTTATTATCCTGCAATCAAGGGATCCGAATGGCAAGATAGTGAGACTACCTTAGTATTTTGCATCAAGCGTAATTGTGGCAGCACGGAAACAGCTTCCAAGTAAACACAGAATGCCCAGGAGACCCGGTTCACAATGTTGTGTGATGTCGAAGGATGAATAAGTAGTGCCAGTGCAGCACAAGGTACCACCTTGAAAGGAAATAACAAAAGCCCAAGAACAATAAGATAGCATTTATATACAACTAAGATGCGCAATGCTGTGGCAGAACAAGTAAAACTAGGCAGTATAGGTCTAATGCCTTCTGTTAGCAGAAGCATCATCTGCCCACGGTCCCAAATATAAGTTCACAATGTCTATTTGATTGCTTTACAGCACTTTAGAAGATGCTACAACAAAAAATTGGGAGATGTAATTCTCAATAAATAAAGACCCGCACAAACAAAGTAGAGCCATTAATATCCAGGGAAGGGAAAAAAAGATACAGATCTCAGTTGCTAAAACAGTTCTAGATTTATGTTAGGTGCATGAAAAATTAATCGTAGAAAACACCACCACAGGCTGTAATGCAAGACAGGAAAACATGACTTAGCTCAGTTTATTCAGATATGGTCCACAGAAGCGTGTAAGAAAAGAGTACAGAGAGTAGACGAAACTGTTACTAACGAAACAGAGACATGAATTTTAAAAAGAAAGTTGGAAAGGCGATCCTTGATGTGCACTCTAATCATAAAGCACAGCCATTTCAGTACAAACCAAATAAATTTAAACGCTAATGTGGCTCTTGTGCAGAAACTAGACAGCTCCAATTCAATATCTATTGACAAAGGAATGAGAAATCGAAATCTAAGTACAGTTGCTTATCTAAATGCATAAATTGCCAAGACATAATTTGATTTCTTACCACATAGTACAATGCAAAATTATCCTTGTCCACCATATAAGTTGATCTCAGTTTAAACCGTATCATGTAAATAACAAACAGTGTGGCTACAAGTGTGGCAGTGTCCAGAATTGTATGGATGTCATACTCCATGACAAAGCTGCAGTACAGTCTAACAGCTAGGAACAAAGCAGTTAAATCCTGAGACTTGAGGGATAGTCCTGCAAGATGAAAATGGAAGGACTTAAAATTTTAGATTCCTCATAAAGTAGATCATAATACCTAAGAAGAAATTCTGACAAACTAGTATCAGTATGCTATCTTCCCACATACAGACAATACTGAAGAAACACATACGTTGAATGGTGAATTTTAGGGTAATTTTTACAGCTTCAAGTGGGAAAAAAATGTAAGATCGCAACAAACGATCAATATGAGACTAGGGGGCTGTTTGGTTTGGCGCCTACGGCGCCACGCCGTGCCACACATCGTGCGCCGCAAGTGTGGCGGCCGAATCGGCCGCCGCAGGTTAGGCGCGGTGTGGCGCCGTAGGCGCCAAACCAAACACGCCCTAGATTCACCAAGTAACAGAATCACAAGCTAAAACTCAATACTCTGCAGCTCAATAAGTTTATATTGCACACATGAATACTCTGTAGACCTCTGATATGATAATTCCAAATCCGAATTGTAAACCACGACAGGTAGCTACACAACTGATCCTTATAAAATCTATGAAAAAAAACTCAAATGCCTGCAGTATACAAGATAAAAACTGTGCAACTGGATTCAGGGGTCCTTTATTTGGGAATCAAATACTAACAGAATGCACAAGTTATTAGAAGTAATTCTAATAAGCAAGTAGATATTGAAAGTGCCAGTAAGACCAAGAACTGGAAACTACATTCCATGATACTGATTCACGAGGTGGTTTCTCCGAATTTTTGAAACAATTAATCCCATCACACTACACCATCCTGAAATTGGAGCCTAATAAACCTTGAAAAATTTGTCCCGGTCGAATCAAAGCATATAATGTAGTCAAGCGAGAATTGCAGCTCCAAAATATACCAGATCAGTAATTTAGACCCAAACCCCGAAACATAACAGCTACACATAAGGGGTATTCAGAAACCCGAATAGATCGAATAATTATTCCAACCTGGCGCCTCCTACATGTACACCGTAGTAAACCGCCTCTTCTCCGTGAGGAAAATTGCAAATCATGTCGGAAAATCCTTCTTCTAAGACGCTGAATCGACTGGCCAAATCCTACAAAATCCTAGACCCTAGCGACGCTGGCACGGGCCGGGCGATCTCGACAGATCGGGACCGGGTGTGGAAGGGGCGGAAGGGAACGAACCGGCGCAGGTCTTCTCCTTGGTGAGCTTGTAGATAAGGACGCCGATGCCGAGCGCGTGCGCGGCCTCGGCGGCGACGAAGAGGTTGTCGTGGTCGTGGACGATGAAGCGGATGAAGACGAGCGCAGCCATGCCGGTGACCACGGCCAGGAAGGCCTTCACCTTGGGCGGCTGCCGCCGCACCCACGACGTCACCGCGCCGAGCGGCCGCTTCGTCCCCCTCATCGCGTCTTCCCTCCTCGGTCGCCTCGCGTTCGCACCACCACCACCTCCGGTCGAAGAACACGGGGAGTGTTTTCTTATTATTATTTTTCCTCGTTATTTATTTTTCTTTCTCTCTTCCTGCGAGAGTAGAGTATATTTGGTGGGGGCGTCGGAGAGATCGGGGGCGGACGGAGTTAGGCTGCGTTGGTAGTTTGGCCTTTTTGCCGTTTGGAGTGAGAGGCACGCGGGGGGAATTTTTTCTTTTTTATATTTAAAAAAAATTAAAATTTCAAAAATATATGTCGGTTTTGGAAAATTTCAAAAATATATCCCGGTCGCTCTATGGGGGCGACAGGGCTCAAATGTAATTTTTTTTTCTTCAAATTTGCAACGAAGTCTCTGGAGAAAAAAAAGAGGGGGTCCTGTCGCCCCCCCACGGGCGACCGGGTCAGCCCGCCTATATAAGGCCTCCCCCTCATTCCCTCCTCTCATTTGACCTCAAAAAATCCAGAAAATAGAGAGGGGTGAGAAGAAGGGAAGCAGCGAAGCTCTGCCGAATTCCGCACTTGTGATCTACCGGTAACTTTCGTATAAATTCGTTGATATTGTATAACAATTTAATTTAATTAGCAGATTAGCTGAATTAGATTTGGTGCTTTAGAACACTTACAGACTTTTTCAAATAAAATAATTATATATTAGAATAGAATTATGATAGTCTCTTATTGATATTGCAGTATAAGACAATAGAATTATAACAGTACCTATATTTTCACGCATCGATTTGGTATATGCTATGTGCATTGCTTAAATTATGGTTTGTTATTTGGCGCACCACACTATAGCGCCAATGTCTTCGTCAGGATCAACCTACATTTCGTGGAGCAAGTGTAAAGGCACCGTACCCAAAGAAATTGATGTGCCAATGTGCTTCTGCGGTTCGTTATGCAAGTTCATGCAATCTGAGGTTTTAGGAGATGACTACGGCATGAGGTTCTTTATGTGTGAGAACTACGAATATGATCCACCTAAGCGATATGGCAAAGACCGGGCCAAGGTAGCAGGACAACATACGCTATTTTTCTATATGACCTAACATTGAGTTATGATTCTAACTTGTGTTGGACAAAGTCTCCTCCGCCTCTTTGTGATTTTATGCAGTGGTTCGACACCGTGCAGTCGCAGCAGGCAAAGGACATTGTCGAACAAAAAGCAAGATGGGCTGCAGAACGTTGGCGCCGAATGAAGCACGAGGAACAGCAAGAGGAGAAGCGCAACAAAGAGCAAGAAGAGATCCGCAAGAGGATGGAGGAGGTGGATCGTAAGGCGGCGGCCGAACGTGAAGCTGACAGGGAGAGAAAGCGAGAGAGGGCACGCCGTGCGAAGGAAGCCGGGCCCGAAGCAATTAGGAAGGACAAATATCCTAGGTGCACTCAGTAGAGTAGTACCATGTAATCCTGACATTTTACATTCCATAAGGCATGGTAGGTTTAGATGCAACAAGAAATTATCTTGTCGCGTGCACATGCCACTGCAATTAGTTGTTTGTGTTTTAAGTTGAGAGCTTAACTCTGTGTGTTGTAGCCTTTACCATTAATTTGCAGTTGTAGCCGGGAGTCTATGAAATCTTTGAACTTTTCTTTAATATTTTCGGAGCTTTTCATGTCACTAGAATACTAAAAAACACACATTAATATAACGATAAGAATTAAGAACTAAGAAATACATTAGGGTCTGCTGCTAAAAAGCTCGAATAGCTCAAAATAGGAACCATAGTGTATCTAGCTGCGAGTACGAGATCACAGGTTGCCACTGCTCAGCACGGCGATCACGGGTTTTCCAAATGTCGCATTCTTTGCTCAGACATACGTGACAAAAGACGACAACCCAATAGCAGTGCTCTTCCAACATTTCAAAAAGATGTGACAACACGGCAACCACACCAGCTCACCTTCAAAGCAGTCTCTCTGGCGAGGACGACGGACCTGCCATTCTACAGCGAAGGTCTGTGGCGTGTAGTGGGGAAGGCGGCATCTAGGCGCGATCGACCGAGCGGCAGTAATGCAGTGCTGTGAGTCTGCATGCACAGAGATGCATCGAGTAGTCATTTCGAGAATCGAATCTAGCCTTTTCAGTGTTAGGTCAGCTAGCCTCTTCACTGTGTTGTCATGTAGGTTTTTTTAGGTGCATTTACACTCCACACTCCGGGTATCAGACCTTTGTGCGCCTATAAATACTCCCAAGTTTGTGAACTCCCAGCACAACTCAAACTTCAAACCTCATTGTATACCCAATGTCTGGAGGTGGGTCTAGCGGGAAGAATTACTATGGTTTTGGAAAAGGAAAAGGGGGAAGAAAGGGAGACCCCATAATATGGGAGGGGCCTTTTGGACCTGATTCCTTTCCGGAACCAGTGTTTGAGTTTCCGCCACAGCACAAAAGTGAATTTACCAATGAAACTCCTCTTCGACAATACGATAACCGTAGAGAACCGTGGCCAAAATGCAGACATGGTGAGGACTGCTTAGTGCAGATGTGCACCGACGGGATGGATGGTGGTCGGCGTTTCTTTAAATGTCCACATGCATGGGTAATACTCGGTTGTTTCATTTCTTTATCTTCAATGAGACACCTTACATGGAATTTGTTTTGCAGACTTCCGATGCACCAGAAAACTGTGGTTTTACTAGGTGGGTAGATCCTGCACCATTTGATTCTGTTCAGGAGTTCATCGAGTACCTCCAGATAAAGATCTTTGATCTGGAATGTAAGGTGGACCATTATGAGGAAGTGAGCGAGGGTAACAAAGACGACGAAGTTGATGATATCAGCAATGCAGCCATTTCACAGGATGAACCATGCACTATTCCTTACTGCAACTGCCCTTGTCACAAGAAGAAGGGCCATGCGCCTCCGGCACCACCTCCTGCACCACCTGCAATGGGTGGATACTGCGGAGAAGGCTCAACGCAGTTTGCTACGTGGGGGTACGGCTACTAGGACTACCCTAGTGCTAGTGACATGCTGTATCATTGTGTTTATTCTGTTTTTTTAAATTACCTAAGGCATGTTAGGTTAGTCCGGAATCTGTTTACCGTAGTTTGCAACGGGTTCTGACATGCCACTGCATGTGTGATGTGTGTTTCATTATCGTTGTATTATGATGTAAAATTTGGTGGTTCACATTACGTAATGCATTTCTTAGTTCTTATTTCTTATCGTTATATTAATTACATGTGTGTTTTTAAGTTACCTGTAGATTAGGAGTACGCAATTCGGCAGAGCTTCGCCGCTTTTCTTCTCCTCACCCCTCTCTTTTTTTCTGAATTTTTAGGCTCAAATGACAAAGGGAATGGCGGCAAATGGTGGCCAGGATTTAAGCAATAACGGAAGCAGCAGCAATTAGTGGATTCATGTTGAGTTCCTCGTGTCAAAAAAAATAGTTAAGGATACAATCAACCAAGAAATTATTACTTCGAACTTCTAAGCTCTATTGGTAGAAGTAACTAATAAGTACAAATAAATGATAATCGAAATCGTCCGAATTGCTTCGAGACCTCGTTTTTAGTTTCTAATCATTATAGGTTTGTGTAAATCAACGTGAAATCTGCATCTACCAGACATCCGCGCTGACAAAAAAGTTTATAGTTCGAAATCACATGAAAAGTAGTTTCTCTAGTGTCATCCTTTAGAGGCCGCATCACCCACCAAAATTGACATCCGACACCTTCCGTAAATTTCATGATAATTCGAACTCGATTTCCAAATCCTTCTGCAAATATATCACAATAAATCTTCGGACGCTGGAGGAATTTTATGCAATTCAATAGGCTTTGTTGGCCAAACACAGGATCCTGTCGCCCCCCCCAACGGGCGACAGGGGCCTGTCGCCCCTGGGGTGGGCGACAGGGGCCTGTCGCCCGTTGGGGGGGCGACAGGCCCCCCTCTTTTTTTTTCTCCAGGGACTTCGTTGTAAATTTGAAGAAGAAAAAATTACATTTGAGCCCTGTCGCCCCCCATAGGGCGACCGGGTATATTTTTGAAATTTTCCAAAACCGACATATATTTTTGAAATTTTAATTTTTTTAAATATATAAAAAAAATTCCCGCGCGGGGTTAACGTGAGGCCTGTGCCATGGGAGATTTTGGCCCTCCACACTTCTATGTTTTGCCTCACATTTTAAATTCAGTGGCAACTTATCTCCAGATTATTATTCTCTTTTCTTCGCAATATCCAATTTAGTATCGATTCATTGTTTCCCCCGGATAAAATGGTGCGACAAAAATAAAGGAGGTATCCGCTTACCTATGTGTTTTATCACATGTTTTATTACCTTCTTGGCGAATTATCTGCCAACTATTCTTCTTCTTTCACGTAGCTAATTCTAGCAGCCTTTTGTTGTCCATCCCAGATAAATGGCACTAGTGATCGGCTAGGTTTTGAGATTTTTGGTTGTCTACCGTCTAGCAAGTGCCAAAGGTAAGTGCCAGACAAATGTGTGCTTGATGTGGCTCCGTAAGTGCCAAAGGTGTACACGTCCAGTGAGGGCTCTAGTCTCTGTACACGTTGTCTAGCTTGTCTTAGAACTTGCCTTTTCGTTTCTAACCATCAGATAAAAGGGATCGGTAGTTCAGTACTGAAAAGAAGATCCGTGATCATTTGTGTGGGGCGGGCTTTTGCCTTAGGGCCTTAGCTGAATCGGCATGAAACTTGGTTTCTGAATGCTTCGATCATCTTTTTTTTCCCCTTTGAAAAAACGAATGCTTCGATCAGCAGCTTGCTCTACAAATTCGGAGATATCGATGGGACTAGAACCAGCATGCTATGCATTGTGCATGGTCAGAGCATCAGATCTGCATCGCCGCTCGTTTCACAGGGCCTCAAGGGGTGAAGTGTGCTGCTAGCTTAGGTTACTGTGTCCCTCATCTGATGGGCCAAATCCATCAACCATGACCTGGAGAACGTCTTCCTGGCAAGCCCGCGAGACTGTGGGATCAGTTTCTCTGTTCTTCGGAGTTCAGAGATGACCCATGAGGATGGATTGGGTACACGCGGGGCAATGCGGTGGGAGGAGCGAGGTGGCATGCCAGCAAGGAGCTAGCTCAACACGTGGGACTGTGGGAGGACTCTTGGACCGAATCACACGTGACCCCCCACCCCACGCCTTTCTTGTTGCGTGCACCGGTGCACGAGTCCAAAGTTTTCGTCAGTAGTTTGGACTTTGGCGCATATCAGTTGCAGAGGGGATTTTTGAAAGAGTAAGCATATCCGTGTTCTTTGGAAAACTGGGTACGAATTCTTATCTCTCTCAAGGTCCTCAGTGGACAGAAGCAAAACGTCGGCTGGCGATTCTCAAAATTATTTGGATGAATTGTTTTGCTTTGGTTCCAACTTCCAATACTTGCTTTATGAAAATATGGAGGAATCTACATTAAAAGTGTTATGATCTTAACAATTTAGACTACTCTCAAAAGAAAAAATCTTAACGGGGGGGGGGGGGGGGGGGAGAGTACAAGCGTTAGTGCGTTACGTGAAGCTGTAAAAAATGCAACATCCAATCATGTGAGTTAGTGAGAAAAGTATAGTCTTTTTGATGTGGTTTAAGCCCCTCCCATGGGATAAATAAAAAGCATAAAAACCATTTAATTTAGTTTACATCATATTAATCGTATAACACTTTCTCGGAAAACTTGGAACGCAGAGCTGCATGCGAGCTGTGCAAATCATGCTAAACTTAGTAAAATCATTTTCAGCGAAATTCCCTCCTATCTCTCTCAGATTTACCAATTTAAACCTTGGGAATCTAGATAGTATTTGAGAAAATAGAAAAGAAATAACTCAAAACAGCGAGGTGGTATAGCGAAAATACCCCCGCCCGTCTTCTCCCACCGGCCACGATTCCTCTCCTTCCAGTTCCAGCCTTCACGAATCCCTCCCAATCCCAAATGCTTCTACACCGCCACCGCCTCGTCCCAATTCCATACCACCATGACCACCCATCCCACCGATCGCCCGCCCATGGACGACGACGACCCCTCTGCCGCCACCGCCTCCTCCTCCCCCGCCTACGACGATACCTTCTTCGATGCCCTTGATTCGCTCCCCTCCGCCTCCCCTTCCCCTTCCCCTCCCCACACCCCCTCCTCCTCCACCCTCCGCCGCCGCCCGCGCCGCGCAAAATTTCAAAAGCAGGCCGACCCCATCCCCTCCGATTCTCCCTCGGCCTCCGCAGCCACCTCTACCGTCACAGCCGTCGAAGACGAACCTCAAAAGCCTGACTCATCCGAGGCCACCAGTGCCGCCCCCCGCACTGATCCATCCCCCGTGGAGGAGGAAGGGGAGGAGGGGGAGGAGGCGCACGAGAAGGCCAAGGATGCTGATGTTGAGGCGGAGGCGCCTGCTCCTGCGCCGACACCATCGCCGGCCCCGAGCATTCTCGAGCACCTCGCCGTGCTCGTCATTAAGGCGGTGGTCTTCCAGGTCAGCGCGCTCATCAGCTGCCTAACGTTCCCGGTCCGGCTGCTGCAATGGTGGTTCCTCTTCGTGACCGACCCGCTCGGCCTGGCCCGGCGAGCGAGGGCGTGGGCGCTCGGTTTGGCTGGGGACGCCGCCGGCGCTCTGACCGCGCGGCTTGGAGGTGGGGATGGCGTGGGGAAGGTGGCGCAAAGGTTGTTGTGGGGGTCGTTCTGGGCTGTGTACGTCTGTGTGGTTCTGTGTGCGCTGCTGGTTAGGGCGTTCCTGGGAGGGGGCCTCCTGGTGGGAAGAATTGTGGAGAAGCCTGTGCAGGTTACTGAGACCCTGAATTTCGATTTCACCAAGCCTAGCCCGATGGCGTTTGTACCAGTATTGCGGTTGGTGCCGCCGAATCAGCGAATGCAGCTTGAGGTATCGCTGACACTGCCGGAGTCTGATTACAACCGGAGGCTCGGTGTTTTCCAGGTATTTTGTTGTGGGCTCTTGTGAAAGCAGCTTTGCTTGTTAGTTCCCTTTGATGAAAGTAATCATTCACTGCCGAGAAAAGGAATGACATCTGAATGAAACTTTGCAAATGAATTGGTATTAACAGTGTAGACAAACATGTTTTGCATTTTATCTTGTAGTTGCCCAATATGCTTGATTAATGAAAAGATACATTTTTGTACTCTATCATTCATCGAGGGGTTTAAATGCTTGATAAAAAGGCATCATCTTTAGAAGGGTCTGTGTTATGTTTTCTACATTGGTGACATGCATTTTCAACTGTAGTGCCGGGGATTGCATTATGTGCACTCATTTATAAATCTATCCTCTAGTTACACTATGTTCATTAGCTGTCAAGAAAAAGAATTGCATCTGATTGGAGCTTTGTGAATGAACTGATGGTAACAATGTTGGCTGAAGCATGCTTCTGCGTTTCGTCATAGCTGCATACTTAACTTATGAGAAGATAACAATAGTGAACTCTGTTGTAATTTGAGAGGCCTTGCATAAATGTTTGAAAAGATACCTAGATTAGAAGGGTCTCTCTGTTCTGTAATTCTGTGACCTGCATTTTGACAGGTCACAATGAGTTGGAGTTTGCATTCCGCATACTCATCTCTTTGAAGACATTCATTAGCTGTGAAGAAAAGAATTATATCCAATTGAAGCTTTGTAGATGAATCAACGTAGGCTGAGTTATGCTTCTGAATTGCATCTCACATGTGCATAGTGTACCTTATAACAATTTAACATCTGTTCTGCATTGAGAGGTTCTATTTAAATTCCTGATTAAAATATTCCAAGAGTGGAATGGTTCTTATTTGCTCTTGTGGTTCCTTGGCCAGTTGGCCTGCTTTGTGAATTGGGCACATCATGTAGGGGTTTGCATTGTGACAGGTCATGTGGAGTTGTGGTTTGCATTCGACATACTCATCTCTTTGGAGACATTCATTAATTGTTAAGAAAAGAATGATATCCAGTTGAAGCAGTATAGATAGATTAATGGATGTTAAAAATGTAGGCATCATTGTGTAGTGTACATGATGATAAGATTACAATTGTGACATCTGTTCGCCGTTGAGACAGTCTATTGAAATGCTGATTAAAAGATACTGGCAGTGAAACAATTTGTGTTTAGTCATTTGGTTCCTGGCCTGCATTTTGAACTGGACAGCTGGCGTTTGGGTTTGCGTTGTATAAACTGACTATAATTTCAATCTCATGCGCATCCTCCATTGTTCTCAGGTTAAGGCAGAGTTCCTATCTGCAGATGGCAAAGTGATCTCAACATCGAGTCAACCATGCATGCTTAAGTTCAAGAGTGCTCACATGCACTTCATAGAGACATTTCTCCGAAGCGTTTCCCTCTTGTCTGGCTACTCCTCAGAATCCCAGATTATTAGACTAAAAATGAGGGGTATCACTGAGGGTTTGGAACCAACAACTGGAGTAAGGATAGTACTAGGACAAAGAGCAGAGTTTGGTCCCGGTGCAGGCATCCCGGAGATCTACGCTGCATCACTAAAGCTTGAGGCTGAACTCCCTCTTTTCAAGAGGTTACTCTGGAACTGGAGATGGACCCTTTTTGTTTGGAGCAGTATGGGTCTCTTTGTTTTCGAGTTGGCTGTTTACACTTGTGTGTTGTAGACCATGTATATTTCCCAGGAGCGGACACAATGTTGCTGCTCCATAGTCTAACTTATGTAATGTACAACTCCAAAATAAATGAAAAAGATCCTGTTGATGTGGTGCGATGGACCACTAGCCACTGATGCAGCAGGCATATGCAGCTATGTTTCAAGTATTACCACCAGATAGTAAGCACTAACATTTGACAGGGGGCTTAGCAAGCAAACAGCGCAGTGGTTGAGTTCATACAAACCCAGCCAGTACCAACCATCAAGAGATACACTGGGTGTCAGGGGGGGCAGAGACGACCTCGCATATAAACGTGGATGATATGCAGTGCAGACAGCGATCCACTGTAACACTGGATACTCCGGTCATTGGCCCGGATATTCCGGGCGTGGAGTTTCTATTTCTCTAATTTAGTCATCTGGATCCCACAAATATAATAAATACTTTATTTTTTTTCTCTCACCCTCACCAGCACTCTCTCTCTCTCACGCCACTCCCTCTCCCTCTCACTCCCTCACCGTGGCCTCCCTCTCCCTCACAAGCTCTCCCTCTCCCCAAATCCCAAACTCCAAATCCTCCACCCCGAATCGATCCCAAGACCAAGGAGACTTCGAATCCGCGTGGAGGGCCATCTTCCCCACGTATTCCTACCTGGGGTGCCCTCGGTTTCAAGATCTTCGCGCAGAGAAAAGCTCGTTCAAGGTACTCCAACTTGTGCCGCCCTGATCTATCTTTTTAGGAGGTTCTAGGTGATTTCCTTTGGTCAATCATCTCTATATGCATCCTTGAACTAGGATTCAAGAGGGTGTCAAATTTTGTGGGATGGTTTTGCCAAAAATCAAGATTTCAGTTTTTAGGGCGAAAATGCTGTCGGGCCCGGAGACTCCGGGTATAAGCCCGGATACTCCGGGTTTTGGAAAACTCCGGGCGAAACTCCGGGTATAAGCCCGGATACTCCGGGTTTGGGACACTCCGGGGGAAACTCCGGGTATAGGCCCGGAAACTCCAGACTTGGGAGTCCGGATACTCCGGGTATTCGTCCGGATACTCCGGATTTTTGGGGAATGTTTTGGGCTAGGGAGTGCAATTTTTTATGTAAATTACTAGTAGTTGCATCTAGTCATTGGCTATTTTAAGGTTGCAACCCATTTATGCATTTCTCGTGGCAATTGCATACGTGTAGAAACCGCAACCGAGGAGGTCGTGTATGAGGTGGTTGCGGAGCCACCGGAGCCGCTGGAGCAGGCCCAGCAGGAGGAGAGGCGTGAGAACCCGGCCCAAGGCCCAGTTCACCCTAGTACCCAGCAGCAACCCGAAGACAAGCCCCGGTGCATATCCTACTATTTAAAATTATGTCACATATATATATGTCTTTAATAATTGTGCATTATGTTTAGGAATTGTTTGAAACTTTAGCTGCATGATTCCTGGGTTTTCCTGGGCCTTATACTAGTAGGAATAGGTCGTTAGCACTGCTATGCTTAATAGGGCTCGATAGAAGTCGAGTGATAATTCTGTCACGTGAGATATAGGATGTCTCTATATTGCAGTATATGAATTATTATATTCAAGATGGAAGGTATGGGATGAGAGACCGGATGGGGAAAGGTGTAGCCTAATCTGTGTTGATGAAGGACCATTCCGTTGTCGGCTGTGCTGATCGGGGATTGAATTGTACTAACCGCATGCCGGGAGTAGGAGTGTAACATCCCAGTTTTCATCACAATTAAGGGGGAGTGTTAAAATATATAATGCAAACTCATAGAAGGTTCTATAAAAAACAAGGATAAACCATGACATAATTTTGTTCACCATGACAAAAGTTCTAGAATGTTCCACAGGAATCATAAGAAGACATGAAGCTTGGATATTTTCTTATCATGGTAAATTTTAGAATTTTCTAGAAATAAATATTTGTAGGGAACTTAGATATTTGTAGGGAACTTAGATATTTGTAGGGAACTTCCTAGAGTGTGACATGTGTCACTCATCCAAGAGGGTATGCGTGCCTATATAAGGAGGGTGCCACCCCTTGCCATGCCATACTACTCCACTCCATCCCACACACATCCAAGGGCATGGTAGAAGTGAGCATAGATAGAGTGTGCTAGGTGTGTGTTCCTTTGTTGCTCCAATAAGTTAAGCGTTTTTATAAGTGTTAGTCTCCCGGTTAAACTTAGCACTTAGTGTATAAGTTGTGATCCATCGAAGGTTGGCTCTGTCACCCGGGATCACAAAAGGGTCTGGGCTTCATCGAAGGTTGGCTCTGCCACCCGAAAGCCAGCTTCATCTGTTGGTAGGCTCTGCCTCCCGGAAGCAAAAGGTGGCTCTATCGTCAAAAGGACCCAGTACACTAAGTAACTAGAAGCTGACCGACTCTGAAGTGAGTTGGTGTAGATCCTCAACTTAGTAGGACCACCTCAATTTCCAACAATCACTAAAATAAAACTTATGTTGCAATTAAACTAGTAACGTAAAATAATACTAACGTTATACGAGGTATTACATAATTACTAGGCAAACTATTTTATACTCTTGCCTTGCGTTAGTACATTCGTTCCCTCCAGTAACCAGCATACGCACGCTTGCACCTACGACAAAAATCATCTCGTCTCCATAAAAGCCTCTCGAGTCACCGTACCATGTCATAATTCCCAGACAATCATGACAGCGCCTACCTCCTTTGCCATAACTTCATCATTCCCTGGAAGCCACAGAGTACCCACACCATTGACCTTGAAATGACCCGTCATGGCAGCACCCACCTCGCCATAAATCGGGATCGCCACGCACAGTGCCGGCCGAGATTTTTCCGCTCGCGACACGCGCGACACGCCGGCCCCACGACGGGACCGCGCACTGCCGCCTGCATCACGCCGTGCCGCCCACTCCCGCGTCCCCACCTCGCCCACACCGCTGCAGCGTCCTCGCCGGCTTTGCCGCCTCGGCGCTCGCGCCTTCAGTGCTGTCACTATTCGTGTTGATGACGAGCTGCCGCAGCCCACGCCGTCGCCCGTCCCTGCGCGACGCCGCTGCTGCTCTCCTCGCCTATAAAAGGAGCAAGGCCGTGACGAGCCCCGTCACCAGCCCAAGCACACCGAGCCGCTTCGCTCTGCTAGTTGAACCACTCCTCCCGAGCCCAGCTCACTCACGAGACGAAGCTCCAACAGTTGGCCCTCTTCCTCGAGCTGTTCCACGCCAAGGTGAGATGGCAGGTAGCTCCCCAACCATTAACTCCACAACACTAATAGAGGCCCAAAACACCCACCAGGCCGTGAGCACTTAATCCAAATCATTCTACCAATCAATACTGTAAACTCAATATCTCCTTGATATCAACTCCTTTTCACGTAACTCTTTTTCCTTAACTCTACTCAAATCATATACTATCTATTCCTCCTATTTTCATCTCCATTTGAGCTTATTTTATTGCTTGCTTGTGTTTGTTTGCCGGTTGTGCCGTTTTCGCCCGTAGATCACGGAGTGACCGAGGAGGAGCCTGCCAAGGAGCCAGAAGACCCATACCACGAGCAGGAAGCCGCCGCCGCCGACGCGTACGCAAGCGAAGGCAAGTTTCATCGACCCCTACGTGAGCGGTTGCATCCATGTGAGGACGTTAAGCTGTAGCCTGGGTCTAGGATCGATTACATATACCAGTACTTGAGTGATTGAGTGTGCTCATGCATGCATCTGAGTAGTCATGCATATCCAGAGCTGAGAATAGGATACGAAGGGATCTGGCTGAGACCAGGGCAGCTGGGTGTGCTGGAGCCGGTGCTACCGTGGTGGTAGATTGGCGGGTGAGTGCTACCGTGGTGGTAGGCTTGAGTTGACATGTTGAGGGATGATTGCTGCCCTGGTGAACCATAAGGACCGAGTTGTTTTAACATCTCACCTATCTTACTTTAGTACGACCACAGGTTCCGGTATGGGCCGGACTTAGCCTAATCCCACTGGTTAGCCTGATGGTCGCAGGGATGGTTTACGGGTATAGACCATTGGGGTCAGGGCCCGAGGGTTTGTGCGGCCGGGCTGGGGCGTGACCACGGCTGGGTGTCGGCTATGTCGGTTGTCCGTTCGGGCAGTCGAACGTGTGGGTACAGTGTACGACCTCTGCAGAGTGTATAATCCATTCGAATGGTCCGTGTCCACGGTATGGACATGCTACGGTGTGGTCCTGACAACTAGTGAGCTACCTACTGTGGGTTGTGTCGGGAAGAGTTGCATACCATTAGTTGCATTGCTAATGCATTGTGCTCAATGTGCGTCGTGCATGTCATTTCCCCTCCCGTAGGGCGAGGTGGAGCTTGCTGAGTACTTTTGTACTCACCCCTGTTGATTTTTCTCCAGAGGATCCTGATTTTGTGCCAGAAGACTACGAGTAGATCGTGTCCGCACCCAAGCTAATCGAGTGGAGCCGTGATGGATGAAGAGCTAGTCCTCTATGCCGCCATGCTAGTCGTTATCCTATGGTTGTTCTGTGTAGCATTGTGTTGTCACTTCACTCCTTGTGTACGTGTTGAATAAAGCTCTATATGACTCTGGACTCCACTTGATGTAACATGTATTATGCCGGAGACTTTATTCGGTAATTAATACATGGTTTAGCCTTGATCTTCGGGTCGGGGCGCTTCAAGGAGGCAGTCGAAACCGGTAAGCTGAGTACTGCTTTGCTTCGAAAGATACAGGAACCCGCACCCAACTCCTGGGGCGAGTCGAGTAGTCGTGGAGAATTGGGATGCATATGTTTACTTTTGGTGGTCTCACGTTGAGCTCGGCTGACCATATGTCGTTGGGCTGGTTCTTGTAGTTCGAGGCGGGGAGGGGAAAGGTTGGTGCGTGGGGTCCGACGGGGCTTTTGTATGCCGTGTTGGTTAGGTCCACCTTGCAAGGTTAAATCGGATCGATCCGTCGTGTCTCGCGGTCATGGGAGCCTTGATCTCTTGGTCACATCGTAGCAAGGAAATGAATTAAAAGATATGAGATGCAGGCTGATATTATCTAATTATTGAATTGTTCACCATGATTGTTGTAGATTTGCAAATCATAGAGGATTAGTAAATTGATTACTTTATATTGAAGCTAAAACATAGAAAAATAAGGACTCACCTGTAATTGCTTTTTTTCCGCAAAACCAACCACTAGCCAAAAAAGCTTGCATGTCTAGAATATGTGGGCTAAGTATACCCAATAGACGGGTAAGACTTACTGAGTATTAGTATACTCAGAGTTTGTTGCCACAATTATTTCAGGACACCCCGACATTGACTTCTGCCCCTGTTGTGTTAAGTTCATCTGCCAGGATGCAGACGGGTGGAAGGTGGAGGAGCGAGACCCTTAGGTTAGGGAATTGTCGGGTTGTACACTTGAGGGCAGAGTGTTCAGCCTTTCTGTTTTGCGCAGACCGGTCTGACCGGTGGTGTCGGCAGGGTAGCGCCGACCGGTCCAACCGGTTGGATGAACCGGTCTGACCGGTCATGGTTAGTCAGGGCTTTTGAAGGCTAGTGTAGTTGTAGGATCTAGTCTATTCGAATTTTAGTACATCGGTTGTAAAGTTTGTAAATTATGCAACTCTTGTAAATTATGTGTATATTTGAACTCGGGTTGTAAAACCTAATGTTTTGTACTCATATAGTGTATGTATTTTTAAGTATTATATTGTGCTTGTACCATCTGCGCCCTCCTTCGCGGGGGACTACCGGTGTTGTTTCGATCGGGCCGTGGGTTGAGAAAGGATCGCCAAATTAAGCCGTTAAGCTAATGCGCCCGATTTGTTCAAATGACGACCATTATGCTTAATTAGAGTTTTAATTTGGCGGTTCCGTCACATTCCCTACCCTTCGCCATTCGACACACTCGAGAGGAGATCAGCCAATGCTGAAAGAAAAAGGTCAACAATGATGTGGGGGTTGTGATGAGAGTAAGCTATCGACAATGATGTGGGGGCGTGTGATGAGAGTAAGCTATGGATGTGGATGATTGGACTGGGAGGGAACGGGAGGCGTCGGGCGCAACTTGGACTTCCGGAAGGAGAGCTGAAGGCCTCCGAAGCAGCCTTTTCTTGAAGCCCGGCTATAGATGTCCATTCGGGCCGCCCGGCCCGGCCCGTGCCCGGGCCCGGCCTGGCCCGGTCATCTCCGGGCCGTGCCTGACCCGGCCCAACTCCTTAGCGGGCCATGCCGTGCTAGCCCACGGGCTGCACCGACGGCCCAGGCACGAGCCCACGGGCCCATTTCGTGCCGGTCCGGCCCAAAAAGCACGCCCCATTCCGCCACTGCCACGGCGACCCGCTTGCTGGCTACTGCGCCTTCCCCCACAGCCGCGCCCGCTGGCCGCCGTTTGCTCCTACCCTCCGCACCCGCCAGCCGCCGACGCGCCGTCCGCCCTAGGCCCCCAGCCTCGCTTGCCGCCGCGGATCTGCTGCTCTCCCGGCCGGATCTGCTGCTCCACCAAAGAGAGGGGGCGATGCCGTGGCCTGCGGATGCGCGGAGACGGAGGGAGGATGGAGGGAGGTGGCAGCTTGGTTAGGTGGTGGAGCGGGAGCCGGTCAGCTGGGGAGGGAGCGCCGGAGCGGGCGAGCCGCGAGCGGCTGAGGCGCGGAGTGACGTGCCGGCGTCGGAGCCTCGGAGGTGGAGCCTGGAGGAGAGGGTGAAGGGAGGGAGGCGTCGGAGGTGGAGTGGAGGGAGGAGACGTTCGGAGGCGGCGAGGCGCTGGGGTGGAGTCGTGGAGAATGACGGAGGAGAGGAGGGGGGAGGCAGAGGGAGGGATGTGGTGCTTGATGGGCCGGGGTTGCGGGCCGCCAACAGGCCGGCCTGTTTCCCTCGTGCCGGGCCGGGCCGCCCGGCGTGCTGGGCTGGCGGCCCATACCCGGCACGCCTTGCCGGGCCGTGCCAACCCGGGCACGATGCAGGCCGGGCCAAAAAACCGAGCTTTCGGACGGGCTGTCGGGCTGCGGGCTGCATGGACAACTATACGCCCGGCTGTAGCATCCCTGAAACCCTTGTACGCTGCCTGTGTCACTGCCAAAGGTGTTCGGTTCAGGCGCATGGAAACTGAACTAGTTTTTGAGCTGGTGAAGCTCAAAAACTAATTTCATATGGCTTCTACTTTATTTTTGCACGGGTTTATAAAACGGATCAACACGATAGAAGGGACCACATCGCTTTAACTAGTTTCCCTCTTTAACTTTTAAATTTTACTTCTGCACAGGATGGAAGCCTATAGCAGGGCCTATAGCAAGATTGTTAAATTTTACTCCTGCACAAACTAGCTTGGACAGTAGCAGTTACTTTGGAATTAGAGATGGACCCTTTTTGTTTGGAGAAGTATGGGACTCTTTGTTTTAGAATTGTTGTTCACACTTCGTGTGCTGAGACCCTGTATATTCCCCAAGAGCGGACACAATGTTGCTGCTCCGTCCGTAATCCAACTTATGTAATGTACAACTCCAAATAAATGAAAAGATCGTGTCGATGTGGTGCGATGGACCTGTAGCCACTGATACAGGCATGCAGCTATGTTTCATGTTTTGCCACCAGACAGTAGCATTGTCAGGGCTAGCAAGTAAACCTGGCGGTGGTTGAGTTCATTCAAACCCAGCCAGTGCCAACCATCAAAGACATATATGATATACAGGCAACAGTTCCCCACCCTCTTTTAACTTGCCATTTTACACGCTTTGAGAAGGGGGTGGCGAATGCTGAGACTAAAGGAAAAAGAAGGATTGATTTGGCCATTTGGGAGTAGGGATGGTAGTGGGTCATGGTTCTAGTGGTATCTTCACAGCCCAACAAGATTCTTAAATTTTTTAATTTAAAATTATATAAGATTAAAATCCGGCTCTTTTAGAATCCGATCCTTCAATTTTCTAGTTCAAAATATTGGGTCATTTACCATCCTAATTTAGGAGTGGGGTACGGTGAGAAGGAGGCATATGGACGGTGGAGGGAACGAGAGGCGTCGGGGAAGATACGACCCACGGTCGCAACTTTGCTTTCTGGAAGTCGCGCCAAAGGAGGACCTCCTTGGCGTAGGAACATTTGGTGAGCAGGTGATGAGCGGATTCTGGGGTGCTGGAGCACAGCTGACACCTGACAGAAAGTGATAGTTGCTTCGGCATTTTTTTTCTGGTTGACTGCAGTCAAAATTCAAAAATGGGATGTTCTTGGCTACCAGCCATGCGAAGAACGGCAAGGCTTCGATGCATATCTAATTGATTGATTGGACGCACATGCACCTGAGTCTAGTGTGATATCAGTGAGACACACATTTTAGGATGAACTCCGACATGTTTTTTGTTCCTAAACTGTGTGTAACTACACGGTTTCCACGCAACTTTGTGATGTTTAGAACTATGCTTAACAAAGCGTCAATGAAATTCATGCTACCTTTTATTATCGCGGAACGGTAGCTGCACCTGATATTTCTTTTCCTTTTGTCTTATCACAAAACTCACACGGCATCTAAATTCTGCCCACATCAGGCACGCGCTAATCTTGTCTGACGCTGCACTGTTATACGCTTGTTTTTCTTAAGCAGTGGTTGCATTCATTCAGTTCCTTGCAAACTGGTCTATGCTGGTTCATTTGCACCGGGCCGGCAGGAGATGACCAGATCAAGTAAATAAATGCGGAGGATCTCCTGTGCAAGCTCTACTAATTCACCCGCACAGGCTACTCCTATTTAACACCGGACCAACCATATTGTCTGTATCATGCACCCCCATTTCAGTTCACTGCGGTACTGCAGCTGCTTACACACCAATCTGCATCATCTATTGGCAGCCACAAGCAAGAGCAGGCAGACTAGCAGGAACTAGTGCGACGAGAGTTAGCCATTGCCCATTGAGAGATGGAGGGAACTGGAGGTGGGGGAAGAAACGACCACCAGCTGGTGCCGAGTCCCAGGCCCGAGCCCGCACAGGATGATGCAGACTAATGCATTGTCACAATCCTCGGTGGACACGCCTGATCCTCAGCAGGGGGCGGGGCTGCATGGGGACCTCATCCCAAGAAGTTAGTATCCGCCGTCATGCCTTTTTGCCGTAAACTGGTGGGTGTGAGTTGGGAGAAGAATGGAACCGTCGAGTTCTCCAGGGAGTAATGGATGGTGTACATGTGGGTGTGGCATGCACGGCGAAAGAGAACATCGACATGGGTAGCGCGAGATCCGCAGCACGCAGTGGGGCAGAGAATTAAGACTTCATATGACCTCTTACCGAATGTAGGTTCTGTTTCTTGTGCTAGGACCACGACCATCCGAGTACGAGCGCATTTGGGTCAGTTGCATTCACGTTAAGAGTGTACGATCTCTGCAAAAAAAAAAAACTCTTAGGCAGCACGTACAGTAGTGGGCAGGAGGAGAGACGGATAAACAATCCTTTTGCAACACATGTACAACTTTGAATTATTTACGAAAGAGAGGGGAGAGTTGTCATGCTTCGTGGCAATAAAAAATTCTCTAGAATGAGATATTTTGCATCTTACAAATCTTTAGTTTAGACATCCCTCACATGAAAACTGAAGTGTTGGAATTTTCAAAAGTATCTACTTTGAGAAACAAATTAAAATATATTTTCGCTAAACACTTGAAATTTTGTCAACAACAATTGATAGTCCAATGTATGTGCTTTAATATGCATATGATCTTGTCATGTTTAAACTTGATTTAATAGTTCAAAATCTTGGTCAAATCCCTGTTTCAGCCATATTTGAATTTTGGTTAAAGTCTATCTACTATCTAACAGCTTGTAGCCACAACTTTTCGATTTTGTTTCTCCAAATCCTTCTACTAACCTATCCAATATTTTCGCCTGACCCTGAAGATTTGGACCGTGTTGGGCCTGATCTTTTCAATATTTTCAATTTAAACCGTGAAGATTTGGACCTAATGGCTCTAATAGAAGTTTTAGAGCACGTTGGGGCTGCAACTTTGGTAGTGACCATTTGAGTCAGTTATATACAAACATTTAAAATTTTTTTGGTCAAACATGACTACTTTGTATCTAAATAGCCTGACCGCCGGAGCTTCTCTAGCCAAATCCAAGTTACTCCGACCACCAAAACCAAATCGCCGGCATCCACACCTCCACTCCGAACCCCGCTATCGGTTGGCCTCGCCGTCGCCAAGAACGACCCGTCAAGGTCCGACCATGGTTGGCCTTGACTGGTCCACCAGGTCTTGTTGATGGCAGGCCCCGGGTTGTCAGTGACAAGATGGGTATCGGGGTAGAAGGGTCGGTAGAAAATGTTTGGTTAGGATTTATCTCGGTTTATTGAATTTCTTGTACATTGATTAATCTATACTATAAAAGTTGAAATAATTGAAACTCTTTCTCACCAAGATTAGGCCGACAACACCCTCACGGAGGTCTCACTTGTCAGGCCAAAGGTTTGACGAAAGTGGGTGTAGTGTAGACCCACGAAATTAATAGAAGAAAAATATTTCCACCAAAATTCTAATACTTTTTATACCAAGCACTTCATCTGCCCACCCCTTGTACCCACATATTTCTTTCCTTTGGCACACACTTTATTTTTTTTACACATGCATTCAGCCATAATTCACGTCATTATTTATTTTAGAAGGATAATAATTGACATTGTTGCATATAAAACCATACCAAAATGCTAAAAATGTAAACTCAGTTTTGTTAGTTCTGTTAAGAATAGAACTACAAAGGAAAAAATATTATATCCGGTTAAATTTCTGATTTTCCTTTGCCAAAAATTAGAACACGAAAAGTGTATTTTTATTGTGTTGTAATATTTCTGTGAATTTAAAACTCTTGTAAAATTTATAGTAGACTAATTTGCTCTTAGCTTCAGTAAATGTTTCATATCCACATACCATTGTTTGATATGTAAATCAATTTATCCATGTGCTAGTGTATTTCTAAGTTAATAAATCGATTATGCTTGAGAAAAATCTTGGTACATACAATTAGAACACTTAGCTTTATCAATATCTCTAACATGCTAGATTTTGTTGATCACCAGAATGTATTCATAACCTTATTTGGTGAATTTACTTAGTTTCTAGCTTTACTAACACAACTTGTAATATCATTTGTACATATATTTTTATTATTTTTCTTAGACTTTGTTGTACATAATGTGTACTTTTTTTTGTTCAGTCAGCACCAATAATAAGATGGGATTGTATAGCTTAATATTTTTCATGTCTTATTTACATGCTTATTTTGCATTACATTTTGAGCCTGTAGCTGACTGAATAATAAGATGATTGGATCACACAATGCACGGGAGAGATCCGGAGATGTACACGAGACCATACCACCACATAGAACGTGTGTTGCAGCCATCATTTCCAATTTTATTGAAGAACCACGGCATAGCAAGCTTGATAACTGCTCATGAATGTTGAGACTTCCGATCCCCTGCAAGAGATCGGATAAACACTCATATTGACAAGCACTAAATGCAAGTGCACGAACCCACCAAATACAAATACCCACCGTCACAGCGGCTACACAGACAGAGGTGATATATATACCTACTACCAGTTTGGTAGGAGCATACTAGGAGACGGATGAGAAAAGCATAGCGAGTAGCTGTGAGGAGGCGGCGGTGCGGTGAGATCCATTACGAGTGGGAAGCGTCAGGAAACAAGAGCTGTTGGCCAAGTGTCCATGCAGATAGCAGTTGCTCCCGCATTGCCTCAAGATTCCTCTAGCTAGTCTCCGACCAATAGCGTTA
The DNA here is from genome assembly GCF_016808335.1 of Panicum virgatum. NCBI lineage: Eukaryota > Viridiplantae > Streptophyta > Magnoliopsida > Poales > Poaceae > Panicum > Panicum virgatum. The sequence continues at coordinate 53,640,907 of NC_053137.1, read as the reverse complement.
GCTCTTGGGCTGACTGAATGCGTCGATCGGAACTACTAATTCTTGGCCTTAAGCGTTTCAGAGCACGAAAATGCTGGATTTGTTTTGCAAAGCTCCACGGGCGAGTCAGCTAGCTCTAGTGTGTTCAGACATCTGCAGTCGCCAGCATCTGCCGTCGCCACGATGGCTATGAGGGCACCCACAATGGTCTTTTTTGGTTTTCCTAGAGTACACAAGTCAAGAAAAAAATCTCGCATGCATGAAGTGCTAAATAAAGTCTATTTGCAAAATCTTTTTAGAAATGAGTATAACTTTTCGCGGCGAATCTAATGACAATAATTAATTGATAATTAACTACAGTGATACTACAATAACCATCCTCTAATCACATGGTCAAAAGCTTCATTAGATTCTTCAAGGTTCCTAGCGCAGGGTTCTGGAGTTTGTTTTCTAAACTGGTTTTATTTAGCACCGTAATTAGCGGTCAAAGTTTCCTAGTACTCCCTCACGTAGGGAACCAAACAGGACCAATGTAGTAAGGCTGTGTTTAGATGTTTTGCAAAAAAAAATTGCGATGAAATCTTACTAATTTGAAGTACTAAATGAAGTCTATTTACAAAACTTTTTGCACATATGGGTTGTAAATCGCGAGACGAATCTAATGATGCTAATTAATCCATGATTAATTAATATTTAGCTGATGGTTACTGTAGCATCACTGTTGCAAATTATGGATTAAGTAGGCTCATTAGATTCGTCTCGTGATTTACAGCCCATCTATGCAAATTTTTTTTATAAATAGACTTCATTTAGTATTCCATGTATGTGTCGAAATATTCGATATGATTTTTTTTTTGGAGTTTATGGGTGGAAACTAAACCGGACCTAAGAAAGCATATAGTAAGCAATAAATGCTTAGCCATACGCAAGTCAGCTGCAAAAACAGTAGCACTCTGCTAGTCTGCTTTGCTGCCCTGTTAACCGAGCACTGCTGAAATGTTTTTTCCCCATGACGCTGAACGAGCATTTTAGAAGGGATTCGAATTGCGCATAAAGATATTCCACCTAGGGACGCATCCTCAAATTCCTATCCTTGGGAGTTGGTTGGGACCCTACTTGGGATCGATCGTTCTGATCCAAGGCCACATGCAGTCCCGTGGGGAAGGCGCGGCCCCACATGATTGCTGGAGCATAATTGTGTCGTGGCGTGTGATCGCAGGGATCGATGGGCTGTAAGCCTGTAACCCTCGTCCGCGGTCCAATCCATCCGCCACGGTTAGCGCGGAGCTGAACTGGCGACGGCGACTCCTGCCGTGCGACGGGCCAGAGGATCATCTCCGGTGGAATGACGATCTGAGATCTCGTTTATCGTCTAGTTGCCGCCGACGGTGCCGTCAGGATAATCACACCGCCACATCTGGCGATGATACTATTTCTAGCGTCCCAGAGAAGAGAACTCGGAACATGCGACGATGCGAAATCTTCTGGATGACGGTACGATCCTACGAACATGTGGCAGGCCATTAGCCTTTCTACTTTTCTTGATGAAGTTCAGACAGCACGATCAGATCAGGTCAGGCCATTAGCATTTCGCGCTCGACTGATGCGGCCGCGGCAGCTCGCAGTACGGTTGCGGTTGTGCTCGCGATAGCCGGTCGCTGTTGTTTGCTGCGCGTGAAAGGCTACGGCGAAACAGGACAGGGCAGCGCGCGCCTGCCAGCCAGCCAGCTGCCCCAGCTCCAGGACGCTCCTGCTGCTCCTCGCCGTGCAACGCAACGCACGGGTCCCCGGCTGCGGTGGTGCACGGTGCCGCGGTGCGCGGCTGCGCGCGCGCCGAAAGGCCAACGCGAGTACGCGACCGTGCCCTGCCCGCGGTCAGTCACTCGCAGCGCAGCAGCCAGCCAGGCAGTGCAGCACAGAGGATCCCTCCTCCCCGGCCGAAGCGCAGCGGCCGCTCTCCTGTCGGTGCCCGACGCCTCACCGCTCGCCACACCCACCTCGCCCCACACCCGCTCCGCTCACTGCCGGTGCTGGCCCACCGCGCCAATCATGCCCACGCGGGCCCACGGACAGTGACCCCAATGCTTCCCTCTCCCTCCTCCGCGACCGTGCACCCAACAATTCCTTATTACTCCGGCCTCCTCCCCGGGTCTGCACACCGCGGCCACCAACCAACCCGGCCAGCCGACGAGCGGAGCCGCGAGCGCATCCGCCGCGACGCCCGGCTGCCGAGACAAGGCGGCGGCGGCGGGAGGTCTCGACCTGCCCCCGGCACTCGTGGAGGCGGCCGGCCCGGCGAATGCGATAGGAGGCGGCGGGGGATGGGGTCCAAGTACACGCGCGGGTGCTGCGGGTGGCTGATCGTGGCGCTGATTGCGGCGCTGGTGGCCACGGCGGCGATGTTCGCCATCATGAAGCGCAAGCCCGGGGGGAAGGGGCACCACAAGAAGCCGCTCCCCGTGCCGGGGCCGCCGGGGGCCATCGACTCCAAGTACGGCGACGCGCTCGGGGTCGCGCTCCAGTTCTTCCAGGTCCAGAAGTGTGAGTAGCTTAGCTCGACTGCTAACTAGCCATTTAGTTTAGCCAATGCAATGCTTTCGCGATTCGGTGGCTTCCGCTTTCAAAGGCCGCGACGCCTTTCTGGCGCCTGGCGCCGGAGGCCTTGCCGCCTCTGAGGAAGCTCCTTTTGCGTGTGTAGATGTGGCTTCTCCACGTTTGGAGGTGGCAAGACTGGCCATTGACTGATTTTGGTGTTTCGTAGACTCCATTTCTGGAATTCTGCCAATGAAGTCCCAGTAGGGATGTCTTTACTCTTTCTTAGTCGTGGACCAATTCCGGTTACCTTTTCATAATGGTTTCGACTCTTTGAATTGGAATTGCTTCACCAAATGCCGCGGCCGTAGGATTTGCTTCTTTCTTGAGCTGTCTTGGAGTTGGTGGACAGTGTGGCCTCCCAAATCTCACTCGAATTTTCAACCCTCCGGCTGCCAAATTGGCTGCTTTGATTTATGTGTTTGCTGATTTTGCTATAGATTTGGTGCCTTGGGGGCTCCAATGTCTAATTGCGTCCCTCGAATGTTGAATGAGCAATATTTTTTGTAACACTTTGCTACCGATTTAACTGAACCTGGTCCTTTCTTTTGTTTCTGTGCAGCGGGGAAGCTGGAGAACAACCAGATCCCGTGGCGGGGGGACTCGGCACTTACTGATGGGAAGGAAGCGGGGCTGGATCTTTCCAAGGGAATGTATGATGCTGGGGATCATATAAAGTTCACCTTCCCAATGGCATTCACTGCGACTGTGCTTGCCTGGTCGGTTCTGGAGTATGGGGATCAGATGAGCGCGGCGAAGCAACTGGACCCAGCACTCGATGCACTCAAGTGGATTACAGATTTCCTTATCGCTGCACATCCGTCTGACAATGTGTTATATATTCAGGTTAGAGTTGCTTAGTATTTGTTTAAATCACTTGGATGTCCTTTAAGCATATGCATTACGAATACGAGCTATATTTATATTTAATTAAAAATTGATCCCATCCTGTCCTGCATCCTGATGGTTCTTCAATAGTATGGGCATGCCATTTTCTTGAATTATGGCCTTATGGGTGGGTATATTGGGGCCTGATGGCATTCAGTTTCAGTTAAGGCAAAAGTTTGTTTGGTTAGGAAGCAAGAACCCAGGTCAGATGTCATGATCCGGACACCTAATAGTTGGTAGGTACTTCGTTGTCTGCTTTGTATGCTTAAACTGACACGTTTGTTGTGATCCTTGGCTATGGTTGGGACAGGGGCAGGTCCATTGTCCCATTTCCTTCTATTTCGTCTGATAGCCTAAGGAAAATCGATGACTTGTACGTGGGGTGGCAGTCCTATGGTCCTATATCAGGAGTTGGGTGAAGCTGGAGCATGTAAGTTGTAGACCCTTGAGGGAGGGTGCAACGGGTGCATGCATTTGCAATGTGTGTTCGGATTTAACATGTAAGGTGTGAATGTCATAATATATAATACTATTCCCAATAAAATTGTCATGTATGCACTGGTGTATATATATCCTATTTGTTTGTTGGAGTATTCTGAGAAACTATAATTTGGGTGGGTAAGGTCGGGTTCAGCAATATTGCAATGCAACAGACACCATTTTCATTTTGTTTAACCATGTTAACTAATTTTTAGAGGATTGTTACTAGGTTGGTGATCCTGATCTGGACCACAATTGCTGGGAAAGGCCGGAAACAATGACTGAGAAAAGACCACTCACACAGATTAACAAGAAGTCTCCTGGATCAGATGTTGCTGCTGAGGCAGCAGCTGCTATGGCAGCAGCTTCAATGGTCTTCAAATCCAGTGATACTACGTATTCTGATGTGCTTCTTCAACATGCCCAGAAGCTATTTACTTTTGCTGATACTTATAGAGGCCTCTCAAGTGAAACCTATCCAAAGCTCCAAGACTTCTATAATTCCACTGGTTATGTTGATGAACTTCTATGGGCAGCAAGTTGGCTCTATCATTCCACAGGAGACCAGACATATCTCAGTTATGTAACTGTGCAGAATGGAAAAACTTATGCTGAGTGGGGAAGGCCAACATGGTTCAGTTGGGATGACAAAAATCCAGGCACACAGGTTTGTGTGGGCTATACTGAGTGAATTTACATTTCAGGATCCGAGTTGCTTATCTGATCTTCCTTTCATATCTTTATAATCCTCTTCTGAATTCAAGTACAAGAGCTTAAAGTTCCGATTGTCTATTCTGTGCAGGTCCTTCTGTCTAGATTAAATTTCTTTGGCTCCAAACAGATATCTAATGCTGAAAATGAGGGGTTAAAATCGTATAGAGATACTGCAGAAGCTGTCATTTGTGGTCTGATTCCAGATTCCCCGCAAGCCACTGCTAGCAGAACTGGAGGTACATTGTAGTGCCTCTGATCTTTGATATTACCAGGCTAACAACGAGGACACTTGCCTTGCTGTGATCTTAAAGTTCCCCTTTAAAAAGACACTGGAGGATTCTATGGTTTTTGTCAAAAACAGAATCTGTAGAGTATGTGTGCAGTTTCATCATATCTGTAATCTTTTGCAGGAGGGTTGATCTGGATAAGCGGGTGGAATTCTCTCCAGCATGCCACGAATTCTGCATTTCTAGCTCTTGTTTACAGCGACTACATGCTCTCAACACGGACAGCGGAAGTGCAGTGCAGTGGAAAGTACTACAGCCCTACTGATATACGCAATTTTGCTGCATCACAGGTGTGCTATGCAAAACCTTAAGACATACTAAGATTCTACTATTCTAGATGGGCATGTTGTTGCATATGACATTTGTTGGTTCCTATGTTTTACAAACTACACGGTAAATTGAAAGGTACAGTGTAAGTTTCTAATTTATGTTGTCTTGTTGTATCCAGGCTAATTACATCTTGGGAGACAACCCTATGAAGCTTAGCTACCTTGTTGGATATGGGAGCAACTATCCACAGCAAGTACACCACAGAGGAGCGTCAATCCCCGCAGATGCAAAAACAGGCTGCAAAGGATTTCAGTACCTCCATTCACCCAATCCAAACCCAAATGTTGCAATGGGCGCCCTGGTAGGTGGTCCATTCCAGAATGACACTTTCGTCGACTCTCGGGATAATGCTGTACAGACAGAGTCCAGCACTTACAACAGTGGCACTCTTGTCGGTCTGCTTTCCGGTCTGGTCACCACTTCCTCTGTAGCACAGTCATTCACCTAGACTCTTAGAGGCCTCTCATATATATGTTTTGGCAATGGCTTTGATCGACATGGATGTATGCATGTAAAATTGCAGTTTTTTGGCGAGGCCGATGGTAATTCACGATTAGTGACAGAAGCTTGTCTGCCGTTGTTTAGATGGATGGTTAGCACTTAGCAGTAGTAGTTAGTGCCACATTTCTTCTGTTTGTATAATTGATGGTACTGCTCCTGCAGTTTTTTTGCTGTGTGCTCCTATCTGGTTTGCTGGTGTACCTCTAAGGTTGTTACTACAAGTAATGTATTTCTAGGACAGATTTCATTTGTTTATTCGGTGGTGAGGTGGTTCTTCAAGGTTTGTACTATGAATGGTTGTAAACTCCTCTGCACTCTCAACTGAAATGTGCGTTGAGCATGTGAATTCACAGTTGTAGATGAAGGGCACCTGTTCGTGCTGTTTTTACAGCTTGATCACTTTATTCTAATAAACTCTTGTACATAAAATAGGGGAAGAAGCATGTGTGGCAATGGCCTGCCAATGCATGATTGCTAGCATGTGTTTTTATGGTTGCTGGTGAAAAAGTAGTATGATCCATGGTGAGGCGCAATGAGAAGTTTCTTCCTTTTTGTGTCCCGAAGGAAGAAGGATGTGAGAAGCTGGTGGCAAAATAAGATTAGGGCCCAACTAATGAAAAGCTTTTTTTTGCATGCAGCACATTTTTTCTTCGAAAGATCCAATGAAATTCTTCAATTTGAAAAAAAAAAGTTTGGGACTGTCTGAGTGCTGTTTGTACTGTATTCAATCCATTCCAGATGGGTCCTCCTACCTCAAATTTTCCCTTGGCATTTTTCTTTTGCAGGTTTTTCTTTATAAGGTAAAATCTCACACAAATGTGCATGTGATAACTAGCGTTAATTCTGGAGAAATCATACAGTACGCTGCAAAATTCTTAACCGAGTTTTTCAAGACGAAGAGCCACGACCACGATTACCAAACAAGCACAAAGCCATGCGTTCGTGGGCTCTCTTCCACGCCGCGTTCCGCTTCCGCTGAAACCGTTTTCCGGGAGCCCAATCCCCGACGGCGCGAACGGACGCGGCGGTTGCGGTTCGGCTTGCCACTCCTTGGCATCCCGCGCCGATACAACCGCTTCCAAAGAAAGAAGCGACTCTTTCGGTTTCAGTTTGCGTTTATCCCAGTTCTTGGAATCACGGTTTGAATTGCATCCTTTCCTTTGATTCCCTTTCAGTAGTTCCGCACGGTAATTGATTGCGCTAACAAAAATTCGTGGGAAGTGTTCTTCGCAAGGTTTCATCGTTTCCATTTTCCCTCGTCGCGAATCTGGCTTGTTTCTACTTTCTAGGCATCTCTCATTGATTGCCAGTCGTTGCCTCGTTCGCGTATGCTAATGTTCAGCGTCTGAACGCGCTAAATCTTTGAACAGTCTGCTGCGGAGTCCCGTGCTTCCAATTACTGAAGATGGCGGTATCATTCATCACCAGACTTCTAATGTATATGCAGTCCTGCAAATTCATTCCCTTTCCAAACTCGCTTTGGGCCCCGATCCAAATCTTCTAGGTCTTGACTTCTTTGCTTTGGAATGCAGGTTGGTCCTAGGCTACGCCTACCCGGCGTACGACTGCTACAAGACGCTGGAACTGAACACGCCGCAGATGGAGCAGCTGCGATTCTGGTGCCAGTACTGGTACGCAAACCTATCGAGCATTCAGATTTATCTGCAAAATCACGTGGTGCTCCATGTTAACGCCGTGTTTAGTTGCAAAAATTTTACGGTGTAAAACACTGTAGTACTTTCGTTTGTATTTGGTAATTATTGTCCCGTTATAGATTAATTAAGCTCATTAGATTCGTCTCGTGATTTACAAGCAAACTATGCAATTAATTTTTTATTTCGTGTAGATTTAATACTTCATGCATGCGTTAAAAAATTCGATGTGACGGAGAATCTTGTAAAATTTTGGAATTTTGGATGCAACTAAACAGGGCTTTAACTCTTCTGCAGAATCTGAATCTGAATTCCGAACTGCCCATTGTCGGCGCCGTACAGGATTCTGCTCGCGTTCCTGACGGCGCTCGAGAGGCTCGCCGACTGCGCGCTCTCGTGGCTGCCCATGTACGGCGAGGCGAAGCTCGCGCTCGTCGTGTACCTCTGGCACCCAAGCACAACGGCAAGTCAAGTACAAAAGTCAAATTTTCTTCTGCACTGCATCTGCAGCCGTTCCTCGCCGCGGGGCAAGTCTGAAACCGTTTCTGCGCGGCTGCAGGGCGCAGGGCGAGTCTACGGCGACTTCCTCCGCCCGTTCCTGGCGGCGCACGAGGCGGACATCGACCGCGGCCTCCTGGAGCTGAGGGCCCGCGCCGCGGACGCGACGGCGTCGCGCCTGCAGGCGGCCGTGGCGCTCGGGCGGGCGGGCCTGCTCGACGCCGTCCGCCGCGTTTCGTCGCGGCTGCAGCTGAGCCCCGACGGGCAGCAGGTGCAGTGACGACCCTGCCGGCTGCCGCGGCGTCCTGTCACATGTCATCAGTGTACATTACGATCCAGACTACTATTGCATCCCATGAACTCGAAATCTTGTGGAGTCGTGGTTGAATCGAGCCAGTGTCGCTGGGTTGGAGCCTCTGCATTGACTGCCTACTGTTCCTAGCGTGGTGCCCGCCCAGTCTTCACGTACGCCGAGCGAGCGAACGCGCATGAGCATCCGGTCGATCACGATCGCCGTTGACGTTTACCTGCCACTTGGCAATTAAGGAACAGCTTGGGCTCCGGTGGTGTTGTCCATGAGGGCGAGAACAACATCGATCGCTGCTCGACACCGACGCGTCGTCGCGGTGGCGCCTGCCGTGCGCTCTCAGAGAATCCGACGGCTCCGTCAACTCTCGAAAGCGGCCTGGAACTGAACGAGACGCGCACTGTATTGACCGCCTCAGCAGCCCTGTTACCGTCACTGATCACTGAAAAACGAGATGTCTACCCATAATCGTCCTCTGGCATCACACCAATTCAATGACTACTACTAGTACGCTGTAGCTGTAGAATTGACTAGTCTGATCAGCATCTGATTTAAAGAGGCAGAACTGGGGAGCAGAAAGCTTACTGCGCCAATATAAAACTAAACTAAACTCATGTTGACAAAATCTCGCCGAGAAAAGGATGAAAAAGAAAAACAACCGGGCAAGAACCAGTCACGGGACTGTCGCTGGCCTCTGCCACAATGAATGAATATAATGAAACAAGTCAACCGACGTCCTTCGCCGTCACCTGCCGATCGGGTTGACGTCTCTGTCCAACACATTCAGTGCATTCAGATGGCGTCCATGCGGCCGCAGATCTGGAAACCCACACGAGCACGAGCGCGCATCGTCCTCGCACAGTGCCACGCCCACGCGGCAGTGGCATGTGTTGAGTCTCTTGGGATTTGGATCATGTTCTCGGCTTGCTGGCCCCCCTACACCAGATCGGTCTTGCACGGCGGCGTGCGAGGGCGGGGAGGACGACCAGGACGCGACCCACCGGCAGGCCAGCAGAGGTGTGAACGGCGGCGAGGCCAAGGTCAGCCGGGACGCCGACGTCGCCGTCGCGCTCGCGCTGATCGGAGCGTGTGAAATTGAAAATCTGCTGGAGCCGTGGCCGGTCTCGTTCTATAGCAGTGTCGTTCTGTAGCAGTGGCGTGCGGCATGGGCGGCTCCCCCCTCCCTCTACGCGCACGCCACGCTTCCGTGGCAGGCGGCGACACCTGCCGGGGCGCACGGAGACGGCCGGTCGGCGATCGTTGCAAGCTAACCATCTCTCTCCCTCTCTCTCTAGTATAATCATTTCATATACGGAATACGAACACATGAGCAACATTATTGAGGCAATGTGACCGTATTATTGCGAACGATGACATCAAAACCTACATAAGCTACCAACCACGGCAATGTCATGGGACAAATTGCACACAAACACACACACGAAAAAAAAGAAAACCTGTGCCCTGCGGTTCACGCCGGCGATTCCTCTGACGCTGATCCCTTGGTGGTTACCAAAACTTTGCCGTGGCTGGCACGACCGGAGGAGCAGTCTTCCAAGACACAGTTGCCATGAACGCATGGCTGGCGGCGAGCTGGAGGAGTCTTCCACGCCACAATTGCCGTGAACCCATGGCGGCGAGCCGGAGACCCTGCCGCATCCAAGACTTCTAGTCTCTGCTCTTTCTTTCCTCGGCTCGGGCGTCGCCAATCATAGGAGAACGCTTTAAGAAACTAGTCGCCAATCATAGGAGAACGCTTTAAGAAACTAAATGGTATGGATATTTTCTGGGCGTATTTGAATTTGATCCGGTCTGAAAGATGTCGGTGCCCTAATCCGGCGGTCCGGACCCAACTAGTGATGATGCTGCGTGTTTCTCGTCCCAGATGTTGATGCAATAGGCAATACAGTAACACACGGGTTTATCCTGGTTCCGGCCGTGGGGTCGTACGTCCAGCAAATGGGTGTGCGAGGGCACTGTACTATCTTGCACCAGGGGTGCTTGTAGTAGGGGGTACAAGCGAGACAAGAGAGGGAGAGAAGCTCCCAAATCTCCGCTAGAGGAGGAGTTGATTGAGGCGAGTGCCAATATAGGGGTTCAGAGGAGCGTGTGTGCTCTGTTAGTAATGCGAAGCGTTGTGTCCTACCAAATGGGCCGACCCCCTAAGGGAACGCCCGCCTCCTCCTTTTATAGACACAAGGAGGGACGGTGTACATGCACAGGGGGTCATGAAAGTCGTCGTCTTTTCCCCGAATCGCGGGGGTGCAGTGGTCGAGCACTGTGGGTAGTACACTATGGGGTATGACGCCGGGCGTGGCAGTCATCCTGGGCTTCGTCCTTGGTCTTGCGAGGATTGCGCCGGCGTCCTGGCGACTCCAGCGGGCGGCGTGGCGGCGTTCCGAAGGTCCTGCAGGCCAGGGTCTTGTCCTGGTCAAGGCCGGAGTCGCTTCCGAGAGTCGTGCCCATGCCATTCGGGGGTTCCGCGGAAGGGAAAGTACGAAAAAGGCATAGGGAGTTGGCAGCATAGTAGCTGGAGCAGTGCCGAGCACGTCTTGCACTGCATCGCAGGTTCCCACAGTGTTGTCACAGCGTCCGGAATGGTAGACTAGTGACCGGAGTTGGCGGACCAGACTCCGGTCACAGCCACTGTGGGGGATGGCGGCCTAGCACCGTCAGACCCAGGCGCTGTGGAGAAGTGGTTGGCATTAATGCCTCCCCACAGCGGGCGGGTGAGTGGAAGGACCGTTTGTCATTTCTGTCGAGGGGTGGCTTTGCCCGGCGTCAGAAGAGCACGCCTCAACCACTCGCACTTAATACAGGTAGGTGAGGGAGCTTCCAGCGGAAGGGTTGTGCCCGCGCCTGCGTCCGCGTGACACATGGCGGCTCCGGACCCCTCCCGAGCAGCTAGCTGAGCCGAGAGCTCACGGGGTCCGGATAGGTACGTGGAGGTCCCGGACCCATCTGCGGGGGTCCGGGTCCTTGGCCACAGGTGCTGAGCATTTCCATTTCTGGGACACGTGGCGACATCGGACCCATACCCGAGCGGGAAGCGGGTCCGGGACCGTTGGCCCGGTGAGATGGAGTCGGACCCAGGGGTGCGGCTGCTCAGCTTCTTAGGGCGTAGATGATCTGCTTTCTCGAGGGCAGGCTCGCTACCCTCAAGCGAGGCGGAGGCACGGGGCACGGTCGAGGGCCTCGGCGGGGAGCCCTCGAGCGAGGCGGAGATCACCCCGCGGGTCCGAGGGGGTTGGGACGGGCCGCACTGCGTAAGTGGGCCGCGTGCTGAGTTTCTTTGAGTCCTTTCCTTTCTTCCAAATTAGAAGGGGGCTGCAGGCCTTCGTGGGCCCGGTTACCTAGCATGCATTCATTTTAAGGGAGATTTTAGTCCCCAGATTAGGGTGCCCCTAATCATGGTACCCGACAGTAGCCCCCGAGCCTTTGGTCGAGTCAGGGGATTCGGCCAAAGGGTACTTCGGCGATTTTACCCCATGATGTGATCGATCGGCGTTGCGTTCCCGCCAGGCGCATCAGGGTGCTGGTCTGGCGGACGTGACAACTCGCCGGTCGGGGTAGTGTGCCTGCGGAAAGAGTACTCCGAGGCGCGTGCAGTCCTTCTTGTCTTGTTTCGGTGACGAGACGCGTCAGCGCGCTGAGCGGGTCAGGGCCATGATGGCGCCTGCTGCTATGCAGCTGGTGCTATTGCCGCGCTGTCCCGTGCTCAAGGTCTCAGCCCTGCTTTCCCTGGTCGCCTTACGACGCGCCGTTCGAGGGCTCGACAGATGCTGGGTTGCTCAGCGCCCAGGGGCTCGGCTTTGTGTTGTTTCGTCACGTCTCGGCACGGTAACTGAGGGCATCTTTTGTTCGTGGGGTGTCGCACCGTCACGGGCGGTCCAGGCCTTCCCCTTGCGACAGGCTTAAAGCTCGGCGCCCGATACGGCTATAAATAGGGATCGTGGGACCCTCTTTCCTCTCCAACTTCCCTGCTCTTACTTCTAGCATCGCCTAAGTCTACTAATGCTTCCCTTTTCCTTTCACGGTCGTCCCCCGGACGGGGTGGCCTGGCTTCTTTAGGCTTTGGTGCTAGAAGAATGCTTGCGAGCGGCGAGGGAAAGCTGGAGAGGGCGTGCTCCCCATCCCTTGGCTTCAGTGGGATTAGCAGAAGAACACTGGGTCCGAGGGGTCCTGCCTCTGCGATGTCCCTCAGCCTGAAGGGGCGTTGAGATGCCTGACCACGGCGTCGGCGCCATGTTTGGTGGCCGTTCTTCGCATTGTCTCTCTTGGCGACAATGTCGCTCCCGGGGAGATGGTGCAGAGGGTGCTGTCCGCCAGCTTGACCCCCCGCAAGGTCTTCGGTGGAGGAGACGCTAGAAGAAAGCTTGGGAGGAGGGCATCCCGCCGGACCCATGCGGTCTGGGGGCTGCTCCTAGCAATCCCGAGCAGCCTGGTCGCGTTGTTGGCCAAGGACTCGGTGCTCTTCATCGGCGCTCGCTCCTCCCCAAGACAGGAAAAATTGCCACGCAAGTGGCAACGCGTTTGTACTTTTCGACGGCTTCGAGCCGGTAACCCTTTGTAATCTTTGTTTGTAAAGAGCAATGAAGTCTACTTCTCCTTCACGGAGAGGACGATCGAGGGTGTAAGGGTGAGCGTCACCCCTGCAGAGGATTTTGGTCCTCGAATGTATGAAGTTTCCTCCGCGGGGGCGCGTCAGCGCACCCGCGGGCGTAGCCCCCGAGGCCTTGGAGGAGTGTTTGCACTCGTCCAAGGGCTATAAACATCGCCCTGCTTGGTTGCTTCACAGAGATTGCCGTCCAACGTCTTTTTCAGCCGGCATCGGCACTCCTTTCAGCCGGCCTCGGTGTTTTTCGTGCTGGCACAGCGACCCAGTGTCCAGCTGAACCATCTGGCAGGCGCGCGTTAAGAGTGGGAGTTTTGGTTAAACGCATGGAACTTCATAATCGACGGTCGTCGATCCATTCGAGGGTGCGGCCTGAGCCGCAGTGTGCGAGGAGCCCCCGAGCCCCGGCCTGCGTAAAGGCATTTGGGGAACCCTCGACTTTTATTACGACCCTCGTCGCCCTTTCGCAGGGAGGTGGGGTGAAACGCACCATGCTACCCATGCCCGGGCCACGAGCTATGGCTGCTTCGGTGAGCTGTTATCGGGTAGTTCAAGAGGATGTCCGTGCCCCGTTCGATAAGGGTCGGCTCGTGGTCCGTGGACACGTCACATAAAGCGCTCGCAAAGGTTCGCTAGGTGGGGCTCGGACCCATTCGATAGGGTCCGAGGGCTCGATGCTCTCCCTCGATGGGATCCCCCTACTAGGCACCCTCGACTGGCCTTGAACACTGCGTAGGATGTCTCGAACTCCGCGTTCGAGGGTAGCTTGTACGGCACATCCATGCAGTCCATGACTCTGGTGATCTGGGGCGCCTGTTGAACCCTCGACAGGCCAGGCTTCGAACCCCTGATCAGTAAGGCCTCGGAATGAGGTTCCTTCGAGGGTGAAGAGCCCCCTAAAGGAACATTCCGTCATGGTTCGAAAACGGCGTGGAGTCGTAGGCCGTGCGCACAGGTCTTTCGCTGGTCGTGGGCGACGTGGCCCAGTACATACGGTGCAGTGTGGGCGCGCCTTTTCAGGCGGCTGCCTTAGGTAGGCGAAGAGGCGTGGGTGGCGGCTGACGGATAGTACAGTGCTACAGTTGCGCTGCGCCCATCGGTTACCACATCGTAATTATTGCCAAGTGCGCGCGTGGAAGACTCCGCGGTCATGGGGTCCAGCCGTCAACGACGGCAAAATCTACAGCATTGAATGCGGCGGATTTATGGCACGGTGGTGTATCCGCCCGTTTTGATGAATAAAAACAGGGAAGAGGGGATTGTTTGGGCTCACCTGGCCATTTTGCCTTCGTCTCCCCTGCCTTTTCTGCCTCCCCTGCATCCTGAGCCCAGAGCCGAGAGCGAGAGGAGGAAGAAGGAGAGAGCGAGAGCGCACCTTAGCCGCCGTAAAGCTTGCCTTCCCGCACCCCCAAGTGGTTCGAAGCGATGTCAGATGTCCAGGAGCCGTTGTCGTGGGGGAAGTCCACCGCCACCGAGGCGGTTTTGGAGCAGCTGGTCGATGACAGGCTGCTACCGGTGAACATCAACTCGGAGCGGCCGGCGTGGATCCCCCCGCGGCCAGAGGAGACCGAACCGAATCCTCCCGAGGGCTACGTCGTGAGTCTCGTGTGACTCCACGAGCGGGGATTTAGCATCCCCATCGGCAGATTCATGCGGGCGATGTGCGAGTACTACGGGGTGGAGCTGCACAACTTCGGCCCCAACTCCATCTCCCAGGCGGCGGTCTTCGTCGCTGTCTGCAAAGGGTATCTGGGGATCGAGGCGCACTAGGATCTGTGGATCCATTTGTTCCGTGGAGAGCTCTTCATTGAGAATGTGCGGGGCCAGCCGAAGAGGTTCGCCCGCACCGGCGGTCTAATGCTCCATTGCGCCCAACCCAGAGGAGTTTGTACATCCCCAACAGGATGACGACGAACAACGCCGGGTGGACTCGAGGGTGGTTTTACCTGCGCAACTTCGGCAACCGGCTCCCGGCTTTCACCAATAAGGTGCTCCGGGAGAGGCCGGAGAAGTGGGACTGGGGTTATCGCCCCCAGCGCATCAGGCCAGGCTCGAAGTGCTCACCGAGGTGTTGCGGCACCTGGCGAGGAAGGGGTTGACGGCGGCAGCCGTCATCGCAAACTTTCACCGGCAGAGGGTGATTCCTCTCACGGAGAGGAGCCTGCCGATTTTCGATCTCACCCCTGAGGTCCGTGCCTCGGGCTCGAGGACGTCGCCCATGCTGCTCCCCTGTGACGTCGCTACCCGAAGGGCGAGGAATGCGATGGCGGAGTTCCCTGACAACCCCGAGGATCTTTGGAAGATCAAGATGTACGCCGAGGTGGGGTACTTTCTTTGGTGAGTTCCAGTTTCAATTCGTTGCCGATTTGTGCTCCTCCTCTCCCCACTCCCTGATTCTGACTTGGTTGCGTTTCGCAGGGGTTGAGCCGCAGGGGCTACACCTCGAGGCCTCCGGTCCCGGAGGAACATGAAGTCAACCGCCTGCACGCAGAGGCGGTGAAGAAGCAGAAGGACGCGGCGGAGGCGGCCGCCGCCAGGAAGAGGAAGAGGAAGGAAAAGCACGATAAGGCGTGCAAAATTGCGCACACGGAGGGGAAGCCACGGCCCAGTGCGCTCGAGTCCACCGAGGAGGAGGAGGGCCCCTCGGATGCCGAGATCAACTTCTCGGACGACGACGAAGCGGTGACAGGCGCGGGTTCGCCGCCGGTCTATCGAGGGGCCGGCGACGAGGATGTGCCCTTGACACTGGGTGAGGCGAGGCTCACACCAGGGTCATTGGTGAATCCTTCCCTCGTAAGGGCGGAGCGGAGATCGCCCACGCCAGCGGCGGGACGAAGGTCGGCCACGCTGGCAGTGGGCGGGAGGTCGTCTGCGCCCGCGACAGGACAGAGGTCGTCTCTACCGGCGATGGGTACGGGGACTCCCACGCCCGCGGTGTGGACGGGTGGCGGCGGGTCCACAGTGAGTGCGGAGGCGCCCGCACAGACGGCTTCGAGGCTCCAGGCCGATCTGAGGACGACGCCCTCAGGTCAGTCGTCAAGAGGTGTCAGTGTGCTGTGGGCCCGATTTAGCGGCTCGGGCAAGCGCAACATGAGCGCCCGATTAGGGTGAGTGATTTTGATTTTATCCTTCGCATTCATTTAATTGGCCCCCCGATCCCGCTGACTTCAGCGCTTCTTCCCTGATTACCAGCTCCGGGGCCATCGCCAGGGATGCAGCCCCGCTTACGCCGACCAAGGCCCTCAAGACCGGGGCGCGTGCCACACCACACACGGCACCGCAGCCCTTGCCCGTCGTGGACATTGTGGCGGAGGCTGCGAAGCTCCAGGAGGCGATGGCTCGAGGGGCCCAGAAGGCCCAACAGGCTCGAGCGCCGGAGAGCAGGGCGACGCTGGCCAGGGCGGTGCTGTAACAGCCGCTCAGGCTGACGCCGAGGGGGAGGTCGACCGGGGCGGCGCAAATGACGCCACCCGGCCGGATGTCGAAGTCGGGGCCGGTCGAGACGACGCGGATAGCGCCGCCCGGCCGGTCGCAGGAGAAGGGGAAACTGGTGGCGGCATACAGGAACGCCCCGCTAGCCAAATAGGGGTGGAGACCCTCGTCCTCGAGCCCCCGAGGGCTAGGGTCGAGGGTGTAGCGGAGGAGGAGCCGGCGCCAGGGGCACCGGCAAAGGAGGAAACCTGCGTCCCGGAGCATGCGGGGGCCCGAGACGATGGGGTTGTTGCGGCGGTGTCGGCGCAAGTGGCACCGGAGAACGTGGCACCGGTGGTGCAACTGCTGGAGAGCAGCGAGGAGTACGGGGACTCGAGGGATATTGACCCTGCTGCTGCTGCCAGCGCCGCCGATCGGATTGCCGAGTTCACGTAGGCCTCCGAGGAGGTACTCAATGCGGGGACGTCCGAGGGGCCCCGTCCCTGGGCGATCGTCCAGTCCGGAGTCCCTCTGGAGTTTCTCCGCAGCGAGCAGGAGGATGAAGCCATCTGGAAGGCGTAGTTCGAGGCCGGCTCTCAGATTCTGGGCCACCTCAACTGCGCCTTAGAGCTTCATAGAATGACGGATTTCCAGACTAGCCAGGTAGGTGGCTCTCTCCCCGGAATCATTAGTATTTGGCCTTGATTTTGTTCATTTCATTCACGCTCTTCCACTTGCAGTGGCTGAGGGACATCTCGCGCAAAAAGAGCGACGAGTTGAACCTGCTGTACTCCCAAATGCGCTGGCTTGGGCAGCACAATGCCGACTTGGTGCTGAAGAACATCGATGCCAACACCAAGATGACTTATCTGGGGGCGCGTCAGCAGATGCTAGACGAAGAGTTGGCGTGAACCGCTGGCGAGCACGACGCCCAGAGGACCACGGCGGAGCGGAAGGCTCAGGAGGCCGAGGCGCAGACTGCCGAGCTGCAGCATGTGAGGGCGGCGCTCGAGCAGAAGGAGGTCGAGATCCAGCACATGGAGGCCGAGCTCCAAGGTAAGGAGGCCGAGCTCCAACGTGAGAAGGAGACCGTCGCCACGCTCTCCGGGACCCTTGAGGAAAAGGGCAAAGCCCTCGAGGAAAATGAGGTGGCCATCCGGAACGCGGAGGCCGTCCTCAAGGAGGAGGACTCCTTGTCCTCGCTCGAAGAGGCCGCCTGAGTCCAGCAGGAGGAAGCGCAAAAGAATATCACGGGTGAGTGCTCGAGATTTCGCTGTTGTCGGATCCTAATTCATCGCAGCTTATCTTGGTTCTTTTGACCAGAGCTGAGGCAGAGAGTGGCGAACGAGACTGTGGCGAAGGAGGCAGTCAACATTGCGCTCATGGCGGCGCAGGCTGAATATACGGACCTGGAGCGGACCGCTGTGAGCGTGTGCAAGGAGCTCGAGGGGGAGGACACCGTGTCTGGTAGCTCGGTGATCAGCCACCTACAAGCACTAGGTGGTCGGATCGCCGAGCACGCCAAGAGCACCTTCCGCCTTGGTGTCCTGCGAGCCCTCGCCGTGGCCTCGACGCAGTACATCATGGACCTCCAGAGGGTGTCGTCGGGGTACGTCGTCCCAACCGACGCCAATGCAGATGCTGCGTCGACCATCATGGATGACGCCACCGCCGCCGCCGAGGAGTTCGCCACCGTCCTGGCCGTGAAGCTGGAAGCCGACATCCCCCCATAGCCGAATTCGATGCCGCTGAAGACCCGCAAAGGGGGGATGATAACTTGTAGGTAGTCTGGACCTCGGAGCCCATGTAATGAGTTAGTACTTTATCGTAATAGTACTTCTAGATTAAGTAATTTGTACTTATGAATCGACAGTGTGGCCCATCGAGGTCTTGTGTGTTCGAGCCCTCATTTTCTCTACTCTATTTCCGTGTTCTCGCATGCGACTTTGGTAAACTTCTGCGAGGAATTTCGCGTTCATAAGCGACTTAGGCGTGAGGTGGTGAGGGGGGTGCCATATCCTGGAGGCGCAGGCGGCCCCACGACTCGGCCGGCCTCGTACCGTAGTTGCTTATGCCTCGCGTCCGTTTTTCCCAAGTATACGAGAAACTTAGATACGGAAATTTTTTGAAAAAACGTTGGCAATTTTTTGGGGATGTTCGGGGGTTCATCCCGTAGTAGCCTCTGAGGGAGGCTTGGCTTTGCCGAAGGTAAAGCCATGCGTACCTCAGTGTTCGTGCGCTTCCGAGCCCTCGAGGGTCCGGAAAGTTTCCCAAAAATAAACAAGTAAATCATACTCCTTTATTGTTTTGGGAAACCGTAAATGCGAGTACACACGATGTACAAATAGCTCGGAACTCTAAGGATAGAAGCGGCGTAGCTGCTGTATGTTCCAAGCATTGGTGAGGACTTCGCCGTTTTCGTTCGCCAGTTTGTACGTGCCGGGCTTTACCCCGTTCTTCCTTGTCTATGGCGCCGAGGCCATGCTCCCCACGGACCTGGAGTATGGGTCACCGAGGCTCAAGGCCTATCAAGAACAGCAGAACCAGCAAGCTCACGAGGACTCGCTGGATCAAGTGGATGAGGCTCGAGACGTGGCGCTCCTACACTCTACGCGCTATCAGCAGTCCCTGCGAAGATATCAAGCGCAGAGAGTTCGGCGCTGAGAGCTCAACAAAGGGGACTTGGTGCTGAGGCTTCGACAGGACAACAGGGGCCACCACAAGCTCTCACCACCGTCCGCGTGACACATGGCGGCTCCGGACCCCTCCCGAGCAGCTAGCTGAGCCGAGAGCTCACGGGGGTTTGGATAGGTACGTGGAGGTCCCAGACCCATCTGCGGGGTCCGGGTCCTCGGCCACAGGTGCTGAGCATTTCCATTTCTGGGACACGTGGCGACACCGGACCCGTCCCCGAGCGGGAAGCGGGTCCGGGATCGTTGGTCCGGTGAGATGGAGTCGGACCCTAGGGGTGCGGCTTCTCAGCTCCTTAGGGCGTAGACGATATGCTTTCTCGAGGGCAGGCTCGCTACCCTCGAGCGAGGCGGAAGCGCGGGGCGTTGCCGCCCTCTGCAGGCACATCTTCCTTGCACTTGTTCGGCTTGTCGTCGAAAATGGCACCAACAGCCTCCTCGTCGGCGGCGTAGTTGGTGGCAGCGTCGAACAACTCATTGGTTTTGGCGGGACGGCTTCACGCAAGCTCGTGCACCAGGTTCCTGCACGTCGTGCCCTCGAGGAAGGCGTTGATGACCTTGACGTGGGTGACGCTGGGGAGTTCGGTGCATTGCTTGGAGAAGCGCCGCACGTAGTTGCGCAAGGACTCATTGGGCTTCTGCCGACACCCTTTGATGTCCCAGGAGTTCCCAAGGTGCACGTACGTGCCCTGGAAGTTGCCCACGAAGATCTGGACTAAGTCGGCCCAGTTGTGGATCTGGTCCGCGGGCAAGTGCTCGAGCCACGTTCGTGTGGCGTTAGCAAGGTGAAGGGGAAGGTTGCGGATGATGACCGCGTCTTCCGTCGCACCGCCTAGCTAGCATGCTAGGCGGTAGTCGTTGAGCTAGACTGCGGGATCGGTCTCGCCCGAGTACTTGACGAGGGTAGTGGGCTGTCGAATGCGTGGGGGAAAAGGAGCGGTACGAATCTCCCGGCTGAACACATGGGTGCCCGGAGGCTCCGGTGACTCACCCCTGTCGTGCTCGGGGTCGAAGCGTCCACCCCGTCGAGGGGTGTACTTCCTGCCGTTGATGATGTAGTGGGAGTCGCCGTCGCCGGCATGTCCGCGCGTGTCGTGGAGTCTCTCCCTTGCGGGAGTCTTTCTGATGCGGTCGTGCACCGAGGGAGCCTTCAAATCATGCACTGCGGCTGCCTTTCCATTCCATCCTGGTGGAGTGTGCACCGAAACCTCGTGGTCCTGCCGTGCAGTCCCACCGGGCTGCTTCGGGACTATCGAGCGCATGCGAGACGTAGAGCTCTCGGCCTGCTGCACAGCAGCTTGCTCGATGAGCGCTTGTGCCTCGCGGCGCAGGTTGCGACCCGAAGTCGTCGACGGCTCGGGCATTGCTTGGTGTAGGTAGGCCGCAGTGACGAGTTTTTCGCCGGCCGTTTTTAGTTCCGGAGGTTTGTCGTCGACTAGGATCCGCTCCCGGGCAACGCGTGCTGCCCCCTGGGCATGTGCGCTGCTGCTCGAGTGCGGTGCGCAGCTCCTGAGTCTGCCGACGCTGCTCGTCGAGCTTGGCTTGAAGCTCCTTGGACTGCGCCAGCTGTGCCTGTCGCGCCGCCGAACTTGACGAAGAAGAAGGGGCCGCAGCCGGCACCACCGGTTGGTTTGCCTGCGCATCTGCCCCGCTGTAACGACCTGCCCTGGGATAACGGCTAAGATCTACTCTGCACGTTGAGTAAATCACACCTGCTAAATAACTCTCTTGCGCTTTCATCCTCGCTTCGCGCAAAAGGTTGCAACCGGAGTTATTTAGCTTCCTTGGGCCTGGTATTTAAATTGGTCTGGGTTCACTTCTGCTTCCAGTATGGACTAAATCCCGATGCTACAGTAGCATGCTACAGTAGCTCACGAATTTGGCACGGCCCACTCAGTCCGTGGGCTGTTACACCCGCCGTTCCCGTCATCGCCCGGCGCGTTGTCCTCCTGCCCGTCCGCGAGCTGGACCATGAAGCACTCCCGGGTGGGATCGTAATCCCCCTCGCTGGAGTCCTCGGAACAGGTGAGGCAGTAAGCCGCCGCGAGCTGGAACGAGCGGAAGGCGTCGGGGTCGCGGACCCCGGAGTAGTCCTCGGCCTCCTCGGCCGTGAAGTTGTCCATGAAGAAGCTGATGTCGTCGGCGATTGAGCTCGCCGTCTCGGGGTAGGAGTCGTTAGGAGACGATGCGATGAGGTTGCGGATCAACAGGAGGTGATGACCCGGCAGATCCTCGTACTCGGCGAAGTTGGTGCTGGACGAAGAGGTGTAGGTGGCAGCGTTGGGCATCCCGAAGGGGAAGGGCGACGGCGCAGTCGCGCCCCCCTGGGAGGCTCTGGGGCTGCAGTCGATGATGGTGCCGGCGTAGGTGACGCCGAGGCACGTGATGACGATGCGGTGGCCCCATCGGCCGCGACGCTGAGCTGTGACATGGAAACCTCAACCCACGTGGGGGAGCTGAGGCGTGCCGCCAGGCGCCGCTCCACGCGCGCTTGTCGCGAGTGCTGGCCCGAGCGCCTGTTGCGTCGGGCTGGTGAAGTCGGAGTGTCAGGGTTGCGTCTGGGTGAGAGGAGCTCCATGAGGTAACCGTTGCCGGTTGCTCTGAACTCAAGACTCCCGAACCAGATCACGTATACTGCTGGGAGCGGATCCGATGCGCCCATGGGGAATGGGTTGGATCTGCTCGCCATCCCTGGAGATCAAATTGGAACAAAAGAGAAAATGTCACGCAGCGCTGCCCCTACCTGGTGCGCCAACTGTCGGTGCCCTGACCCGGCCGTCCGGACCCAACCAGTGATGCTGCTGCGTGTTCCCCATCCCAGATGTTGATGCAAGAGGCAATACAGTAACATATGGGTTTATCCTGGTTCCGGCCGTGGGGCCGTACGTCTAGCAAAGGGGTGTGCAAGAGCACTGTACTATCTTGCACCGGGAGTGCTTGTAGTAGGGGGTACAAGCGAGGCGAGAGAGGGAGGGAAGCTCCCAAGTCTCCGCTAGAGGAGGAGTTGATTGAGGCGAGTGCCAATATCGGGGTTCAGAGGAGTGTGTGTGCTCTGCTAGTAGTGCGAAGCGTTGTGTCCTACCGAATGGGCCGACCCCCCTAAGGGAACGCCCGCCTCCTCCCTTTATAGACACAAGGAGGGACGGTGTACATGCACAGGGGGTCATGAAAGTCGTCGTCTTTTCCTCGAATCGCAGAGGTGCAGTGGTCGAGCACTGTGGGTAGTACACTGTGGGGTATGGCGCCGGGCGTGGTAGTCATCCTGGGCTTCGTCCTTGGTCTTGCGAGGATTGCGCCGGCATCCTGGCGGCTCCAGCGGGCGGCGTGGCGGCGTTCCGAAGGTCCTGCAGGCCAGGGTCTTGTCCTGGTTAAGGCCGGAGTCGCTTCCGAGAGTCGTGCCCATGCCATTCGGGGGTTCCGCGGAAGGGAAAGTACGAAAGAGGCATGAGGAGTTGGCAGCATAGTAGCTGGAGCAGTGCTGAACACGTCTTGCACTGCGTCGCAGGTTCCCACAGTGTCGTCACAGCGTCCGGAATGGTAGAGCAGTGACCGGAGTTGGCGGACAAGACTCCGGTCACAACCACTGTGTGGGATGGCGGCCTGGCACCGTCAGACCCAGGTGCTGTGGAGAAGTGGTTGGCATTAATGCCTCCCCACGGCGGGCGGGTGAGTGGAAGGACTGTTTGTCCTTTATGTCGAGGGGTGGCTTTGCCCGGCGTCAGAAGAGCACGCCTCAACCACTCGCACTTAATACAGGTGGGTGAGGGAGCTTCCAGCGGAAGGGTTGTGCCCGCGCCTGCGTCCGCATGACACGTGGTGGCTCCGGACCCCTCCCGAGCAGACAGCTGAGCCGAGAGCTCACGGGGGTCCGGATAGGTACGTGGAGGTCCCGGACCCATCTGCGGGGGTCCGGGTCCTCGGCCACAGGTGCTAAGCATTTCCATTTCTGGGACACGTGGCAACACCGGACCCGTCCCCGAGCGGGAAGCGGGTCCGGGACCGTTTGTCCGGTGAGATGGAGTCGGACCCCAGGGGTCTGGCTGTTCAGCTCCTTAGGACGTAGACGATCTGCTTTCTCGAGGGCAGGCTCGCTACCCTCGAGCGAGGCGGAAGCGCGGGGCGCCGTCGAGAGCCTCGGCGGGGAGCCCTTTAGTCCCCTGATTAGGGTGCCACTAATCATGGTACCCGACAAAAGAGTTTTTATCCGTCCGTTTCCGATTCCGAGTATTCAATATCTGTAACCGATCTGTATCTGAATACTCAAAAGTTATATTTTTATGATATTAATATCCATTACAATCTTATCCGGCTAAAACTAACTATATCCGTATCCGAACTCCATATTCAAACACAAATATGAAAACTAATATGATAATATCCGTTCTTATCCAATCCAATTACGTCCCTAGGAACAAAACGCCGGGTTCCAGAAAGACAGAAAGCAACAACCAACAGGTTAGCCAGCCAGCCAACCACCAAAAAATGCACGTCACTAGGCCAGTCCCGTCCCGGTCGAGAAGTGGACCGGCGCAGACCGACAGCCGTGCCCCACCGCCCGTGCGCGACGCGAGGCAGCCTTCCGTTGAATGGGCCTCCCGCACGATTCCAAACCAGCCAGCCCGCGTGCCCCTGTGCTTTGACCTGTTCAGCGAGCTCAGCCCAGGTAAGTAAATGTCGTCTTCCTCCCTCCGAGGAAGAGGAGAAAGCCGCACCCGCACCGCACCGGCTGTCTGTCCGCACCTTTTCTTTCTCACCCTCTTTCCGTTGTTTGAGTTCATTGGAAAAAGGCGCAGGAGAAAACGGTTCAGGTGCGTGCTTTAGACCTTTAGTTCGTTCAGCAATTTTGCACGGTCTAAACTCTAAACTCAACTTTTTTTTGTCGTGAGCGGGTGTGGCATCAAAAGCCGATCAAAAGTACCCTTGGTACATGTCGATCATGGTGGATCTCATGGACCACGAAGTCGTAGGGAAGTCCAAGATATGTCGTCAGGCCACGCCAGCTGTTGGCAAGCAAAGGCCTGCTCGCGGGCCCTTTATCCCTCCTGTTTTTTCTTTTTGTTCAAACGTGCTGCACCCTCTGATTACACTAGTTGGAGATTCAAAGTTGATTGAGCTAGCTAATGGCGTGCCCTTTTCTTTACCATCCCCACCGACGTCTCATCATTTGTCAGAGATCTCCACTCGCAAACCAAGGACCTGTTTAGTTCCCACCCCGTAAACGCAAAAACGCAAAATTTTGCGAAGGAATCTTACTAATTTAAAGTACTAAATTAAGTCTATTTACAAAATTTTTTGCATAGATGAGCTGTAAATCGCGAGACGAATCTAATGAGCCTACTTAATCCATAATTTGCAACATTGGTGCTACAGTAACCATCCACTAATTATTGATTAATCATAGATTAATTAGCATCATTAGATTCATCTCGCGATTTACAACACATCTGTGCAAAAAGTTTTGTAAATAAACTTCATTTAGTACTTCAAATTAATAAGATTCCGTCACAAAAAATTTTTACAGGGGAAGGGAACTAAACACGGCCCAATTCTAGGATCCGGCAGAAACACAAAAAGACACAGGAAACAACTCAGAGTTCCCACCTGCCAAAAACATCCAAAAGAGACCAGGCTGTGTTTAGATGGGGAAAAGGCGGGAGAAAAAGGCGCATCGGTCTCTGTAGTATACTGTAGCACTTTTTGTTTGTTTGTGGTAAATATTGTCCTACTATGACCTAACTAGGCTCAAAAAATTCGTCTCGCAACGTACATCAAAACTATGCAATTAGTTTTTTTATTTAACTACATTTAGTACTCCATGTATGAGTCATTTGTTATATTTAATGTTTCGATGTGATAGGAGATGTGATGAAAAATTTGGAAAATTTGGAAATTTTGTAGGATCTAAACACACCCCAAAAGAGTCCAGCTTCAGCAGAACCCGGAAGCACAGCTGGACCCCAATTGTAAGTAACGCAAGATTTTTCTTTCCGGCCCCTGAACGGGCCGCCCCAACTCCCAGCTCGTCGCGTCCGGATGTCCCCTCTCCCCAGAGCCGTCGCCATCCATGCGTAGGTATGACCCGTCCGCGCGACCACACCGCGTCGCCCCGCAACCGGACGTGACGAGCCACCAGAAACCCCCCGCACCCGCGAGGCCAGGACGCGCTGCACAAAAGGGGGCCGAGGACGCGCGCCCCGCTCGCTCTCCCGCACGGCACCACCACCGCTACTCCACACCACACCAGCTGCGCCCCCGCGCGGACGCGCCGCGCCCCGTGCCGGGGCTTTCCCATCCTTTCCACGCTGTCGCCGCGCGCTCTCTCCTGCGCTGCTCCGTCCGACCGTCCCCCCATTCCGGCGTTCACACCGCCTGCTCAGCCTCGCGTCTTACAAAGAGGCGTGGGTGCGCACCCTCCGATTGCCCCTGAGAGGCGGCACGGCGGAGGGAGCGGCGGCGGCGGTGCGAGAAGCTGCTCGTGTGTCGTGTCGGCGACTCGAGGGGGGGGGGGGGGGGACATGAGCTGCCTGGGCTGGTTCAAGCGGAGGTCGAGGAGCGACGGGGCGTCGTCGGGGAAGCGCGGGGCGTCGGCGTCGGCGTCGTCCGGCCCGGCGACCGCCACCGCGACGACCACCACGGTGTCGGGGGTGAGCACGAGCCGGTCGGACGACTCCGGCGCGGTGCGGCCGGTGAGCAAGTCGGCGGGGTCGGCCGCCTCGTCGCAGTCGCAGCGGAGCATCTCGTCGCTGTACGAGGAGCGGGGCCACGGCCAGCTGCGGGTGTTCGACTACCAGGAGCTCCAGGCCGCCACCGCCGACTTCGGCCGCGCGCAGAAGCTCGGCGAGGGCGGCTTCGGCAGCGTCTACAAGGGCTTCGTCCGCGCGGCCGACGGCAGGGGGGACCGCATCCCCGTCGCCGTCAAGAAGCTCAACCAGCGCGGCCTGCAGGTGCGTACGTGCTCTGCTTGCTTGATTGTTCTCTTCTCTCTCCTCTTGTTGCCATCTCTCTTGCCTTACCTCCCAGGGCGTGCGCATGCCATCTGCGACTCTGAAGTCAGTTCTCCATACCACTCTGGTCTATTTCCCGTGATAACTTGTGTCGCTAGATAAAACAAAATTCAGAAGTGGACGCTACATTTACGGCGTTTTTTTAGGCAGGTTTTCCGTGTACGTTTTGTCGGAGAAGAGGTGGGATCAGAGAAATAATTCGCGGGAATTAGAATGGGGGAGATCTCTTGCATGTTTCAGAAAAAGAGGGGTACCAACTGACTTTCATGTTTCTCTTGATACTCTTCAATGGCTGGCTAGTCCAACAATTGCTGAGAGTCTTGAGAAGATGATAAATATGCGGGCAGAAAGCAAATCTGCTCTTAAGCAGTTTAGCTTCCATGGTTTTTGCAACTATTTTTTCTTTTTTATGTTTCAACCTGTTTATCTGCAGGAGCAGTGCACATTTCTGCCAGATTCAGCAAAAATATTTAGAAAATTTTAAATAGCTGAATGAAAAAGATGCATAAGTAACTACATATAGTTTGATTTATGCATTTGCCAATATGGTGTTTGTTGATACTGGTATGCATTGTTAGGATACTTGGACTTCTCTAGATACAGACAATTTAGGAGGAGAGAAAAACAAGTGTAAAGAAGAACTTTCCAGGATCACTTAGAGTCGTATTGACTAGAACACACTTGATTGCTTTTGCACTTGGACAATGTGTACACGTTAAGACAAACTTATGAAACAATATTTTGTAGATTGATACTGGTTGAAAAGATATTTAGAGTTCATGAGCCCCTTCAATGGGTGTTACTAGATCCCATAAGAACTTCAGTCCACTTCAGATGGCATTTGTAATTGTCGATTTGCAAATGATTAATTGTTAAGTAGCTGGGAGAAGATCACCATGCCTGTTGTAATATTTGCAATACAGGACCAATGATAACACCTCATAGCCTTTTGTTTGGAAAACTAAATGGAGGGGAAATAAATAGATTACTATTTCGTTAGTGTGATCTCCAGCTGTGGAGAAAAATAAATGTACTTTGATAAATCTGGATGTTAAAAATACACGCTCATACAAAAAAAGAGCTGGCAGTAACCATATAAACCATGGATGTACTTTTTCATATTTCAGAGGAGAAGTATGATGTCCAGAAAACGATGTCAACCAACCATCTAGTCATATTCAAAATTGCAGTATTGAATTTACTCAATCAAAGGAGACCGATAGAATGGAGCTCTTTGCTGGGCAACCTATATGTTCATGATGCTAATCATAGTTGACTACTACTTACTAAGAGACCAAATCTCGGTACACCAGTCTGCAAAGAAAAGTCAGTTATATCATTGCCCATGATGCCTCTTTATTCATTGTTTAACATTGCAACTGAGAGTACCTGATTTTCTGAATGTTGACTGATCATCAATAGTAAAATATATCATTGCAGGGGAGTATAAGCTATTGATTTGGTAAAATTAATGTATCTGTTTTGTTCCTTCCTTAGTCTGCATGTTTGGATGTTTTTCATCAACACAAAGTGGTGAAATGCAATTTCTTATTCCTGCAAATTAAGTAATAATATATCCATTTAGGTGTTAAAGATATACCTTTCCGAAAGGAAGCTGATTCCTCCTGAGGTAGTTGCAACTGACACTGCTGTCAATGGGAATCGATCAAAGGATTGCCTTTAGAATACAAGACTGTTTCAAGCTATATAGTTTATCTTCTTGAACAAAGGAAGTGACGATGTATCATATCAATTAAAAATAATTCTCTGGAATGAAGCACTATTTTGAGTATTTAGTTCCCTAGTGTCTACTTAATGTTCTTAGACTAAAATATTTGCACACTGCTGCTTCCTTACTTCGTTGGATGTTTATATGGTTATACTATATCTATTTGCACATCCTTGTGTTTTCTAATAGTTTGCAGTTTCTCTGAATTTTGCTGTACCAGGGACATAAGCAGTGGTTGGCAGAAGTACAATTTCTTGGTGTTCTGGAGCACCCAAATCTTGTAAAGTTACTTGGATATTGTGCTGTTGACTCCGAAAGAGGGGCACAAAGATTGTTGGTCTATGAGTTTATGCCGAACAAGAGCTTGGAAGACCACTTGTTCAGGCGAGCTAATCCTCCTCTATCGTGGAACAAAAGGCTTCAGGTTATCTTGGGTGCTGCAGAAGGATTGGCCTACCTGCATCAGGGGGTAGAAGTCCAGGTACCCTTTAAACCTGCACCATTGCCTGCAAAGAATAGTCTATGTTCATTCTTTCATGGTTTTTGAAATGGAAAAGCGTCCTAGATAGCGAAAGCCATCCTGTCTACTTGCCTCAAAGATTCCAGGCAACCAACTTTGTCGACATTTTCTGAAAGCACAGTTCAATGTTCAGGACATGCAGCCAACGTATCCAATTTCTCTTCTAGCTGTGCTATTGTACCAAAAGTTCCAGCCTTGTCTAGCATCAAGTGCCTTTAGTAAAGAGAGTTCTCCAGCTGATTGTTGTCAGCCATCAAGCAAGTACAAAATATCACCCTTTTTTTTCAGGCTAACATTAGTGCTAAGACCTCATCGTCTCCTGTTTTGTAACGTGGGCCGCAGTACTTCTGTTCTTAGTTTGTTTGCTGACAACTGACCAGTCTTTGATTCAGAAAAGCTAATCCTTATCTCAATCCCCAATTTTGCGTTTTGGTTAGGTAATCTACCGGGACTTCAAGACGTCGAACATTTTACTGGACAAGGACTTCAGAGCCAAGCTGTCAGACTTCGGGCTAGCCCGGGAAGGACCAACTGGAGCAAACACCCACGTCTCAACTGCGGTATGTCCTCGGTCTTGCCGGGAGTAATCTCATCTCATCCATCAATTCGATAAGGAACTGAAGGCCCACGGACTAGTCAGTCAAGAGTTGGCAGCTGATGACCATTTACTGTTTCTGACCCTAGTACGTTGGCAACACAATTCGCCTAGGCTTCCATTGTCAATTGCGCCTTGGCTTTCTTTCGACGCGTTCCATACTTCCATGCACGGCACTTGCATTTGACTCCAAATACAACCTGCGCTAGACGCCATGCTTACGCAGGACGTGAAGATAGCACGAATATGTCAAACCTGCTGCCTACCGCGATAAAAATTTGTTTGAGTTTTGACAGCTCCGTGGCGTGATTTTGGTGCCGCAGGTCGTCGGGACGCAAGGGTACGCGGCGCCGGAGTACGTCGACTCGGGGCACCTGACGGCGAAGAGCGACGTGTTCAGCTTCGGCGTGGTGCTGTACGAGATCCTGACGGGGCGGCGGTCCCTGGACCGCAACAAGCCGGCGGCGGAGCAGAAGATGCTGGAGTGGGTGGCCCAGTTCCCGCCGGACAGCCGCAACTTCCGGATGATCATGGACCCCAGGCTCCGCGGCGAGTACTCGGCCAAGGCCGCGCGGGAGATCGCCAAGCTGGCCGACAGCTGCCTGCTCAAGACCGCCAAGGAGCGGCCCACCATGGGCGAGGTGGTCGAGGTGCTCCGGCGCGCCGTGCAGGCGGCCGAGCCGGATAGCCGGTCGGCACCCGGTTCCGGCGCCGTCAGGGGGAAGAGAGGCGACGCGGCCGCGCCGTCCAGGAGGTGATTGCTATTTCTATGCTGCTACGGTGTCATCGCCGGCAACGGCAAAGGCTCTGGTTGGCTTGAGGCCATGTTTAGATGAAACACAAATTTTTTTTCGATGGAATCTTGCTAATTTGAAGTACTAAATGAAGTCTATTTACAAAACTTTTTGCACAGATGGGTTGTAAATCACGAGAAGAATCTAATGATACTAATTAATCCATGATTAATCCATAATTAGCGGATGGTTACTGTAGCATCATTGTTGCAAATCATGAATTAAGTAGGCTCATTAGATTTGTCTCGCAATTTACAACCCATCCATACAAAAAGTTTTATAAATATACTTCATTGAGTACTTCATGCATGTGTACAAACATTCGATGTGATTTTTTTTTTTTGCGTTTACTAGTTGTGATCTAAACAGCCCTGAGACTCGAAGTTGGTCATGGAAGGGAGACTGAAATGCGGCTGTCGTCAGACATGACACTGACAGCACACACAGTGTTAGTTTTGGGTGTGTGTCGGTGAGTGGCGGGGGGCTTACAAATATTTTTCGGGCACATTACTTGGACAACTTGTGTACATAGAGACGATTAGGCGGATTGGAGTTTTCCTTTCCCTTTCGAAAGTGAGATTTTAGAAGAATTTTGCACTGGCTCTTAAAAAGAATGAATTTCGCACCGTGGTTGCGCTCTTGTATACTGAATTGTGACAAAAGACAGGTGAAAAGGTAGAGTCCACCCATAACAAAGTGCACTTTTTCTGGTGAAAAATGAATTTGCTGGGAACTCGAAAACCACCCAATTTCTGATGGCCTGTGCTTCGAATGGAACCACTGACGGCGACGAACAGACAGCTCTGAGTACCAAACAGGTCGCCCTTGTGCTTGACCATCTGCAGAAACCTTGGAGCATTGACCGCACCCGGTGAGCTGCAGCGACAGTCCGGTGAGCACGGGCGCACGGCGATCTTGACCAAACAGGTCTCGACTTTCTGCCTCGAGATAGAGGCATAGAGCACGCAGTGCTTTTTTCATTTTTATATTAAAAAAATAAAATTTCAAAAATATATGTCGAATAGGGAACTTTTCTAAAATGGGTGCCTAATGGGCGACAGGGTGCTTGTCGCCCATCTAGTTGGAGGCAGGACCTAAATATAAAAAAAATTTACATTTAGGTCCTGGCGCCCAGGGCGCATTAAACAGTGAACTTATAAAATCGATATAAAATTATAGAAAAATTAGAAAAATGCAAACTCAACTGTTCTGGATTCTATGAAACAATATCTACAACTTTTGGTACATAAAATTTTTCATTTGATCAATGTATCTTGCTTTATTTTAAATACCAGTTTAATGCACTTTTATTTAAATCTCAAGATCCATCCTTTGGATGCATGTCATCTTTGGCCAGAGTGTTGCATATGGTGAGCATAGGCTTGTACAAAATTGGTAGGCCCAGAAAATATTTCTAGAATAAGTTTTTAAATTAGATCTTGCAATATATCTAGTTTAAATGAGTTATTTATCCATGCTGCTATACTGAGTATTAGAAACCATAACTTTTACATTACCATTATTTTTTTCCTAAGAGCTATAAAAAAAGTTTGGTAAATTTTAGATAAGCACAAGAAGACCAAATGAATTATTTCAGATTTTTCTAGGTAAAAGAACTATTTTTCTTGATTTAGATACATTGATCAAATAAAAAACTTTATGTAACAAAAGTTGTAGATCTTATTTCATAGAATCCAGAACAGTTGAGTTTGTATTTGTCCGATTTTTCTACGATTTTATATCAATTTTACAAGTTCACTGTTTAATGCGCCCTGGGCGCCAGGATCTAAATGTAATTTTTTTACATTTAGGTCCTGTTACCAATTAGATGGGCGACAGGCACCCATTTTTGAAAATTTCTCTATTTGGCATATATTTTTGAAATTTTGTTTTTTTAAATATAAAAATGAAAAAAAGGGGGGCACGCAGCTCTGTGTTTTAAGGCCCAAGAACTCATCGAGTGCCAGTTGCTCTACCCGGAGTCCCGGACGGCCCGCGCGGTCACAAAGGGCGCCATCTCGAAAAGCCCACGGACCTCAGGCCTAGTGGGCCGAATGAAAAGAGACTGCTGAATCTGCTTCAGTTGGACTTGGGCTGTTGCTACCGCAGGGAAAGAGAAGCGGGAGGGGACGGAGTCGTGGTCGTGTGGGGGACGCGGCGAGAAGCCAAGAAGATGATCTACCGGGGCTGGTCGCTGCTGTCGTCGACGGCAACCATCTGGGGCGGAGCGGCCGCCGCGGGGCTCGCCGGCGTCTTTCTCTTCGGCGGCAAGGTTCCTCCTTCCCTCGCCAATATCTTGTTCTAACCTCTAATCTAATCTAAGATACTAGTTCCATTTGATCCATCGTTTTCAGTAAACCTAAAAGCATACCGAATTGTTAGAAAATGGCCCGGTCCAGTTAGAATTTGTTCGAGATCTAGAGAATTCCTGTTGCGATATTCTTCTGTTTTTACAGTCGTTTTTGCGAATCTGGCCAAGATTGTTGTTAGGCTAGGTCATCAGTACTGCGACCGTTAAAAATTGAATTGAATTAAACAATTCCAGTCCGATGGTGGCTTTACTGCCAGAGAATAGTTTGATTGGACCAAACTACCAGAGAAATGAGAGCAGTTGCTTTCTGCTCAAGGGAAGATGCGTGCTTAACTGGAGCAATGTAACGAGAGATGGGGGTTTGATGTGTTGGCTTGATCTGAGAAGGGGAATGCGTAACTAGCATGAAAGACATCGAGATAATTTAATTTCCTTGAAGATGCGAAGGGGGTGTTGGCGCAGAACTAGGGCCAATACACGAAAACGCTTGAACGCGCAGCGAGCGACAGCACGATGCAGCGCCGATGCTCAGACCGGTCGGGTATACCGGTCAGACCGGTTGTCGCCGGGCAGGCCGGCGGCGAGACCAACGAAAGTCGTCCGAGAATGACTCGTCGGTGCAGGCGCACGCAGGGTTGTTATAGGATCGGCAGGCCACCTAGAACGCCCTCAATCGACGTAGAGACGAAGGAGGAACAACAGATAGTAGATGGGAAAAAGCTAGGGCAAAAAAAAGTAAAAAGATAAAAGTTGTATTGATTTGATCGATTGGATTCTCTAATCGGCCGTGACCCTTTATATTTATAGGGTGGGGTGGACTTATCCCGCAAGAAATCCTATTACAAAATCTAAATCTATTAAAATCCCTAGTTGTACTCGGATTCCACTTGGACCGGTCAGACCGGTCGACCCTACCGGTCAGACCGGTCGGCTGCTGCCGGACCGACTACAGCGTCTGACCGGTCAGACCGCTAGGGCGTACCGGTCAGACCGGTCAGTATTATCTAATGCCAATTTTGGTCGTCAACATATGCCCCCCTGTTCTTTGGCAAAGCTTGCGTGCCAAAGAACACTCTTCTGGACCAAAATTGTCTAAGGGCGATGAATACATCGGCATTTTTTTGTGCTAAGGGCGATAATAATTTATCGGCAAAATCTTGCTTCTTCTTCAAGCTGACGACGAAACAACTTGCTTGGGCCTCCATACCGGCTTTATGGTCGCCGACTTTGCTGGTACAACCTCCGCTTGCTGTTCCATGGACTCTTTCTTGCGCATACTTTACAACCTCCTCTTTTGAGTGTGAGACAAACCTGAGAGACACCACCTCGGCTGTAGATATTTTGAATCTTGTTTTATGTTCTTCTCACACTCCTTGCTGCAATCAGTGTCCCTTTTGACCAGATTATCGCTAATCGGTCTTTGCGAAGCAAAACTTGAATATATAGGAGGATAATGAATATAATATGACTGCATGTGCATCCTACTATAATTCAAAGGCATATAACAAGGATACCAACAATACCAAGGAGCAATCGGCCCATTAAATAAATTACCTTGGCTCAAACTCAATTGCACTTGAGACGATGATGACTTTGTATCCTTAACCTTATCTAGCCGTCCCTTCTGCTTCTGGACGACTCCTTTCTTCTCATATTTGGCCAAGAGTTCTTTAAAACTCGATCTTTCTTTTTCCTTATAGTTTTTCGAATTTTTTCCAGAACTCCCAGAGTGACCGGTCAGACCGATTTCCTAACCGGTCAGACCGGTCTGAGCAGACCTGGTGCCCTTTTTCTGTTCTTGCCCCCGAGCATTGAATCCTTCAATAAATCTTCAGGGATCTTCTTTGCTGGAGCTTCCTGGTGAGATTTTGAGGGCTCAAATCTCTCTTCACCGATAATTACATTTTTCCCTCTTGTTGACTCGGCTTGATTTGGCCGAATTAACACTTTGGGATTACTCAACTCAAGCACATATGTATGTGCAGAAAAAGGATTCTGATCCACTTTCATTTGCCGAACAATTATTCGGCCTTCATTAACATCCGATTGAATCTGTCTCCGAAGCACATTACAATCATTAGTCGCATGAGAGAAAATATTATGAAATTTGCAATAAGCTCGCCGCTTTAATTCTTCAAGCGATGGTATGACATGCGACATCTTGATGTATCTATTCTTATACAATTCATCAAATATTCTCTCGCATTTGGATACATCAAAAGTAAATCTTTCCTGTCGATCTTTGTGAATCGGCTTAAGAGAACCGCACACGCAAGGTTTATCATTGGAGGGCCAAACAAATTCAGCGGTATAAACATCTTTACCTTCATCGTCTGAACAATTGGAATCACACCCAAGCACATAAACAGGACGATTAGGTTTTTCGTTGGACTTTTGAGAATCTCTAGCTTCTTTAGCTCGACTTTTTTTAGCCAGAGCTTTTTGTAGTACTTGACTAACATCTAAAAATTCTTGTTCTTCTAGCTTTGCTTTATGAAAATCAAGTAAACCAGCAAAAGCTAGATCAGCCAAATCTCTATCAGAAATTGTCAAACTATAGCATCGGTTTCTAGTATCTCTAATTTTTCTAATATACTCAGAAACACCTTCATGTATTTTTTTGTTTAACCGATGAAAGATGTGACAATCTCAATTCAGTTTCACCAGTAAAGAAATAATCATGGAATTTCTGCTCTAGATCAGCAAAAGTAAAAACTGAATTGGGTGGCAATGAAATAAACTAAGTAAATGCAGCACCCGATAGAGATAAAGGAAATAACCTCAATTTGTAAATGTCATTAGTGCTAGTTTCACCAAAATGTATAATAAATTGACCAATATGCTCCAATGTAGTTCTACTATCATCACCAGTGAATTTAACAAATTCAGGAATTTTAAACCCTTGAGGATATGCAACATAATCGTAATTCTCAGGGTATGGTCTTTGATAAGATCGGCATTTGGCTTTAGGCTCTATATCAAAAGTTGGCGGAAATATCTTAATCACCTCATCTTTAATACTACCTGATCCAACATCATCCGCGTTAAGCCGATTAGTGATCAGTGTATTATTAGGCTGAGCAAAGTTTGGCGGTGTAGAATATCGCAACGAACTTGATGCCCCATATGGCACATTGACGTTAGGTGATGCATAATAATTAATTCGGCTTCGCTGATTAGCCAAATTAGTCACAATAGCATTATTAGTTAGAATCGCCGAACCATACATTGTCCTATCGGTATTAGATGTAGATGCATTATTACCGACAAATTTCATACCAAGATGTATTTCAATTCGGCTAAAGCGATCGTCAAACATATCATGCATATTTTGGCCAATAAATTCCAACTTATTATTCACATGAGAAGAAACATCATCATCTATAGCATTAGCTATTTCGAAATTAAGGATAGGCTGTTCGTTCTCATCGCATTTTACCTTAAACTGTGAAGCGTCGAAGGCGTCATCCGTCGTGACCTTCCCTTGCCGGTCGATGGAGAAGTGCGAGATATACTAGTTCATGGCTTCTTCTTCCAGCTTCTGGATCTCTTTCTCCTTCTCTTCTCTAATTTTCTGGATCTCCTTCTCCTTATTTTCTCTGATCTTCTTCTGGACGCTATCAAGAATCTTCTGATGCTCGACCGAAAGTTGTTGAGCATTCGTCCTCCTGATATTGGCAGAATCAACTTCACCAGGTTTAGGAATACCGGCCATGGCAACCGATTTATTTCTTCATTTCCCCAGCGGAGTCGCCAAAATATGTTGGCGCAGAACTAGGGCCAATACACGAAAACGCTTGAATGCGCAGTGAGCGACGGCACGATGCAGCGCCGATGCTCAGACCGGTCAGACCGGTCGGGTATACCGGTCAGACCGGTTGTCGCCGGGCAGGCCGGCGTCGAGACCAACGAACGTCGCCCGGGAAGGACTCGTTGGGGCAGGCGCACGCAGGGTTGTTATAGGATCGGCAGGCCACCTAGAACGCCCTCAATCGACGTAGAGACGAAGGAGGAATAACAGATAGTAGATCAGAAAAAGCTATGGCAAAAAGAAAGTAAAAAGATAAAAGTTGTATTGATTTGATCGATTGGATTCTCTAATCGGCCGTGACCCTTTATATTTTTAGGGTGGGGTGGACTTATCCCACAAAAAATTCTATTATAAGATCTAAATCTATTAAAATCCCTATTTGTACTCAGATTCCACTTGGACCGGTCAGACCGGTCGACTCTACCGGTCAGACCGGTCGGCTGCTGCAGGACCGACTACAGCGTCTGACCGGTCAGACCGCAAGCTACTCCCTGGCGCCGTTTGGACAAGACAGGGTATTGCTATGCCGGACGGAAGATTCCCATGGGCAGAGCAAGGAAATCCAGGAATGAGATCTCCGTCGCCTGCAACGCCATAATATCTGTAGAGTATGTTATTTTAAACTACATCGTTGGGCCCACCTGTCGGGGACTCAACGGCCATGTACGCGCCTCCCTTGAGATATAAAAGAGAGGCGCTCGCTACACACTCTAGAGACTCTCCAAGCCAAAGGAAGCCAGACACAACACAAGCTCGGATTCACTCCGAGCAACCCTGTTCTCAACCTCTCGAGAGCACAAGCAATCCGACACATAGTGGACGTAGGATATTACGCTCCGGCGGCCCGAACCACTCTAACCTATTGTGTTCGTCGCGTTCTTCTACCAAGATTGGGCTAATCCTAGCTAACCCCCGAGTACTCACCCTCTGGGTTTAGGCAGGTGCACTACGCCACCCGGCTGTGGGTTTGCACACCACGACATTTGGCGCGCCAGGTAGGGGCATTTAGCTGGTCTTAGTTCATCTCTTGCTCATCTCCATGGTTCGGGTGGTTGAGCACTCCTACCACGACGACGATGTGGAGATGACGGAGGGTGTAGCGTCATCCGCGCCACACGCCTCTCGCCTTCCTGCGCCAGGGGCAACCGTGCCCGTGGAGCAGCCACCGTCGGTAGCGACGCGCGCTGCACATCGGCAAGACTCAGGGCACCCGTCAAGGGTCCCCTCACAAGCTGCGAGCGGCGGAGCGCTAGCGGCAGCTAGGGAGTTGCTTCGCACCCCTCCGGCTGCTGCAGCCTCCCCAGACGCCCTAAGGCAATGGCGGGACGACGTTGACCGTCTCCTCCATCTGGCTTAGGCCTCCCCCAGTTCTGCAAGGACTGGGCAACGACCTCCGCCTGGCAATGCGGTGGTACCCTACCACCGGCGCTAGGGTGGTGCGTCGGCATCCGTGCGCTCCCCCACGGTGAGGGATGCACGAACAGAAGACCTGCGGGCGGAGCTCAACCGCAGGCACGCGGGTGAGGACGCCCGCATCTCCGTGGAAAGGGCGCGAGATCGCCGCCTCAACATTGAGGGCCGCAACCTCAACGCTGACTTGGATGCAGCGGCACCCAAGCCGTCCAAGTTCCGCCCGCACTTGCTGGAGAAGTACGACAGTACCACTAATCCGTCGGAATTCCTGCAGGTGTACGTTACCGCCATCACAGCAGCTGGTGGTAACGACGCTGTCATGGCGAGCTACTTTCATGTAGCCTTGACTGGGCCAGCCCGGACTTGGCTCACGAACCTCACTCCTGGAATGATTCAGTTCTGGGAGGAGCTCTGTGCGAGGTTCACTGCGAACTTCGCCAGTGCGTACCAGCAGCATGGTGTGGAGGCTCACCTCCACGCCGTGAGGCAGAAATCCGGAGAGACGCTCCGGGCATTCATCTCGTGCTTCACCAAGGTACGGGGTACCATTCCTCGTATCTCTGACGCATCTATC
The DNA here is from genome assembly GCF_016808335.1 of Panicum virgatum. Taxonomy (NCBI): domain Eukaryota; kingdom Viridiplantae; phylum Streptophyta; class Magnoliopsida; order Poales; family Poaceae; genus Panicum; species Panicum virgatum. Next base: position 53,603,212 of record NC_053137.1, on the reverse strand, counting down.
ATTACTGCTTTCCGTCAGGGGGTACGTGATGAGAAGATGCTCGAGAAACTGGCGACGCACGAGGTGGAAAGCGTTACCACGCTTTTCTTCCTGGCTGACAAGTGTGCCAGGGCCGCTGAGGGCCGCGCATGGCACTCAGCCCCCCAAGACGGAGACGCCAAGGCTGGTGGCTCCGGGGCTACCGTCCAGGGCGGTGGCAAGAAAAAGAAGAACAAGAACTGGGGTCGCGGGGAGCCACATCCCGGCGGCTGGGGGCCAGAATGCGTATGGCAAGCGCCCGTGCCCGCAAGGTGGCAACGGAGGTTCCTGCCTAGTTCATCCCACCGCTCGCCACAGCGCTGCTGACTACCGCGAGATCCAGAAACTCGCGAAGTGGGTCAGTGGGCGGCATGAGCAGGCCTCCAAGGACGGCTCACCCCCTCCTCGCCAGCGGTCTGGCATGGAGAAAGCCTCCGACAGCGAGACCACTGTCGGGGAGAAGGAGCTGGGGTACCAATCCCCTGCTCGGGAGCTGAAGGGCGTTTATAGCCACGACAACTCCGACTCTGACAACGAGGACCGCCGCAAGAAGCTGTACGTAATGTACGGTGGAAGCTGGAAGCTTGTCTCCCGACGGGACGTGAAGACCCTTCGCCGAGAGGTCCTTTCGGCGAAGCTGGGGGTTCCGAAGGCGGCACCGCACCACAGGTGGAGGAACACCACCATCCCCTTCGGGCCGTCTGACTGCCCGGAGAACATGGCTGGGGCTGGTGTACTACCTCTAGTCACCGCCCCTGTCATAGCCAACATCAGGCTCTATCACGTGCTGATTGACGGTGGGGCTGGCCTCAACGTCATCAGCTATGCAGCGTTCAAGCAGCTGCAGATCCCGGAGTCCAAGCTGACTCCCTCTCGCCCATTCTCCGGAGTGGGCCCACATCCGGTGTTCCCTCTGGGGAGCATCACTCTGCCGGTCACGTTCGGGACCGAGGAGAACTTCCGCACAGAGAGCGTCCAGTCCGATGTTGTGGAGGTGAACCTCCCATTCAATGCCATCATTGGCAGGCCGGCTCTCTACCGCTTCATGGCCATTGCCCATTACGGGTATTTGGTCCTGAAGATGCCTTCCCCTGTCGGTGTCCTCACCGTCTGGGGTGACCACACCGCTGCCATCGCTGCAGTTGAGAAACTGCATGCTCTGGCGGTAGAGGCTGCACGTTCCGAGGAGGACCCATCCACCTCGCGAGCCAGGGCGCCCACAAAGGCACCTAAGGTTCAGCCGTTTGATCCGGACAATGTTCCCGTGAAGACCGTGCAGATCGGAGTGGACTCCTCCAGGACCATCCGCATCACGGGAAACCTGGAGGAGAAATAGGAAGACACACTCATCAATTTCATCCGGGCAAGTGTGGACGTGTTCGCCTGGGAACCGTCACAGATGCCCGGGATCCCCAGGAAAGTGATCGAACACCATCTGAGGATCTACACCGACGCCACGCCGGTACGCCAGAAACCTCAGAACCAGTCCGTGGAGCGGCAGAACTTCATCCGTGAAGAAGTCCGCAAGCTGCTACACGTTGGCTTCATCGAGGAGGTCCACCACCCCGAGATCAGCTGAAGTACATGGTGCACCTTGAGTTCAAGGCCACCAACAACATGGTAGAGTACGAAGCTTTGATCTTTGGCCTGACACAAGCCCTGTCTCTGGGGGTCCGGCAGCTCCTGGTGAAGGGAGATTCTCAGCTGATCATCAAGCAGGTCTGAGGGGATTGCAGCTGCAACAATCCCCAGCTCGCGACATACCTCATTCACGTGAGGAAGCTCAAGAAGGACTTCGACGCCTTGGAACTGCAACATGTTCCCCGCGAATTCAACTCAGCAGCAGATGATCTCTCCGCGAGAGCATCTACCTGGGCATCCGTGCCCGAGGGCGTCTTCGAAAGACAGTTGCTGAGACCTACCGCCCAGCCTGCTGAACTGGGTGAAGGGGATCAAGCTAGCACCTCGAAGCTAGCGGTCCCGGTGGCATTCCATCTGTGGTGCCCGCCCAGGGTTGTGTGCGCTGTTGAGGACCCTGGAGACCTCATAGCGCCACTCCCACATTCTCAGGGAGCTACCGATGCATGGATCTCCGAGATCCGGGACTACCTGAAAGTCAATATCCTTCCTGATGACGATGTGTCTGTTGAGCGCATATTACGATTGGCTAAACGCTACGTGGTGGTAGAAGGGGATCTCTACCGCCGTGGCGCCAATGGTATCCTCATGCGGTGCATTTCTCAGGAAGAGGGCTGCGAGTTGCTCGCGGAGATCCATGGAGGCGAGTGTGGAAGTCATTCCTCATCTCGCACGCTTGTTGGTAAGGCCTTGCGGCATGACTTCTACTGGCCGACAGCACTCCAGGATGCGACTGAGCTGGTAAGGTCCTGCACAGCATGCCAGTTCCATGCAAAGCAAATACACACACCAGCTCAAGCTCTGCAAATGATCCCGCCCTCATGGCCATTTGCTGTATGGGGCGTGGATATCCTAGGGCCGTTCCCCCGGGCCGTCGGCGGGTACCGGTTCCTCTACGTTGCCATTGACAAATTCACAAAATGGCCGGAGGTTACCCCCGTGGTGAACATCACCAAAAAATCAGCAGTCGCATTCCTCAAGTCCATTGTGTGCAAATTTGGTGTCCCAAGCCGCATCATCACGGACAACGGGACCCAATTCAAAAGCAGACTCTTCCAACAGTACTGCGAGGACATCGGTATCCAGCTATGCTTAGGGGACTCAAGACCCGCACCTATAACTGCTTGAAGAAGCATGGTGCAAAATAGGTTGATGAGCTTCCGTGCGTACTATGGGGCAACCGGACCACACCCAGCCGAGCCACCGGGGAGACCCCATTCTTCCTGGTCTACGGGGCTGAAGCATGCCTTCCCCCAGAAATTCACCTGGGCTCACCACGGGTCCAGGCTTTTGACGAATCCATGCAGGAACAACTGCGGCGTGACGATGTGGACTTCGTTGACGAACGAAGGTGGCGAGCAGCAATCCGAAATGCATGCTGCAACCAGGCGCTCAGGAGCTATCATCAACGGTTCGTGCACAGTAGGGAGCTCCGGGCTGGGGACCTCGTCTTGAGGCGGATCCTGAACCGAGCAGGGCTCCACAAACTCTCCCCCATCTAGGAGGGTCCCTTCAAGGTTACAGAAGTATGCCGGCCCGGATGCGTTTGCCTTGCCACAGAAGAAGGGGTGCCGCTACCCAACCCATAGAATATAGAGCATCTGCGTAAGTTTTACACTTAGACAGAGCCGGAAAATGAATTTTTCCTTTGTAATAAGCTAGAATTAACGTGCGGTCCAGAGCGGTGGGGGTCCGTCCTCGTAAACCCGGCCTCTGGCGTCCATCGCACCATCGGCTAACATTAACGCGCGGCCCAGAGCGGTAGAGGTCCGCCATCATAAACCCGGCCTCTGGCATCCATCGCGCAAGCCATGTATATCAAGTTGCAAAGATAAGATTTGCTCCCAGTTCTGTCTTTGTGTCAAAATTTTATTTCGCATTTCGATTCTCGAGCTTTTCCCTCTTGTCGCTACAGCTAAGATCTGTATTGAGTTGCCGGACTGCTGTCCAGGTCCGGACCCCCCTTGCTGCTGGGAGAGGGTCTGGACCCCTAGGGACCTGCTCTGGAGAGGGGGTGATTGTTTCCTGGGGTGGTCCGGAGTCCTGTGTAGCCGTTTAGTCGGTTCCATACCCAAAGCCTACATACTCCACCACCCTGTAACGAGTGCTCTAGTACCCGGAGCTGGGTAATTAGGGGTCCGGACCTCGTTCTAGCTCAAGGGTTGGCTTCCTAAGTCCTACACGGTAGTTCCAGCTCCATATCTCAAAGGATCGAGTACGACATAATGGCCTCACCCATTGCTAGGGAGCGATCCGAAACGTCGGAGCCAGGTCCAGTAAAGTCGTGTTTGTTTCCTGGAGTGGTCCGGAGCCCTGTGCAACGTCTTAGCCTGGTTCCGTACCATAAGCCTACACACTCCACCAGTCTATAACAAGCATTGTGCTGCCCGGACCTGCGTATCCGGAGCCCCGGACCTCGTACTAGCTTGGGAGCCAGTCCAAAATAAGTCCCGCAGGCCTGCTACTAAGCTTCGACTTTAAGTGGTATGCAGGTTAGTCCTTGACTGATGGTAGCTAGCCTCAAATCATTGAGCCTACCTACCAGGGGGTCCCGGCATCTGCTTTAAGGCTTCATGCAGATCGAGATCCAGTCTCTATGGTAGACAGACTCAAAACAACTGAGCCTGTCTCCCACGGGGCCCGGAGCGTTCGCTTTGAGCCAGACAACAAGGATCGATTCTGCATGCGTCAAACAGCTAAGTTGCAGTATCATTACTACCACCCCGGTGAGTTTGTATTTCCTCTCTGTAGTTTTTTCTGCTATACAGGGAATAAGTCGCTCGTTTGACTTGCAATCTATGCTACACCTATGCCCAAGGACACTTGCTCAACCTCATACGGGGGTCCGGAGCGTCTTCTCGGCTCGGATGGCAATTATGTTCTAATAACTGAACCTATCTACCAGGGAGCCAGGGCGCTGGGGTGCTGCATACTGCAAACCAGAGCAACTGACAAATAGCTAAGTTGAAATTTTCATCTATTAAAATTTCAACAAGTACAATGTTTTTACATAACACAAAAAACAAAAGTTCACCTACTGTGATGGTCCAGCTCAGGAATCTGCAGGCTCCCGCTTGAAATAAGCAGCTATGAAGTCGACGACATCCCGCACGCTTTCCCGAGCGGAGGCCTCCGTCTCCGCCACTGGACCATCGACGACGGGGGCTAGAGAGATGGCAGGGTCGTGGCTCCGGAGGCAGCTCAAAATGTACTCCGCTACCATCCGGCACAGCTCACGGCCCTCGGCTTCAAGGTGGCCAGCAAGGATCGGCTCCAGGCGTCGGAGTCTATCTGAAGCAGAGTTCAGCACTGGGAGGGCGTCAGCAATTGAAGCTGGCAGCTCCGCCACTTGGATTGGACTCATTCCAAGTGGCATCAGAGCTGAACTTGCTTCGCTCGCACAGTCGATGATTCACTGGGCCCACATGCGCTGGTCCTCCTACAGCTTCCGAACTGCCTCCTAGACTGCCTCCTGCACCTGGGCATCTAGTGCCGCCTGAGCCGCCTCCAGCTGGCGGGCCTTCTCCTGGAGCGAGGCCTTCTTCCGTGCCGCTGACTCCTTCAGGGTCTTAAGACACTTGCGCTGGCGCGCAAAGGCCTGCTCCATGCTGGTGGTGAGGGATTCCCACCGGGCAAGGGACTTCCTCTCCCCCTCGAGCTCTATTTCGGCAACAGCCTACTGGCTGGTGGTCTCCTGCAGTTCCTGGCGCCATTGATGCAGGGACTCGGAGAGTTTGTCGAGCTCCAGCTTGCGGACCTCGAGTCCCTGGCTGCGAGGCTCGAACTCGGATCGCTGGGCCGCAAGGCTGGCCTCCTCCTTAGCAATAGCATCCTCCTTGGCAATAGCCTCATCCCGCAGCGCCAGGGCTTTCTCCCGTCCCGCCGCCGCGAGCTCCCGGTCGAACACCTTCTGGAGCCTGACTCAAGGTCGGCCTCAAACTCAGACCGGGCGGCAGCAGCACGGGAGGGGAACCGCATCCTCCTCTAGGGGACCCTGCAAGAGCCGCCTACCAGAGACCACCTCCAGCTCTTCCTCTGTTGCAGGTTGGGAGCTGGGGGAGGGGATATCCGGCACAGACGTCGGGACCTCGGGTACCAACGTGCTCGCCGTTGCCGCGCCCGCTGCCGCTGTGCTCGCCGTCGCCAAGCCCGGTGTCGGCGCGTCTGCCGCTGTAGCTGGGGCATCGAGGCCACCGCGTCGGGCGTTGCTGTGCCTAGCACTGGCGCATCCGCCGCCACCGCATGGGGCGCCATCGGGTTAGCGGAGGTCGCCACACCCGAGCTCCCCACATCCGTCGTCGCTTCCGCCGTTGCCGCTAAGGCGCCGGTCGCCTGGACCCCCGCTGACGAGCCAGCGGTGGCGGAAGACCTGCCTGGGCGAGAGGCCCTGGCAAACAAGGAGAAGAAGCCCTTCAGTAAAAAGTGAAGCACCGGGAATAAGGAGAGTGAACGGAACAACACTTACCCCGAAGCGCCGGGTTTCCAGCGTCCACGGAGGCTGGGCGACTGCTGCTGCCGTGGCGGCGGTGGAGGCGCACCTCGTGGCTGCTGCTGCCCTGGTGGTGGGGGTGGTGGTGGAGGCTGCTGCTGCCGTGGCGGCGGCGGAGGCGCACCTCGTGTCTGCTGCTGCTGCTGCTTCTGCTGGGGAGAGGCACCTCCCGGCGGTGGTGGCGGCGGCGGAGGCGCACCTCGGGGCTGCTACGGCTGCTGCTGCCAGGAAGAGGCACCTCCCTGCTATGGTGGTGGCTGCCGTGGCGGCGGCAGAGGCGCACCTCGTGGCTGCTGCTGCTGTTGCTGCCGGGGGGAGGCTCCTCCCGGTGGTGGTGGTGGTGGCGCGGCTACTCCAGGGGTCCCGCGTGAGCCGGGGGCCCGGGAGCTACCCTGGCCCGCGTCCTCAGCGGTCCTCTGACGCTTTGCAGCGGGCTCCGTAACTGGGGTCCCGTCGCTGCGGTGCAACCTGCGCCGGCTCGCTTCCTCCGGCGATGTGCCAGAGCTGCTCCGGGCCTGGCTGGGACCGCTCGCGGTGGAGCTACCAGCCACGGCCTGCTTGCCCTTGGCAGAAGGGCCAGACCCCGCGGCGCTCGGCACGGCCTGTTCCACAGACGCACCGGGGATCCGGATCCCACTGTCTGGGTCGCCCCCAGTTTGGCGCGCCACTAACCCACCGTTGTCGAGGGTTGGCAGAGATGCCAGCATCGTAGTCCTCTGGCTTGAGACCTCGCAGAGAGGGACGACACCCTGAGGAAGGATCAGGGGCTCCGGGACAAAGATCTCCCCCGTCACCGCCCGCACCACGACCTCCAGGCCTTCCTGGGTCAGATCGTTGTCCTCCCCGCGGTGGGTCCTGCTGCAGTCTTGGAGTCCGGTGAAGCTCCAGGCAGGACGCGGACGCTGCTTCAGAGGGGCGATCCGGCGCTTCAGGAAGTCCCCGAGCACGTGCAGCGAGGTGAGGCCACTCTCCGCCAGCGCCCTGATCTTGCTCAGCACAGGGTCAAACTACGATGGCATGGATGACTTGGCCCTCCAAGACTGGCGGTCGGAGGCGGGTCCCCCGGTCGGCATGACGAGGCGCTCGTTGGCTTCGGTGGTGGCGATCACCCACTCCTTGCGCCAATCCTCCCACTTCCCACCAGTAAGCCCGGTGTTGTGGGGGTTCTAGGGGTACCCACAGCCGGGTGGCGGAATGCACCCGCCTATTCCCAGTGAGGGAGTACTCGGGGAAGTACTAGGCGATGGGGCTGGATCTATGCTGAGACAAGGACTCAAGAACACACGATTTAGAGTGGTTCGGGCCGCCGGAGCGTAATACCCTACGTCCACTGGGAGATGTATTGTTCTTGGTGGTGTGTATGAACCTATCCTCTGCTGGCCTTGGCTCTTCCCCAGCCTGAGGTTTTCTAGCGGCGCCCCCACCTTTTATAGATCAAGGGGGAGCGGATACATAGAACGTTGATGCCCCGACAGGTGGGCCCAACGTGACTGTGGCTACAGTGGTAGCGAATCTTTCCTCCGATATGCGTACTGCTGCTCCTCTGACTCAGGGGGGTCTTCTCTTGTCCCATCAGCGAGGCGCCCGTTGGAGTAGCGTAGCTTGCGGCGTGGCCTGCTGAGGCTATTATGTAGCGTCATAATGGGCGGAGCCGATCCGTCGTATCCATCTGTTGCGGCAGGCTGGCAGATGCGGTATGAGCGGCGCCAGTGGCTCCACTGCCTTGGTAATACGCGATCAATAGTGTCCCCTGGTCAATGAAACGCCTCAGCTTCTGCCATATCAATGCAGACGTCCACCTACCGCAATAAATGCAATGGTGGGTGAACGTTAGTATGGAAACCCAAACGGCCATATCTTGCAGACACGTGGCGTCTCCAGACCACCCCGACGCGGGGTGCCGACTTCTTCCCTTAGTGTGGGGTCCGGTTACTATACAGGGGGTCCGGGACCCCATGAGGGGTCCGGAACCCTGCGGGGGTCCGGTCTCCTTGGGAGGTCCGGAGCCCCGGCTGCTCGCGCACGAGTTCCTGCCTCTTCCGGGACACGTGATGTCTCCGGACCTTTCCCAACTGTGGAACGGTCCGGGCCGTTGCTGGGAGAACAGGACTCCGGACCGCAGGGGTCCGGCTGTTTGGATATAGTTAAGGATAACTACAAGATCCTTGCCTAGACACAGCAAGAGGGGGTACCCCAGTCCTGGGGTACCGACACCCGGGAATGTAGGGCGTCCGCAAATCGCTCCTCGTCTAGAAGTAGGACACCCCCACTTCATCCTTGCCCTTCCCGGACTTCACCAGGACGAAGAAGTGGCGGAAGAGAATGACGCAGGGCCACACCCCCATGAACATCTCACATAGGTGGACGAAGATCGACGTCATGAGGATGGAGTGGGGTGTGAGATGCTGGAGCTGGAGGCCGAAATCCTCCAGCAGCAGCATGAAGAACAAAGAGATCGGCAGCCCCAAGCCGGTGGAATTGTGCGAAATAAACAGCACCAATTCCCCGGCGCGCAGATCGCTGAGGGGAACCGAGCCTGCTCGAATCCCCCAGGCAGTCTCCTGTGGACTCCACCCAAGCAGGTGGCGCACCGTGTTCAGTTCCTCCTCGGTTTGGAAACGACGGGGACGAATGAGGGACACCATCTTGCTATGGAGGCGAGGAACAATCTGCGCAGAAGAGCAAGGGGCGAGGAGGCTCGAAGGCAAAGGGCGCAAAGGTTTGGAAGGAAGAAGGCAAATGCGGAAATGTAACCGCGGAATGCGGTTTGGCCCTTTATGAAGCCTGATCCATCCGGCGCGCCCCGGAACCGTCGCTGGAAGCCAAGCGACGCTCACGCCTGGTGTTAACCGCCCAGTCCATGACAAGGGGGCCCAGGCCCGCCTGTCAGGAGAGGCGGGTAACAAACGAAGGTGTGAAAAGGCGGGATCTGAACCGTCACCCGTGCGCGAAGCGAGGCGGAAGCTGAGCTGACGTGCGTGCACGAAGCGCTGGCAAGACCAGGCTTTTCGGGAACTGCGCTGGTGGTAAATATTCCATTTACCCCGGCCGCAACAATGCCGAGCGTCGCTCGCGTGACTAGGTGTACCACTGTGTATGGGGGCCACGAGTCAGTAAGCCGTTGCGATGTGATGAGGCAGCGAAAGGCCCGATGGATGGTCAAAGCCGGACAAGACTCCTGCAGTGTGCATAGTCTAACGCTGGAGGCTTCAAGTTATGCGGAGCCAAATCACAGTAGTGGCCCCACCTGCGGGTTCGTCGCCTCTCCCGAGGTAGGCCCGGGGCCACTGTCGGTACCATAGTCACAAAGTCCCTGGGTCGACCGGGTCGAGGAACGGGGTCGAGGGTCGAGGGTCGTCACTTTATAAAATTGTGGTACGAAGGGGGTATATATCTATGGAACGACAAATTATTATGTAGAACGCCACCCTGATTCATCGGGGTCGATATCTTCGGATCGTTGTGTCTTTATAAAGACAAAAACTATATATGTGCTACTAATGAAGAAACTAATCTGCATAAGCATATAAGAAACGCATAAAAGAGTACATTTAGACCATGCTACACGTACTCAGTTCATTGTCTAACAAAAACCATACCAATCCACATTCCTTAACCACCTTAGCCCAATTAAATCTGCTAGCAATGGGGCTGCGACCCCTTTCAAACCGGGACACGATCCAACCTTGAATGGAACACTGACCCTCTTCGACCTCGACCCTCGAATCGGAACAACGTTCCCGGGTCGAGGGACGAGGCATCGACCCCGAATCCTGTGACTATGGTCGGTACCCTGTAGTAGGGATACCCACTCCTACTGCAGCAAGGCAGGACTCGCGTAGTCATCCGTAACTACGCCCTAAGGGGCGGAGCGGCCGGGCCTCACGGGTCAGGATCTTACCTCACCGGGCCAACGACCCCGGACCCGCTCCCCGCTCTGGGACGGGTCCGGTGACGCCACGTATCCTTGAGGAGGGGAAGCTCCGCGCCAACAGCCGAGGGCGCGGACCCCCCATAGGGGTCCGGGACCTCCCCGCGTCCGTCCGGACCTCCCACGCGCGTAGAACCAATATACCGCCGGGGCGGGGTCCGGGGGCGCCACGTGTCCCACAGGCGCGGGCGCGAGTCTTTCGCTGGAAGACTCGCCCACCCACCGCATTCAATGCGGGTGGTTGAGGCGTGCTCTGCCGCCGCGGCACGCGGGGCAGCCTTTGTCAGGCCTCACTGTAGACCGCATATTACCAAGATACACAGTGCAGCCGCATGTGCCGCATCCGCGCAGAGCCCGTCTGCCGCATTAAATGGATACGACATCACGACATCTTTTCATCATACCGCCTACGCCGCAAGCTACATGGCCCGTTCAGCTACGCGGCAGGCAACGCCGCAAGCTACTCCCTGGCGCCGTTTCGACAAGACAGGGCATGACTATGCCGGACGGAAGATTCCCACGGGCAAAGCAAGGAAATCCAGTCATTAGATCTCCGTCGCCTGCAACGCCATAATATCTGTACAGTATGTTATTCTTATACTACATCGTTGGGGAGGCGCTCGCTGCACACTCTAGAGACTCTCCAAGCCAAGGGAAGCCAGACACAACACAAGCTCGGATTCACTCCGAGCAACCCTGTTCTCAACCTCTTGAGAGCACAAGCAATACAACACACAGTGGACGTAGGGTATTACGCTCCGGCGGCCCGAACCACTCTAAACCTGCTGTGTTCATCGCGTTCTTCCACCGAAATTGGGCTAATCCTAGATAACCCCCGAGTACTCACCCTCTGGGTTTAGGCGGGTGCACTACGGCACTCCGGCTATGGATTTGCACACCACGACAGTGTTCTACTAAGTTTGTTGTTTAAACTTCATGGTTGCCCTCCTAGTATAGTTGATCGAAGATTTCCAAAAGTTGAGGAACTTGATTAACGAAACTGAAAGAAAGGTAGATCGGACATCATTCTTGGAGACAAGCGGCCGAGCGGGAGACTGCAGTAGAAGTGAGTCTTGCAGATAAGCCAGACATGAGTGATGTATGCATCGTATCAGGATTCAGGAATAATATAAATACGTGACTTGGCTGCATATCGTACAAGGGTGCATGCAGGACTGCAGGAACCTGCACCGCATTTTCCTGTTCCTTCCAGCAAAGGGCCATTTGTCAATTGTTACGGTTCACAATCCTTCAAATTATTTTGGTTTATTAGGCATGACGCCAAGTAAATTTTCTAGGAGTTTGGCATCATTCACACTGAGCTAATGATATTTGTTTTTAGGTAAAGTGTACTGTATGGGTACCATGGTGGCAATGACTCGGTAATCATGTCGTGTAACACAGATTAGAGTTGAGAAATAACTGATGGTCGAAAATTTGATGACCGGAATCTGCATGAGATCATAATTTATCACTAGCTTTTTGTACTGCTAAGCACACATGCTGATCTTTGACATGATGCTGAGTCGGTTTCTCGCCTCATCGCGTCATGTCACATGCCAAATCATCCAAAAAGAATTATAAAAATATACCAAACCAAGGACTTGATTTTATCACCATTTTCCAAGGAAAAATCAATAAGAGTAAGGCTTATAACGTCGTCTGCTTGCCGGCAAAAACGAGCTCCAGCTCAGCTAGGTGCTGCATTTTTTATTCATCAGCTCTGGCTTCACTTATTTCACGAATGCGACGGCAGCTAATTGACAACGGAGGGAGCGGCGCTGGCGGGCCCAAATAGTCATCCGCGCGCTCTGAATGCTGGTGTTTCGCCGCTCGCCCGTTGCCTTCTATCTCATACCTTCTCTCTTCAACGTCGACATTTCACCGGCTCTCTGCATGTCATAATACTTGCTCTAAGCCTAACAAGCTGTGCACTCCGAGCTGTGCATTGAAAGCCTAACAACCTCGCACAGTCGCGTACCATAAGAAAAAGTTTTGTCCCATTTTTGGGGTGTTCCTTTTGTGTGTTTTTCCTGTTCATCAGTAGTTACAGAACTTTGATGAGACTTCCACTTTCCAGGAGGAGTTTCAGGACCACCTGTGCCGCGAAGGTGAGATGCTCCGGTGCCAGGACAGGGCCATGATGGCCGGCGGCCATGGACCGTGGCGAGGGCCGGGCCTAGCTAGGGACAACGAAGTGAATGGATGTCGCTGATGCATCTACCGTCATGCATGCTTTAAACATGATGATGCGCTTTGCTGCCGTCATCCAATAATCGTGGCCGTAGCATCACTCTACAGTCTACACTATCCGCGCTTGATGAACTTCGCTTTCGGGTCCGTCAAGTGGCAGAAGCCCATCGGCTTCTCGTCGACTGTTCCAATAATGTCGATGAACCGCCTCTGCTAGTTGCGTCACATGATTGCCTAATCGTACCCACACCACTTGTGTCGTCGCGTGCGCTGCTCTTGTTTGTGGCCGTGCATTCAAATTGTTGCTCGCGTTTTCTTCCCCTGAATTTGGGTGGAATTTCCCAGTACGGCGGCGGCGATGGCGTTCGCAGTCTGAAGTCTTTGATTCTGCCACATACCATTTTGTATGTGATGCGAGTCGCTGCATGGCTGCATCTGGTAGATCTTACCCTCAGCTTCAAGTCTTTTTCCCCTAAGACAAGCAGGCATGATTGTGCTACCGGAGGAGGCTATGACCAGCCGTCGACTTGCTGGAGTCGTCGCGCGGCCATGGAGCTCGTGCTGTAATATTTTAGAGCCGCCGGTCAGGTAAAGTCTCCGTCGACATGCCTGCCAAGCTGGCACGTACTGATGTGGAGCCAGTGGCCATCCAAGGCATCGCGTATTTTTATATCGCTGCCCAGCAGCCGTCTGAACAATGCGAAGTTCATCAAGCGCGGATAGTGTAGACTGTAGAGTGATGCTACGGCCACGATTATTGGATGACGGCAGCAAAGCGCATCATCATGTTTAGTTCCGTGAAAAATTCCCAAAATTTTTCACTGACGCACATCACATCGAATCTTACGATATATGTATGGAGTATTAAATGTAGTTAAAAAATATAACTAATTGCACAATTTGGTTGTAAATGACGAGACAAATCTTTTAAGACTAATTATTCTATGGTTAGACAATAGTTAGCAAATAAAATCGAAACGTGCTACGACAATTTTTTCGCAACTTTAAGCGAACTAAACACACCAATAAACACACCAATCTTTCTCGCCGGCTGATTGATTGGACGCACAGTCTGGTGCGTGCCGGCTGACGCGTCCTCGCTGTGCGCTTTTTTGTCCGATCCCGTCCCCAAGTATCATCACCTTGTTCGGCGACGGCTAGACCCTTTGCACGTGTGAATCCTGAATACGTAGGGACGAAGGGTCCGACGACGACTCCGGCTGGGTTCAGAGTCGGTCTGTGAAGTGTTGTGTACGTTAAGGTGTTGCACTTGTTTTTGGTTAGATGGTTGTCGTGAGTGAGGTACTAAGCTAGATGTGCGTATATATTGGTTCTAAATTTAGATTATGTGGATTTTAAACGTTCTAGTCTTCTGGATGAATCAAGCAAGCGTTTTGTTCTCAAATTCAACTATACGCGGCTTGTTCGGTTTCATAATAAAACGACTTCAATCCATTTGTTTTATTTATACTATACGCGGCTTTTATATGCGTTTATTTATCCTCCTCCACCTTTTTCAGATTTTGATCTAGGTTACCTTGAATAATCTTACTCACCCAAGCTGCAGGTAGGGTCTATTTGTTTCGGCTTCAATCCATGATCGACAAACTAGACAAGCAGAGTATAAATAAACACATATAAAAGCCAAATACAAAAACCTTTTCTTTTTCTCCACATTAACTTCAGAAGGAACCTTGCTAAAAATCATACGATAAATCCTCAATTCCTTATCCTGGTTTTCTAGGAGATACGGAGATGATGAGGACATCGTCATGCTGGGCACGCTCATGCCATGGTCTTTCCCAAGTTACAAATCGTCACCAACTCAGTCATCGCGTTCGTCTCGAATTCAGCCAACATCCATGCATGGTTTCGGTGATAACTCCCTCATACGGCGTCCAAATGAGGTGATCTTGGATGCGTTGGAAAGATGACGACAGGGGTGGGCATTCGGTCTATTCGGGTATTTCGGTTCGGTCTATTCGGGTTTTGCGAATTTCGGGTTTCAAAAAATGAGAACCAAAATTTTAAAGACAAAATTAGGAACCGAACCCGAATAGACCGAATATTTCGGTTCGGTCTATTCGGTCCACCGAATTAACCGAATAATAAACACACTCTCATCTTCAATCAAAATATATGCAATGAATAGTTAAATAGAAGTACGAGTAATAGCGATAAGTAACTATGAAAAAATAGCATAATGAAATAGACATACAAATATTAAGATGAGATAACAACTATTAGCTAATAAGTTCAAAAATCACATAAGATATCATGGCATACCAAGAGTTTGAATGAATTTCGGGTTATTCGGTCTATTCGGGTTTTGGAGGCTAGGAACCGAACCCGAACCCGTACCCCGAATTAAACCATAAGTGTGGACCGAACCCGAACCCGAGAACCCGAATAGACCGACATTTCGGTCTATTCGGTTCGGTTTGGTTCGGTTTGGTTTTTTCGGGTTTTAAATGCCCACCCCTAGATGACGATGAGACACTTCTTTTGGTTCTAGTCCTAGCTCCAGAAGCCTTGTGGATCATTCTGTGAGACCACGGAAAGGTGTTGTGTCATCTGTTTTGGGCCTTTTCAGGTTTTGTATGTGTCGCGCTCTTAGCCCATGTTGTGGGCGCCCCCTCCTCAGCTCGCCCCAACCCTAACTCGCCCCTAGTCATTAAAACTCAGTAGCCACCGCTGTTTAGATTCGGGTTTTGTTTAATTCAAGTTTTCAGCTTTGAAATTTTGATTGATTCATTGTAATTGTGGCGACAAGTCCTTTTACTGTGATCTAAGGCCCTCGTTCTTGATTTCCTCCACTGTGTCGATTAGTCCTTTGGAATTGAGTTCTTGAACCCCTCTTGTGATTCGCTTCATCTATATTTGCAATATCAGATTGTGTGTTTACATCTTCTTGCTTGTGTCCTTCGATTCGCTTGCAGAAAAGTCTTCTCGGCAAGGTCAATCAAGTTATGTTTGGTTGATAACCAACGAAGCAGTGGTGTGGCGGTTGCAGGGTTCGAATCTTGCTGATTTGAAACTGGATCGTCAATGTCGAGTTCTCCACCAATCGAACGTACCTTTACCTCTCGGAAGATCGGGCCTAGTCTTCATCAGAAGAAGCATGATGAAAAATTCATTCAGCACAAACAAATGTGTGCCAAGCTCCCCCCACCCCCACACACACGTACAAAGAAAAGAGGAGGCACGAGTTTGGTGCATTGGCAGAGCTAAATTTTCCAGCGAAAACAAACAAATGATGTGTCCCTCGCCCCAAAAATCAAGAGCAAGCGCTGGTGAAAGTGCATCTAAGTCCCTAATGGGTTTTGGTGAATTGAATGACAACATGATTAAAGGACTAACGCTTTATTTGAGATATCATGAGCATGGATTTATTTTTGTATCAATTTATGTATTGACTCATGAATCAAGGGATCAAATAAAAGAGAGCTTATTAAACAAAGTCAAGCATGTTGTGATAAGAAATTAGAAACAAGTGTTCATGCAATGTTGATATATGGTTTCTATTTATAACTTGACATATTTGAAGAATATTTGTGATATAAAATTATTGAAGGTATTATTGCAAGGCTTCATGGAGTTAAACAAAAAGAGAAGACATACACTTATGTGCTACATATTGATCTTATATTGTGAAGCTTGCAATGCTTAAAATTATCAATCATGGTTACGAAGTAAGACAAGCACATCATGAAGGAAAGATAGAAACAAGTGCTCATGTATTACTTGGTGGTTTCTAAATATGGCTTGTCAAAGTAAAGCATGTCTTGTCTTAAGGATCAAAAGCTCATGATTACAAAGACAAAGAAATGAAGATATATGAATAAAATATGGAATTCATTATTGATGTGCAAAGTTTAGCTCAACATGGCAAGGGTAAGTAATAAAGAAGCCAATCGAGATGACTAGTGCGAGAGACTAAGCAAGTTTTGGTGAAGCGATGGCTTACCATGTGTGCAAATGCTAAGGTGAAGTGTTAGTATCCGTGGGGGTTTTCGAAGTATCATATCCAAGCCTTGATTGAGAGGAGCAATGGAATGCATCAAATATTTTATTGGAGTGACTTGAGTATTCAAGGACAGTTTTGCAAGATGATTTGGAACTCTAAGTCACTAGCTCAAGTATGGATTTGCTCAAAAGAAGGTTGTGCAATGTTAGAATCCCAAAGTTGAAGAAAATCAAAGTATGGCAAATCTGAAATGATTCAAGATTCAAGTGGTTAAATTGTGTTTGATATTTAATCTTGAGTATAGGTACTCCGTACTATCAAGAGGGATGCAACATTGATTGATTGACATGGTCAAAAGTGCTCATAGGTCACCCCAAGTGAGAATCCTAAGAGAAAATTCCTGAGAACTAACTTTGTGCTACTTGGATGATCAAGTATAGACTTGGTGGACCAAGTAGAGCTCATTAACTTGGATTTGGACTTCTCTGGCCCAGACCGGTCAGACCGGTCCCTCAGACCGGTCAGACCTGAACTGACAGTTACAACGGCTAGATTTTAGAAGTGGGGTATTTATACCCCTCAGCCCCTCTTGCGTGGGCTGCTGGTTCCCTGACCTTTCTTGAGCTCTTAGAAGTATTTTCTTTACCAGCTACCTCTCCCCAACACTCTTTGTGAGTTAAGCCATTTTGATTGCATATCTTTGCATTGGGTTGAGAGATTGAGCAAGTGTGAGATTGGTGAGCATTGTGAGAGCTCCATTTTGAGCAGCAAGTGAGCAACCATAACTTGAGCACTCGAGATTCGTCAAAGCTTTCAAAGTTTGCATTTGTTACTCTTGGAGGATTGCCTCCTAGACGGCTAGGCATCACCGGTTAGCTCCCAACGTTGTGGTGAGCAGTGGTAAGTCTGTGCGGGCGTGATCTTGCCCCCTTGGTGGAAAGCATCAAGATAGTGGAATCGGGGAAGTGGTTGAAAGAGATCCAACTCAAGGGATCGAGTTGAAAGAGACTCACACCCAACGAGTTCCTCAACGGAGACGTAGGATTCACGGTGGTAAATCTGAACTTCGGGAAACAAATTCTTTTGTCTCTCTTGTGGTTTGCCTCACTATTTTGAGTTCTAGCATTTGTTTTATAATTCCGCATCGATCTACTTTGGTGTGTTGTTTCTGTGTTTGCAGGGACTTGCAATATATTTATAATCACCTGCAGGAACACTACATCAAGTTGTTTTAGTGCTAGAGCTCGAGGAGGGGAGAAACTCTGATATTTGTGCAGGTTCTGCAAGTGACCGGCCTGATCGGTCATCCCAACTGGTCTGATCGGTTGGTCTGTTTGTTCAGCATCTAAGTGTTTGATCGGTCTGACCGGTCTGCCTGACCGGTCAGTGTGCTGACAATTTGTTTTAAGTGTTGTAATTTGCAGAATTTGTTAAAACGCCTATTTACTCCCCCTCTAGGCGACATCTGAGATCCTTTCAGCTAGGTGCCCCGCTGAAGTCCAAAGTTTTTCAAGACTCGTAATTGTGGCATCCAGATCTAGGATGTATTCGAGCCCACTAGTGACCCGTGTGTGAGTGGCATGATATGTGTGAGAAGTTGTCACACCTTACTAGTTGAGGGTAAGATTCACCAACATATAAACCCAAGTGTCAAATGCATTCCAACCTGGAGGTTAATCCTTTTATGCGAAGCGAGAATGAAATTGTAAGCGGGGGTGATGCGAATGTGTATTTTACTCAACTTAGGGGTTATAGTAATAAAATAACTAACTTGTGTGTAATAATATTTTGTATTTAGGGCAAGACCAATGTTTTCCCTTTTACACACATACACTAGCATAGTGATACTATCAACTTTGTGTTCTCACATATAAGCGCGCGAAGCATTGGTTGTCCGCGTTCCGATTAGGGTTCTGATTGATTTATTCGGATTCCGATTGACGGATTAAGAAAATATTGCTTGTTTTAAAAATAGTAGAGATAGAGATTAATATGCAATGAGTAACAATTTTTTTGCCCACCTTGCATTTTAGTGTGTGTTTTTCAACAAGGGAAACTTCCCTACTTTTTTTATAAAACATATGTTTTAATGTTTTATCCCAGTGTTTGATGAGATCTTCCGATCGAAGTGGTAAGAATGCGGGGGCTGTTAGTCCATTGGTGGGACGTGCGGCTATGAACCCACTGCTCGAGATAGTCCATTGGTGGGACTTGCGGCTATGAATCCACCGCTGGAGAGTTCGACTTCTGTTTCACGTGAAAAAATCTCTCTCGACAATGCAGTATTTGATTTGTTTCTTTCCTTTCCAAAACTTTACCCCATCATATCGGATGTTTAGACACATGTGTGGTCTATTAAATATAGATCAAAAAATAACTAATTGCACACATTACGACTACTTTATGAGCTAATTTTTTTAAGTCTAATTAGTCCATACTTTGATAATGTAGTGCTACAGTAAATATGTGCTAGTGACATATTAATTAATCTTAATAAATTTACCTCGTGGTTTATTGGCGAATTTTATACTTAATTTTATTATTAGTCTAAATTTAATACTCCAAATGTGCGCCATATATTCAATACACCCTAAAACTTTATACCTTGAACTAAGTACTTGGGTTTTTTTTTTCTAAAAGTGGTAAGAATGCCACCTCGACCACTTTCTAAAATTATGGTACAATGTCACTGTCCTTCCCCATCGATTTCCAGCTGAGATAAGCCTGAGGCCCTGATTGCTCTTGCTCAAACTCTAGTAAGGGACGATCCAATCTGTACGTTTCAGATCACATGGTCCACATGGCACCAAGAAGGTAATCTCAAAAAAAAAAAAGGATGGCAAAGCAACCGGTCCACGTGCACGCTTTAAAGATCCGTGCCGTCCTTCCGATCGCCCACCAACGTACGGCCCTGATCTGCCGCCTGAGCCCCGCCCGGCACCCGTGCCGTTTCCCAACCGTTACGGCGGTCTGAACGAACCCGCACCACACGAATTGTCGATATGAGCTGGCGGAACACCGCACACGAACCCTAGTCCACCAGTTATCCTCCACGTCAGCACCCCAGACGAACAGTCCACTTTTCAGCCAATCCAACGCGACAACGTCCCGGCCACGTCGTTGCCTCCCCGCAGCCGATCCCGCGGCGCCAACCCTTATCTCCAGTTCTCCACTCCACCAGCGCGCCACGTCCACGCGCGAGTCGACGCCCTTCGCTGACATCCGGGCCCGCCACCGCCACCGCCAGCACCACCCCCCCTGCCGGCCTAAGGCTCTCCGCACTCGTCACTCTCTAAATTCACTCTCTAAAAGGAATATTCCTGCCTAGTCATCGAGATTCTCCTCTCTATATTCAGTTTCTCCGCGTTCATTCACTCTCTATATCACTCTCTATACCAACTACCACAACGTGGGACCCACATGTCGTATTTTTTTTTCCTTTTTTTACCCCGCCCTCCCTCCCCGCTCTCTCCCCCGCAGCCTCTCTCTCCCCCTCCTCTCTCCCTCCGCCACCGCGCCCCTCCTCCCCCGGCCTCCGCCGGCGGCCATGGCGAGGCGGCCTTGCTCCCCTCCCCCCCTTCCCCCTCCCCTGCGAGCCCTTGCTCCCTCGCGGCCATGGCGCGGCGGCCTTGCTCCCCCCGCACGGGCGAGCTCGGCGCCGCAGCGGCCCGCAGGCGAGCTCCGCTCTCCCTCCACCGCGAGCTGCGGCGGCCTTCCTCCCCCTCCCTTCCTCCCTCCGTTCCGGCGGCCTTCCTCCCCCTCCCTTCCTCCCTCCGCTCTCCCTCCGCCGCGAGCTGCGGCGGCCTTCCTCCCCCTCCCTTCCTCCCTCCGTTCCGGCGGCCTTCCTCCCCCTCCCTTCCTCCCTCCGCTCTCCCTCCGCCGCGAGCTGCGGCGGGCCTTGCGGGCCATGGCGGGCGAAGGCGAAGGCCCGCGCGCACCGGCGAGGCAGGCGCGGAGGCGGCCATGGCTCGGTGGAGCTCCCTCCCCGGATCCGCGCGCCGCCCACCCTCCCCTCCATCTCGAGCCGGCGAGCGGTGGGCCTGGCGGGGAACGCGCCGCACCGAAGGCCCCTTCGCCTCCCCGCGCCCCGGTCCTCCCTCCTCGCCCCTCCTCGTCGCTCCTCCCGCCTCCTCCCATGGCCTCGGCGCCCGGCACGGCTGGCGTGGGGCCGGGGCGGCGGGCCTCGCGGCGGCCGGGCGGCACCCCTCCGAGCGGCCATGGCGAGGCGAGCAGGGCCGGCTACCGGCGGTCGTCTTCCCTCTCCCTCTCTCCGGCTACTCCGCCCTGGCCCCTCCTCCTCGGCCTCCTCGCCGCGCCCCTCCCTCCGCGCCGCCACGGCCTTGGGTGGGCGCCGAGCCCCTCCCCTCCCGGCGGCCCCTCCTCCCCGGCTCACTGCCTTGGGTGGGCGCCGAGCTCGCCGCCCCGTCCCCCGCGCGGGCGAGCTCGGCGCTGCAGCGGCCCGCAGGCGAGCGAGCAGCGCCGCCGTGGCGAGCTCCGCTCCGCCGCGGTGCGGGCGAGCCCCGCGCGGGCGAGCTCGGCGTGGCGGAGCGGCCGCGGCGGCGGGGGCGGCCATGGGCGAGCGCGGGAGGGATGCTCGGGAGCAACGGACGGAGGCGGGCCCCACGCCACGTCGCCGGTAGAGAGCGGCCGCTACCGCGCCAGCTTTGGCGCGCGGAAATCCCGCACGCAACGATGGAGAGCGCCTTATAGAGTGCCGCTGCAGCACTTTTTTGCGGTAAAAGGAACTCTAAAACGTGTAGAGAGCGCGATCCAGAGTCCACTGCGGAGAGCCTAACGACTCGCACCCGGAGGGCTCCTTGCCCGCCGGCCGGGCCCACCACCAGCACCGCAAAGCAACCCTTGACCCAGCCTGATGAATAGAGCTCGGCTCGGAGGGTCCCATAAATATCCTCGTCATCTCCTACCTTTCGCCTCTTACTCTCCAATTTTTCTTCAGTTTTTTTTTATTCTGCTCTGCCGTACGCCGGTGCGCCTCCCCACCCACCTCGACTTCGACGCGATTCGAGTGCCCGCCATGGCGGACTCGCCGGTGGAGCTGCCCGGCCGACTCGCCATACTGCCGTTCCGCAACAAGGTGCTCCTGCCGGGCGCCATCGTGCGGATCCGCTGCACCAACCCCAGCAGGTGAGCGCGCAAAGCCCGCGCCGGCACCAACCGTCGAGAGCTTCTAGAGACGCCCGATCAGCCGCGGCGTGGGATTCGAGTTTTGTTTTGGGCTTAATTCGCTCTGTTCCCTCAGCGTATTGGGCGCATGGTTTTCAGTTCAGGGACTTCGTTTTAAACTCGTTAGGTTTTCTCCCCGTCGGAACTGTTTATTAGGCACGTGTCAGGTGTGGCTTCTAATTAACTCCTCTTGCTACGAATTTGCGGCTTGTTATGCTTCAATTTTGGAGCAGTATGTGAATTAAGTAGAATTTGGTTTTCTGGTTTGAGAGAGGACAAATTTATAGTTCCTTGTTGCATGCTCTCGTTGAATTCAAGTTTGGGCTTTCAGTTTTCTCGTTGAATTCAAGTTTGGTTTTGAGACTGACAGATTCTGCGTCCAGCTTTCCACCTTTCGGTTAGTGCCCGACTTTTCTAGGTGCAGTTTGGTCACTTGTAGTTGAGCTTCTTTTGGGAGGCAGCTTACTGTATTATTGTAATGTATCGACTCACACGGAGAGGGGAAAGTGCGGGTTGTTTTGGACTTTGATTCTGACTTCATCTTCGTGATTGTTTTGCTCTACAGTGTGAAGCTAGTGGAGCAAGAGCTCTGGCAGAAGGAGGAGAAGGGCCTGATCGGGGTACTTCCTGTGCGGGACTTGGAGGCTGGAGCTGTTGGATCGTTGCTGTCTCCTGGTGAGATATACGCTAAAGCTTCGAATTTTGCTATATGTGCGAAGTGGTGGGCACTGTGGACATACATTTACTTACTAATTTGTTATTACTTTTGCAGGTGTGGGCAGTGATTCAGGTGAGGGAAGCAGTAAGGCTGGCGTTTCTCCGGTGGAGACATCAAAGCAGGACACAAAGAATGGGAAGGAGCCCATTCACTGGCACAGCAAGTGTGTGACATCAGCATCTTTGCTTATCTGATCCATGTATTTTATCGTGAACTAGGTTATGAACACGTTTGACTGTTGGTAGATATTACTATGTGGTGTTATGCTGCATTTAGATGGAGGCCAATTGTTGTTTCTTTATTATCCTGCAGTGGTCTATGATAAAGTAAATTGACTGAATGGATTGGCAGTGAGCAATATTCTTCACATGGTTATCTGTCCCAGGAACTTTTTGCAGTTTTTGTTAACAAGTTTAATCATATGAGGGTGCATTCCATTCCACTCATGCACAATTAATCATAGGTTAACACCATGTTTATGTGTGCTCAACCTACTTCCTCCTACAAAAGATTAGTTGAACTCTGGACATTTGCCATTTCCAGCTACAACTTAAGCTACGTTCAACCTACGATTACATAATAAGATGAAATATGATGGCTTATAGATAACTTATATTATGCATCTTTTATCTATTCTGATACACCTTATCCATTTTTTTGTTTCAATCTAGGCTTAACTTTTCTTTGCCCTCCATGTTCAGGGGAGTTGCTGCTAGAGCTTTACACCTTTCCAGAGGGGTAGAGAAGCCAAGTGGAAGGGTCACATACATTGTTGTTCTTGAAGGTCTATGTAGGTTCAGTGTTCAGGAACTAAGTACAAGAGGATCATACCATGTTGCCCGTGTTTCACGCCTTGACATGACAAAGACTGGTAAACTTTTCAAATGAAAAACTTGTTTTATTCTCACAATTTTAATCAACAAGCATCATCATAAATCGTAAGTTTATGGCTGCTAGTAGAACCGTATTATTTTTTTCTAGACAACCTTACCATAAGTGCAGTTTCTTCTCATGCTATAACTTTTTTTTAGCTGCTAGCATATCTAGAAAAAGTTCTTTCCTAAATAATTATGTGATTTTTATCTGTTTTGTCATTTCAAACATACTATTTATGAAACTGACTTTTACATCTCTAATATGTTTAGAATTGGAGCAGGCGGAGCAAGACCCAGACCTCATTGCTCTTTCTAGACAATTCAAAGCTACTGCCATGGAACTAATTTCTGTTCTGGAACAGGTAAATAATTTGAGCAGAACTTTGCATATTTTCTTTACTTGTATAAGATTTCAAGTCTTGGTTGGTCCCTGAGTTTACAGAAAAAAAATTGAAAATTCAATGGTAGTAGTGGGTAGTGACAGATTAACTTTTGTGCATCTGGATCCATGTGAGATGGTGAAACATTAATTCTGAGAGAAATATTTTTCTACTGCTTATCAATGCTGCCAGCTGCCTCTTCATGTGATCCATGGTGCCTGTGTTCTATGCTAGTGAAATACTTGAAATTATGATTGACCTTTGACTGCAGAAGCAGAAGACAGTTAGTAGGACAAAGGTGCTTCTTGATACCGTTCCTGTTTATAGGCTAGCTGATATCTTTGTTGCTAGCTTTGAAATAAGCTTTGAGGAGCAGCTTTCCATGCTGGATTCAGTTGACTTGAAAGTTAGACTTTCAAAGGCAACTGAACTTGTGGACAGACACCTGCAGGTGAAGATGCCTTGTAGTTTGTTGTTTAATGATTAATGTTGTAATTGACTTCTGTCATATAAGGTATTCATTGATTTGTTTAATTTTTGCTTGTTTGGCAGTCGATTCTTGTTGCTGAGAAAATAACGCAGAAGGTTGAGGGGCAGTTGTCGAAGTCGCAAAAAGAATTTCTACTGCGCCAGCAGGTTCGCTAATTAAGCTCCAATTATCCATGCCTGAGGGTCTAGAATTTTTGGGATGTTTGTATGTTCTGCACGTTTGCAAATTGCAAGCGAATGTTGGTAGCTTTAGTTTTCAGGTCTGTTTATTTTCAGCATACACTTCTACTTCTGATGTGATGAGCCTGCTAATTTGCAGATGAGGGCTATCAAAGAGGAACTTGGTGATAATGATGATGATGAAGACGACGTGGTTGCATTGGAAAGGAAGATGCAGAACGCAGGAATGCCTGCTAATATTTGGAAGCATGCTCAAAGGGAGTTGAGGTAACCTATCCTGCCATATCCTTCTCTTTTTGCATACGCATGTGCTACTGGAGCTTTTTATATTTAGCCAGCTTTCTTTTACAGGCGCCTACGAAAGATGCAACCTCAGCAACCAGGATACAGTAGCTCTCGAGCTTACTTAGAACTTCTTGCCGACCTTCCTTGGCAAAAGGTCAGTGAAGAAAGGGAGCTCGACCTTAGAGCTGCAAAAGAGAGTCTTGACTGGGATCATTATGGGCTAACAAAAGTTAAGCAGCGGATTATTGAGTATCTGGCTGTTCGTAAGGTTGGTAATTTGACTTGTATCTTACTCGTATGTACGGATCTGGTTAATATAGTTTATGTCTTATGGAGATCTATCAATTTGTTTGCAGCTTAAACCTGATGCCAGGGGTCCAGTGCTGTGTTTTGTGGGGCCACCTGGTGTTGGGAAGACATCTTTGGCTTCCTCCATTGCAAAGGCCCTGAACAGGAAGTTCATAAGAATCTCTCTTGGTGGTGTAAAGGATGAAGCTGATATCAGGGGTCACCGAAGGACATACATTGGAAGCATGCCAGGGAGACTTATTGATGGACTCAAGGTTCAATCCTCTTCTTCCCATTTCTGGAGTAGCTATACAGGCAATAACACTGGGAGAATCAATTAGTTCTGTAATTATGCTTATTTTTAATACCTGTTCTCTCTAAACTATCTGTTCTTCTAACCTACACCTTTTTAGAGATGCTCATCTATCCTACTTATATTCTAATACTCAACAGCTACTTCAAAAATATCTGCTGACTGCTGTCAGTGTTAGGTCCCTCTTTCATTCTATTAAATAATGGTTGGTAGCACAGTTTACAAAGTATCAACTAGAAGCCTAGATATGACCTGGAATATTCAAGATACTATTTGAATAAACATTTTTCAGGCGATGCCATGCTCATATGCTATTGATTAAATAAAAATGCAGAGAGTATCTGTCAGCAACCCAGTGATGCTTCTCGACGAAATTGACAAGACTGGTTCTGATGTACGTGGGGATCCAGCGTCAGCACTACTAGAAGTTCTTGATCCTGAACAGAACAAAACATTCAATGACCAGTATCCTTTCATTTGTCTTTTCGTAATTAGTGAAGTTATGACTTGTCTGTTCATTTTTGAACGAATTAGACACAGTTGTACTTCTAGATAATGTTTGCAATTGTCATGTGTGAGTTATTCGAGCTCATCATGTCTCCATGCCACTTAGTGTGAGGGTTGCAGATTTAGTCAAATAATTACACCACCTGAATGCTCACATAATTTGCCTGTGAGATAGTTTATTTGTGACTTTAATACTCACATAATTCTTTGAGAGTGTGCTGAGATGGCTTATTTGTAAATTCAGTACTCGCTAGAGTCTTTGAGATTGTTCTTTCTTGAACTGTGGTCTTATAGACTAGTGGTCAATACTTGAATTCCTTAATGTGTTCACCAGCTATTTGAATGTTCCGTTCGACCTGTCAAAGGTCATATTTGTTGCAACTGCCAACAGGATGCAACCTATCCCACCTCCTCTCTTAGATAGGATGGAGGTCATTGAGCTACCAGGTTACACACCTGAAGAGAAGCTCAAAATAGCCATGAAACATCTGATACCAAGGGTATTGGAGCAGCATGGCTTGAGTTCGGCGTATCTTCAGATTCCTGAGGTATGTAACAGCTGCAGCTTTCGCTGCACCTTTCCTATTCTGCACTCTTTATACTGTATTGATTTTGTGTTCATAAAAGTAACGAATGCCAAAATGCCTTCATCGCAAACATAATATTCATGCTGCTCCTTTTTTTACTATAAAACATGTAGTGTTTTGATGGCAAAAATAAGGGAGTTTATGGTCACTTGATGGTGACAACTTCAGATGCTATTCTTTGCTTATGTATGGAGAGATGATATTCTATTTTTGGTGATGAAAATATGAGCAATGTAACAGTGTATGTATGGAATGCTTTTGTCCAGTTAATGCTAGAAAATTTTGCTGTATCTTGAGATATCTTTCATTATGTTTAGCTCATTGATCACAAATTGGAAACGTATATTCTACCTTTTTGACATGTTACAACAAATGAACTTCCACTTGACAAATGAACTTCTTGATCGCATGCATCCCTGATTGCATGATTGCCATCATGTGTGTAGGCTATGGTCAAACTGATCATCGAGAGATACACGAGAGAAGCTGGAGTACGTAATCTTGAGCGGAACCTAGCTGCATTGGCCCGAGCAGCTGCTGTCAAGGTTGCAGAGCAAGCTAACACTCTTAGACTTGGCAAGGAAATACAACCAATTACTACGACTCTGCTGGATTCGAGGCTTGCTGATGGTGGTGAAGTTGAAATGGAAGTTATTCCTATGGGCCATGATATATCAAATACTTATGAAAATCCATCTCCTATGATTGTTGATGAAGCTATGCTAGAAAAAGTGCTTGGGGTATGTTATTATCTTTACACATGGTTTAAGTCTAATTTCATGGACAGCTTCAAATTCCTAACCTTCCTTTTGTGTTATTTGAATTTGTACTTGATATTGTGCTACAGCCTCCTAGATTTGATGATAGAGAAGCTGCAGATCGTGTAGCAAGCCCAGGAGTTTCAGTTGGGCTTGTTTGGACTTCATTTGGTGGGGAAGTTCAATTTGTGGAGGCTACAGCCATGGTGGGTAAGGGTGACTTGCACTTGACTGGACAGCTTGGTGATGTTATTAAGGAGTCGGCACAGCTAGCTTTGACATGGGTATGGATCTTCTTATCACTTATCTGCATTGATGAAATCCTACTGCTATATCTGTTTTAACTCTGTTAGCTGAACCTGCGGAATCTTGACAGTATGTTCCTTTGCAAAATACTATTTGTAGGAAACATGAGAAAGTACATTTTGTAATTAGTTTTGTTTATTGGGGTATCTCAAGCGCCATTTTTGTTGTGCAACTACGAAAACAACCTTGACTTTTTACAGGTGAGAGCAAGAGCTGCTGACCTGAACTTGTCACCTACTTCTGATATCAACCTATTGGAGAGCCGTGATATTCACATACATTTTCCTGCTGGTGCTGTACCAAAGGATGGCCCTTCTGCAGGAGTGACATTGGTAACATCACTAGTATCACTTTTTAGTAACAGAAAAGTCAGAGCAGATACTGCTATGACTGGAGAGATGACTCTAAGGGGGCTTGTGTTGCCAGTTGGTGGTGTTAAAGATAAGGTGAGTGGCCATTAATATCGCTTCCTTAGTTTCTTGTTCACTTCAAAACTGTGGAAGTTTTAGCCATTTTCATATGGTACTCTTCTGCTTTATTAACTTCAATCTTTCGTGGAATGCAGGTACTTGCGGCACATCGTTATGGAATCAAGAGAGTAATTTTACCTGAAAGGAACTTGAAGGACTTGACTGAGGTTCCATCACCCATTCTGTCTGGCATGGAGGTATGCGGTTGCATTGTTGCTTGCTTGAGATTGCTCAGGCCTCCTGTTTGTTGTAGTTTCGCCAATGTTGTGTTGATTGTGGATACTAAGTTACTAACACTAACTTGTGTCAAGGTGCATTTTTCTCATACTTGTGTATGTTGTATTACTCTTCGTATGAGTAAGGTAGTTATGGAAGAAGTTTATCATATTCTTCAAACATTCGGTGCTGATTTATATTTATTTTAAGTTTATCATATTCTTCAAACATTCGTTGCTGATTTATATTTATTTTGCTGCTGGCAGATTCTGCTTGTGAAGCGCATCGAGGAAGTACTCGACCACGCTTTCGAAGATGGATGCCCATTGAGATTGCGCTCCAAGTTATAGCACCAACTCAGCGTTTGATATGGGTATTTTCTTTGGTGAATCATCATCATCACGGTACAGGTATCCACGGACGAGCAATGCTGTGAGATAATGATGGCTTAGCTCTCTGGCCACCGCAGGTTCTGGCACGCCCACGTCGGTTAAGATTCACATCTGGATGTGTATACTGATCAGAATTCAGAGCAGTTGGGAGATGTGCAGACACTTCCACTGGGATTCCCTGCCATATTTGTTTATAGAGATTATGCATAGATGGGGTACAAAGCTGGGAGGTCCACTTGTTTGTTACTCTGTTGTTAGTTTGGGTGTATGGAATCTTTTCCAGGCGAAATATAGTTAATACGTGGTTGTGGAACTACTGCGTCGAAGTCGAATTATGCTTGGCGAATTTTACCTTCAAGTGTATATATACCGATGAACTACTTAAAATGAATAAACCGTCCCCCACCTTCGCCATTTCATGACACTCTGTGTTGGCATGTAACCAGAAATTTGTTAATGATGAAGCACAAAAAAAAGGGGGGGGGGGGAGATCTAGTAGAAATGCCGATGTATTAGTATATTAGGGTTTTATTTAGATGTGTAAATTTTTTGGTGTAAAGTATTGTAACACTTTGTATTTGATAATTATTATCCCGTTATGGGTTAATTAGGCTCAAAAGATTCGTCTCGCAAATTATAGACAAACTGTGTAATTAGTTATTTTATTTAGTTACCAACTAAACAGGACCTAGAGGTAAAAATTTCAATGACTACAAACTAACTCACGAAGCTGAAGGCTGATATTGTAGGTCAACCTGATGCATGCCACAGACACAGAGACTATCGAGTGCGCAGGTTTTCTAAGGCAAAATAGCTATTTTGATCCCTTAATAAAAACTTTATTGCAAGATTCAAATTCATCTCTCAACTTTTAAATTACTACATGTGAACTACAATAGTTAGACAGCAATTATCTATATAAGTCCATGTAAGTAAAATGAGATGATGTGGCCATCACTAAATGAGAAAAGAGTGTGTTGCTGTCTACTATTTCGTCTACTGCTCTGGCTCGGTCTCCCATACAAAACAATATCAACTAGAGTAAGTATTAATTATCACATAGACAACTAAACAGACAACAACTGTCTAAACTATTATAAAGTTGTCTATTTAGTTGTATGTCAAATAGACAGCAGCTGTCTAAACTGTTACTCTTATTGGTTGAAATGTGAACATGAAAACCCTGTTTGGCGGGGCTCCATGAGCGGCTCCAAGAGCGGCTCCAGACGGAGCCCTGCCAAACGGTGGTTTTGGCACCAGCTCCAGGTCTGGAGCCCTTGCTGGAGCCCCTCGCGGCTTCCACACGTGAGGAGGAGCCATGAATTGGTGGCTCCACGCGGCTCCGGCCTCCTCTTGCCACCCTTGCCCTCGGGTGGGGCTCGTCGGGGTGCAGCCCGCAGGGCCGAGGTGGCCGGCGGCGGCGCCGGGCGCGGCTTGCGGGGCCAACGTGGGCGGCGACGGGCGCACAGGGCTCAGCCTGAGGGGCCGGGGAGGAGGTGGCCGGCGGCGGCGGCGGGCGCAGCCTGCGGGGCCGACGTGGGCGGCGACGGACGCACAGGAGCAGCCTGAGGGGCCGGGGAGCAGGTGGCCGGCGGCGGCCGCGGGATGTGGGTTACCTTTGCCCTCCCCCTTCTCGTGCACGTTGCGTCTCTCCTCGCGGCCTCTTCGCGCTCTCCTCCACCAGCCTCGCCGACTGCAGGAGGCTGGGCGGTGGCGGGAGCCGAGGCGCAGCAGCACAGGGCCGGGCGGGAGGCCAAGCGGCGACGGGCCACGGCGGCGCTGCGGCACAAGCAAGAGGAGGAAGGGGCGGAGCTGGCGACGCTGCCGCGGCCGAGCCGGACGTGAGGGGTGGAGCTCCTGGCGGCGTCGTGGCCTAGCGGGAGGAGGGGCAGAGCAGCTGGCGCCGCCACAGCCGAGCGGGAGGAGGGGGCGAAGCAGCCGGCGCCGCCGCGGCCGAGCCGGACGAGGTGGGCAGAGGTCCCCGCGGCCGAGCAAGACGAGTGGGCACGGAGGTGCTAGCGGCGCCATAGCCGAGCGGGAGGAGGGGACGGAGTGGGAGTAGGGGAGAGCGAGGGGGAAGGGGATGGAGGTGCCGGCGTTGAGGCATTGGCCTTGTCGGTACCCTGTAGCAGGGATACCCACTCCTACTGCAGCAAGGCAGGACTCGCGTAGTCATCTATAACTACGCCCTAAGGGGCGGAGCAGCCGGGCCCCAGGGGTTCGGCTCTTACCTCACTAGGCCAATGGCCCCGGACCCGTTCCCCGCTCTGGGAACGGGTCCGGTGACGCCACGTGTCCCTGAGGAGGGGAAGCTCCGCGCCAACAGCCGAGGGCTCGGACCCCCCATATGGGTACGGGACCTCCCCGTGTCCGTCCGGACCTCCCACGCGCGTAGAACCAATATACCGCCGGGGCGGGGTCCGGGGGCGCCACGTGTCCCGCAGGCGCAGGCGAGGCGCGAGTTTTCCGCTGGAAGACTCGCCCACCCACCGCATTCAATGCGGGTGGTTGAGGCGTGCTCTGCCGCCGCGGTACACGGGGCAGTTTTTGTTAGGCCTTACTGTAGACCGCATATTATCGAGGTACATAGTGCAGCCGCATGCGCCGCATCCACGCAGAGCCCGTCTGCCGCATTAAATGGATACGACGGCACGACACCCTTTCATCATACCGTCTACGCCGCAAGCTACATAGCCCGTTCAGCTACGCCGCAGGTTACGCCCTGGCACAAGATAGGGCATGGCTATGCCGGACGGAAGATTCCCACGAGCAAAGCAAGGAAATCCAGGAATAAGGTCTCCGTCGCCTGCAACGCCATAATATCTGTACAGTATGTTATTTTATACTACATTGCTGGGCCCATCTGTCGGGGACCCAACGGCTATGTACACTCGTCCCTTGAGATATAAAAGGGAGGAGTACGTAAAGCCAGGCCAAGCGAAGGCAGACACAACACAAGCTCGGATTCACTCCGAACAATCCCGTTCTCAACCTCTTGAGAGCACAAGCAATACAACACACAGTGGACGTAGGGTATTACGCTCCGGCGGCCCGAACCACTCTAAACCTGCTGTGTTCATCGTGTTCTTCCATCTAGATCGGACTAATCCTAGCTACCCCCCGAATACTCACCCTCTGGGTTTAGGAGGGTGCACTACGCCACCCGGCTGTGGGTTTGCACACCACAACATTTGGCGCGCCAGGTAGGGGCAGCTTTAGCTAGTTTTAGTTCATCTCTTGCTCATCTCCATGGTTCGGGTGGTTGAGCACTCCCACCACGACGACGATGTGGAGATGACGGAGGGTGTGGCGTCATCCGCGCCTCTCGCCTTCCTGTGCCAGGGGCAACCGTGCCCGTGGAGCAGCCACCGTCGGCAGCGGCGCGCGCTGCACGTCGGCGAGAGTCAGGGCGCCCGTCAAGGGCCCCCTCACAAGCTGCGAGCGGTGGAGCATTGGCGGTAGCTAGGGAGTTGCTTCGCAACCCTCCAGCCGCTGTAGCCTCGCCAGATACCCTGAGGCAGTGGTGGGACGACGTTGACCGTCTCCTCCATCTGGCTCAGGCCTCGCCCAGTTCTGCAAGGATTGGGCAACGACCTCCGCCTGGCAATGCGGTGGTACCCTACCACCGGTGCCAGGGCGGTGTGTCGGCTTCTGTGCGCTCCCCCACGGTGAGGGGTGCGTGAACAGAAGACCTGCGGGCAGAGCTCAACCACAGGCGTACGGGTGAGGACGCCCGCATCTCCGTGGAAAGGGCGCGAGAACGCCACCTCAACATCGAGGGCCGCAACCTCAACGCCGACTTGGATGCAGCGGCACACAAGCCTCCGGGAAACGCCCGGATACAGGCGGGCACCCCGGTGGCTGGGGTGGGTTGCGCTGCGCTGGCGGATCACCTCCGCGCGGTGGCATGGCCGTCCAAGTTCCGCCCGCACCTGCCGGAGAAGTACAACGGTACCACTAATCCGTCGGAATTCATGCAGGTGTACGTTACCGCCATCACAGCAGCTGGTGGCAACGACGCTGTCATGGCCAGCTACTTTCATGTAGCCTTGACTGGGCCAGCCCGGACTTGGCTCATGAACCTCACTCCGGGGACGATTCAGTCCTAGGAGGAGCTCTATGCGAGGTTCACTACGAACTTCGCCAGTGCGTACCAGCAGCATGGTGTGGAGGCTCACCTCCACGCCGTGACGCAGAAACCCGGAGAGACGCTCTGGGCATTCATCTCGCGCTTCACCAAGGTACAGGGCACCATTCCTCGTATCTCTGACGCATCAATCATTACTACTTTCCATCAGGGGGTACGTGATGAGAAGATGCTCGAGAAACTGGCGACGCACGAGGTGGAAAGCGTTACCATGCTTTTCTCCCTGGCTGACAAGTGTGCTAGGGCCGCTGAGGGCCGCGCATGGCACTTAGCCCCCCAAGATGGAGACGCCAAGGCTGGTGGCTCCGGAGCTACCGTCCAGGGCGGTGGCAAGAAAAAGATGAACAAGAAACGGGGTCGCGAGGAGCCACAAGCCGGCAGTCCGGTCGCTGCAGCAGTGGCACTAGCTGCTGCGGCAGCGGCACCAGCAGTTGCGGCAGCGGCTGGGGGCCAAAATGCGCATGGCAAGCGTCCGCGCCAGCAAGGTGGCAATGGAGGTTCATGCCCAGTTCATCCCATCGCTCGTCACAGCGCCGCTGACTGCCGCGAGATCCTGGAACTCGCGAAGCGGGTCAGTGGGCCGCGTGAGCAGGCCTCCAAGGACGGCTCACCCCCTCCTCGCCAGCGTTCTGGCAAGGAGAAAGCCACCGACAGTGAGGCCGCTGCCTGGGAGAAGGAGCTGGGGTACCTGTTGGCGCTCCTTAAGTATCCATTTTATCCCCTGTTTAACTTTGATAATGGCATGAATTTAATATCAGAATCACTAACCATCCTAACCTCGGCCCAATTATTGGTCGTTTTCGCGTTTGCACATATATTTTGGAGGTACTTCGTTTTTGCAGGTTTTTGACCAATTTTGGAGCATGAAATGGCGAGGCCCACGATCACGCGATGACACGAAGAAAGACAAAGGCCAAAGCCCGAACAAAGGATCGAAGGCTAAGATGATTAGAGGCCCGTTCATGCACATCCACCCTCCAATGAAGCCCAAAGGATAAAGCCCACAAGATAAGATCAAGATACTTCGGGGCTAAGCAAAGTAAAGAGATATTTAAGGAAGGATTTTCTATCCTATCCTTTTCCTCAAAGAAATCTCGAAGATAACGACATCTAATGGGGTGCAATCGTTAAAGACATAAACTCTAGAAGATTCCAGGAGACTTTGGGAGAAAGAAGAACACGAGACGGCGAAGGAATGAGCTAGGCCGGCCGGCCTAGGCCCATTGGGCCGGCCGGCCCTGCCCTTTTTTAGGTCGGTTCGACCTCCCCTTTGACCTAGGGTTTCCTGAGGCTATTTAAAGACCCCTCCCCAAGGTTCACGGAGAGATCAATTCGAGAGACGACGCCAAGGAGCAGAGAAGATAGAGGGACACCTCTCGGAGAGCCGAGGGTCATGCTAGTTGTCTAGGGTTTGCCCTAGCCGACGTGGGAACCTTGCAAGGAAGACCACGTCGGAGTTCTGGAGTTAGGATCATCAAGATCAAGGTAGGGCCCCGGTTGTGATCTTGTGATGTACAATCATTCATGGTGAAGTTATTTGTGATTCCGAATGTTTAGCGACCATGTTCTCTCTTTCGATTTTGTTTTTTTCTTTGGGTTTGCTTCATCCTAGATCTATTATCGAGATAGATCGCTTAGCATGATTTTGTAGTTATGGTGGCTAGAGGTTCATGGCAGAACTACCAAAGGGGGTTCGACTTGCTTCAGGGTACTTTTGTCGAAAGGGGTGGTGTCGTGACAGGACGTTGCCACTAAGTAGGTGGGGTATCGAGGGATCGGATTGGAGCTTTTGAGTTTAAAGATGCTTTTTATTGAGATTCACATCTATCTTACTTCACTACATCTAGCTGGAACTACAACATATGCATGATCTAGGTGATCTAGAGTGGTTATCTCTAACTTTCTCTTGCTACCTTCGGTGTTTGTCGATTTTAATAGATTAGATTCGTTTTACACCACATCAACACAAAGGAATCTCTATGCTAGTAGATTGTTTCTTGTCTCTTTGGTTCCGTGGATTGATAAACCTTGGGGGAATACTCTAAGTGAAAAGCTACACAAAACCGTGCGCTTGCGGTATACAAATCGGGGGCGCTAAGGAGCGTCAACAGTACCAATCCCCCGCTCGGGAGCTGAAGGGCATTTACAGCCACGACAACTCCGACTCTGACAACGAGGAGCGCCGCAAGAAGCTGTACGTAATGTACGGCGGAAGCTGGGAGCTTGTCTCCCGGCGGGACGTGAAGACCCTTCGTCGAGAGGTCCTTTCGGCGAAGCCGGGGGTCCCGAAGGCGGCGCCGCACCACAGGTGGAGGAACGCCACCATCTCCTTCGGGCCATCTGACTGCCCGGAGAACATGGCCGGGGCTGGTGTACTACCTCTAGTCACCGCCCCTGTCATAGCCAACATCAGGTTCTATCACGTGCTAATTGACGGTGGGGCTAGCCTCAACGTCATCAGCTATGCAGCGTTCAAGCAGCTGCAGATCTCGGAGTCCAAGCTGACTCCCTCTCGCCCATTCTCTGGAGTGGGCCCACATACGGTGTTCCCTCTGGGGAGCATCACTCTGCCGGTCACGTTCGGGACCGAGGAGAACTTCCGCACAAAAAGCGTCCAGTTCGATGTTGCGGAGGTGAACCTCCCGTTCAAAGCCATCATTGGCAGGCCGGCTCTCTACCGCTTCATGGCCATTGCCCATTACGGGTATTTGGTCCTGAAGATGCCTTCTCCTATCGGTGTCCTCACTGTACGGGGTGATCGCACCGCTGCCATCGCTGCAGTTGAGAAACTGCATGCTCGGGCAGCAGAGGCTGCACGTTCCGAGGAGGACCCATCCACCTCGTGAGCCAAGGTGCCTGCCAGGGCACATAAGGTTCAACCGTCCGACCCGGACAATGTTCCCGTGAAGACCGTGGAGGTCGGAGCGGATTCCTCCCGGACCACCCGCATCGCGGGGAACCTGGAGGAGAAATAGGAAGATGCGCTCATCACTTTCCTCCGGGCAAATGTGGACGTGTTCACCTGGGAACCGTCACAGATGCTCGGGATCCCAGGGAAGTGATCGAGCACCATCTGAGGATCTACCCTGACGCCACGCTGGTACGCCAGAAACCTCGGAAGCAGTCCTTGGAGCGGCAGAACTTCATCCGTGAAGAAGTCCGCAAGCTGCTACACGCTGGCTTCATCGAGGTGGTCCACCACCCCGAGTGGTTGGCCAACCCGGTCGTCGTCCCAAAGGCCAATGGGAAGCTTCGGATGTGCATCGACTACACCAGCCTCAACAAGGCATGTCCTAGAGACCCCTATCCTCTTCCACGTATCGATCAGATTGTGGACTCCACGTCCGGGTGTGACCTTTTGTCTTTCCTAGATGCTTACTCTGGTTTCCACCGGATTCAGATGTCTAGAGAGGATAGGAAACATACTGCTTTTGTAACAGTGGATAGACTTTATTGCTATATTGTCATGCCATATGGTCTGTGGAATGCCTTACCCACGTTTGTGCGAGCTATGAACAAAACTTTCTGCAATTTAATTAGAGATATAGTTGAGGTGTATGTCGATGACATCGTAGTCAAGACTAAGGTAGGGTCAACACTAGTTGAGGACCTGTCCCTCGTCTTCGACCGACTGCGAGCCATGCGCACGAAGCTGAATCCTGAGAAGTGCATTTTCGGCGTCTCGGCAGGGAAGCTGCTGGGTTTCCTGGTCTCACATCGAGGCATCGAGGCAAACCCAGCCAAGATCGAGGCGATCGAGGCGATGAGGCCTCCTGGCCGCATCAAGGACGTCCAGAAGCTTAGTGGATCTCTGGCCGCTCTTAGCCGCTTCATTTCGAGGCTGGTTGAGTGGGCCCTCCCCTTCTTCAAGCTATTGAGGAGGTCTGGTCCATTCTCTTGGAGTGAAGAGGCTGAACAAGCCTTCCAGGAACTGAAGCAGCACCTCACCTCACTACCAGTATTGGTGGCTCCAGAGCTAGGTGAGACGCTATTTTTGTATCTGGCTGCGTCTGCAGAGGCGGTCACCATGGTGCTGGTGGCCGAGAGGACGGAGCAAGCTCGCCAGGGGGACACCAGGGTCCCCCCGGTCAAGGATGGTGAGCCGGACTACGGACATGGGGGTCCGGCAGCCACTCCTATGTCTGAAGGTCCGGACCCCGGACAAGGGGTCCGGAGGAGCTTCGACCCAATGGGAACCCAGAACCGCTGGGGGCCCAAGGACCTGACGTGGTGGACAAGGGCGAGCCGGACCCGGTGGCCAGGGTCTGGACCATCCAGAAGCCAGTCTACTATGTCAGCGAAGTCCTCCACGAGGCAAAGGGCAGGTATCTTGAGACGCATAAGCTTATTTATGCCATACTTATTGCATCCAGGAATCTGCGCCACTATTTTCAGGCACACAGAGTTGTCGTAGTGACCTCTTATCCACTGAGAGCGATCCTGCACAACTCCAATGCCACGGGCAACATCGCCAAGTGGGCAGCAGAGTTGGCTGAGTTCCAGCTGGACTTCCAGCCCCGCCATGCAGTCAAAAGCCAAATCCTGGCTGATTTCATAGCAGAATGGACTCCTTCCCCAAGCAATTCTGGGGGTCCGGACCTCAATGCCGGACCCCCGAAGACGGAAGTCAGGACACCAGTCTTCACCGAGCCCCACGGGACACTCTTCTTCGACGGGTCCGTCCGCAAGCAGTGGGCTGGAGCTGGTGTGGTCCTCATCGACCCAAACGGAGATCGACTAAAGTACATGGTGCACCTTGAGTTCAAGGCCACCAACAACATGGCAGAGTACGAAGCTTTGATCTTTGGCCTGACAGAAGCTCTGTCTCTGGGGTCCGGCAGCTCCTGGTGAAGGGAGATTCTCAGCTAATCATCAAGCAGGTCCGGGGGGATTGCAGCTGCAACAATCCCCAGCTCGCGGCATACCTCATTCACGTGAGGAAGCTCGAGAAGGACTTCGACGCCTTGGAACTGCAACATGTTCCCCGCGAATTCAACTCAGCAGCAGATGATCTCTCCGCGAGAGCATCTACCTGGGCACCCGTGCCCGAGGGCGTCTTCGAAAGACGGTTGCTGAGACCTACCGCCCAGCCTGCCGAACTGGGTGAAGGGGATCAACCTAGCACCTCGAAGCTAGCGGTCCCGGCGGCATTCCATCTGTGGTGCCCGCCCAGGGTTGTGTGCGCTGTTGAGGACCCTGGAGACCTCATAGAGCCACTCCCACCTGCTCAGGGAGGTCCCGATGCATGGATCTCCGAGATCCGGGACTACCTGAAAGACAATATCCTTCCTGATGATGATGTGTCCGCTGAGCGCATAGTACGATTGGCTAAACGCTACGCGGTGGTAGAAGGGGATCTCTACCGCCGTGGCACCAATGGTATCCTCATGCGGTGCATTTCCCAGGAAGAGGGCCGCGAGTTGCTCTCGGAGATCCATGGAGGCGAGTGTGGAAGTCATTCCTCATCTCGCACGCTTGTTGGTAAGGCCTTTCGGTATGGCTTCTACTGGCCGACAGCACTCCAGGATGCACCTGAGCTGGTAAGGTCCTGCAAAGCATGCCAGTTGCATGCAAAGCAAATACACACAAATGGCCGGAGGTTACCCCTGTGGTGAACATCACCAAAAAATCAGCAGTCGCATTCCTCAAGTCTATTGTGTGCAGATTTGGGGTCCCAAGCCGCATCATCGCGGACAACGGGACCCAATTCATAAGCAGACTCTTCCAAGAGTACTGCGAGGACATCGGCATCCAGCTATGCTTTGCGTCTGTGGCACATCCCCGCAGCAATGGACAGGTCGAGAGAGCGAATGCAGAGGTCCTTAGGGGACTCAAGACCCGCACCTATAACTGCTTGAAGAAGCATGGTGCAAAATGGGTTGATGAGCTTCCATGCGTGCTATGGGGCAACCGGACCACACCCAGCCGAGCCACCGGGGAGACCCCATTCTTCCTAGTCTACGGGGCTGAAGCATGCCTTCCCCCGGAAGTTCACCTGAGCTCACCACGGGTCCAGGATTTTGATGAATCCATGCAGGAACAACTGCGGCATGACGATGTGGACTTCGTTGACGAACGAAGGTGGCGAGAAGCAATCCGAAATGCACGCTAC
This sequence comes from Panicum virgatum, assembly GCF_016808335.1. Classification (NCBI taxonomy): domain Eukaryota; kingdom Viridiplantae; phylum Streptophyta; class Magnoliopsida; order Poales; family Poaceae; genus Panicum; species Panicum virgatum. The sequence continues at coordinate 53,564,769 of NC_053137.1, read as the reverse complement.
AACCAGGCGCTCAGGCGTTATCATCAACGGTTTGTACACAGTAGGGAGCTCCGGGAAGAGGACCTCGTCCTAAGGCGGATCCTGAACCGAGCAGGGCTCCACAAACTCTCCCCAGCTGGGAGGGTCCCTTCAAGGTTACAGAAGTCTGCCGACCCAGATGCGTTCGCCTTGCCACAGAAGAAGGGGTACCGCTACCCAACCCATGGAACATAGAGCATCTGCGTAAGTTATATGCTTAGACAGAGCAGGAAATGAAATTTTTCTTTGTAATAAGATAGGATCAGCGTGCGGCCCAGAGCGGTGGGGCCCATCCTCGTAAACCCGGCCTCTGGCATCCATCGCACCATCGGCTAGCATTAACGCGCGGCCCAGAGCGGTAGAGGTCCGCCCTCATAAACCCGGCCTCTGGCATCCATCGCGCAAGCCATGTATATCAAGTCGCGAAGGAAAATTTTGGTCCCAGTTCTGTCTTTGTGTCAAAATTTTATTTCGCATTTCGATTCTCGAGCTTTTCCCTTTCTAACCCCCGCGTGGACTTCCACTCTTGTCGCTACAGCTAAGATCTGTATTGAGTTGCCGGACTGCCGTACAGGTCCGGACCCCCTTGCTGTTGGGAGATGGGTCTGGACCCCTAGGGACCTGCTCTGGAGAGGGGTGCTTGTTTCCTGGGGTGGTCCGTACCCAAAGCCTACATGCTCCACCACCCTGTAACGAGTGCTCTAGTACCCGAGGCTGGGTAATTAGGGGCCCGGACCTCGTTCTAGCTCAAGGGTTGGCTTCCTAAGTCCTACACGACAGGTCCAGCTCCATATCTCAAAGGATCGAGAACGACAGAATGGCCTCACCCACTGCTAGGGAGGGGTCCGGAACGTCGGAGCCAGGTCCGGTAAAGTCGTGCTTGTTTCCTGGAGTGGTCCGGAGCCCTGTGAAGCGGCTTAGCCTGGTTCTATACCCTAAGCCTACACACTCCACCACACTGTAACAAGCATCGTGCTGCCTGGACCTGTGTATCCGGAGCTCTGGACCTCATACTAGCTTGGGGGCCGGTTAAGAATAGGTCACGCGGGCCTGCTACTAAGCTTTGACTTTGAGTGGTATGAAGGTTAAGCCTTGACTAGTGGTAGCTAGCCTCAAACCATTAAGCTTACCTACCAGGGGGCCCCGGCATCCGCTTTCAGGCTTCATGCATATCGAGGTCCAGTCTCGGTGGTAGACAGACTCAAACAACTGAGCCTGTCTCCCAGGGGGCCCGGAACGTTCGCTTTGAGCCAGATACCAAGGATCGATTCTGCATGCGTCAAACAGCTAAGTTGCAGTATCATTACTACCATCACAACGTGTTTGATTTTCCTCTCTATAGTTTTTTCTGATATTCAGGGAATAAGTCGTTGGTTTGACTTACAATCTGTGCTACACCTATGCCCAAGAACACTTGTTCAACCTCATAGGGGGGGTCTGGAGCGCCTTCTTGGCTCGGATGGCAGATAGGTTCTAACAACTGAACCTATCTACCAGGGGGCCAGGGCGCCGGGGTGCTGCATACCATAAACCAGAGCAACTGACAAATAGCTAAGTTGAAATTTCTTCTATTAAAATTTCAACAAGTACAATGTTTTTACATAATACAAAAAACAAAAGTTCTACTACTGTGATGGTCCAGCTCAGGAATCTGCAGGCTCCCGCTTGAAATAAGCAGCTACAAAGTTGACGACCTCCTGCACGCTTTCCTAAGCGGAGGCTTCCGTCTCCGCCACTGGACCATCGACGACGGGGGCTAGCGAGAAGGCAGGGTCGTGGCTCCGGAGGTAGGTCAAAATGTACTCCGCCACCATCTGGCATAGCTCACGGCCCTCGGCTTCAAGGTGGCCAACGAGGATCTGCTCCAGGCGCCGGAGTCTCTCTGAAGCAGAGTCCAGCACCGGGAGGGCATCAACAATTGAAGCTAGCGGCTCCGCCACTTGGACTGGACTCATTCCAAGTGGCACCAGAGCTGAGCTTGCTTCGCCCGCCCAGTCGATGATTCGCTTGGCCCCCATGCGCTGGTCCTCCTACAGCTTCCGGGCTGCCTCCTGGACCGCCTCCTGCACCTGGGCATCCAGTGCCGCCTGAGCGGTCTCCAGCTGGCGGGTCTTCTCCTGGAGCGAGGCCTTCTTCTGCGCCGCTGACTCCTTCAGGGTCTTAAGAGACTCGCGTTGGCGCGCATGGGCCTGCTCCATCTTGGTGGTCAGAGATTCCTGCCATGCAAGGGACTTCCTCTCCTCCTCAAGGTCCATCTCGGCAACAGCCTGCTGGCTGGTGGTCTCCTGCAGCTCCTTGCGCCATCGATGCAGAGACTCGGAGAGTTTGGCAAGCTCCTACTTGCGGACCTCGAGTCCCTGGCTTCGAGACTCGAGCTCGGATTTCGGTCGAACACCTTTCGGAGCCCTTTCCTGTAGGACTCAAGGTCGGCCTCAAGCTCGGATCGGGCGGCGGCGGCACGGGAGGCCTTGGCCTTCGTGCGCTCCTCCAGGCGGATGTGCCAGTCGCCGAGGCGCTGACGCTCGCTCTCTAGAGCTGCCCACTCCCCCCGGAATGCTGCCTCGGCGGCAGAGGTCGCCTCTTCTATCGTTCGCTGAAGGTTGGGAGCTGGGGGTGGGGACATCTGGCACAGACATCGGGACCTCGGGTACCGAGGTGCTCGCCGTTGCTTTGCCCGCTGCCGCTGTGCTCGCCGCCGCCACGCCTGGTGTCGGCGCGTCTGCCGCCATAGCCGGGACCTCGGGGGCCACCGCATCAGGCGTTGCTGCGCCTGGCACTGGCGCATCTGCCGCCGCCGTGTTGGGCACCATCGGGTTAGTGGAGGTCGCCGCACCCGAGGTTCCCACATCCGCCGTCGCTTCCGCCATTGCCGCCGAGGCACCGGTCGCCTGGACCCCCGCTGACAAGCCAGCGGCGGCGGAAGAGCTGCTTGGGCGAAAGGCCCTGGCGAACAAAGAGAAGAAGCTCTTCAGCAAAAAGCGAAGCATCGGGAATAAAAGCAGTGAACGGAAGAACACTTACCCCGAACCGCCGGGCTTCCAGCATCCACGGAGGCTGGGCGACCGTTGCTGCCCTTGTGGTGGCGGTGGTGGTGGAGGTTGTTGCTGCTGCTGCCGCCGAGGAGAGGCATGATCCGTCGGCGGTGGTGGCGGCAAAGCTATTGCAGGGGTCCCGCATGAGCCGGGGGCCCAGGAGCTACCCTGGCCCGCGTCATCAACGGCCCTCTGACGCTTTGCGGCGGGCTCCTCAGCGGCCCTGTCGCTATGGTGCAACCTGCGCCGGCTCGCCTCCTCCGGCGATGCGCCGGAGCTGCTTCGGGCCTGGCTGGGACCGCTCGCGGTGGAGCTACTAGCCACGGCCTGCTTGCCCTTGGCAGAAGGGCCAGACCCCGCGGCGCTCGGCACGGCCTGTTCCTCGAACGCACCGGGGATCCGGATCCCACGGTCCGGGTCGCCCCCTGATTGGCGCGGTGCTAGCCCACCATCGTCGAGGGTCGGCAGAGTAGCCAGCACCGCAGTCCTCAGGCTTGAGTCCTCGCAGAGAGGAACGACACCCTGAGGAAGGATCAGGTGCTCCGGGACGAAGATCTCCCCCGTCACCGCCCGCACCACGACCTCCAGGCCTTCCTGGGTCAGATCACTGTCCACCCCGCGATGGGTCCTGCTGCAGTCTTGGGGCCCGGTGAAGCTTCAGGCAGGACGTGGCCGCCGCTTCAGAGGGGCGATCCAGCACTACAGGTAGTCCCCGAGCACGTGCAGTGAGGTAAGGCTGCCCTCCGCCGGCGTCTTGATCTTGTTTAGCACGGGGTCAAACGCCGGCGGCAGGGACGGCTTGGCCCTCCAGGACTGGCGGTCGGAGGCGGGTCCCTCGGTCGGCATGGCGAGGCGCTCGTTGTCTTCGGTGGTGGCGATCACCCACTGCTTGCGCCAATCCTCCCACTTTCCGCCAGTAAGCCCGGGGATGTAGGGCGTCTACAGATCGCTCCTTGTCTGGAAGTAGTACGCCCCCACTTCATCCTTGCTCTTCCCGGACTTCACCAGGACGAAGAAGTTGTCCCAGAACAGTCCAAATAATACCGATCAAGTGCACTAATCAACCATTTAAACTTAATCCGCCGCTATTGCACTCCACCAGTACACCCAGACTGCCTGCTATAACTAGGATCGATTACACGGGAACTCTCGCCAAAAGACGAGCACAGGTGATTACAAGCAACAAAAGTTTTCAAACTTAACTTACATCCAGAATTAAACAAAAGTCTCCAAATTAATTTACAATAAATTTTTACAAGCCAGGGTTACATTTCGTATACAGAGTTCAAACGCAGCGGAAAATACAACCAGTTCGAAACAAGCTTCAAAATACAGTACGGTAGATAACGTCGATGACAAAAGAAGAGCTTCACATCTTGCCCACTGATGTGAGGCTCACCTGCCCGCACTTCACGGAGAAGACGGGACCCACTCGACCGTCCAACCTGGAGGAAGAGGCTGACCAATCCAGGATGCACAGATCTCCTCGAAGTCTTCCGGAAAACAGCCTGCTCAGAAGGGTTACATTCAAACACTGAGTACTCTAATACTCAGTAAGGCTTACCCGACTATTACTATATACTTAGCCAACACCTAAATATGCAAGGCTTTTGGCTCTGGAGTTCTTTTGCTGAAAAGCCACTAGCACTGGAGCCTTACTTTCAATATTTTATCTCCAATTAGTTTGATAAATAACACTAGATTTGCCTGAATAGCTAATACACACATGGATGATCATATTATCTTTTTAAGAACATAACCATACATCCACCTTTCATTTTTCTGTCCTTTCAATCCTTACTATGATGCGACACATTGACCAAGGCTCTCATATCCGCGAGTCACGGCGAATCGATCCGATTTAACCTTGCAAGGTGGACCTAACTCACACGCCCAGTGCTACCCCGTCGAGTCACACCACGCAACTGTTCCCATGATTACCCCAAAGTCTGAATCAAGCCCGCAAACACCCGGTTGATGAGCCCCGCACGTGCGAACACCCGGTGAACCCGTGGATGACTTCACCATCCGTCATCCCTACCCAGCACCGCAGGTCGAGACTCAGATTCCGACGCAATTTAGGTAATTAGCTTACCGGTTTCGACTACCTCCTACTTTCGGCATGTGGTTAGTACTGTTCAATCCTCAGTCAAAGGGCCAACAACAGAACGGTCCTCAATCGACATAGGCGGAGACTCAACTTTCCTTTAACCCATAATCATGTCCAACTTTCCTCCGCCCGGTCTCCATTTTCTTTCCTCATTAATTCATTCTCTAGTAACATTTCCATAAGTAACAAGACCTATATCTCGCGAGTGACAGAAAATCACTCGACTTTTACCGAGTTCCTACTTAGCAAAGCATTTCTAACGACACCTGCATACTAGTAAAAACTCATAGGTACCTAGGGAGAAACATGCATACTAGGGTTCCATACAACTCCTAACTACGTAAATGCACAATACTTAAATAATAATATTGAATACTGAAATTAGGGGTTATGCTCCGGGGCTTGCCTTGCAGGTCAGCAGGATTAGTGGCTTCTTCGGGAGCTGGATCAACGTCTTCTCCTAGCTGCGGTTGTCCTGCGGAAGGCTCCTGGACCGGCTAGGCAATCAGCTCGTAGGCGACTTCGGGTTCAGCGTCTATACGAATAAAATATGCCATGCATGAGACTCATGAAATGATGCAATGCACTACACACAATGAAATGCATGGACCAAACTCCAAAAGCGTCTACGGAGCAACCTCACAACTAGGTTTACGACGGAAATGGTTTAGAACTGATGTACATGCTTTGATTCTAATGCATTTTAGCCTGAAGTGTTTCCTATCAAGCAAAAGTTACTAAACTCGCTTCGAAGTATTAAAATACAGCCCTAGAACAATATGGATCAAAATAACCATGGGCTTGTTTTGTTGCAAAAACACATGCATGAAAGAATTAATTACAACAATTATAAAAGAAAGGAGCCTAGCTAGGAACAAATTAAAAGAAAGTACCTAACTTGCAGATATGATCAAGTCACAAGAATTTATCAGAATAACATGATTTTGATAAAGCATGCCACACAATTTTTCCAACATTTATTGATGAAAGAAAGCATTTATTTTAACCCTAACAAGTTAAACTAAACACAATTAGATTTACACAAAAGTGCACATCACCTGCACCTGAAATTTTTACAGTGGATTACACATACAAAGATTAGGCCACTGCATATATTTCATGATTTTTGTACAAACAGAACAACCGATATTAAATAAACTAGCTTAAACACAACCCAAAATTTTAACAGGGGAAAAAATGACATTTCACAGCATGAGTATTTTTCCTCTGAAGATCTTGATTTTAGAAACCTAACAAAATTTAGTTTGCATTTTTCGCATTTTTCTATATTTTTCTACACATTTTCAAAGTTTTCATCCGAAATAAATAATAATAAAAAGAAAACCCTAAAGGGGCTGACAGCCGGGCCCCACATGTAAGTGGGAGCCCAGCTCCCAGCACCCCTGCTCCATGCCATGGCCGTAGCCATGGCCACGGGCGCACCGCAGCGGCGGCGTTCCCGCCGGCGGGGGCCGGCCGGCGGCGCTGCGGCGCGGGCCCACGGCCAGGACGGGCAGGCGGCCCCGGGGCGCGCGGCGCGCAGAGCGCCCGCGGCGGCGAACCGGCGGCGGCAAGGCCGGAATCGAAAGGGAAAAGGCTCGGGGAGCATGGATGGGTCGCAAGGAAGATCACCGGGGGCTTGATTTGAGTGGAGGGAGGCTGGAAGGTGGAGCTCGACTGGAGGGGGCGGAGCTCGGGCGGCAACAATGGCGGCCGCGGCGGCGCAAGGCCAAATCGGCCGAGAAGAGGGTCGGTCGGGCTCGGGGAAGGGACGGAGGACACGCAGGGTGAGGTGGGCGGCTTGGGGCGCGGGGGAGCAATGCACGGCGGCGAGGGGTGGCCGGAATCAACCGGTGCAGCGAGCGGTGGGGCTAGGGCTGCCCTGCTCCGCTTGGTTGCTCTGCGCTATCGCGAGGGAGATGAATGGAGAGGCAAAATCGAACTTGGCCCGAGCATCCGCAGCACAAGGCTTAAGTGGCGGCAGGACTCAGCGGCGTAGCGACGCGTGGCGTCACCGGTTCTGCATGCCGCCGCTCAAGCAACAGGGGAGCTCAGGAACCAAATTCAATTGATTTTGACCCGATTTTGACCATTTGAAACTCAAATTTTTATATTGGAGCTTGAAATTTGGCCAAACTAGAAGTTGCAAAGGACAAGATAATCTACAACTTTGTTTTTGGGCACAACTTGATTTGAAGCTCGGATTAGAGAGAAAAACGGGATTGAACTTAGCTACGTGGAAAACACTATGCAACTTGATTAGCGCTAATGAAATTGCTTATGCCTTAATTCGCGATTAAGCATGATATTAGCACCAAAATTAACACTGGGGTGTTACAGCCCTTCCCCCTTAAAAGAATTTCGTCCCGAGATTCACGCACGATAGAAACGTATAAGGTGAGATGGTTCAAGTGTGAAGTACCTTGATGAACGTTTAAAAAGTCTGGGTACTTGAATCTCAAAAATTCCTCTTGCTCCCAAGTAGCTTCATCTTTGGAGTGATTACTCCATTGAACTTTGTAGAATCGGTTAGTTGTGCGACGAGTAACTCGATCCTTGCAATCAATAATCTTGATAGGATGCTCAGGATAAGTGAGATCAGACTCTAATTGAATTGAGTCACTATCAATAGCTTCAGTTGGAATTCTCAAACACTTCTTCAGTTGTGACACATGGAAAATGTTATGAATTGCCGAAAATTTTGCTGGAAGATTCAACCGGTAAGCTACAGGACCACATCTCTCCACAATTGGGTATGGACCAATGTAGCGGGGAGCTAGTTTTTCTTTTATTCCAAATCTTTGCACGCCTTTCCAAGGTGATACTTTTAAGAATACATGGTCACCAACTTTAAAGACGAGTGGATTAGTCCTTCTGTCCGCGTAGCTCTTCTGCCGAGACTGCGCGATTTTCAAATTTTCTTGAATAAGACGGACTTGTTCTTCGGCTTCTTGAACCACATCGGGTCCAAAGATAGTTCTTTCACCCGCTTCAGACCAATTCAAAGGTGTTCGACATCGACGACCGTATAATGCTTCAAATGGTTCCATTTTGATGCTCACTTGATAGCTATTGTTATAAGAAAATTCCGCTAATGGAAGACATTGATCCCATTTATATGGATAGGCTAAAACACAAGCACGGAGCATATCTTCTAAAATCTGATTGATTCTCTCCGTTTGGCCATCTGTTTGAGGGTGGTAAGCAGAGCTGCGAATCACACGAGTTCCTAAGCAAGTATGCAATTGTTCCCAAAAGCGAGCAGTGAATTGGCTTCCACGATCAGAGATGAGAGTCTTGGGTATACCATGCAGGCATAAGATACGCTCAACGTATAACTCAGCATATCTTTTTGTGGAATAACAAGTACTGACTGGAATAAAATGTGCTGACTTGGTTAGTCTATCAACCACAGCCCAATTCGAGTCGTAAACTTTTTGGGTCCGAGGTAACCCAACTATAAAATCCATACTAATATCTTCCCATTTCCATTCAGGAATACTCAAAGGCTACAGAGTTCCTGCTGGCCTGAGATGACTAGCTTTAACTCTGCGACAGATGTCACATTCGGACACATATTTAGCGACCTCTCTTTTCATCTGGGTCCACCAAAATCGTTGTTTCAGGTCCTGGTACATCTTGTTGCTACCAGGATGGATAGATAGTTGGGAAGTATGAGCTTCATCAAGAATTTGCTTTTGGAGTTCCAAATCCTTAGGTACCACTATTCGGTTCTTAAACCATAACACATTCTCACTATCTTGGTGGAAACAGTTTACTTTCGGATCTCCTTCTGATAATCTTCTCTGAATTTCCTTTACTCCTTTATCTTTCTTTTGTGCTTCGATGATCAGATCACGAAGAGTAGGAGTAAGTTCTAGATGAGCCAATGTGCCATGGGGTACAATGCTCAAGTTCAGCTTTTCCATCTCAAAATAGAGAGACTCACTTAGGGGTATAGCAGAGAGGCAATGACAGTGAGCCTTGAGACTTAACGCATCTGCAACCACATTTGCTTTTCCTGGGTGGTAGTGTACTTCGAGTTCATAATCCTTAATCAACTCGAGCCATCGTCTTTGATGCATGTTCAGATCCGCTTGGGTGAAAAGATATTTGAGGCTCTTGTGATCTGTATAAATGTTACACTTCGTGCCCAGAAGATAATGTCGCCAGATCTTCAAAGCATGGACTATAGCTGCTAATTCAAGATCATGTGTGGGATAGTTCTCTTCGTGATGCTTGAGTAATCGAGAAGCATAAGCAATCACCCGATTCTCTTGCATCAGAACACAGCCAATTCCGGTGCCCGAAGCATCACAATAGACATCGAATGGCTTTGTAGTATCTGGTTGAGCTAAGATTGGTGCCGAAGTAAGTAGAGTTCTTAACTTCCGGAAAGCTGCCTCACATTGGTCACTCCAATAGAATTTGGTACCTTTCTTGAGAAGTTCAGTAATAGGTTTAGCAATTCTAGAAAATTCCGGTATGAACCGACGATAATAACCCATTAAACCTAAGAAACTTCGGATTTCAGCCACTGAGGTTGGAGCCTTCCAGTTCAGTACATCCCGTACTTTACTGGGATCAACAGAGATACCCTCAGTCGTGATAACATGACCTAGAAATGGAACTTTCTTTAGCCAAAATTCGCACTTGCTGAGTTTAGCATATAGCTGATGTTCCCTGAGACGCTGGAGTACTATATGGAGATGCTGAGCATGTTCTTCCTCCGTCTTGGAATAGATTACGATATCATCAATGAATACCACGACGAATTTATCTAGCTCTGGCATGAATATCGAATTCATGAGATACATGAAGTAGGCTGGAGCATTGGTTAATCCAAAGGACATGACCAAATACTCATAAAGACCATAACGAGTGGAGAATGTTGTTTTTGGTATATCTGATGGCCGGATTTTGATTTGATGATAACCAGATCGAAGATCTATTTTCGAGAAGAACTTGGCACCGGCTAATTGATCAAAGAGAATATCAATGCGAGGAAGAGGATATTTGTTTTTGATGGTGACCACATTCAAAGGTCGATAGTCCACACACAATCTTAACCCATGACCTTTCTTTTTCACGAACAAGGCTGGACAACCCCATGGTGAAGTACTGGTTCGGATAAAACCCTTATTTAATAATTCTTGCAATTGGATTTCTAATTCAGCCAACTCACTAGGAGTCATTCTATATGGTTGCCAAGATATAGGTGCTGTACCAGGCTGTAGTTCAATCATGAACTCCACATCTTGATCAGGAGGCATACCTGGTAATTCTTCTGGAAACACATCAAGATACTCACTGACCACCGGAATTTTTGCTATACTTTTTCCTTTAAGGTGATAGATTGCATTGATGGGTAGTTCATGCTTAGAAAGACGAATACCCAAAATACCTTGTGTGGAAGAGTTGATTCGGACGATGCGAGATGAAGTATCAAGGGTAACACAATGTTCTTCCATCCAATTCATTCCAAGAATGATATCTATTCCTTGGTTTGGAAGAACAATGAGATCGGTCTGGAAAATATTCCCACCTAGGTCAAGGGATACACTCGGAACACATTGACCGGCTTTTAACGGTGACCCGGTGCATGAATAATATATGGTCTTTTCATGTGTGTTACTTGTAAGTTGAGCTGTGCTACACATGCTTCGCTGATAAATGTATGAGATGCTCCGGAATCAAATAACACAACAACAGGGCGCTGGTTAACGGAAAACATACCCGTCATTACTTGAGTGCCCTCCGTAACATCCTCCAGTGTAGTGTAGTTCACGCGACCGGTCTTTGCAGGTACAGTCTTCTTCTTATTATCTTGGGTACTAGAAGTTGAAATTGGTGTAGGAGGCTGATAATTGACTTGTCTACGTGGCATGGGACAATCACGTGCAAAATGCCCTGGAAGCTCGCAGTTATAACAAGGATAGTTGCTGGGGCATACAAACTGCGAAGCCGGAGGTCTCTGCCCTTGCTGTGGCGCTGAGAGACGTGGTACCCACGGCTGCTGCTGTGGCGGCCTAGCGACCCAACGGCCCTGCTGCGTTGGATGACTTGGAGCCCGCTGACTTCCTGTCTGTACTAGCTTGTACCTTTGGGGCGCACTGCTGGAAGATCCAACAGGTGCCTTCCTCTTTTTATCGGCCTTATGAGCTAAGGTAGCATCTTCTTGAGTAATAGCCTTATTAACCAGTTCTGTAAAGTTGGCACAAGTAGTTAGGGCCAGTTTGTCTTGCAGTTTGGTGTTCAGTCCCCTCCTGAAGCAATCCTGCCTCTTTTCATCATTATCCACATGAAAACCGCCATACTGAGCTAACTGGTTGAAGGTTTGAGCATATTGAAGAACGGTGTGAGTTCCCTGCTTTAGTGCTAGAAATTCCGCCATCTTTCTCCTCATTAAACTAGTAGGGATGTGGTGTTCTTTGAAAGCTGCCACAAACTCATCCCACGTGAGACGCGCACCAGCGGGGAGTAGAGACTTGTGATTAACCCACCATATCTTCGCTGGGCCTCTCAGCTGTTGCGCTGCAAAGGTGGCCTTGTCTACTTCTGTGCAATTGAGGATACTGAACTTGTCCTTAATGGTGCGAATCCATGCATCAGCTTCAAGGGGATCATCTGCCTTGTGGAACAGAGGTGGTTGGGTGGCCAGAAAACCGACATAGTCAGTTTCTGCTGGTAGTGCTTGTCGACCCCTGCCGGCATTGTTTTGCACCAATTGCCTCATCAATTTAGTCTGCTCTTTGTGGTCAACGATAAGGGCCGCAATAGCCTGAGCCAAGGAAGGAGGTGGCAGTGGCTGTACTCCTTGACCCCTGATTCCATGGTTAGCAGCATTGTTATCGCCCATCTGTAAAAGCACCATCCCTTGGTTAGCCATTTCGCTAGTATGAATAATCCATGCAACATAAAGAATGTGCATAACTAATATGAACACATGGCATGAATCATTTCCCTCGCGAGATGGTTCACCGAGAAAAATAAAATTGCTTGCCTCAGCCACTTGGTAACTTGGCTAACTACAACTTTGTAGTTTAAGGTTGCACAGACTCCGCTCTGAAGTAACTCTAAAGTAGGTGGTACTGAACATTGCTCAAACAGAATTTCGGATTCACCGACGTCCAATGCACAACTCATCACTGGAGTTCCACAATTTTTTTAGGTACCAGCAGAATAAATTTTTGTACAACAACATAAATAAATTTTTAAAGAAGCGCAACAGTTAACAACGAGACGAGCAACCAACTCAAATATGCCAGATACATGCACGTTCTATCGTTTCTCCCCCAAGCAAGTACCAAAATATGGTATACGAAAACGACTAGTGGCACAATTACGCACTCTCCCTATATATATTAGTCGTTCCTATGATCAAGGATTTTATAACGCGCTTAACGAAGTTAGTGTTCCTGCAGACAACCAAGACAACAAGAGAGATATAATTATCCATTTCTGGACCCTTCGTGCCAGCACACACGAACGGCCCCCATATGTCCTATGCCGCACGGGTAACACATATGAAGTTTCCCACATATTCACCCATACATTACCGTCCACTATAGAGATGGCACCCAAACGTTCGACGCTGAATGGGCAGCGTTGCATACGTCATAACAACGTATTCACTTCCCGTACACTCGCCTTACGGAACATCTAAGGGTAGACGTGTCCCAAGGTTCACGGTCACGGCCAACCGCATGACAGGTTTACATCTCGTAACATTGACTTACGAGATGGTCGTGATCACAATCACACGGTAAGAAATCCGCACTCCATATCAGACGGCAGATAGTGACAGGCTCGTTTGAATTGAGCCTTATCACCTCATCGTATGCTCATCATACGGGACCCGCGCACGTATGAAACACATGGGCTATTCTAAGAACTATCAGAATACTCACCTTGCTTACCTCAGCGTAGGTGTGTCGTTACAGAATAATAGTTGTGCACAAAAGTAAGGTTTAACGAGAAGTAAATGCTGGAAGTGCTGGAATGAATAGATATTTAGATGCCTCCTAGGCATACGAACTATCCATCCTATTCCTTAGCGCATCTAGCATCAACTTTTCGAAAAACCCAAAAGTTTTGCAGTTAAGCACTCAAGTAATCACCCCCCAGTGCAATTAGCTCTGATACCAGCTGTCACAGAACAGTCCAAATAATATAAATCAAGTGCACTAATCAACCATTTAAACTTAATCCACCACTACTGCACTCCACCAGTACACCCAGACTGCCTGCTATAACCAGGATCGATTACACGGGAACTCTCGCCAAAAGACGAGCACAGGTGATTACAAGCAACAAAAGTTTTCAAACTTAACTTCAAACCAGAATTAAACAAAAGTCTCCAAATTAATTTACAATAAATTTTTACAAGCCAGGGTTACATTTCGTATACAGAGTTCAAACGCAGCGGAAAATACAACCAGTTTGAAACAAGCTTCAAAATACAGTACGGTAGATAACGTCGATGACAAAAGAAGAGCTTCACATCTTGCCCACTGATGTGAGGCTCACCTGCCAGCACTTCACGGAGAAGACGGGACCCACTCGACCGTCCAACCTGGAGGAAGAGGCTGACCAATCCAGGACGCACAGATCTCCTCGAAGTCTTCCGGAACACAGCCTGCTCAGAAGGGTTACATTCAAACCATGAGTACTCTAATACTCAGCAAGGCTTACCCGACTATTGCTATATACTTAGCCGACCCCTAAATATGCAAGGCTTTTGGCTCTAGAGTTCTTTTACTGAAAAGCCACTAGTACTGGAGCCTTACTTTCAATATTTTAGCTCCAATTAGTTTGATAAATAACACTAGATTTGCCTGAACAGCTAATACACACATGGATGATCATATTATCTTTTTAAGAACATAACCATACATCCACCTTTCATTTTTCTGTCCTTTCAATCCTTACTATGATGCGACACATTGACCAAGGCTCTCATATCCGCGAGTCACGGCGAATCGATCCGATTTAACCTTGCAAGGTGGACCTAACTCACACGCCCAGTGCGACCCCGTCGAGTCACACCACACAACTGTTCCCATGATTACCCTAAAGTCTGAATCAAGCCCGCAAACACCCGGATGATGAGCCCCGCACGTGCGAACACCCGGTGAACCTGTGGACGACTTCACCATCCGTCATTCCTACCCAGCACCGCAGGTCGAGACTCAGATTCCGACGCAATTTAGGAAATTAAATTACCGATTTCGACTACCTCCTACTTCCGGCATATGGTTAGTACTGTTCAATCCTCAGTCAAAGGGCCAACAACAGAACGGTCCTCAATTGATATAGGCGGAGACTCAACTTTCCTTTAACCTATAATCATGTCCAACTTTCCTCCGCCCGGTCTCCATTTTCTTTCCTCATTAATTCATTCTCTAGTAACATTTCCATAAGTAACAAGATCTATATCTCGCGAGTGACAGAAAATCACTTGACTTTTACCGAGTTCCTACTTAGCAAAGGATTTCTAACGACACCTGCGTACTAGTAAAAACTCATAGGTACCTAGGGAGAAACATGCATACTAGGGTTTCATAGAACTCCTAACAACGTAAATGCACAATACTTAAATAATAATATTGAATACTGAAATTAAGGTTTATGCTTCGGGGCTTGCCTTGCAGGTCAGTAGAGTTAGTGGCTTCTTCGGGAGCTGGATCAACGTCTTCTCCTAGCTGCGGTTCTCCTGCGGAAGGCTCCTGGACCGGCTCGGCAATCAGCTCGTAGGCGACTTTGGGTTCAGCGTCTATACGAATAAAATATGCCATGCATGAGACTCATGAAATGATGCAATGCACTACACACAATGAAATGCATGGACCAAACTCCAAAAGCGTCTACGGAGCAACCTCACAACTAGGTTTACGACGAAAATGGTTTAGAACTGATGTACAGGCTTTGATTCTAATGCCTTTTAGCCTGAAGTGTTTCCTATCAAGCAAAAGTTACTAAACTCGCTTCGAAGAATTAAAATACAACCCTAGAACAATATGGATCAAAATAACCATGGGCTTGTTTTGTTGCAAAAACACATGCATGAAAGAATTAATTACAACAATTATAAAAGAAAGGAGCCTAGCTAGGAACAAATTAAAAGCAAGTACCTAACTTGCAGATATGATCAAGTCACAAGAATTTATCAGAATAACATGATTTTGATAAAGCATGCCACACAATTTTTCCAACATTTATTGATGAAAGAAAGCATTTATTTTAACCCTAACAAGTTAAACTAAACACAATTAGATTTACACAAAAGTGCATAGCACACGCACCTGAAATTTTTACAGTGGATTACACATACAAAGATTAGGCCACTGCATAAATTTCATGATTTTTAGACAAACAGAACAACCGATATTAAATAAACTAGCTTAAACACAACCCAAAATTTTAACAGGGGCAAAAATGACATTTTAAAGCATGAGTATTTTTCCTCTGAAGATCTTGATTTTAGAAACCTAACAAAATTTAGTTTGCATTTTTCTATATTTTTCTACACATTTTCAAAGTTTTCATCCGAAATAAATAATAATAAAAAGAAAACCCTAAAGGGGCTGACAGCTGGGCCCCACATGTAAGTGGGAGCCCAGCTCCCCTGCTCCACGCCATGGCTGTGGCCATGGCCATGGGCGCACCGTGGCGGCGGCGTTCCCCACCGGCAGGGGCCGGCCGGCGGCGCTGCGGCGCGGACCCACTGCCAGGACGGGCAGGCGGCCCCAGGGCGCACGGCGGGGGCGTGGGGCTCCACGCAGGGCGGCCCCGCAGCGTGCGCGCGTGGCGCGCAGATCGCCCGCGGCGGCGAGGCAGCGGCGGCAAGGCCGGAATCGAAAGGGAAAAGGCTCGGGGAGCATGGGTGGGTCGCAAGGAAGCTCACCGGGGGCTCGATTTGAGCGGAGGGAGGCTGGAAGGTGGAGCTCGACGGGAGGGGGCGGAGCTCGGGCGGGAACAATGGCGGCCGCGGTGGCGCAAGGCTAAATCGGCCGGGAAGAGGGTCGGTCTGGCTCGGGGAAGGGACGGAGGACACGCGGTGTGAGGTGGGGCGCCTTGGGGCGCGGGGGAGCAAGGCTCGGCGGCGAGGGGCGGCCAGAATCAACCGGCGCGGCGAGCGGCGTGGCTAGGGCTGCCCTGCTCCGCTTGGTTGCTCTGCGCTATCGCGAGGGAGATGAATGGAGAGGCAAAATTGAACTTGGCCCGAGCATCCACAGCGCAAGGCTTAAGCGGCTGCAGGACTCGCCGGCGTAGCGACGCGTGGCGTCGCCGGCTCTGCACGCCGCCGCTCAAGCAACATGGGAGCTCAGGAACCAAATTCAATTGATTTTGACCCGATTTTGACCGTTCAAAACTCAAATTTTTATATTGGAGCTTGAAATTTGGCCAAACTAGAAGTTGTAGAGGACAAGATAATCTACAACTTTGTTTTTGGGCACAACTTGATTTGAAGCTCGGATTAGAGAGAAAAACGAGATTGAACTTAGCTACGTGGAAAACACTATGCAACTTGATTAGCGCTAATGACATTACTTATGCCTTAATTAGCGATTAAGCACGATATTAGCACAAAAATTAACACTGGGGTGTTACAGAAGTGGCGGATGAGAATGACGCAGGGCCGTACCCCCACGAACATCTCGCATAGGTGGACGGAGATCGACGTCATGAGGATGGAGTGGGGCGTGAGATGCAGGAGCTGGAGGCCGAAATCCTCTAGCAGCAGCAGGAAGAACGAAGAAATCGGCAGTCCCACGCTGGTGGAAATGTGCGAAATAAACAGCACAAATTCCCCGGCGCGCAGATCGCCGAGGGGAACCGAGCCTGCTCGAATTCCCCAGGCGGTCTCCTGTGGACTCCACCCAAGCAGGCGGCGCACCACATTCAGTTCCGCCTCGGTTTGGAAACGACGGGGACGAACGAGGGACGCCATCTTGCTGTGGAGGCGAGGAACAATCTGCGCAGAAGAGCAAGGGGCGAGCAGGCTCGAATGCAAAGGGGGCGCAAAGGTTTGGAAGGAAGAAGGCGAATGCGGAAAAGTAACCGCGGCATGCGGTTCAGCCTCTTATGAAGCCTGATCCATCCGGCACGCCCCGAAACCGTCGCTGGAAACCAAGCGACGCTCACGCCTGGTGTTAGCCGCCCAGTCCATGACAAGGGGGCCCAGGCCCGCCTGTCAGGAGAGTCGGGTAACAAACGAATGTGTGAAAAGGCGGGATTCGAACCGTCGCGCGCGCGGAGCAAGGCGGAAGCCAAACCGACGCGCCTGTACGAGCGCTGACAGGGTCAGACCTTTCGGGAACCACGCTGGCAGAAAAGAATTCCTTTTACCCCGGCGGCAGTAGTGCCGAGCGACGTACGCGTGACTAGGCGCACCACTGTGCGTGAGGGCCTTGAGTTAGTGAGCCGTTGCGACGTGATGGGCCAGTAGGGAACCTGATGGATGGTCAAAGCCGGACAAGACTCCTACAGCGCGCACAGTCTAACGCTAGGGGCTTCAAGTTATGCAGAGCTAGATCACAGTAGTGGCCCCACCTACTTGTTCGTAGCCTTTCACGAGGTGGGCCCGGGGGCCACTATCGGTACCCTGTAGCAGGGATACCCACTCCTACTGCAGCAAGGCAGGACTCGCGTAGTCATCCATAACTACGCCCTAAGGGGCGGAGCAGCCGGGCCCCAGGGGTTCGGCTCTTACCTCACCAGGCCAACGCCCCCGGACCCGTTCCCCGCTCTGGGAACGGGTCCGGTGACGCCACGTGTCCCTGAAGAGGGGAAGCTCCGCGCCAACAGCTGAGGGCTCGGACCCCCCATATGGGTCCAGGACCTCCCATGCGGGTGGTTGAGGCGTGCTCTGCCGCCGTGGCACGCGGGGCAGATTTTGTCAGGCCTCACTATAGACCGCATATTACCGAGGTACATAGTGCAGTCGCATGCGCCGCATCCGCATCTGCCGCATTAAATGGATACGACGGCACGGCACCCTTTCATCATACCGCCTACGCCGCAAGCTACACGGCCCGTTCAGCTACGCGGTAGGCTACGGCAAGCTACGCCCTGGCGCCGTTTCGACGAGACAGGGCATGGCTATGCCGGACGAAAGATTCCCACGGGCAAAGCAAGGAAATTCAGAAATAAGGTCTCCGTCGCCTGCAACGCCATAATGTCTGTACAATATGTTATTTTATACTACATCGCTGGACCCATCTGTCGGGGACCCAACGGCTATGTACACTCCTCCCTTGAGATATAAAAGGGAGGAGTACGTAAAGCCAGGCCAAGCGAAGGCAGACACAACACAAGCTCGGATTCACTCCGAACAATCCCATTCTCAACCTCTTGTGAGCACAAGCAATACAACACACAGTGGACGTAGGGTATTACGCTCCGGCGGCTCGAACCACTCTAAACCTGCTGTGTTCATCGTGTTCTTGCATCTAGATCGGACTAATCCTAGCTACCCCCGAGTACTCACACTCTGGGTTTAGGCGGGTGCACTACGCCACCCGGTTGTGGGTTTGCACACCACGACAGGCCTGTTGAGCGTTGGGAGGAAGAAAGGATAAGCGGAGAAGATTAATTGAGAAAAAAATAGATAGACAAGGGTAGTATGGTTATTTTACATTTTCTGTATATATTAAATAATTAGAAGGAGCTGTTTTGCCAAATATTTTCTAAAACGGCTCCAGTTCCACCGAAAAAGCCGCTCTACCGATAAAACCGGAGCCGGAGCTGTATTTTAAGGAGCCGGAGTTATGATTGAGTCCTGCCAAACAACCCCGAAGAAAATTCATTTTTTGGCTCATGTCCAGACGCCGCAAACGTTTTGTCCATGCGCGGCACCGAGGAGGGGAGAGGGGCAAAGCCGTAAACTCCGGACGTGCACCAAGTATCGAGGTAACTGGTCCTGCTCCCGTTTTCACTGGCTGGACGGGCCGGAAGTAACGCCGGGGGCACAATGGTAAAAGCCCCAGCAGTGCTAAGATCAACAAGACAACGGAGGAGAGACGGCAGGCCCCTGTAGTGGCATCCACCTCTGCGCATCATAGCCAGGGTTAAAAAAACCGCTGGGAACCGGACCGGTTACCGCGGTTACCGGTGTAACCGGTCCGGCCCGGTTCCGGTTCCGGGCGGTTCAAACCGGGGCCAAATTCAAATTTTAAATTTGAATTCCAGGAAATGAAAAAATCCCAAAAAATTCATAAAAATACTTCAAGTTGCGAGGAATGTAATGGTGTCAAATTTTTTGAAATATTCATTCATTTGATATATTTTGGGGGCATTTGAATTTAAAAAAAAAAAAAACAGGCGGCCCATTAAGGCCCACCGGCCCGTCACCGACACATAAGGCGCCCCCCCCCCAGAACCTTCAGACCTGCGCCCCCCACCCCATTTCCGCCTCCCTCTCCCTCCAGGCGGCGCCAGGAGGCCCGACCGCCGGTGACCGCCGGCCAACCGCTCGGTTAGCGCGGCTAGCCGGCCGGCAGAACCGGTCAGCCGGCCTCGGGCCGGATCTAACCGGCCGCGCCGGTTAACCGGCCGGGCGCAGCGGTAAGCCGGCCGGAATAGGCGGTAAGCCGGCCTGGGAGGTAGGTAAGCCGTTTGTTTTTTTCCCTTTGAGTTTTTGCAAGTATTAGATGATTTGTTTTAGGATTTAGATGTATGATCTAGGTGTAGTTAGGATTTAGGTAAGATTTAAGTGTATGACGTAAGGATTTAGGTAGAATTGAATATTAAGGTGCATATATGTTTTTAGGATTTAGGTTGATTTAGGATTTATGTGATTGATATGTCTTTGTTGTCCATTTATGCAGATAGACAATGTCAGGTAGAGATAAAGATATTGTATGGGAACATGGTGAAAATTTTTATCCCGGATGGCGGTGCAAGTATTGTAATACGCAGAAAGCAGGAGGTGGTGCGACTAGATTGAAACAACATTTGGCTCACCGCGGGGCGGAGGTGGTCCATTGCAGGAATGTGCCGCCAGATGTGCGGGAGTATTTTCAGCGTGACATTGAGAAGGCTAGGAAGGCAACTGCTGAACGGGCTCGAGAGAGGTTGAGACGGGAGAAGGCTGCAGCGGAGGGAAACTATCCCGGTGAAGAAGAAGATGAGGAGACTCAGCTGCAGCGTGCCTTGGACCAATCGAGAGCGGAAGCAGTGTACCGACGGGGGGTGGAACAGAGAGGAGGTGTATACGAGCATGGAGGGGATAGTGGTTCGACGAGGGGGAATCCTTTGCAGAGGATGTTGCGTAGGGCAACTTCGCAGAGGGAGAGTCCTGCGGTGGAGGATTATAACGTGGCATCCGGTGGGAGAAGAGGAATGACCCAACAAAGAATTGATACAGGCTCCTGGACGCAGAAGGGTAGAAATGCAAAGGAAGCTATTGGTAAAGCTTGGTCAAAGTTTTTCCATTTTGCGGGAGTACCTGGAAGACAGGCTGACAATCCTTACTTTGTCAGCGCGGTCAGGGAGACACAGAAGTGGGGTATGTTTTCTTTCATTCGTATGACACCTATGAGCTTACATTTCTGTATCTCATGATTTTCATATATTTGCAGGTGAAGGTATCGCATCACCAACTGGACGGGATATTGATGGCAAGTACCTTGATCAGAACGAGCAAGACTTGAAGACGAGGTACGTAAAGTTTCGGAAAGACTGGCCCTTATTTGGCGTCACGTTGATGTGTGATTCATGGACTGGGCCGACGAGGATGAGTGTCATCAACTTTTTGATATACTGCAATGGAGTCATGTGGTTCCACAAGTCTATTGATGCGAGTGGAAGAACTCAAGATAGCACATATTTGCTTAGGGTAGGCCCTAAACATGTCCCATTCACTTTGAGTATATTTTGAAACTTACTAAAAAATCCTACCTATTTTGACAGGAGATTCGAAAGGTGGTGGACGAGATTGGACCGGAGAATGTCGTGCATATAGTCACCGATAATGGCTCGAATTACAAGAAAGCTTGCAAGGCACTAGGAGAGGTGTATGAACACATTCTTTGGACACCTTGTCTAGCACACACCGTCAATTTGATGTTGAAGGATATAGCTCGAAGGCCCGAACATTCTGGTACGATCAAGCAATGCAAGCGAATTTCTAATTGGTTACACAATCATGGTCAGTTGAATACAATGATGAGGAACGCAATCGGTGGTGAGTTGGTCAAGTGGAATGCCACTCGATTTGGAACCAATTACATGTTCTTAGAGAGCATATATCGGAAACGTGATCGTTTCATGCAGTGGATGGCATCTACTGAGTTTTTACAAAGCAAATGGGCAGATACCGAAGATGGTCGATTTACTCATTCCAGGTTTTCAAATTTGGAGTGGTGGGACGGATTGAAATATGTCATCGACACAGTTCAAGCAATATACAAGTTCCTTCGCTTCGCTGATCAGGACAAGCGGCCCAACATGTGCGAAGTCGTGATGTCGTACCAGAATACGAGACAGGAGCTGCAATCTTTCTTTGGAAATAATGTTTCCACTCGGGACGAGTATCTTAAGGTTATGGACGATAGGATGCGTGACCTTTTCATAGGCACGTATGTGGGTCCAGGTAAGACTATACGAGTCATCTATTTTGGAACTCTATGAAACTTATGCTTATTTGAAGTGATTTATATTTTGCAGCTGCTGTCCTAAATCCGAGGTATTCATACACGATGGAACCAACTCAAGAAATGTTCCGTGGACTCAAGGATACTTTTGAGCGCATGACGGATGTCCAGAGCGCCGTGCAGGCATTGCAGGAGCTTGAGGTGTTTCGGCAGAAGGTTGGCGAGTTTGGCAGTGAAATGGCAATGAGAATGGCGATGGATCCAAAGACATCCCCATGTAAGAGTTACTCCATAACATATTGTTATTTTCTCTATATTTGAATATATTGCTTACATACTTGGTTGCACATACAGCGTCCTGGTGGATGATGTTCGGATCAAGCACTCCAAAGCTGCAGTATCTTGCCATGCGGCTTGTTTCACAATGTTGTTCGTCCAGTGGATGCGAGCGCAACTGGAGTACTTTTGCCTTGCTGCATACAAAAGTTCGCAATCGATTGTCGCACAAGAAACTTAACAAGCTGGTCTATGTCAACTACAACCTTCGTCTGCGACTAGAGGAGGTCTCCGGCCCACCGATACGTGAAGAAGGTGATTTTATCGACCAGCTGGCCCATCTTTCATTTTATGATGAGAATAATCCGGTGCGGGAATGGATGGAATATGGTCGATCTAACCGCGCTCCAGTTCTGGACGAGGATGATGATGACGGAGACGTCCCTCTCCCGTCTCATATTGTCAGGGATCAAATAAACCTCTCAGATCTACGTGACACTACGGGGGATGCTTGCATCAGCGATTGGGCACGTAGACATGTGGGTGACACTCACCTAGGGAAGAGGAAATTCCAGAGGGGGCATACGAAGGGTGACTCGAAGCGTCAAAAACAAAAAGGAAAAGCAACAGCAAAATCAGTGAACAGCGACACGTCCACAGATGATGGCGATGGTGAGCGTAGTCCACCGTATCAAGAGACTGGGGATAGCAGCTCCGCTGGTGATGGTGACGGTAGTGACGGTGCAGATGCTGCTGCTGGTGGTGGTGGTGGTAGTGGTGGTGGTATTCCCATTCGTTTCACAGGTATACATTGCACCTATATATGCACACTTGTTTCTGATTATGAGTACTAATTATTATATATGGTTAATTGCAGGGGAGACTCAGTTCACACATGCTACACAGGACCCCGATCATGGAGCACCGGAATCGCCGAGGAGAACGGTTGGACCGACGGACAACGATACTCCACAGTACTCTTCTTCCTCCTATAGCGATTCCAGGCACTCTTTTCACTATCCCATACCTGACATCAGCATGGAGCCACAGACGAGATGGGTGTACGAATGGGAAGACCCCCATTTTTACACTATGTTAGTTCAGGAATGGGAGACAACATCGGCGTGGACAGGGCAATCTTGGCAAGACTACAAGGCTGAACTGCTTAGAGTGCGAGGTTTGAATGTGATGTCCATCGCCGAATACCAAATGGCGTCCAGAATGGGGGTCTTCCCATTCTTACGTTGAACTATTATTAATGTGTATCAGTGAGAGTGACTACTGTATTTGTAGGCACGATTAGGACTATGGTATTTGTATGCACGCGCATTAATATTGTATATCTCTGCATAATTATAAATTGTTACTTTGGTGTGGTATTTTACATTAATATGTGCATAGTTCATACCAAAATTTCCTTTTATTTCACACCACGGAACCAATTTAAAACTGTCGGTTTATTTTGTTAAAAGGCCGGTAACCGGTGCAACCGGTCCGGTTTTACCAACAAACCGGCCGGCTAACCGGTCCTAACCGTTAGAACGGCTACGTTTGAATTTGGTTTTGAATTTGGCCGGTCGGAACCGGTAACCGGTCCAACCGGTCCGGTTAACCGGAACCGGTGGCCGGCGGTTCGGGTGTACCGGTCGGATAAAAAAACCTTGATCATAGCTTCTCCAACGCCTCCCCCAAACCACCCTCCCCCTGTGTGGGGGGAGCTTTAGAGGGGAGGGTGCCTCCAACGGCACCCCTAAAGCTCCCCTACGTAGGGGTGGAGTTGAATCTCCCCCCACGTATAGGGGAGATTACAACTCCCTCTATACTTTAATCATATTATTTGTTTATAATAAAAAATTTATTTGAATTTCGTAACTTGATAACAATATGTATTATAGTAGTACAAATACAGTACTATTTTTTTAGAATTTAAAAATGATAAATAAATAGTTAAAGAGTGAGGTATAGTGTATAAGGGGAATGGATATGGGAGAATGGTTGGAGAGAAGGAGTTATAGGGGGAGGAATCTTTTGGAGGGAGATAGTAAAATATAATAAATAGTACGTTTGGGGAGAGTTGGATGGGGGAAATAGTTGGAGAAAGCCTTCAAACCAACACCCCCCAAACCCCAAACCCTACAAATAGCGCCAGGATTCCTCGCGTTCCTGGCTTCTAGCCGCATTCCGTCCGCGGCGACCTCCATCCTGGAGTAGCGCGAGCTCGATTTCATCGGGTTCGTCTCTGATTTTGAGGTCTTGGGGTGGGATTTGGGGGCGCCTTTGCTTGTTTGACCCGGTTCTTGGAGTGTGAGCTGCTGCTATAAGCTCACTCGGGGCCGGAGCATTACATCTGTGGAGATAAATCCCTACAAAGCCCTCCAAATCTTGGGAGTTCTTCGGGTTTTTTTTGAACTTAAGGCAGGAGCGCTGCCCGGGAGTTCTTCGTTTTCGAGCAGGGTTCGTGCTGGTCTCCCCAGAAATTGTTGATTTTTCTTTTTTTGGTGGGGGGGGGGGGGGGGCGGTGGAGGGATTTTGGCTCTAGGTTTGGGTTGGTTTGAGTGAGATTTTGGGGATTTTTGTGGTGTTTGTGGTGGATGAAATTTGTGGCGGCGGCGTGGCAGTAGCAGCACCGGTGGACACGCGATGTCTTTTGCCGACTCCCTCGCCTCCGGCCGGAACCGCATCCGTGTCTACTTCGTGGACGCCGACGCCACGGACACCGACTCCAGCGACGAGGACGAGCGCGGCAAGCGGCGCGTGCGGGAGGTCATCGACATCGACGTGGAGGCCGCAGGCTCGGCGCCCGCGGCGCTGGCGCTGGTGCCCCCGAATAAGCGGCCGCTGCCCTCCTCGGCGGCGGCGGCTCTCGCGCGGCGCCGCGCGGCAGGGTTCCGGCGGCCGTTCCGCGGCGTGCGGCTCCGGCCGTGGGGCAAGTTCGCGGCGGAGATCCGCGACCCGGCGCAGCGTAAGCGCCTGTGGCTCGGCACCTTCGACACCGCCGAGGAGGCGGCGGCGGTGTACGACGACGCGCGCTCCGCCTCAAGGGCTCCAAGGCCGTCGTTAACTTCCCCTCCGTCCCCGTGTCGCCGCGCATGAAGCTCCGGCCTCGCTGGGGGGGCGGCGGCAGCGTCAGCGTCAGCGTCCGACCCCGAAGTAGACGACGACGACGGCGCTCTCGCGTCGCCCCTAGCCCCGCCGTCCCCCGCGCCGCTGGAGCCGGAGCCCCAGGCGGCGGACGCGGCAGCCCCGTTCTACCCGTTCGCTTCGCCGACCTCGTCGCTCCGGTACGGCCCCGACGAGGCGGCGGCCGCGCCCGTGCTACCGGCGTTCGACTTCCTCTACGGCGAGCTTGGCGACATCGGCGCCGCGGCGGCGCCGTCCAAAGCGGCTGCAGCGGAGTTGGACTGGCTGCCGTGGTGGGAGGGCGAGGAATTCGTGACGGCGACGCGGCTCACGCCGTCAGCCGGTGCGGCCGCCGTGAGCGTGGTATGACGGCGTCACCCCGCCTGTCGTGGCGCCTGCTGTTCGGACGCTCGGGGCGGGAACCGGCGGGCGACGCGTGGGCGGCCGTGCAGCGCAGGCGCGCGCCGCGGGAGTACTGCGGCTGCTGCTAGAGCAGTGGGGAGCGCAGAGAGTGCGTGGCGGGCCTCGCCACGCCACCACCCAGGCGGCCGGGCGGGGCGGGGGGTTTGCCTTGAACCGCACGGCTTCCCGCCCCGCCCGATGTTTTTGGAGTGGAGTGGAGTGCGGAGTGTGGAATTGTAATCGTCAGGGTGAACTGTTAATGTGGTGGTTAGCTAGTGAATATGATTAGTCGTGGCTGTGATGCATGTGCTTAACGTTATTTGTTGTTACTGCACCCTTGTGGGAAGGTAAACGTAACTCCAGCGGAGCTTTGGTCATATCAAATTCTTGTTTGTAACAGGAATCCCATGATCTAATAACGTTATTATTGTTTGCTATTCGCCGCTTGCGATCCTCTGGAACGGTCATAACGTACATATGCCATTGCTTGGCAGCATCAGGAACCGGCCCCGGTCCGACAGGTCACCGAGATCAAGTCAGCCGTCAGTCGCCTCCACCAGCAGGCGCACAGGCATTTCTCCTGCTGGCCAACTGCCAACGGGTGGCGCGTGAGGCTCCCGTTGCCTGTCGCGCGGCCGCGGGCGTGGGGCCCGTGTCAGTGCGTTTGCGCGGGAACCCGCCGCGCGGCGAACGCGACCGCTTTCGCGCCAATTCTTGCCGCCGATAGGAGGAAACGAACCGGGACGCCGTCGGCGAGACACCGGTGCCCCCCCCCCCCCCCAGGGGGAATTGGCGGTCAGCTGGATGGGCAAGTAGCCCTGGGCAAAAATAATCGAGAATCGGAGCCGAAGCGAACCGAAACCGAGAATTTCGGTTCCTGTTCGGTTCCTGGTTGTCAGGAACCGAAATAATTGGTTCGGTTTCGGTTCCTACGTCGGTTAACCGAGGAACCGGCCTTATCCTACATTCAGCCCATGAACATATTAGTGGTCCAAGGCCCAATCAAAACCCTAGCACTATTTCCCCACTCCCACACACCAGCCCACCACCGCAACCCCTTCCCCCGCGAGCCCCCACGGCTGCACGCGCAGGAGCAGGGAGCCGGCCCCTCCCCAAGTCCCGGCGGCCGCCGCCCTGCGCCCCTGCCCTCCCCGGGCCGCCGCCGCGGCTCTTCTCCGGCCGCCGCCCCGGCCTTCCTGACCGCCGCCGCGGCCCCTCCCGGCTGCACCCTCGCCCTCCTCGGACGCCACCGCGGCACGTCCCCGGCCGCCACCTCGCCCTCTTCGGCAACCACCAGCGGAGTGCTCGCCCGCCCGCCAGCGCTGGGTCCCGCCGATTCAAGCGGCGGCGGCAGACCGGCGGTGATGGGTCTGGGGGAGGGAGGGCCCAGGGGCGGCGACGCGGCGCGCGCAGCGGGCGGTGGTGGAGTCGCCGACGCTGGGGCACGCTTCGAGCAGGGGTGAAGTCGGCTCCCCCAGTCCCCGTCTCGAGGAGATCCAAGCAGCACTGCCGGCAGCAGTGCGCCCGATTCACGCGCTGCGCGGGCTCAAGCTGACGCTCCTGGTGCACGCGGGGAGTTCGGTTCCTTCGGTTATAACCGAAACCGAACGGAAGGAACCGAACCCGAAGTTTATCGGTTCTTAGTCCTAACGGGAACCGAACGGTTCCTATTTTTCAGGAACCGAACTTCTCCAAGAACCGAAGAACCGAACCGATCGGTTCGGTTCTAACCGAATGCCCAGGGCGATGGACAAGGATTGCAGGATGTGTTGACGCAAAAATTCTGCCAGTACGAATCTTCACGATCCACGTATGTGAGGGGCGTGGAGATATGTTTCACTCCATCGTACCGAACCCGATCAGGTCGTCCGAAGATGTACAGTACGTGCCATCCCCTGCACGTCTCGGCACGGGTACGGCCTGCGAAAAAGGGCGAGGAAACCGACGTGCTAGTAGCTAGTCCTGCGCACCCGGGGGTTCCCCTCCCCCAATACATCAAGACACCAGCGGCGGCCAGCTTGTTCGATGACGTCGCGTGCGCGCGCGGGGGAGGAGGGAGGGGGGCTTCGCCGTCTCCTCGGTCCCCATCAACGAAACGCATCGCCATCGGCGAGGAGTGGCCTCGTGGAGTGCATGGGGACGGCCCCGTCCAGAGGGGTGTCGCCGTGTCGGATGAGGAAAAGGAAAACATCGCTGGCCTTTCAGATTCTACAGAAAAAAAATCAGACTAGTTGTTGGGTTGTTTATTAGGGTGGGTTTAGGGATGTAAACGGATTGGATACGGACGAATATTATTGATATCATATTTATTTTTATATTTGTGTTCGAATACGGAGTCGGATACGGATAGGGTTAGTTTTTGCCGGATAAGATTGTAATGGATATCGCCATTTGAGCATTCGGTTATGGATATTAGATACTCGGAATCGGATACATAAAAACCCTTCCAGACCGAATCGAATTCTAATATGATCAGAAAATACCCGTATTATTTACATCCCTAGATGGGCCGGGTGCTGCTAAAATAAAGGTGGGCCGGGTGGGACCCTTTGGGTCCGCCCCTGGCAGGCTGGCACAGGCAAAATCGAGCATGCAACGGCAAAATAGCCCAGCTCCAAGCAGAAGCCTGGATGGGCGCGGCCAGGATGGGGAGAGACGGCGATTGAATCATATATAGTTTTCATTATCTTTTTCTGTACGGTACTCCTCTTGTTCCTTGTTAAAATAGAATTCCTGATTGAGTTCAGCATCAACTATAATCTCTTCCTCATCTTCACTTCCAGTTTCATCAGCAGATTCAGCTTTTCCAGAATTGTCATTGCCATCATCAACTGGATTGCTTGTCTGTATAGCGGCGCACTCAACATCACTCTGAATCATGTGTTTATCAATAGAGGTAGAATCTTTCCCTTCAAATCCGATATCTGATTTTTCACCTTCACCTTCAGATTCGGATATGTCACCAAAACAGTCCCCTCCAGCATAAGACTTACCCTCATTAAATTCTTTTTTCCATCTCACAATTATGAAGTTCAAGTCTACATTCATTGTTGGTTGCCCCACAAGAATTATAACCATTGGAAAATCCTGACCCAATTATATCTTCAGACACATGCATGTCTCTCGCCGCTAACATTGACCTTGCTGCAGATGCCTAAGTTTATTTGAAATGTCCAGATGCAAATTAGTACTCTAATACAATTAGTTCTATTTTAGAAATAAAACATCACTGCTAAAAACGTGTTAAACTACAAAGTGGAAAAAAGCAGTCAAAGTATAGTACCGTTACCTATCTGCATGTAGTTCAGAACTCCTATGCTTGCACTTCTCATAAGCTTTTGGAAAGAATCAACTGTACAGATGTTTTCACTATCACCAAAAATTCTAGAGATTGAAATAAGTAGCAACAAATATAAACACACATATCTCCATCGTAGCTAGCAAAATAGAAAAAAAAAGTGTTGGCTACCTTTTCGCTTGGCAACCAAACCAGGAGCTGAAGTACCATCTTCTTGTTTACTGGTTAGAGAGGTACAATGGATCTCCATGAAATCCATCCATAGCCTCTGAACCGTAGAGAAAAGGATCCTCAATACCAAGGTACAATGGATCTACTACTAGGCAAGAAGTCCGAGATAATAAAACTGAGCTGTAGGACACCGGAAGTTGCTGGCGCAAGAATGGTGGACCTAGATTGCATTGGGGCGGAAGCATTGATGGTTCTCCCACAACAAATGGAGCATTGCTATTATGCACATTGGGCGGGTCTGTAATCTCCTCACTCGGATTAGTAGTAATGGATGCCGGATCTATATTCTTTTGGTCCATTGATTGTGGAACTTGCAAGGACGAAAGGGGCGGAGCAGATTCCAACAGGATGCATTCACTTTGGTTCAATACTAAAGAATGTAAAGATCGGGTCCGTTGCAACCACTCATTCCAGATGTCCCAATGCCAATGTATGTTTGGGAATTGATTGTGCGATTGAGCTTGTTGACTGGCACGAATCACAAAGTTTTGGTGGCCGCTTGATAGCAGCTGCGGATGCAAATGGTTTTGGAGATTCTGTGTTGGAGGCAAGTCGGGGACGGAGGGGAAAGGCTGCTTTAGAGGAAGGTGGTACAGGAGATTGAAGTATAAGGCTGTCCACAATGGCAAGAGCAAGAGCAAATTTGCTCTTGCCTCGTTTCCCACGCCCTCTCTGTCTACAGTGCCAAACAGTACATCTACAGTGCCAAACAGTAGATTTACTCCTCCATTTCCTCCTATCGCTGTGGACAGTCTAAGGGAGGGAACGAGCAAACATTTGGAATCGAGAAGGAAAAGCTGCTCTAGCAAATGTGAAACAACCCTGCCACTGTAAAGTGGGCCATTGAGGCAGGAGCACGACGTTTTTTCAATTAATTTGATATCGCTGATTTTTGGTGTTAACATGACAAAATTTATAATATAAAAGATGAAAGAATTGAGAACCTTTCTCACCTACATTAACTCACCCATCATTCTCACAAAACACATTTTTAAGACCCAAATAGAAGGACTGGGTGATTGATAGGATTTGGTGGAAGACAAAAACAACATTAAGGAAAATGTTTCTATCCAAATCACCTGTTTTTTTTCACCATGGAGCCTCATACCCGCCCGCTTGTACCCAGGGCTGGGATTCAGGGCAGGCTCGCGACGCCGCCTCCCCCGCGTGACCCTGCGGTAATCCCCCGCCCGTCGCACCTCCCCTGTCGCACCACGCGAAGCCGCCACCGCAAGCCGGAACTCGCGCCTTCCCCGCCGTACCCCGCGAAGCCGCCTCTGACGCCGCCGCAAGCCGGAACGCGCCTCCACCGACGTCGCGCTTCCCCCGCCACACCCTGCGACATTGGTGGCCCCGCGATGCCGCCGCAAGCCGGAACGCCGACTCCCGGAACGCGCCTCCCCCGACGTCGCGCTTCCCCCGCCGTTGCGCCTGGTGGCCCTGTGACGCCGGCTCCCCCGACGCCACCGCAAGCCGGAACGCTGACTCCCTGTTGCGGCACCGACGTGCCATGCTCAGCTGACGCCGCCGCCTACAAGCTGCTCGACAAAATGTGGAACAAGGGCTTGCTTCTTTCCTTGCATGTACCTACCTTGTTTGTTGTGTTGATTCCTTGTTTTGGTCAAGCTGATCCACGCACCCCTATCATTGGTCACGCTGCAGTCTTCCCTTGCTGACGAGTGATGAGGATCACGGCCCACTCGCATGTTAGCATCAACTGCACCGTAGAAGTCGCCGCCGGCGATCCGGAGCGAGGAGGACCCTTTGAGGACCAAAAGCACGGATCAAGCATCGACCTTCACTGGTAAGAGGTGATGGATGGACTCATGGCGTTGCATCTATTGCCAGACCTCGACCACATGAGCCTGATTGGATGCAGGTCGACAAGTTCAGGCAAGTGCTAAGCAATTAAGCAACTGATCAAGGGCAACTAGTACTTCCATGGCGTCCAGGCTTCCACGACGACAACGACGTGCGACCAAGCTCGAGCACGACGTTCCTGCATCCACCCTCCATTCATGGATCAACTTCTGCCGGTTGGAGATATAACGAATGCACCCAGACAAGGTGCGCGTTCCAATGATAATAATAAAAGGGCAAGAGACGGTGGGTTCCACAATATTGTCTTGCTACTGCTCCTTTCCTACATCTCGCTACTGCTGCAGGCCACCTTCGGCTCAAAAAGGTATTAGCCTCTACCAGTCTTTCTCCCATTGTCTTGTGTACAAAGACATAGTTCACACTTCACAGTGGACCAGTAGTTCCCAATTTTGTGCCGCAGGGCGCATTGGTTAATTTATGTACCGTGGCGTTCATGCTTCATGCTTTGATTTGAAGGTATCGGCAAGTAATTCTGCAATTGTTCATTTGTGAATACTGAATACGTGAGATGCATGTCTTGACCAGAGCAAATAATTTCCAGCAGGCGTGAAGTGAAAAAAAATAAATCACGTACCAATTTACATGTACACTATAGTGGCACACATTTGCTTTAGGTGGATGGATTCACTGTCATATGAAAATGATTCTCAGGTCCATTCGTGTTAATCGATGTATTCATCAGTACCATTATTTTGTACGGACCAATTCATTTAATGCAATGCTCTTTTGTTAGCGGACTAGCGGTGTTCTACCTCTATCTGCTCCTAAATTTATATGTGAGGACATGCAAAGTTTCAGTGACTTATATGTGAGGAGACATCCTACCTCTACTCCTATGAGTAGACTGCTTTAGTGTTCCATTCTTTGGTAACACATAAAATTGTTGTTTCCTGGTTTGCATTATTTTCTGACCTGAATTCAATTTGATCTTAGGTACGAGCTCAAAATGGCACCGAGTCTTCTAATGGAAATGCAGTGATGGTCTTTCCAAGTATGAGTAGACTAAGCTACAATTCTTCCCAAAGTAAAGTTATCTACTCTGTCCTGAGATTTTGCATTTTAGTGAGGACAACCTAGACATTCAGGTTAAATGGATGCCTAGCTAAACAATTTTTTCTATTCAAATGATTGATATCACTATTCGATGTGTTAGTTGTGTTCATTTTCTTCTATGACATTACAATGCTCATATAATTTTTTGTGATCTACGAGGACTAGGTATCTGTGAGAATCCTCTGTAGTCACTGCTATGCAAATGCCTTCTAAATTTGTTACAGTGGTTTTGCTATGCAAATGCCCTATGCAGTCATTTGTTACAGTGGTTTTGCTATGCAAATGCCTTCTAAATTATTTTATTATTTTAGCTGAACAGAATATATAGGAGACTTGAGTGATTTTGTCTACTATCTTTTTTTCCTCTCTTCCAAAATATTTCTACGATCTTAGAAAAGTTTGGTAGTAACATCACCTTGCCTTTTATCAGATTTCAGGAATTTTGTTGCTTTGGTTTAGTTGTCATGTGAACAATTGCAGTATCCTGAACAATATATATGAGTGTCATTGCTATTAAGTTTCAGTAGTGGCAAAGACTGTAAGACAGAACAATAAGCTTTATATCTGAAGTTGTCAATGACATGAAAGAGAAAGGCATTTGCACAGCGGTGACCTTGAAGCTATGGTGCTCGTTGTGAAAGGAGGCAGTGACACTCATTGATGCCATGTTGGAGGATGCCATTGCACTGGACAGGTACATTATAGATTCAAGCTCAAGACTCACTATTAACAAATTCGAACTAGTGTATAAATATAAAACAATAGGGTTGACTAGAATGCCACATAAAGTTATAGAAATGGAATTTCATGAAAAAATACTTCTATATCATTTGTACAAAAGTTTTATTAATATATGTCAAAATTAATGATCTAATTATGCCTATTGCACGGATATACTCCTTCCATATTGTAAAGGAAGTCATTTTGAGTTTATCTTAAGTCAAACATTTTAAACTTCGACTATAAATAAATTCTTTTAGGTAGAGTTTGAAAATATAAAAGTGATACAAGTAGATTCATCTTCAGATGTAGTTTCATAAAAATATATGTTGAATATGTTTTATAAATTTTTTATAGTGAAAAGTTAGTGGCAAAGTGATTTTTGGAGACCGTGTCGATGTCATAAACGACTTCTTTTACAATATGGATAGAGTATTAGATATAGCAAACGTAGTGTTGTTTTACTAATCTAGTTTAACCCAGGGCATGTTTAGTTCCTAAATTTTTTTTCTACAGTACCCATCACATCGTATCTTGGGACATATGCATGGAGCATTAAATGTAGTTGAAAAAAATAACTCATTACACAGTTTAACTGTAAACAACGAGACGAATCTTTTAAGTCTAATTAGTAAATAATTAGATATTAATTGTCAAATAGTAACAATGAAAGTGCTATAGTACCAAAACCCAAAATTTTTTGCGAACTAAACAAGACCCCAATTAAAAACAGCTGTAAAAGATGAAAAGAACCCCCGTTACTGTTGTTGGCAAGCCAAAAAAAACCCCTTCCGGAAATGACGGAGCGGGCGACTTGGCGATTCTGGGGCGACGCTGCCACCGCCGCAATCTGATCGCAGGCCATCGCTGCGAGTTCTACTGCTGACATCTACGTCGAGCAGATCGCTAGGGAGTTTCCTGGGTCATCTCTGCTGCACGATCGCCTTGGAGATTGTGGGAGCAGATCTTTCCTCGGTTCACGCTGAGGATCTCACGGGATCGGAGTCGCTTTCAACTTCTGGAGTTGATTCGGAGAGTTGGACTGCTGTCCAGGTCGTCTACGACTTGGTTTTGACGGGTGCTGCTATAAATACAGCATCACCCATCTTGGGTTTGGTTCTTGTTTCCTTCGTGCTCTCACCGTTTCTGCTCGCGTCGGAAGCTTTGATCAATTTACTCTGACGTTCTGAGGTGGGGGCGATAAGGGATTTCCGGTGAGGAAATTGCCCACCTGAAATCGACGACGTTCGAGTACGATCTAGGGTTTCGGCGGCGGCGGCGCTGAGGAGCATGGAGTCTGGAGGGAAGTTTGGAGCGGATGGTGCAGGAGGTAATGGATCACACGCTACTCCTTTGGGCGTGCAGGGAGAGGGTGGTAATGCTGCAGGATTAGATGCCAATCTTGACAAGGGGAAGAACATCCTGTCTGTACAGACTGATGGTAATCTGGATCGACAGATCGTTCCAGCCGCCAGTCCAGCAGCACATGATCAGATGGGAGATGAAGACGTGTACGTGTTCAAAGAGGATGAAGAGGCCATCAAGATGCAGCACCGTTGGATGGCAATTGCAAGGTACTATTCTAGCAAACCCTACTCAACTTGGGGCATGTTTAGTGAGCTGAGTTCAATCTGGGGTAAGAAGGAACCAATTCCAGTGAGGGAGCTCGGCAACAATAGGTTCCTTGTTGAGCTTGATTTTGAACGCCTCTGGAAGCGAGTGGATGAAGGAGGACCGTGGAGGCACAAGGGAGATGCAGTGATTTTCGTCCCCTACGATGGCATATGTCGGCTTTCTGAAGTGGCCATCAATTCTATTGCTATGTGGGTTTGAATCTATGACATTCCAGTCAACATGATTACAGAAGGTTTTGCTCGGGCTCTAGGGTCCAAGAAAGGCAGGGTACTAGAGGTAGGACAAGCTGTAAACAATTACAAGAAGGTACGGGTGGATTTTCCACTTGAGAAGATGATTATGCGTAGCGTTCAGCAGAAAGTGCGTGGATATGGCGTGATGGAGTTCTTGGTAAGGTATGAGAATATCCCAGATTTCTGTTTTGGCTGTGGTCGCATTGGCCACGATGAAGATGAATGTCCAGATGAGGGACCAGTCGGGGTGGGGTTCGTTTTGGCAAAGCACTCAGGTGCTCACCGCAGAAGAAAGATGCGGGCAGGCGTATGACCATCCCGGCTGATGACTCGGGAGCGAGGAGGGGTCTGAATCATAGTCACAAAGATTCGGGGTCGATGAGGTCGAGGAACGAGATACGGTCCTTATGAGAGGTTTTTACAAGGCGGGGACGAAAATGACCCCGCGTTTCCGGGACGGGATTGATGTTTTCGGGTCGAGGAACGGTACCCTCAACCCCGATTTCTGTAACTATGGTCTGAATTTTAGTGGTGACCAACAATATAGAGCTATGTCAGCTAGCTCATCCGCTGGTTAGAAACAGAAGAGCAATCATCACCATAATATGAGGAGATTTGGAGAAGGGGAACATGCTGCTGGGGGTGCAAATTCCAGTTTTCACAAAGGAATTCCAGTTGCAGTATCGGAGGAGCTAGTGGCTGGTGTTAAAAGGATGGGGATGGATCAAGTTCTGCCGGACCTCAATGACCAAGTACTATCTTCTTCACCTGAAAGAGTGTCAGGTATAAACTCCTTTGAAGAATCTACTGGAGGTACAGAATCTGCCTCTGTCTCCCACCTGAGCATGCAAGACAGATTACTGTTGGCAAAGAATTCTAAAGAAGGCGCTGCTAGTGAGAAAAAGAGTCACGTGGAGGTTAAAGTGACAACCAAGGAGATTGAGAAGCCAAAGCGCAGCAAGAAAGTGACGCACGCCCATATTGCTTCATCTATCAAGGAACTGGAGAAGCATGGTCTAGCATCGGATGGCATGCAGTTGAAAAAGGAAGAGGAAGTTACAAATGCACAGATCGCTGCAGTGTTTGTGAAGGATGGAGAGTCCCCTGCGAAGCGCAGCCGGCAATCCACCTCACAGACGACACCCCTGACGGGTGCTCATGTAGAGCCCCGTCAGGAGCAATGAATGCATTGGCATGGAACTGTCGGGGGTTGGGGAACCCCCGGACAGTTCAGGAACTTTGCAACTTTGTGAAGTTGCATCACCCAAAGCACGTTTTCCTTTCACAAACGAGGATGAGCGCCAACCGTTGCAAGAACTTACGATGGAAATTAGGATTGAAAATTTGTTTAGCAATTGATAGTGATGGTTTCAGTGGAGGCATTGCACTTTTTTGGGATGAATATATTAATGTTTCCTTGCTCTCCCTGGGAGAGCGTTATATTGATGTACTCGTGGTGGAAAATCCTGATGGAGTCCCATGGAGAGCGACTTTCGTGTATGGGGAGCCTCGTGTGGAGAACAGAAGGGATATGTGGGAACGCTTGCGTTCTTTATGTGATGAGTGGACGGGCCCGTGGATGGTGATTGGTGATTTTAATGAAGCCATGTGGCAGTATGAGCACTTCTCGGAAACTCATCGTAACGAGCGTCAAATGATGGATTTCCGAGAAGTATTGAGTCCTTGTGACCTTCACGACTTGGGCTTTTTAGGATTGCCATGGACGTATAACAACAATCAGGCTGGTCAGAGGATCGTCAAGGTTCGACTTGATAGAAGTGTGGCCAATACTGAGTGGATGGTGCTGCACCCAGGGGCAAGCGTTCTGCACCTCACTTCCTCTCGCTCTGATCACAAAGCACTCCTCCTCTCGTTGCAGACAGAGGAACAACGGCCACGTTCATCTGTATTCCGGTATGAAATTATGTGGGAAAGGGAGGAGGAATTAGGAACAATAATCGAGCAGGCATGGCAAAAACGAAACCCTGGGAGTGATCTGGGTGCTTTGGCGACCTCTTTGCAATGTGTAACAAAGGAGCTCAAAATCTGGAGCAGAGACAAATTTGGCTAGGTTACTAAGCAGCTTGAACAGCTAAGGACAAATCTGGAGTCCTTGGAACGTGATGATCCTGTTGCTAACAGGGAGGCTATTTTGAAAGCCAAACGAGACCTCGATGAATTGCTCTATAGGGAGGAAATGATGTGGCTACATAGGTCGCGAATAACTTGGCTGAAAGAAGGGGACCGGAACACGAAATATTTCCATCGCCAAGCGCAATGGAGATCCAGGAAAAATAACATCAAGCAACTCAGAAGAGAAGACGGAAGTTGGTGCTCCAAGCAAGATGAGATGCGACGTATGGCTGTCAAATACTTCGAGCATCTTCTTACTGCCGATGAGCTTGTCAATCCGCAGGAAATAGTGGACCTGCTTGAACCCAGTGTCTCGGCCCAGACCAATTCTGATTTATGTAAAGAATATAGCGACGAGGAAATAGGTGATGTGCTTTTTTATATTGGTCCTCTCAAAGCCCCTGGCCCCGATGGTCTCCCTGGCCGTTTCTTTCAGCGCAACTGGACCATGCTTAAACAAGATGTTGTCTGTGCAGTCAAGGAGTTCTTCCGGACATGTATAATGCCTCCTGGTGTTAATGATACATGTATTGTCTTGATCCCCAAAATACCTCATCCAGAACATTTGAAGGACTTTCGGCCAATCAGTTTATGCAATGTCATATACAAGGTCGTTTCTAAATGCATTGTTAATCGGCTGAGACCTCTTTTACAGGATCTCATTGCACCTAATCAGATTGATTTCATTCCTGGGCGTATGATAACTGATAATGCTCTCATTGCTTTTGAGTATCTCCACGCTATCAATTCTAATGCAGATGAAAGGAGCAAGTTTTGTGCGTACAAGCTGGACCTCTCCAAGGCGTATGACAGAGTTGAGTGGTGTTTTCTTCGCAAGGCGTTACTGGAACTGGGCTTTCAAAGTACATGGGTGGATCGGGTTATGACTTGTGTCACCTCGGTTCGCTATACTGTCCGTTTCAATGGTGTCATGTCGGCACCTTTCACACCAACTCGCGGTCTACGGCAAGGTGATCCTCTTTCACCATTCCTATTCCTCTTTGTTGCTGACGGATTATCTACTCTGATTAACAGCAAAGTTTCTACGGGAACACTTAAAGAGCTTCAAGTTTGCCGCAATGCTCCAGGTCTGTTAATATGCCAGTCTGACGGTAAATCGACATGCAACATGGCTTCAGTCAATGGTTTCTCTCAATCCCTCAGTGTATCGTCTCAAGCAATCCCTAAGTCTAGTAAATTTTATATTTAACCTTACTTGGGATCAATCATAGTCAACATAAGGAATCGATGAGACTTGCCTTCGCTTTCGTACGCGTCGGCGGCGGCGGTTTCCTGATCTCCCGGCTCCTCTGGTTTCTCCTCTGGAATCGGTTCTACTTCGTCATACGCGGCGGAAACAGCACAACCGACGAACAACATAAGCAAGCATAAACATAAAATAAAATGAGCTCGAATCGGAAACAATTTAAGATATGGGGATAGGAATAATATTTTTGGGAGATTTTCTAATGGCATGGCCGAAACTATGTTAGGAATGGCGTGGTAAAGTTTCGGGTCGATCGGAGATCGTTTGGCGCATGAAATGATAGATCAGAAAGGGGTTTAGGGTTAAACCGGGGTTTAGGGGCCTCTTTGTAATTATTTTTGAGATGGCAAGGGCTTGGTTATAATTTTAGAAAATATTTGGGGCATACTAGAAAGTTGTAGGGGTATGTTTAATATTAAGTTTATATGGTGGAGGGTCAATTCCCTAAATAGCTAAAAGTAGAAGGGCCTTTATTCAAAAGTACACAAAGGGGAGGGTTCTTTAGGAAATAGAGGGAAGGCCAGGGGGTTTTGTGGCAAAAAGCCACCTTCTTCCTCCTCCCTCCACGGGAAAACAGAGGAGGGGAGGGGAAGCTCCTGCGCCGGCCGATTTCGGCGGCCCGGGGCTCGGCGGCGGCCGGGAATGGGGGGAAAAGGGAGGGGAGGAGGAGGAGATTCGATTCCCCTACCTAGCTCGAGTTGGGGTGGAGCGAGGCGGTGGGGCCACGAGGGCCGGTGGCGGCGGCGCTATGGGCTAGGGAGGAGAGCTAGGGGCGGCGGGTGAGGTCGTGGGGAGGGTGAGTTGCGCGGGGAGCCTTTTATAGGCGGAGTAGGCCGGTGGAGGAGGGGCGCGGCAGTGGTGGTGGTCGGCGGGCGGTGCGGGGTGCCTTTAATGGCGTTCGCCGTTGCGGAGCAGCGGCGCGAGCGGCAAGGCGGTGCAGCGCGATGGGACAACTCGGGCAGAGGCCGAACGGCGCGCCGAGCACTGCAGACACGTGGGGCGCGTGGGTGCTGTGCGAGCACAGGAGCGGCCGGCGGCGAAGACGGGGCGCCGCACGTGGCTCGGCTCGCTGGCGGAGGCGGAGCTCGGGCGTCAAGGCAGGCGAGCGGCACGGCGATGTCGGGGTCGCGCAGAACGCGCGTTACACGAGCGCGGCGCGTGGGCAGGCGGCGAGGGGGCTCGGTGTCGAGCTGGGAGCAGCGAGCGGCGCGGCGGGTGGCCGGCCGCGTGGTGCACGCGCGCGGGGGGGGGGGGGGGAAGGCGCGCGTGTGCGTGTCGCGCGTGGGGTCGGCCGGGAGCAGGGGCGCGCGTGCGCGGGCGGCGCCTAGTTGGGCGGGCGTGTGCGCGTGCGTGGCCGGGGCGGCGCGGCGAGCGGCTGCTCTGCAGCGCGCGGGAGAGAGAGGAGGAAAAGACAAGGGAAAAGGAAAAGAAAAAGAAGAAATGAAGAAAAAGAAAAAGAAAAAGGGAAAGGGAGAGAGAGACACACAGCGGGAATCGCGGCGGCGACCGCGACTGAACTCGCACGCGCGCCGGTCGGGCGTGACGCGCGGGACGAGGACGAACAGGGAGACGGGACAACGATGAATTCGGATGTCGGGACCGATTTTTCGGGAGATCGGGAGATCGGGCAGGGAACGATTTTGAGTGGACTGAGCTCAACGATTGAAAAGAGATTTTGAAATTATTTGGCGCGCGATTTGATTTGGTAAATTTTTGGGATGTTACAAACCTATCCCACTTAGGTTGAATCTCGTCCCCGAGATTTAGCTAAACTACTAAAGAGACTAGGAAATTCGGCTCGGAGTGCGTCTTCTCTTTCCCAAGTTGCTTCTGCTTCCGAATGTCTGATCCACTGAACTCGACAAATTCTAACTGTTGAGTTGCGGGTTCTTCTCGTCACAGTGTCCAAAATTTTCACTGGCACCTCTTGATATCTGATATCATCTTGCAGGTCGGTTGTCTCTGGGGCCACTTGTTCTTCCGGTACTCGCAGACACTTCCTGAGCTGGGACACATGGAACACATCGTGCACATCTAACATCTCCGCTGGCAACTGAAGCTTGTAGGCTACTGCTCCCACTTTCTTGATAACTGGAAAAGGTACAATGTAATGTGGGGCCAACTTCCCGCGCACCTGGAATCTGCGCGTGCCGCGAATTGGGGAAACTTTAAGGTACACATAATCTCCAACTTCAAAGCTGAGAGTACGTCGTCTTTTATCGGCATAACTTTTCTGGCGGGATTGAGCTGCCTTTAGATTCTCTCTGATTTATGTTATCTTGTCTTCTGCTTCTTTAATAAAATCTGGGCCCTCAACGATGCGGTCGCCAACTTCGGTCCACATGAGAGGTGTGTGACACTTCCTCCCGTATAGGGCTTCGAACGGCGACATCTTCAAACTTGACTGGTAGCTGTTGTTGTAAGAGAACTCCGCATATGGCAAACTGTTTTCCCAATCTTTGCCATACGTAAGAACACAGGCTCTTAGCATGTCTTAAAGAATCTGATTAACTCTTTCTGTCTGGCCATCAGTCTGAGGATGATAGGCTGAACTGAAGTCCAACTTTGTACCAAGTGCTTCATGTAACCTACTCCAGAATCTCGAAGTGAACTGGGTGCCTCTATCTGACACAATCCTCTTAGGTACTCCATGCAACTTCACAATACGCTCAATATATAACTTGGCTAATTTATCACCTCCATAAATGGTACGCACTGGGATGAAGTGTGCCACTTTAGTGAGTCGATCAACAATCACCCAAACTGAGTCATGACCGCTCTGGGTTCTTGGTAGACCGGTGATAAA
Organism: Panicum virgatum; assembly: GCF_016808335.1. Classification (NCBI taxonomy): domain Eukaryota; kingdom Viridiplantae; phylum Streptophyta; class Magnoliopsida; order Poales; family Poaceae; genus Panicum; species Panicum virgatum. The sequence continues at coordinate 53,523,956 of NC_053137.1, read as the reverse complement.
ATCCATATTAACTTCATCCCACTTCCATACTAGGATCAGCAACGGCTGAAGTAATCCACTGGGCTTCTGGTGCTCTGCCTTGACCCTTTTGCACACATCACAATGAGCGACGAATCGAGCGATATCCCCCTTCATACCATTCCACCAATACTTCTCCTTAAGGTCCAGGTACATTTTCGTAGTGCCGGGGTGAATGGAATAAGCTGAGTTGTGGGTTTCATCCAAAATGGTCCTGCGGAAATGTCCTTGCTTAGGCACACATAATCTCTTCTTGAACCACAAGACTCCATCATTATCTACTCTAAAATATGGGGCTTTGTCGTCACTGTTGCGACCTTTAACCCATACCAATCTTCTATCCTCCATCTGAGCTTCCTTGATCTGGTCGTCCAGGACGGGATGAACACTAAGGTTGTAGTTGCAAGAGCGGCGTACAACCCTTAGGTTCAACCTTCTCATTTCTTCACTCAGCTCTGGGGTTTGTGTAACTAAGTGATGGCAATACGCTTTACGACTGAGCGCATCAGCCACCACATTAGCCTTTCCAGGGTGGTAGTGCATTTCCAAATCATAGTCTTTGATCAACTCCAACCATCTTCTCTGTCTAATGTTGAGATCTGACTGGGTGAAAATGTACTTCAGGCTCTTGTGATTCGTGTAGATTTCACACTTGTTCCCGATCAGATAATGTCTCCAAATCTTGAGGGCATGCACAACTGCTGCTAACTCCAAGTCATGGGTGGGGTAGTTCTGCTCATGTATTCTCAATTGTCTTGAGGCATAAACTACAACTCTTCCTTCTTGCATAAGCACACAACCCAATCCTTGTCGGGATGCGTCGCAATAAATGACAAAGCTCTTCTGATTATCTGGCAAGACTAGCACTGGGGCAGAGGTTACTCTCCTCCTCAACTCCTGAAAACTTCGCTCGCAAGCTTCAGACCAGACAAACTTTGTGTCCTTCCGGAGCAACTCGGTCATAGGCCGGGCTATCTTAGAGAAACCTTCGATGAATCTCCGGTAATAGCCGGCTAATCCCAAGAAACTCCTGATCTCAGAGGCTGAGGTTGGTTGCTTCCATTCTGATACTGCCTTGACCTTTTCTGGGTCCACTTCAACACCTTCAGCTGTCAAGACATGACCCAGAAAACTGACTCTCTGCAACCAGAATTCACACTTACTAAACTTGGCATACAACTGGTGTTTTCTGAGCTTTCCCAGCACAACTCTGAGATGTTGCCCATGCTCCTCAGCACTCTTAGAGTAGACCAGTATGTCATCTATGAATACCACGACAAACCGATCTAACTCCTCCATAAACACCTTATTCATGAGGGTCATGAAAAAGGCAGGGGCATTAGTCAGACCAAAAGGCATTACTTTGAACTCATACTGGCCATAACGGGTCCTGAAGGCTGTCTTAGATATGTCCTCTTGTCGCACTCTGAGCTGATGATAACCTGACCTCAGATCTATCTTGGAGAAGAACTTAGCTCCCTTCAACTGATCAAACAGATCATCAATCCGAGGCAGAGGGTACTTGTTCTTGATGGTGACTGCATTCAGATCACGGTAGTCCACACAAAGTCTCATGCTCCCATCTTTCTTCTTCACGAAGAGCACTGGGGCTCCCCATGGAGAAGCAGCAGGTCTAATAAATCCCTTTTGTTGAAGCTCTTCAAGCTGCTTCTTTAACTCGGTAAGCTCTGGGCTGCTAACCGATAGACATTCTTTGCTATAGGCTTGGTTCCAGGGACTAAGTCAATAGTGAACTCTACATCTCTTTCTAGAGGCATACCGGGTAATTCATCTGGAAACACATATGCGAATTCCTGAACTACTGGCACATCTTCTGGGGATTCTGCTTGGATGTGGTTCACCATGGAGTCTGATAGGCTAGGCTAGATTAGGCATGTGACTGTTAACCCTTGGTGGTTGGTGACTGTCACTGCTCTCTCAGCACATGCTATGTTTCCTTGGTGCTTGGTGAGCCAGTCCATACTGAGTATGACATCTATCCCTTTGGAAGCAAGGACTACTAGGTTGGCAAGGAATACTACCCCACTTAGGTTTATAGGGATATCTATGACACCTAAGTGGCAAGGTATATGACCTCCAGGCGAACGGGTCATTAGCGGCCTCTTAAGGGCTATAGTAGGTATATCATGCTTTTCCACAAAGTGGAAGGATATAAAGGAATGCGATGCTCCAGAATAAAAAAGCACTGAGGCTAGAGCTGATTGGACCAGAAACTCACCGAAAATCACTCCTGGTGCATCCTCTGCTTCTTCAGCGTACACATGATTCACCTTTGCCTTGCCGAAGGACTGCTACTGGCTCCTAGCGGGTGCTGCACGGTTGGCTTCAGTCGGCTGCTTTGGTCCTTGAACAGAGTTGGAGAAAACAGAAGGGGCTGGCTGGCTGAGATACGGGCAGTTGGCCTTGAAGTGTCCGGCTTCACGGCAGTGGAAACAGGTCCTCACATTGGTCACTTGACTTCCACCAGACTGCTGGTGCGGAAGGTACTTTGGGTCTTCACAACTGGAGCTGACTGAGCTGGCTTCTGGAGAGAACCGGGGTGCACCTTGAATGGGAAGGCACCCTGGCTCCTCTGACCTGAGTGAACCGGATACTGAGTCCTTTGGAACTTCTCCAACTACTGGGGCTTTTTGCTTTCAAACCGACGTTTGCGCTCACTGAGTTCTACCTTCCTGTTTCTCTCAGTGGTGATAGCCCTGTTGACCATGGCATTGAAGTCACTATGGGTGGTGATTTCAACCAAGGTCCTGATTTCAGGGTTAAGCCCACCAAGAAAAGCTTCTTCCTTCTTCTCGTCATCATTGATATCCTCTGGTGCATAACGAGACAACTCTGAGAACTTATGAAGATATTCTGTCACAGTCATCCCACCTTGACGAAGCTTTCTAAACTCATCCTTCTTGAGCTTCATAACACTGCTGGGAATGTGGTGTTCTCTGAAGATCTTGACAAAGTCAGCCCATACCATCTCGTTAGCATTTTCGTTTACTTCCCGATAACTTTGCCACCAAACAAGGGCTGGTCCCCTTAACTGCTGTAGTGCGAGCAAAACCTTGTCTCTATCATCTGCATGGACCACTTCAAGCTTCATTTCAATCTCTCGCAGCCAATCATCTGCCTCAATTGGGTTATCATATCCTCCAAACTTAGGTGGCTGCAAGCGGTTGAAATCTGCAATTCTGCTGCCATTGCCATTAGGATGCACCGCAGGTCTATGGTTGCCAAGATTGCCTTGAGCTTGAGCTGTGAGAGTGGTCACAAGAACTTTAAGGAGTTGGTTCTACTGCTGCAATATGGCTGACAGATCAATGGGTGCTGGGGCACGGGGAGGTGGCGGCGGTAAGTGTCCATTTTCTGGTGCTTCTGGGCCCACATTCAGAGGGGCTTGGTTTCTCGGGTTGACCTCGTCACCGTCTTCCTGAGCATGGAGTCCCTGGACTCGGCTCGAACGACGAGACATCTACGGTCAAGGAGGGCAAGATTAGGTGACTCCCCTAGTATATTGCTGGGGTAGATTTGTATATATATATAATATTTTTTACTGCACAATGCACACAAGCAAATCATTCAAGCCTCACACAAGCATTCATTCAAACAAGCAGGGATACATGACACGACGGATTACAACAACGCGGCTCGACTTTTAAGGGTCGGCCGGAACAACTAGACTACTGAACCCTACAACACGGTCTTCGGGTCACTGTTCCCGGGATCTCGGGGAGACGTGGGAGGTGTGGGTGGCACTGATTCACTAATCCTCCTGCGTGGTTGGGACAAGGGATCCAGCGGAATTCCCTCTAGGATTGGCGGCTCCGTGGTAGTCTTGGGATGGCGTTCCTTGTGCATGGCACGGTCCACTAGGTAGACACCCCTAAGGAGCTGACTGTGGCGGTCTGCTTGCTCCCTAAGGTTCTCTTCGGCTGCAGCAAGGCGGCTTTCAGCTTCAGCTGCTCGGGCTTCTGCCTGAGATAAGGCCAGCTTAGTCTTACGCCAACGGGACTCCGCTCTCTCAGCACGTTGGATGAGGTCTTTCACACGCTGGTGCAGTTGGTCGCACAAATCGTCAAGGCTAAGCAAATAGGCAGACATAGCGACAACTGTGGGGTCCTTCTCGGTTCCTGCGGTGCTCTCCAAGTTGCGGATACTCGCCGCCCAAGCAGGACGGTTACGATCCAGCGGGGGAAAGTACTTCATGGGGGTGGAACCCAAGTGCCATTCAAACATCTGGCACAGGTACCGCAGCGCCTTGCGAGCTGCAAGTTGAATGGTGTCAGGCATACGGGCTCCAGTGGCGGTGACGCTCCAGGGTTGCATCTCCAAGTACTTATCACTAGCGCCAATATGGATGGTGACCTCACAGCTTTCGGTGCCATGCTCCATGAACTCGTGACCCACGTACTCCGGACGTTCCGGAATACCAAGTCGCACAGTGGCAGGATAAAGCACCTTGGAGAATCCATCTTCGTTGATGCAGTAGGTGGTGGTCCAGTCATCAGCCATCTGATTTACAAGGGTAGGGTTTGCATAACAACGATAAAGTTTAAGGAGTAATAGGGTTTCAAGGATTGACCATCCTAGGGCTCCTACGGTCATCGTTCACTACCGGTTCGTGTCCTACAGCCAAGCATGGCTCTGATACCACCTGAAGCGCCCCGACCCCAAAGATCGAGGCTAAACCATGTATTAATAACCGAAGCAAGCCTCCGGTACAATACATGTTACATCAAGTGGAGTCCAAAGTCATACAAAGCTTTATTCAACCCGTACACGGGGAGTAAAGTGACAACACAGAGCTACCGCAAATAACCACATGATAACGAGTAGCATAACGACATGCAAGACTAGCTCTTCGTCCATCACGGCTCCACTCGATCAGCTTGGGTGCGGACACGATCTACTCGAAATCTTCAGGCACAAAGTCAGGATCCTCTGGAAAAAAAATAATCAACAAGGGTTGAGTACGAAAGTACTCAGCAAGTCCCACCTCACCCTTACGGGGAGGGAGTTATAGATTAATACGCAAAGGTCCATTAATCAACCAGAATATATAACAAATGTAGTATTAAAGGTAACCCAAACAGTCATCCATCTCAGGGGCTAGGTGGCTCAACTAGTTGAGATGTCCACACCGTAACCTGTCCAAACCAAGGACACGGACCATTCGAATGGATTGTACACTCTGTAGAGGTTGTACGCTTTACCCACACGCACTTCACCGTCCAGAGATGGCTCCGTCATAGCCGACACCCAGCCGTGGCTCAACCCCGACTAGTCGCCCACAAACCCCCGGGTCTGGACCAATCCAGGTCTCAACCCAAAACATATCCACCTCGGACGACTACCAGGTTAGCCAGTGGGATTAGACTAAGGTTTGCCCACACAAACTCATGTGGTCGTACTGGAAGTAGGTTAGGTGAGATGGCACCACAACACACGGTCCTTAAGGTTTATCAGGGCAGTCAACAACCACAACCAACCAAACTCGAGGTGTCACCACGACAACGCTCGGTCGCAAGTCTACCACCACGGTAGTGCATGCTCCAACACATTCCACACTGCCCTGGTCTCATTCCCATTCCAGTTTCATCAATTAACAAGGTCTGATAATATGCCAGTCTGACGGTAAATCGACATGCAACATGGCTTCAGTCAATGGTTTCTCTCAATCCCTCAGTGTATCGTCTCAAGCAATCCCTAAGTCTAGCAAATTTTATATTTAACCTTACTTGGGATCAATCATAGTCAACATAAGGAATCGATAAGACTTGCCTTCGCTTTCGTATGCGTCGGCGGCGGCGGTTTCCAGATCTCCCGGCTCCTCTGGTTTCTCCTCTGGAATCGGTTCTACTTCGTCATACGCGGCGGAAACAGCACAACCGACGAACAACATAAGCAAGCATAAACATAAAATAAAATGAGCTCGAATCGGAAACAATTTAAGATATGGGGATAGGAATAATATTTTTGGGAGATTTTCTAATGGCATGGCCGAAACTATGTTAGGAATGGCGTGGTAAAGTTTCGGGTCGATCGGAGATCGTTTGGCGCATGAAATGATAGATCAAAAAGGGGTTTAGGGTTAAACCGGGGTTTAGGGGCCTCTTTGTAATTATTTTTGAGATGGCAAGGGCTTGGTTATAATTTTAGAAAATATTTGGGGCATACTAGAAAGTTGTAGGGGTATGTTTAATATTAAGTTTATATGGTGGAGGGTCAGTTCCCTAAATAGCTAAAAGTAGAAGGGCCTTTATTCAAAAGTACACAAAAGGGGAGGGTTCTTTAGGAAATAGAGGGAAAGCCAGGGGGTTTTGTGGCAAAAATCCACCTTCTTCCTCCTCCCTCCACGGGAAAACAGAGGAGGGGAGGGGAAGCTCCTGCGCCGGCCGATTCCGGCGGCCCGGGGCTCGGCGGCGGCCGGGAATGGGGGAAAAGGGAGAGGAGGAGGAGGAGGTTCGATTCCCCTACCTAGCTCGAGCTGGGGTGGAGCGAGGCGGCGGGGCCACGAGGGCCGGCGGCGGCGGGCGGAGGTGACTGTGGCGGCGGCGCTATGGGCTAGGGAGGAGAGCTAGGGGCGGCGGGTGAGGTCGTGGGGAGGGTGAGCTGCGCGGGGAACCTTTTATAGGCGGAGTAGGCCGGTGGAGGAGGGGCGCGGCGGTGGTGGTGGCCGGCGGGCGGTGCGGGGTGGCTTTAATGGCGTTCGCCGTCGCGGAACAGCGACGCGAGCGGCGAGGCGGTGCAGCGTGATGGGACAGCTCGGGCAGAGGCCGAGCGGCGCACCAAGCACTGCAGACACGTGGGGCGCATGGGTGCTGTGCGAGCACAGGAGCGGCCGGCGGCGAAGGCGGGGCGCAGCACGTGGCTCGGCTCGCTGGCGGATGCGGAGCTCGGGCATCGAGGCAGGCGAGCGGCGCGACGATGTCGGGGTAGCACAGAACGCGCGTTGCGCGCGCGCGACGCGTGGGCAGGCGGTGAGGGGGCTCGGTGTCGAGCTGGGAGCGGCGAGCGGCGCGGCGGGTGGCCCGGCCGCGTGGTGCACGTGCGAGCGGGGGGGGGAAGGCGCGCGTGTGCGTGTCGCGCATGGGGTCGGCCGGGAGCAGGGGCGCACGCATGCGCGGGCGGCATCGAGCTGGGCAGGCGTGCGCCCGTGCGTGGCCGGGGCGGCGTGGCGAGCGGCTGCTCTGCAGCGTGCAGGAGAGGAGAGGGAAGGAAGGAGAGAGAGAGGAGGAAAAGAAAAGGGAAAAGGAAAAGAAAAATAAAAATAAAAATAAAGAAATGGAGAAAAATAAAAAGAAACAGGGAAATGGTGAGAGAGAGAGACACACACACAGCGGGAATCGCGGCGGCGACAGCGACTGAACTCGCACGCGCGCCGGTCGGGCGTGACGCGCGGGACGATGACGAACAGAGAGACGGGACAGCGATGAATTCGGATGTCGCGACCGATTTTTCGGGAGATCGGGAGATCGGGCAGGAAACGATTTTGAGTGGACTGAGCTCAACGATTGAAAAGAGATTTTGAAATTATTTGGCGCGTGATTTGATTTGGTAAATTTTCGGGATGTTACAAACCTACCCCTCTTAGGTTGAATCTCGTCCCCGAGATTCAGCTAAACTACCAAAGAGACTAGGAAATTCGGCTCGGAGTGCGTCTTCTCTTTCCAAGTTGCTTATGCTTCCGAATGTCTGCTCCACTGAACTCGACAAATTCTAACTGTTGAGTTGCGGGTTCTTCTCGTCACAGTGTCCAAAATTTTCACTGGCACCTCTTGATATCTGAGATCATTTTGCAGGTCGATTGTCTCTGGGGCCACTTGTTCTTCCGGTACTCGCAGACACTTCCTGAGCTGGGACACATGGAACACATCGTGCACATCCAACATCTTTGCTGGCAACTGAAGCTTGTAGGCTACTGCTCCCACTTTCTTGATAACTGGAAAAGGTCCAATGTAACGTGGGGCCAATTTCCCACGCACCTGGAATCTGCGCGTGCCGCGAATTGGGGAAACTTTAAGGTACACATAATCTCCAACTTCAAAGCTGAGAGTACGTCGTCTTTTATCGGCATAACTTTTCTGGCGGGATTGAGCTGCCTTTAGATTCTCTCTGATTTCTGTTATCTTGTCTTCTGCTTCTTTAATAAAATCTGGGTCCTCAACGATGCGGTCGCCAACTTCGGTCCACATGAGAGGTGTGCGACACTTCCTCCCGTATAGGGCTTCGAACGGCGACATCTTCAAACTTGACTGGTAGCTGTTGTTGTAAGAGAACTCCGCATATGGCAAACTGTTTTTCCAATCTTTGCCATACGTAAGAACACAGGCTCTTAGCATGTCTTAAAGGATCTGATTAACTCTTTCTGTCTGGCCATCAGTCTGAGGATGATAGGTTGAACTAAAGTCCAACTTTGTACCAAGTGATTCATGTAACCTACTCCAGAATCTCGAAGTGAACTGGGTGCCTCTATATGACACAATCCTCTTAGGTACTCCATGCAACTTCACAATACGCTCAATATATAACTTGGCTAATTTATCACCTCCATAAGTGGTACGCACTGGGATGAAGTGTGCCACTTTAGTGAGTCGATCAACAATCACCCAAACTGAGTCATGACCGCTCTGGGTTCTTGGTAGACCGGTGATAAAATCCATACTAACTTCATCCCACTTCCATACTGGTCTCGGCAACGGCTGAAGTAATCCACTGGGCTTCTGGTGCTCTGCCTTGACCCTTTTGCACACATCACAATGAGCGACGAATCGAGCGATATCCCCCTTCATACCGTTCCACCAATACTTCTCCTTAAGGTCCAGGTACATTTTCGTAGTGCCGGGGTGAATGGAATAAGCTGAGTTGTGGGCTTCATCCAAAATGGTCCTGCGGAAATGTCCTTGCTTAGGCACACATAATCTCTTCTTGAACCACAAGACTCACTCTGAAATATGGGGCTTTGCCTTCACTGTTGCGACCTTTAACCCAAACCAATCTTCTATCCTCCATCTGAGCTTCCTTGATCTGGTCGTCCAGGACGGGATGAACACTAAGGTTGTAGTTGCAAGAGCGGCGTACAACCCTTAGGTTCAACCTTCTCATTTCTTCACTCAGCTCTGGGGCTTGTGTAACTAAGTGATGGCAATACGCTTTACGACTGAGCGCATCAACCACCACATTAGCCTTTCCAGGGTGGTAGTGCATTTCCAAATCATAGTCTTTGATCAACTCCAACCATCTTCTCTGTCTAATGTTGAGATCTGACTGGGTGAAAATGTACTTCAGGCTCTTGTGATCCATGTAGATTTCACACTTGTTCCCGATCAGATAATGTCTCCAAATCTTGAGGGCATGCACAACTGCTGCTAACTCCAAAGTCATGGGTGGGGTAGTTCTGCTCATGTATTCTCAATTGTCTTGAGGCATAAGCTACAACTCTTCCTTCTTGCATAAGCACACAACCCAATCCTTGTCGGGATGCGTCGCAATAAATGACAAAGCTCTTCTGATTATCTGGCAAGACTAGCACTGGGGCAGAGGTTACTCTCCTCCTCAACTCCTGAAAACTTCGCTCGCAAGCTTCAGACCAGACAAACTTTGTGTCCTTCCGGAGCAACTCGGTCATAGGCCGGGCTATCTTAGAGAAACCTTCGATGAATCTCCGGTAATAGCCGGCTAATCCCAAGAAACTCCTGATCTCAGAGGCTGAGGTTGGTTGCTTCCATTCTGATACTGCCTTGACCTTTTCTGGGTCCACTTCAACACCTTCAGCTGTCAAGACATGACCCAGAAAACTGACTCTCTGCAACCAGAATTCACACTTACTAAACTTGGCATACAACTGGTGTTTTCTGAGCTTTCCCAGCACAACTCTGAGATGTTGCCCATGCTCCTCAGCACTCTTAGAGTAGACCAGTATGTCATCTATGAATACCACGACAAACCGATCTAACTCCTCCATAAACACCTTATTCATGAGGGTCATGAAAAAGGCAGGGGCATTAGTCAGACCAAAAGGCATCACTGTGAACTCATACTGGCCATAACGGGTCCTGAAGGCTGTCTTAGAGATGTCCTCTTGTCGCACTCTGAGCTGATGATAACCTGACCTCAGATCAATCTTGGAGAAGAATTTAGCTCCCTTCAGCTGATCAAACAGGTCATCAATCCGAGGCAGAGGGTACTTGTTCTTGATGGTGACTGCATTCAGATCACGGTAGTCCACACAAAGTCTCATGCTCCCATCTTCTTCACGAAGAGCACTGGGGCTCCCCATGGAGAAGCAGCAGGTCTAATAAATCCCTTTTGTTGAAGCTCTTCAAGCTGCTTCTTTAAGTCGGCAAGCTCTGGGCTGCTAACCGATAGGCATTCTTTGCTATAGGCTTGGTTCCAGGGACTAAGTCAATAGTGAACTCTACATCTCTTTCTGGAGGCATACCGGGTAATTCATCTGGAAACACATCTGCGAATTCCTGAACTACTGGCACATCTTCTGGGGATTCTGCTTGGATGTGATTCACCATGGAGTCTGATAGGCTAGGCTGGATTAGGCATGTGACTGTTAACCCTTGGTGGTTGGTGATTGTCACTGCTCTCTCAGCACAGGCTATGTTTCCTCGGTGCTTGGTGAGCCAGTCCATACCGAGTATGACATCTATCCCTTTGGAAGCAAGCACTACTAGGTTGGCAAGGAATACTACCCCACTTAGGTTTATAGGGATATCTATGACACCTAAGTGGCAAGGTATATGACCTCCAGGTGAACGGGTCATTAGCGGCCTCTTAAGGGCTATAGTAGGTATATCATGCTTTTCCACAAAGTGGAAGGATATAAAGGAATGCGATGCTCCAGAATCAAAAAGCACTGAGGCTAGAGCTGATTGGACCAGAAACTCACCGAAAATCACTCCTGGTGCATCCTCTGCTTCTTCAGCGTACACATGATTCACCTTTGCCTTGCCGAAGGACTACTACTGGCTCCTAGCGGGTGCTGCACGGTTGGCTTTAGTCGGCTGCTTTGGTCCTTGAACAGAGTTGGAGAAAACAGAAGGGGCGGGCTGGCTGAGATACGGGCTGTTGGCCTTGAAGTGTCCGGCTTCACGGCAGTGGAAACAGGTCCTCACATTGGTCACTTGACTTCCACCAGACTGCTGGGTGCGGAAGGTACTTTGGGTCTTCACAACTGGAGCTGACTGAGCTGGCTTCTGGAGAGAACCGGGGTGCACCTTGAATGGGAAGGCACCCTGGCTCCTCTAACCTGAGTGAACTGGATACTGAGTCCTTTGGAACTTCTCCAACTGCTGGGGCTTTTTGCTTTCAAACCGACGTTTGCGCTCACTGAGTTCTACCTTCCTATTTCTCTCAGTGGTGATAGCCCTGTTGACCATGGCATTGAAGTCACTGTGGGTGGTGATTTCAACCAAGGTCCTGATTTCAGGGTTAAGCCCACCAAAAAAAGCTTCTTGCTTCTTCTCATCATCATTGATATTCTCTGGTGCATAACGAGACAACTCTGAGAACTTATGAAGATACTCTGTCACAGTCATCCCACCTTGACGAAGCTTTCTGAACTCATCCTTCTTGAGCTTCATAACACTGCTGGGAATGTGGTGTTCTCTGAAGATCTTGACAAAGTCAGCCCATACCATCTCGTTAGCATTTTCGTTTACTTCCCGATAACTTTGCCACCAAGCAAGGGCTGGTCCCCTTAACTGCTGTAGTGCGAGCAAAACATTGTCTCTATCATCTGCATGGACCACTTCAAGCTTCATTTCAATCTCTCGCAGCCAATCATCTGCCTCAATTGGGTTATCAGATCCTCCAAACTTAGGTGGCTGCAAGCGGTTGAAATATGCAATTCTACTGCCATTGCCATTAGGATGCACCGCAGGTCTATGGTTGCCAAGATTGCCTTGAGCTTGAGCTGTGAGAGTGGTCACAAGAACTTGAAGGAGTTGATTCTGCTGCTGCAATATGGCTGCCAGATCAATGGGTGCTGGGGCACGGGGAGGTGGCGGCGGTAGGTGTCCATTTTCTGGTGCTTCTGGGGCCACATTCAGAGGGGCTTGGTTTCTCGGGTTGACCTCGTCACCGTCTTCCTGAGCATGGAGTCCCTGGACTCGGCTCGAACGATGAGACATCTACGGTCAAGGAGGGCAAGATTAGGTGACTCCCCTAGTATATTGCTGGGGTAGATTTGTATATATATAAAATATTTTTTACTGCACAATGCACACAAGCAAATCATTCAAGCCTCCCACAAGCATTCATTCAAACAAGCAGGGATACATGACACGACGGATTACAATAACGCGGCTCGACTTTTAAGTGTCGGCCGGAACAACTTGACTACTGAACCCTACAACACGGTCTTCGGGGTCACTGTTCCCGGGATCTCGGGGAGACGCGGGAGGTGTGGGTGGCACTGATTCACCAATCCTCCTGCGTGGTTGGGACAAGGGATACAGCGGAATTCCCTCTAGGATTGGTGGCTCCGCGGCAGTCCTGGGATGGCGTTCGTTGCGCTTGGCACGGTCCACTAGGTAGACACCCCTAAGGAGCTGACACATGGCGGCTCCGGACCCCCCAGGCGGGGTGTCTGTTCCCTCCCTGTCGAGGGGTCCGGATAGTATATGGGGGTCCGGGACCCCGTGGGAGGTCCGGGCCCCCGGCTGTTTTGTCTGAGTGCTTTCTTCTCCGGGACACGTGGTGACACCGGACCCGACCCCGAGCGGGATGCGGGTCCGAGACCGTTGGTCCGGTAAGATGGAGTCGGACCCCAGGGGTCCGGTTGCTCAGCTCCTTTGGGCGTAGTTACGGATAACTACGAGTCTTGACACAACAAGAGGGTGTACCCTAGTCCAGAGGTACCGACAGGTATTTACAATTGATTTTGACTACATGCAAAATATTAAATTGCTTGCAGATAACTCACAATCTGTGGGTTGTATCATCTGTCTTTTTAATTGTCTCTATGTCAGATTCTAGTCCCTTAGAGACGACCCCCCCCCCCCCCCGGTCTATGGGTTGTACATGCCCTTAGGGGTAGGAGGAAAGAGGCCAAATAAATCATTTTAAGCCACCCTTGAGTTACTTATAAATTTAAGTCCCTCAAATCTATTTCAGTTCCTATAAGTCAGGCCTGTTTAGATGTCAATTGACTTAAAGGAACTTAAAGTGGATTGACTTAAAATAAGTAAGGATAACCAAAGGCCTTAACTAATAATTATTTGTAAACTACAAGCCTCAGTAACACATACTCCTATTCACTTTTGACAGCTATATTTCAAAAATTTAAATATTTAAAAATGATAGTTATATTTACTATTAGCATGGGTTGTGACAATAAATAACACTACTTATAAGAAGTTCCCAGTTAAAATATTGGAGGACCAACAAAAAAGTCTGTGCGATTTATTAGTTTGATAAGCACACTTATGGTGCTCTTAGTCATTGTGCCATATAGAAATATATCAATCAAAATTGAATGGAGGGAGTACTAAAATGGTAGCATTAGATTCTTACAAGTACATCATAATATAAACAATGAAGTGTATGGTAATGGTCAATGAAAATATTAAAACAACAAATTTTGGAGAGCCCGAGAAATTTTACAAGTATTAGTCATTCATTCGCATGTGTATATTTGTTGATAGAGAAAAATCCAATTTTCACCATCGAACTATCGCAAAAAGTCTGATTTTCAGCCTTCAACTACAAAACCGAACAACATAGGCCATTCAATTGTTAAAACCGGGGAAATTTGGCCCTTGGGTGGTTTTGAAGGTGGTTTTGTATTTTCTAAAAAAATTAAATAAATCTAATTATATCTAAAAAATCAAAACTAATTCACTTTAAATCAGAAAAATATGAAACTAGTACCGAAATTTTTCTAAAAATATAACATATTTATTATTGCTCCATTTGAATCTTATTTATTAAAAATAATAGGCATAACTGCAAACAACCAAATATTATGAACATAATAAAATTAAATCTGAATAGCTCACAAGTCATGTGACAATAGATAGATTACATTTTAGTAAAACTTTTGATACCCATTTCATAATTTTTTGACTTAAAATAAATTAATTATAAATTTTTTAGTGTAAAATTGAATGTTTTTAATTCTCACAAAATGGAAAACCACCTCAGGGGCCAAATTTGTCCGATTTTGACAATTAGATGGTCTATGTTGTCCGATTTCATAGTTGAAGGTTGAAAATCGAATTTTTACGATAGTTGGAGGGTGTAAACCGGACTTTTCGTGTTGAAAATACTACTCCGAGTAGCTGTTCAGAATAACTGTCCGTGCTGCTTATTACCTCGCACCTGATTGGCCGCGCTTGCCCTCCCGCGGATCGCGCCCAGAAACCCATCCCTGCCGTCCAAATCCTCCCGAGCTGGCCGTCCATTTCCTCGCCCACGGATCTTCGGGCCCACCACCTCTCCCCATCCCCGCCACTCCCTTTATAACACAACCCCTCTTGGCAATTTGGGCGGCATCACACCACTCGAATTATCGCGCCCAGATTCCCCATTTTTCGCTCCTCCAAAACTCTCCCGAAGCGCTGCAGCAGCGACCATGGACGCCAGCGGAGCCACCGGGAAGGTGAAGAAGGGGGCGGCCGGGCGCAAGGCCGGCGGTCCCAGGAAGAAGGCGGTGTCGCGGTCCGTGAAGGCCGGGCTCCAGTTCCCCGTCAGCCGCATCGGGCGCTACCTCAAGAAGGGCCGGTACGCGCAGCGCGTCGGCACCGGCGCCCCCATCTACCTCGCCGCCGTCCTCGAGTACCTCGCCGCCGAGGTGCTGGAGCTCGCCGGGAACGCGGCGAGGGACAACAAGAAGACGCGCATCATCCCGCGCCACGTGCTCCTGGCGATCCGGAACGACGAGGAGCTCGGGAAGCTGCTGGCCGGTGTCACTATCGCCCACGGCGGCGTCCTCCCCAACATCAACCCGGTGCTGCTGCCCAAGAAGGTGGCGGAGAAGGCGACCAGCGGCGGCGCCAAGGAGGGCAAGTCGCCCAAGAAGGGCGCCAAGTCCCCCAAGAAAGCCTAGACAGTAGAGACTCCATTAGCACCGTGCTGTAATAACATGTTCGTGTTTAGATTTGTGGTTGGGTTGTGCCCGTTCGTCAGTTGTTACTATGTTCTGTTTCTTGTTCACATTTGCAATTTGGGTTTGCGGTTCAGTTCAGAGTAGTACGGAATGAGCAGTGACTACAACTCTGCGTCAGAAGAGACTTCTGAAGATGTAATCACAGTTGTATCCTGAACTCACTGTCCTGGCATCTGGTTCAGCACAGATTCGTCCAAGTTCAAGGAAGTGAATTCGTGTCGGAACATCCCACGTGCAGAATTCATACCAAAAGAAGTTCATGAGAGATGAGATACCAGTAGTTTGGATCGCACTTGAAAAATGTTGCCAGTAGCAATATATGAGAGATGAGAGATGGGATCTCAATGGAATTACATTTGCGTTTACCTTTGACCACTGCATTCTAGCTGTGGACACTTGTGAATAGTAGTTGACAGCCGCTCTGAATTACAATTGCTCCACGACGTGTTATTTCCTAGCTAGGGAAAAATACAACAGAAAAACTTGTATACGTGTAGTATATAATCTTCCTTTTCCCTCCTGCACATTTCTGCATTTTGCGACTCTGTTAAATTGGCCATCCAACAATACACAACTATGCACAGAGTCCAATACGGTGCTCCATTTGCTGTCCAGATGAGTTAACTACCGTCAGTATTCTTCTTGCGCCTCCCTGTCAATTGGCAATTCCTAAATTAGTTGCCGTGTCAAATAGAAATAAGTTTGTGTCATCAGGACATAAATCATACATCTAACATCATATTAATTGTCCTAGTAACCCTTTTCATTTTACAAATCATTGATCGAAGGCACCCATAGTCTCTGACACTGTCTTACCATTAGTGCCTCTATTCCAGAGGACCTCAGAGTCAATTGTGCTGAGATGGGGATCATCAAGCCTCTTCCATGTCTTGATGGACTTCACTCCTTGCCATTCACCGTTGTCTGTCTTCTCAAGTTGCACAGACACCACCCTTGCTCTCCTTGACCACCCAGCCTTCCCGTAGGCATGGTAACCAAATCCGCCAGCATAGCATAGCTGAATACCGCTGAGCTTTCCGCAAAAGTCATTAATGTGATCATGTCCAATAAAGGCCGCCTTCACATCTCCAGCCTCCACCATGGAGGTAAAGAACCCAGAGTTGATTGATGCTGAGCTAATTCCCTCCTGTTTTACTCCAGTGATATTGGCTGCTGTAAAACTGCTGAACTCCGGCAGTGGAATATGGAAGAACACAAGGCCAGGTGCTGGCTGCTTCTGCTTAGGGTTTTCATTCATATACTTTCTCTGCATTGTTTTTATATGAACGTTTGTGATGAGTAGAATTAAACCTTGAACATAATGATCTTTCTGAACAGAAATTGATGTGTAAGCATAAATTCCTGGAGGTTTTATCTGGTTATATTTAATGTAAATTGATCTGACATTTAGAAACGAACAACCTTGGGAACTATATCATCACCAACCGTAACTACAGTTGTTTCACTTAGCAATGTACTTACTGATTTAAGACATCTGAATGACTAAAGATAGCACTTTGCAAGGTTAAAATTGGTACATCATACAAATCAGTATATATTTTAGGAAGCTTGTAATATAAGATATGCTTCCTTTTGAATTCATCGTTTTCTCTCAATTGATTCACAATTGTCGTGGTGCTGCAAACCACAGCCGGGTGGCGGAAGGCACCCGCCCTAGCCCAGAGGGTGTGAACTCGGGGGTTAGCTAGTCTTAGTTCGATCTCACTCAAGAACGCGATGAACACAACTGGTTTAGAGTGGTTCGGGCCGCCGGAGCGTAATACCCTACGTCCACTGTGTGTTGTATTGCTTGCGCTCTCTAGCTGAGTCTTGAGAGAGTCTGAGGATCTGTGTTCTAGCGGGTGTGCTCTCCCTTTTATATGTCCAAGGGGAGCACGTACACTGAGCGGGGCCCCGACATGTGGACCCGGCGATGTATTATAAACTACACTTTGGCCTTCAATGCCTCAGATCCGGAGATCTTGTCGTCGGCTTCCGTGCGTAGCTTCTGACCAGGGATGGTCTTGAGCTGTCCTGTCAGAGTAGAGTCTAGCCTCTGCAGCCGCGCGTCGAGGTCATGATGAAGCGCCGAACTACTGACTCAGTCCACTGTAGTAGTGTGCACTGTTGCTCTAGTCAGTAGCTGGTCATCATGACTCGTCGCGCATGCGCACGGCGCTGAGTCTTTAATGCTTGTCTTGGTAAATGACGAGCCGCGTCGGTAATTGGCGATCCATAGTGTGGACTGACAAAAGCTGCCCCGTGCCCAGAGGCAGCAGAGCCCACCTCAACCACTCGCACTTAATGCGGGTGGGTGAGGGAGCTTCCAGCGGAAGGCTTGCGCCCGCGCCCGCGTGACACGTGGCGGCTCCGGACCCCTCCCGAGCAGCTAGCTGAGCCGAGAGCTCACGGGGGTCCGGATAGGCACGTGGAGGTCCAGGACCCATCTGCGGGAGTCCGGATGGCACGTGGAGGTCCCGGACCCACCTGCGGGGGTCCGGATGGCACGTGGAGGTCCCGGACCCACCTGCGGGGGTCCGGGTCCGCGGCCACAGGTACTGAGTATTTCCACCTCTAGGACACGTGGTGACACTGGACCCGTCCCCGAGCGGGAAGCGGGTCCGGGACCGTTGGTCCGGTGAGATGGAGTCGGACCCCAGGGGTCCGGCTGCTCAGCTCCTTAGGGCGTAGTTACGGATAACTACGCGAGTCTTGGCACAGTAGGAGTGGGTACCCCAGTTGCAGGGTACCGACAACAATGATTTGTTTCTAAAATATAATAGATGTCACGAAAGTGATCCAATTTATCTATTAGGAGAAATAGTCCAGACCTGTTTGAGTTATTGAACAAGACAAAACAAAGAGCTAAGATAGATATTTTTTAAAAGGAATATCACCAACTTACCTGTAGGCTTGAAGATGTTTGTTGGAACCAGACTTGCTGTGAGGCCTTGATCCAACCATAACCTTTGATTGACGGTACAGTAGAATAGTCACCGCTGTCTAGGAAATACAGGTTGAGCACTGATTTTTCACCCAGTGATGTTCCTTCAACCCCGGAAACTTCCAAATTGTAATTGCCATAGCCATCAATTTCAATTCCTTCGGGGTTGAGTCCTGAAAGGCTGTTCTTCATGCTCACAAGGTGACGCATTACACCCTCACGTGACAGCGTACCCTCTTGGTCATGGTTCCCAATCACAGCTGCCCAAGGAAGTTTCATGTCAATGGCTGGGGCAATCGCTGCATCCATAGACTTGGCTGCGTCACTTGAATCAGCACCATAGATGTTATCACCTGCACAATGAAATTGTCATAATTAGTACTTGAACTTAGATGTTATCACCTGTACAGTGAATATGGAATTTGATGAATAGTTAATCACGGTGAAGTGTATGAACTATGGACATCACTGCTCTGACATAATTGAGCAAACAGCAATATAAAAGCCAGTTGTTTGTTGCAACTTTGGTTCCCCCCAAAATAAATTATCTGCACCCAGCTAGCTTTGCAAAAGTTGCAGCTTTGGAAATGTCCACAATTTCCTGTAAAACAACACGATAAAGCATGACAGCAACTAGAGAAGATCACAAAGGAGGGAGTACTGTTCTCCGATCCTTTCAGCTCCATTTGATGCAGTAGTGCTCATCGCCCTCATGGAGACATGGACACAGCCATCATAAGACCTGTTGCCGACAGTGGTCATCCCAGGCCAATCAACAACGGGGAACTCGACTGTTCGGCCATGGCGCCATGCCACCGGGGCCCCTAGGATAGAATAGGGAATTCCTGAATCCACTTGCCCTGCCCCTCACGTGCTGTCGGTTGTGAGATGTGAAACCCGTGACATGTGTCCTGTTCTGATCAAGGCCACTGGAGGTACGCTTCATTTTTTTTTTCACAACGGGATCTCGACCGCAATAATTTACTCTATCCGACTAAATTTGAAAAGCTACTCTATCCAACTATAAACCGCAGCACCAATCTAACCACGAGCAATAGCGATACCGATCCGGATGAAAGTGAGATGAAGAGGAGGTCAAATCGATTGGCTATCTAATTGGTTCGGAATAACAAGGGATCAGGGGGGAGAGCAGCGTGTGTACACTACCCACCGGTGAAGACGACGAGGTCGGGGTCCTCGTCGCGGAAGACGCGGTAGAGGAAGGCGGTGGTGTTGAGGTCGGAGCACCCGGCCACCTGGGACGGGAGCACGTCCTCGCAGCCCGTGGCCCGGCCGTCGGCGTAGTGCATGTCCGCCACCTGCACCACCTTGAACGTCCCGCTGCCGCGCCGGAACCGCAGCCTGGTGCTGGTACTGCCGTGCGCCCCCCTCCCCCTCGCCTTTCCCTCGGCGGCACCGCCCGCGGCGGCGGCGAGGACCAGGACCAGGAGCAGCGCCAGCGGGCGGTGCGCGCCGCGCCGCCGGAGGCCGAGGCCGCCGCCCATGCTGGCGCGGCGGTGCGACGTTGGCGACTTGGGGGTTATGCAGTGGGACGGAGATTGGCGGGGGGATGCAGTGAGATTGATTGCTGCGGCTTTGCAAGGAGGAGGATTGGAGGAAGGAATCTGGTGGCTGGCCCGGGCCGGGGGTCGTTGGATTGTTTATAAGAGGGGGGTTTGGACGCTTCCGATTTCCTTATCGCAGGCGCGTTCCTGGCGGGCTCGGCACGCCCGACGGACGAGCACGGCACGCCAGAGCCTGGCGCAGACCGGCTCGTCGTGGCTCCTCGGCGGTGCGCGTACGAGGCGCCGGCGAAGGGGACCACACCGACTGCCCGTTCGATAAGCCCGGTATGAATGAATGACTGGATCGGTCGACTCTCGTGACATTATTAGTTGTCGCCGAAGAAGACTAGGGCGCGCATGTGGACCAACGGCCGGAAGCAACGCCACTGCGTGGAGGAAACCCCCGGGGCATATTCGGCTATTCGCATCTTCCATCTCCAGTCATGCTACTGCTGGAGTAGTCAACACGGTGAGCAGGCAGAGGGGTCCCGGCGCGACGGTGCCGTTGACCGAACGAAAATCAGGACTGCGGAAAGGCTATCGAATTCGGCCCAAGAGCTTGGACTTTTTTCTTTTTTATATTTAAAAAAAATCAAAATTTTAAAAATATATGTCTGTTTTGAAAAATTTCAAAAATACCCCCCGGTCGCCCTATGGGGGCGACATGCCCTAGATGTAATTTTTTTTTTCAAATTTGCAACGAGGTCTATTGCCAAAAAAAAATGAAATGTGGGCCTGTCGTCCACCCCAGGGGCGACAGGGTCCCTCCCCCTATATAAGCCCTGGCCGCCATTCTCTTGTCATTTGAGCCTAAAAATTCAGGAAAAAAGAGATGTGTGAGAAGAAGAGAAGCGGCGAAGTTCTGCCTAATTCTGCATTTTTTTCTCCTCACCTGCAAATCACAAGTGCGGAATCCGACAGGGCTTCGCCGCTTTCCTTCTCCTCACCCCTCTCTTTTTTCTAGATTTTTTGTGGAATTTTCGGGCTCAAATGAGGAGGGAATGGGGGTCGGATGCTTATATAGGGGGGTATGGCCCGGTCGCCCGAGGGGGGTGACAGGCCCCCTTTCATTTTTTTCGGTTATAGACCTCGTTGCAAATTTGAAGAAAAAAATTACATCTAGGGCCTGTCGCCCCCCATAGGGCGACCGGGGGTAGTTTTGAAAATTTTCAAAACGGACATATATTTTTGAAATTTTAAATTTTTTAATATAAAAAAGAAAAGAACACCAAGAGCTTGGACCAGAGAGCCAGGAGCGAGGCGGATAGCCCTTCCTTCAGCGCCCAACTGCTCTCTAGCAAGTATGAATGGCTACAAACTGGCTAAATGCGGATGTGCTAGAGAGAAAAGAAGAGAGAAGAAAAGCAGACTGTAAGCTTACAGCTAACTCGGACACATGAATTAAAAAAAACTTTGTGAAAGAGAC
This sequence comes from Panicum virgatum, assembly GCF_016808335.1. Taxonomy (NCBI): domain Eukaryota; kingdom Viridiplantae; phylum Streptophyta; class Magnoliopsida; order Poales; family Poaceae; genus Panicum; species Panicum virgatum. The sequence continues at coordinate 53,502,873 of NC_053137.1, read as the reverse complement.
AAATGGATCATGTATTAATGGTGAAGAGTTAAATCACTATACAAATAAGTTAAGAGATGAGTTGCAAAGATTCTTATAGTCGGTAGCAGTCTACTCCCCCGTTTCAAATTATAAGTCGTTCCAAAAATCTTGGAGAGTCAAAATTTTTCAAGTTTAACCAAATTTATATAACAAGATAATAACATTTAGAAAACCGATTAAGTATCATCAGATTTTTTGTTAGCTATATTTTTATAGTATACCTATTTGATGTCATAAATTTTTATGTTTTTTTCTATAATTTTGATCAAACTTTGAGATGGTTTGACTCTCTAAGATTTTTGGAATGATTTATAATTTGAAACGGAGGGAGTAAATCATTAGCCTTCCTCTCACTTCGCATTTCGTGGATCGATGCGTACGAGTCTTGAGCTACCATTTTCGTCAAGCCCATTCTGTGTGTTACTGCTACCGTTGAGAGAGGAGGCGAAAAAGGGAGGTGAGGTCGCCGCCGATTGAGACGGCAGTCTCTCCAGCCTTCGATGGCCTGATGGTCGTTGGGAGGTGCCGGAGACCGCTGGCCTCGGGCTGGCTGGTGTAGGTTGTAGATGTAGTCTTAGTTTATTTAAGGTTAAATTATGCATACTTCCTCCATATAGGATTTAGAGGTCGTTTTGGACAAAGTTTGAGTCAAACATTGAGAATATAAATCATAAATAACTTTTAAGTTATTGAGTTTGAAAAAGTGAAAATTATATGAATAGATTTGTCTTAAAAACACTTTTATAAAAATATACATATATCATTTTTCAACAAATATTTTTATAAAAATAAGCAATCAAAATTATGATTTGAAGACTGTGTCGCTGTCCTAAACGTCATCTATTTTATATATGGAGGGAGTATTCAACGATTACAAATATTTTTATTGAATTGAGACATTTCTTCGTGATGTTTTTGTACAATTGAGTAGAGATAGGTTTGCCATAGGTAGATTTTAATCCGGGCCGTCACTGGCCGCAGAAAGAAGTGAGCGGACTTACCGCGGTGTGGGTGGTATCGAATCATGATCCTAGTGATCTTTCACAATCCAATTTGACCCTTATATATTTCTATTTTTCAAATTGAATAAAATTTGAGATCGGATCTTTAGAATCCGATTATTAGATTATCAAAGTTAAATTTTAAGACCCTTTTACCACCTCTAGGCGTGGGGCTTGTAGGGGTGGGGCCTCATCGCGGTGGATGTAGAGGGACGCGACGTCATGATCCTCGTAGCAGTAGGGGCAAAAAAAAATTGTATATGTACTATCTCTTAAATATATGAAAAAATAAAGAATAAATAGCATAACAGCATAAACGGACTTGGAAATACCAAGCAGCCCACAATTTCCCACTCCCCACCGAACGGCCCACTTTCCCCCCGGTCCACCTGACTCGCGCGCGCCCTCCCGAGTCCCGATCCCCCACCCCACTCGCGCGCCCTTCCCCGATCGCCCTCCCGATTCCCATCCCAGCCAGCAACCCTAGGCGGCGACGCACGGCTGTGCGGCACGGCGGCTGGCGGAGAGGGCTGGCTGGGCGGCGAGCCGTCTAGGGCAGGCGATCAGGCGGAGCTGCGGAGGCCGGAGCGGGAGAGCTGGAGCAGCGCAGGCAAGGGGCAACCGAGCAAGCCGGCAGTGGCAAGGGCAACCAAGCCCTTAACCTTAAAAGGTTAGTGAAATTCGTCCGTACTTTGTAAAACCTGTCATTGTAATTAACGAAATTATTGATGAAAAATTTATGTTGCGTACCGCAATGAGATTTTTTTTACACCATTTGAAATTTTGAATACCGACCTCCCAAATCTGCCATTGTGCAGATTCACAGTACTTCACCGCGACAGATACTCCACCGCGTAGCGATGGCTCGGCCAATCGTGACTTTCTCGAGCCTCCGCGAGGCCGAGGATAACAGGCAGGGCCGGAGTATCGATGAGGTTGCATTCCAATTGGACGAGCAGACCTCGCTCGTCAATGCAGACGATGTCAAGGTCATCACCCGTCCAGGAGTGCATGGATTTGAGTTGGTAAACCCAGAGCTCCTTGATTGCAAAAGCCGCACAAAAACAAGTCTGGAGAAGGCCTACCGGCGTATGTTTAAAGCCTGTATGGAACGGTGCGACAACGATCTCCTCACTGTGGAGGCTCGCATCGCGAGCTTGAAGCGAAGCCTCGCCATCCCTAACGAGGACATACCACACATGGGGCCTCCAGCGAATGAGCGGAATCAAGTCATCCAGCAAGTGATGTACCTTCCGTCATTGGTAACTTACCTCTCTTTCTAAATCGCTGTTGGAGAGTTTTCTCTTTGTAAATAGCTGTTTTGTTTAGTCTAAGAAGTTTCTCTTTCTAAATGACGCTGCTTTTTTCAGGAGTAAAATGCACTGGGGTCTTTAAACTAGTTAACATGTTCTGTTTAGGTTCATAAACTTCGAAAATGTATTTTTAGGTCCACGATCTATTCAAGTGTGTCACTTGAGGTACAAAACGACTCTGACCAATGTTGACTGTCTACGTGGACCGCCACGTCCGATCCAACGTGACAGTTGGCCGCCCCGCATGCTCCGCTGGCTCGCCCTCATCTCCCCTTCATGCTCCGACTCGCCGGCCGGATCCGCGCGCGGTGGGGTGGGCGGCCGGCGCGGCGCTGCGGGCGGCCAGGGCGGGGGAAGCCTGCGCGGAGGCGGAGGAGCCACACGGTGCGGCGCGGTGCAGCGCGGAGGCGGCCGAGCAGGGGCGGCCGGAGGAGCGCGCGACGACGGTGGAGGGCTCGAGCTCCGCCGCTCCCTCTACTCTGTGAGCCGGCGAGGGCTCGAGCTCCGGGTGTCCCGCGCCATGGCTGAGCTCGCCCGAGCTGGCCGACATCTCCCACGCCCCAGCAAAGTTGGCCACGCCGGGAGAGCACAGGTGGTCGCGGAGGAGCAGGGGCCCCTGACGACGGGCCTTGTGAAGGCGGAGGAGCAGGGCCCCACCCCCGACGGCGCCATCCCCTGCTCCCTCCGCCGCGCGCGCCGCGGGCCCGCACCGCCCGCATCGTCGGGGCAGTGGGCGAGCTCCAGCCCCGGCGTGGAGTCCTCGTCGGGCGGCAGTTTCCTCCCCCTTTTCCCTCTCCCTCATGCCCGGCCGTGGCGTCACGCCGAGCGGCGGCGGCGAGCTGTTGTGCGCAGGGCCATGGCGGCGAGCTGCTGTGTGCGGTGGTGGCCGGCTCCTGCATCGCCGGTGAGGCACACGCAGCGGCCAACGGCCACGTTGGATCGGACACGTGGCGGTCCGCGTAGGCGGTCAACGCTGGTCAGATGCGTTTTGGACCTCAAGTGACACACTTGAATAGATCGTGGACCTAAAATTGTATTTTCGAAATTCATGGACCTAAACAGAACAGCTCAACTAGTTTAAGGACCACCATTGCATTTTACTCTTTTTTTCAGTATGGAGAGTTTCCCCGTTACGAGTATGCTCCAAATCCTAACATACCTTTCAGAGAACCTTTCAATGTCAATGATAGACCAGCCGCCATAAACCGTGACAAACTTTCCCAGAAAGCTTGGTGGAAGGTTAACCTAACTTTTTTGGAGACCAAAAAGAAGGTTTTGGAGGAGATGAAGATAGATTTGGAGAGGAAGCTTACGGCTGCCATGGAGATTGCTATGGAGGCCCCATCCTTCCTGGGTTGTGGATATACAGACTACTCTTTTCTTCATACATAGCTGTCACGCAACGACAGAGGCCTAGGTGTATTCTTCACAAGAAGGGGCTTGTCAGAATAGAGTCAGTGGCAGCGTCAATCTGCTATCCAATGGCCGTTTATTCAGTAAAGGGGCTGTTTAGCGCCTAAGTCTTATTGTCGGTTGTTAAACGGTGTTTACTGACTGTTAAGCTGGTCTTGTAAGTTAATCGTTTGGCCATCGCGTTATAGGCGTTGGACCGAGTCAGGTCAGGTCATTCAGATCTTGATCTCATCTGAGACCTAGCTAGGGAGTAGTTTAGCTGTAGTTGGCCATCTCGTTGGTGGTTGAGGAGATCAAACTTCACCTGTATCTCGGTTTATCCCTAGAAATACAGCTATCTGTCCTGGCTATTGCCTGCCTGTGCTTGTCGCTCATTGTTCGACCCCAATTTCACCGCTGATATTGCACTGTACTGTACTACATGCCCCCAGTTTAGCCGCTGATAATGTGCTGTACTGTATAACACGCTATCGATGCAAATGAGCGGAGTTTGAAGTTTATTGCAACTGCCACTTGATTTCAGGAAAAAAATATTATTTTGTTTAGCGTTGATTCTACCTGGGATGCAATGCATCGTTTGTTCAGTCAAATGCAATCCAAAAAAAAATGCAGAGTAAAACTGGGTGAGCTGTGGCTTGTTTTGCGGTTTATTAGAGCTAACTGTATTATTGCATTTGTATTGTAGGAGACCAAATTGTCAAGACAGGACCTGTCAGCACATGCTGAAGGATACGAGGCTTTTGTTTCATGCAATCGCGCTGCTAAAGGGCGTGGAGCATACAATTGTCATTTAGATGTATCCAACATTGTAGGTTTTGCACACTGCTGATGCATAGTTGATAGCTAGTTGGTGTTGGTTCAATGTGGCTTTCATCACATCATTTCTGCAATCAGTTAATTACCATACTTGACTCCATTGAAGGTGTTGCAACATTTTGCCGAGTAACATCTGCATTTTCCAGCCAGGAGATTCCTTTGCCAGTAGCAGCCGAAGAAGGATTTACTGGGCTTCAGTACTATGCAAAAAGAAACAGCGAAATTGTTGGGGATTTTGTTATTGCAACTCCTGTAGAGGAGGGAGGGCCTTGATGAAATCACAAGAGAGGACATTCTAAGGGTGGACAATGAGGGGCGGTGCATCATCACCGAGGACATTTTGGTACTAGATTGTCTTCAAGGAACACAACTAACTGACGTGCATTATTTCAACGTTCTTCTCGGTATGTAATAGTATTGTGACATTTGTGTAGTTCTTTTCAACATATATGGCCCAGCTGTTGAAGAAGGTGGTAATGAGCGGCATCGTCCCCGCGCATGCGGAACCTGCACGCCGCGCGCACGCCTCATGCTGCGCTTCCTGTGCTCGCCGCGTCGTACCCACCCTCCGCGAAGGCCTTCGACGCGGTGGCGCTCCCCGTTCTCCGCCCCATGCTGCGCTTCCTGGCCGAGGCCGATACCGGCGCATGGTCAATACCTACCCGTTCATGAGCTCCGCCAACGACCTGGCCAACGTGCCGCTCGAAAACGCATTCTTCGGTGCTGGCGCGGCGCCGGTGAGGGACGGCGCGCTGGCGTACACCAACCTGTTCGACTCGCTAGTGGCCGCCCTGGAGAAGGAGGGGTTCGGCGGCGTGCCGGTCGCGGCGATCGAGACCGGCTAGCCCACCGCGAGGCACCCAGCCGCGACCCCACAGAACGGCGCGCGGCGTGGGCACGCCGAGGCGGCCAGGCGTGACCGTGGTTGTGTTCCTGTTCGACATGTACGACGAGGACGGCAAGCCCAGCGCCGAGTCCGAGCGGCATTTCGGCATCTTCAGGGCAGATGGGAGCAAGGCGTAGAGAGTTCATCGTGTAGGACTGATGGGCGCGCTGTTGATTTGCGAATCAATTGCTGCAGTGTATTGTCCAAGTGGAAAAAAAAACTGTGTACGCCTCTGTTACTTTCGTTTAGCTGTTTCATGGCTAGTTCGCCAACCTCTGGGTGTAAGAGCTGCTGTTCGTTCTGCTTGATTGCTTTGTCTACTCTGTCAGCCTCTTCTATTTAACTAGCAAGTAAATTACAATGGTGACGGGTGAAAAAAACTCGTGGGCAAAATGCTTGTAATTCTTAGTTCAGCTTTAGTTTGGGTTGAGTAAACCCCCTAGATTCTTGCAGCCCTGCCTGCTAAATGGTTGTAATGATGCTCTACTTAATCAATGAAAATGCTAAGTTCCAAAAAAAAACCTAATATCATCACACATGCATGGATTAATAACCGATTTTTCAGATTATGTCATTGTCCCAGAGAACATTTTATTGGATTGATTCGAGTTTGGTGACAATAGCTCCCCAGGATCTGAGTATGTTACTTCACCCCTGCTACGCTGCTAAAGAGTCTCACTTTTGGGTGCATATTCGAGCCTCCTTAAACAAGAGCTCCAGCTTACCTGGGTCCAATCTCTACCCAATCTTTCTGGAAATGACCTTTAAACCTTAATTATGTTGTACAGATATGGTAAGGGAGTTTCCTGGTACATTGGACGGATCATTCAGCGTATGCATGTTTCTTCATCCAGTTGGGTGCGGATGAACCAAATCACTTCAGCAAGTTGCTGCAAGATGGTAAAACTGAAAAATTGTGAGAAACAGCTATTATGTATTACCCGGCCAGAAGAACAGATTCCACTTTGCTAATACTACCAAATTTAGAAATATCGTGGGGAAATGTGGTGGGAGTTACCAAATCCTCCGCAGTCATTGCCATATTGTTAAGAAACGGGTTCAAATTTACAGATGCAGTCATATATATTTCCATTGAAAAGCTTTTCTGCCAACCTCTGATTCTTCACCATAGCAAGCTGCATATAAAGCTCTTGTAAGCTTTTCGATAATATACATGATTAGGTGTAAAAATATTGGTAAAAGATTTTGCTCTTTAGCTTGTTCCAGCTCAGCCAAAGTCCTATATGCAACATGCAAACCGTCACTACATCAATGTTTTAATCTTGCTAAATTTAAGAATTGCTGTAGAGTTAAGCCGCAATGGCATCTGGACATGACAATACAGCCTGATGTGCAGTATGACACGGAGACTAATGCACATCCTTTTCTCCCTCTAGAATAAAGAGTCACCTATACAGTTTCTCTTTTTTTTAAAAAAATGAGGAAATTTCTACCTCAGAACGATCAAGGTTGTACTGTGAAGCAACTAGTGAGTAGGGTTTGCAGAAACAAGTACCTTTAGAGCATCACACTTAAAACGGGCATTGAGGTTGGTATGCAGTGCTCGCCCCATGCCCTCTAAAATTAACTGCGTGATAAACCAAACCAATATTACAACCACAGGACTTTGCAAATGATTATTGCACGAAAAAGTGCATCCAGTTCAAAATATAGCCTTCTTACCAGATCTGCATCTTTTGCAGCAGCAGCTAGTTCTGAGCTAACCTGCCGGAAATCAATACATGGACTGCCACATCCATTCTCAACAACCATTAGAGGCGCCGACTCTGGTGCATCCTTGAGATCATCTTGGATGCCAGCCATTGCATCGACTAGCAATCCACCAGCTTCTGCAGCTTTCCGAAGGATACCACAATGCTGTGATACATTGAGTTCCGTGAACTTGGAGCTAAGAAGAACAGATAATACAACTCGATTGCTAAGGAGTACAAATTTGTATTTACTTTGTACCTTTGAGGCTTCAGCTATAATTTCTGGAAGTTCATTAGCAGTAACATCATTCAAAGCTGGCAATGAATTTGCAACAAGAACTACCTGTAGATCCATATTTCATTACCAAATCATGTTGAATTTCAATATATCAGTAGAAGATTTATGTCAATAGGATATTCAGTATGTAATCACAAAATGGGACAATATTAAATGTCTGCTTCAGTTCCATGGTTATTTAAGAAGGAAGATCAGACAGCTAAAATCATCTCTATTACCAGTCTTGCCACAGATAAGTTGTTTGAAAACTAACCATCATCACAACATGCGCCAAGAACGATGATTTCTATTTTTGTCATGCAAATGAAGGAAAACAATAAACATAAATGCAACTTATGCATTAGATGTAATATATTATCCCTTGAGTGAATCTCTTCAAACAACATCATATCTCACCCCCTGATGGGAAGAAAAACTCCTCCCCTTTTGTTGGATGGATTCTATAGTTCATCCCTGGTCTGTAATAAACAGTTTAAACTTTTGTCCTTATGAGGCTTGTTTTCTAGGCTCTAGCTTGAATCAGGTTTGGGTGTAGAAAAAACATTTCCCCCACTCTCCGTCTGTTACCCAAAACTCCTTGTACCGGATCCTTGGTATTTCCATTATAAGTAATGGAAATGGGTTGGCCTCGATTTTTTTTTAAAAACATCTCATCTGCTCTATCTATTTAAATTAAATGTGGATTAAGCCTGACACTGACAATGCACAAACTTTTTTATCAGCATATCAATTTATACCTCTGTTCCATGGCGTAAAAGCTCCCGAGCTAAAGGAAGCATTCCAAGGACCACATCAGCACCTGAGTTATCAACAAAAAGCAGTGCTCTTTTGTATGGTTGGTCCTTCCTATCAATAAGCATTCTCTTTTTGAACATATCAAAGTCATCAATCTGCAAGAAAAGTACATACAGTTGTTGATCTAGTGTGTGCTAGCACAACTCGTAAAAACAATTTTGATAACTCGCATAAGTTGCAATGCAACTGTAACATTTTAAATGTTCAGACTTGGAATACTTGCCCGCCAAGGACGTTGCATCTTCTTGCGACTCATGCGATAGATTTCTATTATAGTTCCCTTGTGATAAAGTTCCACACAAGCTCGAGACCCCCAATCAAATATGTTTGCAGCAAGAACACCTTCAATTAGAGCAAGAAGCCTAGCTTCCTGGATATCACGCATGAAATGTACACTCAGATGAATAACAACAATGACAAAATATCCTAACTGCGACAGTGGCCAGTTTTGCCAGTAACACATTAAGAGGTATTTTGTTAATAAGGACTTATGATTCTGGTATGAACCTAATTTCTCATGCTTTATGTACATGCACTGCCAATAGAAAAATGGCATGATTGTAAGTATGATAACCCAAGATATCATACAAACATATATTAAGATGCCTTCTGTTAAGTGCAGAATTAAGCAGGAAGAAGCCAATATGTCACATACCTCATTCATAGTATCAAGTTCCATCAGAAGATCAGGTAAAACAGCCAGTGAAGCTTCATTTTCCCTTCATGCAGAAAAAAATCAGAACAATAGATAAATAGGAGCATGTCTTTGTGCATGAGCACATAAAGAGAGGAGGCTAACCTTTGCTTGATGCTAATATATGCATCAACAAACTGAAATTCTCTCAGACATTCTTCTCTCAACTCCAACAGGTTGGCCAAACCGAACTTTCCATAAGCGGCAGGCTCCTCCATCAATCTAGACTTAGACACAAGTGAGGTTGCAAAGAGATAGAGCACAATTTTTTACACGTAAAGAGACTAGCATTCTATCCATGCCCAATAACAGCAGAAAAAGAAACAAAAAAACCTAAGAACTAGTGCCATGCAAGCAATTTATTACCTCGCCAGATGAGCAGAAAAGGCATGCGCAAATGCATCTCCCCTCCTTGTGGCATCATCAGTCCCACCTTCACTAGCAACTGCCTACAAATGATAAAATACACAAAGTATTAAAAAAAATATACTACTCAGGATTCAGGAAATGTAAGGATCCCGAATTCGTAAATAGTTACTACAAAATGCAAAACTGTGCATATACCGTCTCAGCCTAAAATTTGCAATCTCAAGGTAAATTTGATTGTGATAATAGTGAATCATACTTACATGCACACGTGGAAAATGTTTCCTTAATTGCAGCCAAGGAGCTAAGCTATGGAAACAACTACTACTTACTTAAGGAAGCAGCCATTAGTCACTTTACGCCCCCCCGGGCCGGGGTGGGGGTGGGTTGGGGTTGGGGGGGGGGGGTGTTGCTGCTTGCATATCGAGTGCTGAAAATAGTTACAAGTAGCTGGTAGTTTACAGCCTGATATACTTGTAGAGGCCCAACAATAAAACAGATATTCTTTTTTTAGAAAGTGACTTGGATTGGAAAACATATGATCAAAGGTGATACAATTTCTGCTCCATATGAGATTTGGTTACAGACTGCTCTATGCTGACTGTATCAGATATGCCATTCCATAGCCTCTGATTCAGAAACTAAGATACATCTGATTAAGTTGGCAAGTACTGGAAACACAGTCTCTGATTTCTCGATGTTTGTAGTGTGCAAGAGAGAATGACATATAGACATTCAGAAAGCATTTTTTACACCATGCCAAGACTAAAACAAAAGGAACCATGAAGATATCTTTGCAAGAATTAGATCATACCTTGTCCACGAGGTCCGGCAAATGGTCTGACAAAACCTTGAACCAGTACCTAGCACAATTATCTCAGATATCATCAAAAGACTCGATTGCTATTATATGTCTATAAATAGGAGAAATAGAAGAATACTTAAACTCATCCTGGTCAAGATCAATTGTGTTTGGTTCATACCTGCAAAAACAGACCAAATATCACAATTACAAGGTTAGATATATGCTGAAAGTTTCTGCATTCAAGAACAAAAATATGCAGAAATTTGTTAGTCACTTTAGGTATCATAACTACAAGGAAATACTTAGCAAACTGGTTATCTGATATGGAAAAATCATCTACCACTAATTTCTGGAGCTTTTTAGGGATTCAAAGTTGAACTCCAATTTTTGTTTTTACTGCAATAGTTTTGTATTACTGATATTTTCTGGGTTGAAAAATTGGATTAAACTATCAAGGAAGAGTTCCCTTTCGATAATCTGAAATTTCATCAACTTTTAGAACAGACAAACATGCTAGAGATCAAACACTTGAGCTAAATAGTTGTCTTACGTCTTTGGGTCCTCCAACAATGGAAACACATCCAATGTGGGTACAAGATGGAGGACACCGACATTTAGCGCCGCACTTGCATCTGACCGCAAAATATCACCCTTGGAAGTAGGCCTTTCAAAGCCTCCCATACCTGTTGTCGCTGGAACTCCCATAGGTACTGGGGCTATAATCTGGGTACCCTTCTGCACAAACTTCTCCATCCATGATATCTGTAGAATTTTAAAACAATCATGTTATCCAAGAGAACTAGATTTAATAAACAAATGTCGAACAATAAGAAAATGTTTTGGATATCAACTAATTCCAGCAGCCTTTTCAATAAGTAAAAAAATTTGGATGATTTTTATAGTGTTTGAACATGCCAGTCATGTAGTTAGACTGAGTGACATCCATTTCAAGTTTTCGAATGTGCAATTTATCAAGCATCAGATTTGTCTTAATAAAGGATGGCATAATCAGAAAATAACCAAACCAACATAACCATGATCAGAAGATGCCTTGCCTTCGCATTGAGATCTCCAAGAGGTGGCCCATGAATCTTTCCACCAACATATGGAGCACCCATTGGGAAGCGTTCAACCAAATGATGTACCCTTAAGTCATCAAGACCGTGCTTCTCATAACTCATAAATGCACCAAGGGCACCTAGAAAGCCCTCATGGCGCAGAAACATGGCTTGTGCCTCTCCTTTTGACCTTTATCAATGAAGAAAATGGGGAGGACACTATTTTCAAAATCAATGTAACAAATTAGCGAAGCATAAATGAAAGGAAAAATAGTTTCCAATTTCTACCAAAAGTTCACTGCAAAAGAAATTGTGTCCATGGTGTAGGCATGGCCACGGATGAAGAATCCACCAAAAAATATCCTCTTGAGTCCATAACGAAGTGCATTAAGATAGGAGATCTACAAAAAAAAAAGATGAAACAGGATCCATAGCTTCAATGGAGCTGAAAATAAATTGAATCATAAACTCGAGAAAGGTGAAACATGCCTGTCTTGGTATAAATTGCTATAGTATATCCTTAGACTGAGAGTTCAGTGATAAAAACAACAAAACAATGGGACTTTGGAGCTTTAAATCAAGTGTACTTCTTCCGACAAAAAAAAAACTTACTGAATCATAAATTCAAAATCCAGGACATGTCAAATGACCTAACACTAGGATTTGCATTTTAGTAAGTTAGCATGCAAGGGCAAGCACACAAAAATAACTGATTACTTTATGTAACAAGCACCATGAAAAGCCACTCAATGTTGGGCAAGTGGTGGTGCTTGAGCGTCCAGACAAAGGTTTTTGGCCTGAGATATTTTGTTTTTAGAACTCCCTTTCTACCTATAATGAAAGGCAGAACTCCTGCCAATTTGCTTCAAAAAAAATGCTGCACAGGTTTCCTAGAAAAATGAAGCGCAAGCGCGCGCACAAAGAAAAGCCCCATGTTTAGATAAGCTTCATTCACTGTCTGGATTACTTTTTTTTTGAAAGCTACTGTCTGGCTTACTTGTTCACAGTTTCAAAATCTTTAGACAAACTTGCCAAGTGTGCATACCTATAGAAAAGTTCAGATGAAGAGCACCAAACCATTTGTTTTGGGCAGTTGTCTCACCAGTCATACACTATTACTTTACCATAGCACATACTGACAACGTTATCATACCTGGCCAATGTTATACGAAATCATCCGTAACAGAGAGAGTGATATATCCTCAGGTCTATAATCCGATAGCTCCTTGTTTTCTGAAATTGTCTTCCCAAAACTAGAGGCGATTGTAGATGCTGAAAGGCCAATCTGCCATACAGCAGGAGCATGAGTAATTAATACACAGAAGACAAGAAGTTTAAGAGCAATTGGTCCAACATACTATATAAACCGAATATCATCCCAGTAACAAGTCAGACTAACAGCTTCAAGCAGTGCATACAATAAGTTACAGGAAACATTAAAATTTTTTAAGAATATTTCCACATTTTATGCTAACAGTAACCTTGGAGTAGTCCAGACCACCATATATGTCCCCCACAAGCATGTCCATGGTGCTGTTGTCTCCACGCTGGCTCAACTCTAGCAACTCATCAAAACTGAAACAAAATTACTCTGTTTAGGGGAAATCAAATTTGTACACAGAAACATATGTCAGGAGCAGAAAAACAGCACCTCTTGCACTTTGTCATTAGCCTCCCCAATCCCCAGTACGTACCGCCACCAACATTTGTACCACTTACACGCTGAAACTTCCCATGCCCATCAACCTTTGAAAAAGAACAGTAAGAAAAGATCCAGTGACACTCACAAGAAGAATAAAATACAAAGCTAACCTCAAAGTTACCTTGATTATGCTAACACCAGATCCGACATTAACAAGAAGAAAGGGAAACAAATCATTCTGATCAATCTGAACATATTCTTTGTGGCCATCCATGTGTGTAAAAGCTTCATGACGTATAGCCTGCCAAGCGCAGAAAAATAGTGTTATTGACTTGCCTGTAATGTGAAACTCAGATGTATGAATGTTACCACGCTTTAATGGATTAAGAAACATTTGTTAGTTTGATACATCTCCAATGATTTCATCACATACAAGATAGAATTGCACAGTAGAATATATCCTAAATAGTGATAATGCAATCCTAAAATTGGAACCTTAAGCAAAAAGTTTGCTCCAGATACAAGACAGTCCATTTCATCTTCCTTTTCAAGGCTGACTCCCAATCTTTCCTTGAAGAGATCCGCATACTTGTATGCTCCACCACCTGTTGCCTTTCCACAAAATACTACAATCAGCAACAAAAATAATCCTAATGCCATAAATTAAATAAGGACAACTAATTGTGCGTGCAAAACATCAAGTGTGTAATATGATGTAAAGAAAGAAAAATTATTAGTGCAAACCCTACTGGTAGTTACCTCCATTAACAAGACAACATTAGGAATAATTGATTGCAGGCTAAAGTATTTGAGTATTATGATATTGAACACTATCAAACATTTCAGGTACGTTTAACAAACTAGCCAAGTTGCATGTACATCAGTGCAGTAAGGTTTAAAAAATGCACTTCTATTCACTATACAGCTCTAATATCTACAATTGAATATATAATTCGATATGTTAAACAATTGTAAACACTCTAATTTAGGCAAACTGCAGTTTGGCCCCCCACCAAAAAATAACAGGTGTGGATTTTTCTATTTTCCTTTCAATCAATGAGAGAATCTGTAGGTCTTCACCATTTTTTATTTGTTCTTTTTTTCTTATTTAAGGATGACTAAGGTGCCTTATGTTTATATAGTATTCATCAGATATATCAATCATGTTGTCTCTTTGGTTTTTACCTTGATTACAATGTCATCAGGCTGAGCTCCGGAGCGCCACGAAGGTGAATCAACACCTGCAGTATACAACTAATACAGGTGAACCATGATTTATAGGTGCACAAAAGCAATTGAAGGATCATAGAAAACTGACAGAAACAATGAAGATGATACAAGATTCAAATTGTTTACAATCCAAAGCATTATTTGCATACCACCACGATGTAGTTGTTTGGAAGAAATGAAGTCCAAGCATTCATTTAGCTTCCCAGTCTCAAACTTGACAAAGTGAAGCCTCCCTCCAAGAATTGGGTAGCTTCTCCTGCCACCATTAAACATCCCAAGTCTTCTCTTGGTGGATATCTTACGCTTATCCTCAGTTGAAAGTTCAGCATGCCGCGAGAAGTATACCAGTTTTATAAGAGAACCTAGATGCAAAACACAGAGTTCAAAGTACAAATGTCAGTACAATTGACAATGAAGACAATACCATGGAGGATTTCAGATTGACAGTGAGAAACATAACCTCTGAAACAAATACAAAAAACCGACCGGTAACTTAACAATTCAAAACTAATTTGACAGGGAACAAAAGGAGTTGCAGGCCACATGCACAGTCCCACTACGACAGTTTACTGTGTTACTGTTGCAGATTCGCAGGTACACCAGTAAGGTACTTCTTTTTTGAAGAAAATAACAGTAAGGTACTTCACATTTCACAACGGTCAGCACTAAGTGACACAGTCATTCTGAGATGCAGCGGCGGCCTGGAACGGCTCCGTGAGGCACTAGCAACGACCAGTTGGGTTTTTCGGGTTCACAAGTTGCTAATTATTTGGCATCTCATTTACTTTGACTAACCACCTGGACACAGAAGTACACTTGTGCCGAGCAGCACACACTCTGTTGATGACTGGTGAATCCAACAGTGAAGTGGAGGCGGGAGATGCGCGCGGCGCGCGCACGCACTTACCGCCGATGTCAAGGGCGAGGTGGGAGATGTCGTCGGACTGGTTGGGCAGCAGGATGGTGGGGTTGCGGTCCTCCAGGGTCCCGTGGATCGCCGCGCCGCTGAGGTCCAGCTGCGGCCGCGAGCTCGACCGGGGCAGCATCGTCGTCGCGGTCGCCTGCGCCGCGGAAGAAGACGCCCCCTCCCCCTCCTCCTCCGCCTCGTGCTTCACGCCCACTCCTCCCTCCCCCAGCTCCTCCTGGATCGAGTCGCTATTATTGGCCGCCATTTGGATTGGACCAGCGCAGTGGATGGAGTGGAGCCGCCACCAACAATCCACCAACCAAAATCCTCCCGCGGCGCGCTCGGCGCTGCCGGCTGCCGCCTTTGGGGGGGATCGAAAGCACCAAACACGCGCGACGGAAAAGGAGAACGGCGAATCGGCGATGGGCGCGGGTCGGTGGCCTCCTCGATCGCCCACTGGGTGGAGACGAAGGTGGATGCGAGGATTTGTTACCCTGGAGACGATGCTGGGGAAAAGTCAAAATCTGACTGATGCTTGGACTTTTTTTTTTTGGAAATCTGATGCTTGGACTATGGATTCATGGATTCCTTCGGGCCCACACTACAGTCTCTGTTGCAGGGTCCACTGCATCACTGTGGCTATGCTGGTTATGACTTATGAATCTAGTTGCAATTTGAGCATAATTCATTCCTCTGCTTCTTGCTGATACCTATCGCGAGCGGCAATTGATTTTTTTTCATAGACGGCTGTTGATCAATCCCAACCCATGGTGTCTATAAATGGTGCCTATGATCAATGGCCCTCTTTTATCTAACGACTTCTTTAACTCAGAGATATGGTCAAATTCGAATTCCAACTTAACAATTATATTGATAACATTAGACATGAAAACAACTCAAAGGTCTAACCAATCTTATTGACCTCTCAGTTAAGCTAGTTCAAACTAAGAAAAATAATATTTATGATATGGTTTATAATCTTCTAAACTGGTGACAACGACAAGTGTTGAAAGAGTCATTGACTTTAGTGAAAATTAAACTAAGAAATAAAATGGGAGATAGTCTTTTGGATGCTTGTTTCACACATTCATCGAGCGAGATATTTTTTTTGAGTGGATGAAGATGATATAATTAATATTTAATAAACTTTAATGTTGAAGCATAAATGAATTGTCCATCTCTTCCCATCAGATAAGCTTGTGTGTTGAATTGGTTGGTGCATGCAACTCAACATAATATTAGAGCCAGAGGTCTCGAGTTCAAATCCTATCAGGTGCAATTAATAAAATATTTGCAACCGACTCTTATTTCCATGTTTGAGGCCTAGCGGAGCCTACACATGAGGGGAGGGGGTTGTGACATCCCGAAAAATTCACCAAGTTAAATCACGCGCTAAAAATAATTTTCGAAATTTATTTTGCATCGTTGAGCTCAAATCTTTTCTAAACCCCTAATCTCCCGATACCTTTCCCGGCGATTCGCCGTCCCGACACCCGCATCAGTCACCGCCTAAATTTTCCTGTTCTCGTTTCTCGTGCGTCATCAAGCCAGAGCCGCACAGCGCCCTCCATCCCCTGCTCCACGCGCGCACGCGCTCTGCGTGCCCGGAAGGCTCGCCGCGCCTGCTCTGCTACCCGCCAACGCGCGTCCCTGTGCGCCCCGGATGCTCGCCGCGCCGCTCGTGCCTGCCCGAGATGTCCCATCGTCCTATGGCTGCCTCGCCGCCCGCGCCGCCGCTCTACGACACCACGATAGCTCCAAAGCGGCATTAATGGCCGCCGGGATGCTCGCCGGCCACCACCACCGCCGCGCCCCTCCTCCACCGCCTTATCCCGCCTATAAATAGGCGCCCCTCGCAGCCCTCCACCCCCACGACCACCTCCGCCACCACGTGCCCTCCTTCCCAACCCGCAGCGCCGCCGCCACGGTCGCCTCTGCTGCTCGCCGCTCGCCGCCGTTGGCCGACCTCCTCGCCGCGTCCCAGCCCGAGCCGAGGTGGGGAATAGGTTCCCCTCGTCGCCCTCCTTCTTTTCCCCCTCCCTATGGCCGCCGCCATGCCCCCAGGGCCGCGGGCCCATGGCCGCCGGCGCCCCCTACCCCCTCCTCTGCTCTGTGTCGAGGGGAGGAAGAAGAAAGGCAAAATTGCCTTGAGCCCCCTCCCTTTTCCCCATTTCCATTAAGAGTCCACCCCCCCCTCTCTATAACCTTTTACAAAAAGGCCCCTTCCCTTCTCTCTTTTTGAGAATTAGTCCCTCTGCCATATAGAAATAATTATGAATAGATCCTTACCCTTTCCGAGAATAACCCTGAATTCATGCGCCAAAAATCCTCCAATCGCCCTGAAACTTTACCACGCCATTTCTAATATAATTTTAGCCATGCCATTAGAAAACCGACCAAAAATATTACTCCTATCCCTATATCTTAATTGTTTCCGATTCGAGCTCAGCGATAAAACATTTATTTCTTTTTTTATTGTATGCTTGCTTGTGTGCGTCGTAGATCACGGTGTGAACGAGAGAGAACCCGTCGACGAGCAGTACTACGAGCAAGTGAACGAGGACCAGTTCTGCGATGCCGAACCCGAGGGACAGTACCTCGATCAGGACTTCCCGGAAGGCTTTGAGAATGGCAAGTTCAATCTCATCCTTTGATGCATGTTTTGTCCCAGTTTTATAAAAACAACCTATTGGCCTGTTTTGCAAAACTGCATGTCGGTACCCTGTAGCAGGGATACCCACTCCTACTGCAGCAAAGCAGGACTCGCGTAGTCATCCGTAACTACCCTATAAGGGGCGGAGCAGCCGGGCTCCACGGGTCAGGCTCTTACCTCACCGGGCCAATGACCCCGGACCCGCTCCCCGCTCTGGGACGAGTCCGGAGACGCCACGTGTCCTTGAGGAGGGAAAGCTCCGAGCCAACAGCCGAGGGCTCGAACCCCCCATAGGGGTCCGGGACCCCCCGCGTCCTTCCGGACCTCCCACGCGCGTAGAACCAACATACCGCCGGGGGGGGGTCCGGAGCCGCCACGTGTCCCGCAGGCGCGGGCGCGGGTCTTCCGTTGGAAGACTCGCCCACCCACCGCATTCAATGCGGGTGGTTGAGGCGTGCTCTGCCGCCGCGCCACGCGGGGCAGCCTTTGTCAGGCCTCACTGTAGACCGCATATTACCTGAGGTACACAGTGCAGCCGCATGCGCCGTAGAGCCCGTCTGCTGCATTAAATGGATACGACGGCACGGCACTTTTCCATCATACCGCCTACACCGAAAGCTACACGGCCCGTTCAGCTATGCTGCAGGCAACGCCGCAAGCTACACCCTGGCGCCGTTTCGACAAGACAGGGCATGGATATGATGGACGGAGGATTCCCGCGGGCAGGCAAGGAATCCAGGAATGAGATTTTCCTGCGCCTGCAACGCCATAATGTATGAACAGTATGTCATTTTATACTACATCGATTGGGCCCACCTATCGGGGACCCAATGGTCATGTACGTGCCTCCCTTGAGATATAAAGGGGAGGCACTCGCTGCACACACCAAGCTCTCTCAGTCTCTCTCGAGACTAAGGGAACACAAGCAATACAACACACAGTGGACGTAGGGTATTACGCTCCGGCGGCCCGAACCACTCTAAACCTGTTGTGTTCATCGTGTTCTTCTAGCGAGATCGAACTAGTCCTAGCTAACCCCCGAGTACTCACCCTCTGGGGCTTAGGTGGGTGCATTACGCCACCCGGCTGTGGGTTTCCACTCCACGACATTTGGCGCGCCAGGTAGGGGGATTTAGCTGGTTTTAGTTCATCTCTTGCTCGTCTCCATGGTTCGAGTGGCTGAGCACTCCCACCACGACGGCGACGTGGAGATGACGGAGGGTGTGGCGTCATCCGTGCCACACGCCTCTCGCCTTCCTGCTCTAGGGGCAACCGTGCCCGTGGAGCAGCCACCGTCGGCGGCGGCGCGCGCTACAGGACGGCAAGAGTCAGGGCGCCCGTCAAGGGCCCCCTCACAAGCTGCGAGCGGCAGAGCGCTGGCGGCGGCTAGGGAGTTGATTTGCAACCCTCCGGCTGCTGCAGCCTCGCCAGACGCCCTGAGGTAGTGGCGGGACAATGTTGACCGTCTCCTCCATCTGGCTCAGGCCTCCCCTAGTTCTGCAAGGACTGGGCAACGACCTCCTCCTTGCAATGCGGTGGTACCCTACCACCGGCACCAGGGGATGCGTCGGCATCCGTGCGCTCCCCCACGGTGAGGGGTGCACGAACAGAAGACCTGCGGGCGGAGCTCAACCGCAGGCATGCGGGTGAGGACGCCCGCATCTCCGTGGAAAGGGCGCGAGAACGCCGGCTCAACATTGAGGGCCGCAACCTCAACGCCGACTTGGACGCAGAGGCACCCAAGCCACCGGTAAACGCCCGGATACAGGCTGGCATCCCGGTGGCTGGGGTGGACTGCGCTGCGCTGGCGGATCACCTCCACGCGGTGGCATGGCTGTCCAAGTTCCGCCCGCACCTGCCGGAGAAGTACGACGGTACCACCAACCCGTCGGAATTCCTGCAGGTGTACGTTACCGCCATCACAGCGGCTGGTGGTAACGACGCCGTCATAGCGAGCTACTTTCATGTAGCCTTGACTGGGTCAGCCCGGACTTGGCTCATGAACCTCACACCTGGGACGATTCGGTCCTGGGAGGAGCTCTGTGCGAGGTTCACTGCGAACTTCGCCAGTGCGTACCAGCAGCATGGTGTGGAGGCTCACCTCCACGCCGTGAGGCAAAAACCCGGAGAGACGCTCCGGGCATTCATCTCGCGCTTCACCAAGGTACGGGGTACCATTCCTCGTATCTCTGATGCATCTATTATCACTGCTTTCCGTCAGGGGGTACGTGATGAGAAGATGCTCGAGAAACTGGTGACGCACGAGGTCGAAAGCGTTACCACGCTTTTCTCCCTGGCTGACAAGTGTGCCAGGGCCGTTGAGGGCCGCTCATGGCACTTAGCCCCCCAAGATGGAGACGCCAAGTCTGGTGGCTCCGGGGCTACCGCCCAGGGCAGTGGCAAGAAAAAGAAGAACAAGAACCGGAGTCGCGGGGAGCCACATCCCGGCGGCCCAGTCGCTGCAGCAGCGACACCAGCTGCCGCGGCAGCGGCTGGGGCCAGAATGTGCATGGCAAAAGCCCGCGCCCGCAAGGTGGCAGCGGAGGTTCATGCCCAGTGCATCCCACCGCCCGCCACAGTGCCATGCGGTATGGCAAGGAGAAAGCGTCCGACAGCGAGACCGCTGCCGGGGAAAAAGAGCTGGGGTACCAATCCCCCGCTCAGGAGCTGAAGGGCATTTACAGCCACGACTACTCCAGCTCTGACAACGAGGAGCGCCGCAAGAAGCTGTATGTAATGTACGGTGGAAGCCCCAGCTTGTCTCCCGGCGGGACGTGAAGACCCTTCGCCGAGACGTCCTTTCGGTGAACCGGGGGTCCCGAAGGCGGCGCCGCACCACAGGTGGATGGACACCACCATCTCTTTCGGGCCATCAGACTGCCCGGAGAACATGGCCGGGGCCGGTGTACTACCTCTAGTCACCGCCCCTATCATATCCAATGTCAGGCTCTATCACGTGCTGATAGACGGTGGGGCTGGCCTCAACGTCATCAGCTATGCAGCGTTCAAGCAGCTGCAGATCCCGGAGTCCAAGCTGGCTCCCTCTCGCCCATTCTCCGGAGTGGGCCCACATTCGGTGTTCCCTCTGGGGAGCATCACTCTGCCGGTCACGTTCGGGACCGAGGAGAACTTCCGCACAGAGACCGTCCAGTTCGATGTTGCGGAGGTGGACCTCCCATTCAATGCCATCATTGGCCGGCTGGCTCTGTATCGCTTCATGGCCATTGCCCATTACGGGTATTTGGTCCTGAAGATGCCTTCCCCCGCCGGTGTCCTCACCGTGCAGAGTGACCGGACTGCTGCCATCGCTGCAGTTGAGAGACTGCATGCTCTGGCGGCAGAGGCTGCACGTTCCGAGGAGGACCCTTCCACCTCGCGAGCCAGGGCGCCTGCAAAGTTACCTAAGGTACAGTCGTCTGATCCGGGCGATGTTCCCGTGAAGACGGTGTAGATCGGAGCGGACTCCTGCAGGACCACCCGAAACGCGGGAAACCTGGAGGAGAAATAGGAAGACGCGCTCATCACTTTCCTCCGGGCAAATGTGGACGTGTTCGCTTGGGAACCGTCACAGATGCCCGGGATCCCCAGGGAAGTGATCGAGCACCATCTGAGGATCTACCCCGACGCCACGCCAGTACGCCAGAAGCCTCGGAAGCAGTCCGTGGAGCGTCAGAACTTCATCCGTGAAGAAGTCCGCAAGCTGCTACACACTGGCTTCATTGAGGAGGTCTACCACCCCGAGTGGTTGGCCAACCCGGTCGTCGTCCCAAAGGCCAATGGGAAGCTTCGGATGTGCATCGACTACACCAGCCTCAACAAGGCATGTCCTAGAGATCCCTATCCTCTTCCACATATCGATCAGATCGTGGACTCCACCTCCGGGTGTGGCCTTTTGTCTTTCCTAGATGCATACTCTGGTTTCCACCAGATTCAGATGTCTAGAGAGGATAGCAAGCATAATGCTTCTGTAATAGTGGATGGACTTTATTGCTATATTGACATGCCATATGGTCTACGGAATGCCTTACCAATATTTGTACGAACTATGAACAAAACTTTCTGTAATCTAATTAGAGATATTGTTGAGGTGTATGTTGATGATATTGTGGTCAAGACTAAGGTAGGGTCAACACTAGTTGAGGACCTGTCCCTCATCTTCGACCGGCTACGCGCCACGCGCACGAAGCTGAATCCCGAGAAGTGCATTTTCGGCGTCTCGGCAGGGAAGCTGCTGGGTTTCCTGGTCTCACAACGAGGCATTGAGGCAAACCCAGCCAAGATCGAGGCGATGAGGCCTCCTGGCCGCATCAAGGACGTCCAGAAGCTTACTGGATCTCTGGCCGCTCTTAGCCGCTTCATTTCGAGGCTGGCTGAGAGGGCCCTCCCCTTCTTCAAGCCTTCCAGGAACTGAAGCAGCACCTCACCTCACTGCCAGTATTGGTGGCTCCAGAGACAGGTGAGATGTTGCTTTTGTATCTTGCTGTGTCTGCAGAGGCGGTCAGCATGGTGCTGGTCGCCGAGAGGACGGAGCAAGATCGCCAGGGGGACACCAGGGTCTCCCCGGCCAAGGATGGTGAGCCGGACCCCGGACATGGGGGTCCGGCAGCCACTCCTCTGTCTGAAGGTCCGGACCCCGGACAAGGGCGTCCGGAGGAGCCTCGTCCCAGTGGGAACCTAGAACCGTTGGGGCCCAAGGACCTGACTTGGTGGATAAGGGCGAGCCGGACCCGGTCGCCAGGGTCCGGACCATCCAGAAGCCAGTCTACTATGTCAGCGAAGTCCTCCACGAGGCAAAGGCCAAGTATCTTGAGACGCATAAGCTTATCTATGCCATATTTATTGCGTCCAGGAAACTGCGCCACTACTTTCAGGCACACAGAGTTGTCGTAGTGACCTCTTACCCGCTAAGAGCGATCCTGCATAACTCCAACGCCACGGGCAACATCGCCAAGTGGGCAGTAGAGTTGGCTGAGTTCTAGCTGGACTTCCAGCCTTGCCATGCAGTCAAGAGACAAATCCTAGCTGATTTCATAGCGAAATGGACTCCTTCCCCAAGCAATTCTGGGGGTCCGGACCTCAACGCCGGACCCCCGGAGCCGGAAGTCAGGACGCCAGTCTTCATCGAGCCCCACTGGACACTCTTCTTCGACGGGTCCATCCGCAAGCAGTGGGCTGTTGCTGGTG
The DNA here is from genome assembly GCF_016808335.1 of Panicum virgatum. NCBI lineage: Eukaryota > Viridiplantae > Streptophyta > Magnoliopsida > Poales > Poaceae > Panicum > Panicum virgatum. The sequence goes on along the minus strand of NC_053137.1, from coordinate 53,480,079 downwards.
TGGTCCTCATCGACCTAAACGGAGATCAGCTGAAGTACATGGTGCACCTTGAGTTCAAGGCCACCAAGAACATGGCAGAGTACGAAGCTCTGATCTTTGGCCTGACACAAGCCCTGTCTCTGGGGGTCCGGCAGGTTCTGGTGAAGGGAGATTCTCAGCTAATCATCAAGCAGATCCGAGGGGATTGCAGCTGCAACAACCCCCAGCTCGCGGCATACCTCATCCACGTGAGGAAGCTCGAGAAGGAATTTGATGCCTTGGGACTGCAACATGTTCCCCGCGAACTCAACTCAGCAGCAGATGATCTCTCCGCGAGAGCATCTACCTGGGCATCCGTGCCCTAGGGCGTCTTCGAAAGACGGTTGTTGAGACCTACCGCCCAGCCTGCCGAACTGGGCGAAGGGGATCAAGTTAGCATCTTGAAGCTAGCGGTCCCAGCTGCATTCCACCTATGGTGCCCGCCCTGGGTTGTGAGCTCTGTTGAGGATCCTGGAGACCTCATAGCGCCACTCCCACCTTGTAACACCCGGTTTATAAAAGGACATAAACCGAGCAATCATATACGTGCCAGGATCAAGTCACACGTATATACAACAGAATGAACAGTATATCATAGCACATATCACGTAAAAAGATATAATAAAGCGAATACGAATGTTATTTATTACACTAATGACAAAATGTCTGATACAGAGTATGCGGAAGCGTAATACATAAACGATAACTCTCGTCGGAAGCTGAGCAGGGCGCCACAGGGACATCGACCGGGAGACGAACGCCTAGAAGTCCTCGTAGTCCTGGTAGCGCTGAGCGAACTCCCTCGCGTCGGCAGGAACTGAGCAGCAGTAGCGTATCCAAGAACAAAAAGTAGAGAAGAGGCAAGAGTGAGTACACAACTTGTACTCAACAAGTATAACACAAACTATGAGGCTCTAAGGTTGGCTGACTGACTGCATTAGCTTTTAAGTCTTGGCAAAATTTTAGTAAAGCTATTTACTATAAGTGGATGAATTACCTTAAACCCAGTTACATAGTAATTAATCAAGATTAATCATGTTGCTACTGAGAACCAAACCAAAACCACCAAGGTAACCCCGAGAGGCACCCCCTCATCGGAAGGAGCTAACCCCTCTAATCAAAAGGAGGATCTGGGCCGCTCATGACCGTGAGCACGGCTAGTATACCAGTTTTACACTCTGCAGAGGTTGCACATCTTTACCCACAAGTCGTGAGCTACGCTAGTTGTTCATCACACTTCCTTAGGTGAGATGGCTAGCGACTCACTACGAGGCCGTTACAAAGGACACGTTGGTAAGGTGTAACCGCTAAGGAATCAGGCTCCGCAACGATGGTAGCCACCTCGAGGGGTACGCACACCAAGCCTCGTAGCTTGGCCACCATTGAAGCTCACCACCCCCAATGCCCCGTCGGTAAGTTACTCCCGAACCAAAATGACCTAATTAGTAAGCCAAGACCGTCCCATTCCAGTCTTGTGGTAGCGCTGTTGTCCCAGGTTGTCGCTCTATGAACCGGTCCCTATGGAGAGTGGCCAACCAGGCAGTAAGCACCGTGCTGGCCCCCTAAACCATGTTTCTAACAAAACCAATTTTTAACGAGAAGTGAGCCACTCAAGCCACACAGAGTGCCACTCTCAGAATTAAGTTGCATATACCATTAATCAAATTAATTAAAAAGGACCAATATGTGTTATAGCGCGGCACCTAACACAAATAACCAAAATGCAACCCAAGGGATATATATATAAAGGATATAAAGTGGCTAGGAAATCCTTGTAGGCATACAGTATTAAAATGCAGTATGAAATTATAATTAAAGGTGATAGGTGGTGTTCATGTTATACTTGCCTTCCTCAAAAGTTCTCCTGCTATTCAAACTGCTTTGAAGATGGCTCTTGGCACTGATACTGATGCTTCTCCGGTAGCTCAACGTCTCCTCACGATCGCAACGCAAAAACAAGTCCACAATCATATACATACATGCAAACAAGAGAAAACACTAAGAAACAGTACAACAGTACATAAGAACAGCAAGCAAAACTAAGCTAGAACTATTCTACGCATTACAACGATCGCGTGGATATAAAGAACGCCTAAAACGGAGCTAGAACGCAAAATCTAGGCCAAAAACAAGTTCTAGGGGCTTATCTGCGAGAAAAACTAGATTCCAGGGGGTTTTCTGCAAAAAAACCGAGGGTCTAAACGTAATTAAACCTTAGATTCAGGGGCTAACTCGCAAAAACGTCAAGTGTGGACTGCGGGTTCTATTCTGGTAAAACTCAGGGGCTAAAACGTTAAAATAGGGACCTAACTGGAATTAACTTTGAACTAGAAAGGATGGCGGGATAATTAGCAAAGAGTCCAGGGACTCTTTAACAAAAACACCAGGCGAACCATTATCTTCGGTTCAGGGCTGATAGATCTCGATCTGGCGGCTCAAGTTTGCTGGGCGCGAGATCTAATCTAGGCCGTAGGATTCGGATCGGGCGGCTATAGGCAAAGGGAAGCGCGGGCGGCGGCGGAACGCGCCGGCGGCGAACTCCCGCGGCGGCGCAGCGCCGGAGTAAGCCGAATCCGGCCTCCCCGGGGTCGAATCAAGCGGGATTTGGGCCGTGAGGGGACTACGCGATACGCGTAGTCCAACTGGGGCCTTTGCGGGCCTCGGGGAGGTCCGCGGCGGGGCGTGCTGCGACGGCGGCGGTTTTCCGTGGCGGCGCTCGCCGGAGCGCGACGTCTGGTGGTTCTGGGGCTCGGGTTCTAGCGCAAAAGGGCCAGAAAGCTTGCGCAAGGCGTTGGCAAACTGGTGCAGGGTTCGTGCGGGGCATCCGCACGGCGGAGACATGGCGTGCGCGGCGGCGGAGTGCCGGCGCACGTCGTGCCAGTGGTTAGGGTGGCCTACGGGCTAAATAACCTGACGCAAGGGTTAGTGGACAACGGAATTGTGCTCACCGTGGTTTGAATTGGGCCGGCGTGACGCGAGGAGTCGACGACGACGGGGTTCGGCGGCGAGTCGTGGCGGCGCCCGAAGAGGAGGCTGCTGCAGACGTCAAGAACCGGTGGCGGAGTTCCGGGCGGGATCTGCGAACGTTCGCGCGTAGCCCCGCGAGTGCTTGGGCGTCGCAGAGGGGTAGTGGAGTCCCGGGTCCACGGCGGCGCGGGGGCACGGTGCGGGGTGCTCTGCTCCGAGGAAAGACAAGGCGGCGGCTGCGGCAAGCGTTTGGGGCAACGCTGATGGGGGAATGGGGAACAGGGTATCCGCGGCTGGGGTTAAGAAGGGCAGGGCGAGCCTCGGCGTGCGGGTCACGCGGAAACGGATCACGGCGAGAATCTCGGCGGGATTGCGGAGAGGCCGGTGCTGCGTGGCGCGGGCGCGGGGGAGAGACGGAGCTGACCGGCGGGCCATCCCTGTCAGCGAAGGCGCGAGCGCTGGCAGGTGGGCCGGGGTGCGGGAGCGGGGCGCCGTGCGCGTCGAGCTGGGCTGAGCGGGCGACGCTGGCGGGTGGGACCCGTCGGGGCGGACGATGCGCGGCTGGGCCGAGTTGTTCGCGCGTATGGAGAACGGGGGAGCGGGTCTGCTGGCGCTCGCGGCGTGCGGAGGGATGGGCCGCGCGGTGCTGGGCCGGAGCGAGGACGTGTGCGGGAGAGGCTGTGCGCTGATCGTGGGCTGCGGGCCGCTGAGTGAGAACGGCCGCGGGGGAGAAAAGCCGGGCTGGTTTGTTTGCTGGGCCACGGGGAGAGAGAGAAAAGGAGCTGGGTTGGGTTGGGCCCGCGTGGAAGTGGGTTGGGCTGCTAGGCTGGTTTGAGTTGGGTTTTTCCTTTTCTATTTCCTTTGTTTTTCTAACTCAAACCACTCAACTATTTGAATTCAAAAACAAATTCGAATTCAACCCTATCACTCAAAAAAATAAAAGAGATGTTCCAGCATGAATGCAACAACACAATTTAAACTTAGACAAATTTTATTTACTTGAGGAACAAAAATTAGATTATATGCAGGACTAAACAAATTAAATCCTAGTAAAACAAATAAAGCCAATTAAATTTATTATTAAAGCTGAGAATTAAATAAGGGTGTTACACACCTGCTCAGGGAGCTCCCGATGCATGGATCTCCTAGATCCGGGACTACCTGAAAGACAATATCCTTCCTGATGACGATGCGTCCACTGAGCGCAAAGTACGATTGGCTAAACACTACGCGGTTGTAGAAGGGGATCTCTACCGCCGTGGCGCCAATGGTATCCTCATGCGATGCATTTCCCAAGGAGAGGGCCGCGAGTTGCTCGCGGAGATCCATGGAGGCGAGTGTGGAAGTCATTCCTCATCTCGCACGCTTGTTGGTAAGGCCTTTCGACATGGCTTCTACTGGCCGACAGCACTCCAGGATGCGGCTGAGCTGGTAAAGTCCTGCAAAGCATGCCAGTTCCATGCAAAGCAAATACACACACCGGCTCAAGCTCTGCAAATGATCCCGCCCTCATGGCCATTCGCCGTATGGGGTGTGGATATCCTAGGGCCGTTCCCCCGGGCCGTCGGCGGGTACCGGTTCCTCTACATCGCCATCGACAAATTCACAAAATGGCCAGAGGTTACCCCTGTGGTGAACATCACCAAAAAAAATCAGCAGTCGCATTCCTCAAGTCCATTGTGTGCAGATTTGACGTCCCAAACCGCATCATCGCGGACAACGGGACCCAATTCAAAAGCAGACTCTTCCAAGAGTACTGCGAGGACATCGGCATCCAGCTATGCTTCGCGTCCGTGGCACATCCCCGCAGCAATGGACAGGTCGAGAGGGCGAATGCAGAGATCCTCGGGGACTCAAGACCCGCACCTACAACTGCTTGAAGAAGCATGGTGCCAAATGGGTTGTTGAGCTTCCGTGCGTACTATGGGGCAACTGGACCACACCCAGCCGAGCCACCGGTGAGATCCCATTCTTCCTGGTCTACGGGGCTGAAGCATGCCTTCCCCCGGAAATTCACCTGGGATCACCACGAGTCCAGGCTTTTGACGAGTCCATGCAGGAACAACTGCGGCATGACGATGTGGACTTCGTTGACGAACGAAGGTGGCGAGCAGCAATCTGAAATGCATGCTACAACCAGGCGCTCAGGCGCTATCATCAACGGTTCGTGCACAGTAGGGAGCTCCGGGCTGGCGACCTCATCCTGAGGCAGATCCTGAACCGAGCAGGGCTCCACAAACTCTCCCCCAGCTGGGAGGGGCCCTTCAAGGTTATAGAAGTATGCCGGCCCGGATGCGTTCGCCTTGCCACAGAAGAAGGGGTGCCGTTACCCAACCCATGGAATATAGAGCATCTGCGTAAGTTTTACACTTATGCAGAGCAGGGAAATGAATTTTTCCTTCGTAATAAGATATAATTAGCATGCGGCCCAGAGCGGTGGGGGTCTGTCCTCGTAAACCCGGCCTCTGGCATCCATCGCACCGTCGGCTAGCATTAACGCGCGGCCCAGAGCGGTAGAGGTCCGCCCTCATAAACCCGGCCTCTGGCATCCATCGCGCAAGCCATGTATATCAAGTTGCAAAGGAAAGATTTGCCCTGGTTCTGTCTTTGTGTCAAAATTTTATTTCGCATTTCGATTCTTGAGATTTTACTTTTCTAACCCCCGCGCGGACTTCCACTCTGGTCACTACTGCTAAGATCTGTATTGAGTTGCTGGGCTGCCGTACAGGTACGGACCCCCTTGCTGCTGGGAGAGGGGTCCGGACCCCTAGGGACCTGTTCTGGAGAGGGGGTGCTTGTTTCCTGGGGTGGTCCGGAGTCCTGTGTAGCCGCTTAGCCGGTTCCGTACCCAAAGCCTACACACTCCACCACCCTGTAACGAGTGCTCTAGTACTCAGAGCTGGGTAATTAGGGGCCCAGACCTCGTTCTAGCTCAAGGGTTGGCTTCCTAAGTCCTACACGGCAGGTCTAGCTCCATATGTCAAAGGATCGAGTACGACAGAATGGCCTCACCCACTGCTAGCGAGGGGTCCGGAACGTCGAAGCCAGGTCCGGTAAAGTCGTGTTTGTTTCCTGGAGTGGCCCGGAGCCCTGTGTAGCGCCTTAGCCTGGTTCCGCACCCTAAGCCTACACACTCCACCGCTCTGTAACAAGCATTGAGCTGTCTGGACCTGCGTATCCGGAGACCCGGACCTCGTACTAGCTTGGGGGCCGGTCCAGAATAGGTCCCACAGGTCTGGTACTAAGCAGTGACTTTGAGTGGTACGCAGGTTAAGCCTTGACTGGTGGTAGCTAGCCTCAAACCATTGAGTCTGCCTACCAGGGGGTCCCGGCATCCACTTTAAGGCTTCATGCAGATCGAGGTCCAGTCTCTGTGGTAGACAGACTCAAAACAACTGAGCCTGTCTCCCAGGGGGGCCGGGGCGTTTGCTTTGAGCCAGACACCAAGGATTGATCCTGCATGCGTCAAACAGCTAAGTTGCAGTATCATTACTACCATACAAGCGAGTTTGATTTTCCTCTCTGTAGTTTTTTCTGCTATACAGGGAATAAGTCACTCGTTCGAGTTGCAATTTATGCTACACCTATGCCCAAGGACGCTTGCTCAACATCATACGGGGGTCCGGAGTGTCTTCTTCGGCTCTGATGGCAGATAGGTCCTAACAACTGAACCTATCTACCAGGGGGACAGGGCGCCGGGGTGATGCATACCGCAAACCACAGCAACTGACAAACAGCTAAGTTGAATTTTTCTTCTATTTAAAATTTCAACAAGTACAATGTTTTTACATCTACAAAAAACAAAACAAAAGTGCTACTGCTGTGATGGCCCAGCTCCGGAATCTGCAGGCTCACGCTTGAAGTAAGCAGCGACGAAGTCGACGACGTCCCGCACGCCTTCTCGAGCAGAGGCCTCCGTCTCCGCCACTGGACCATCGACCACGGGGGCTAGCGAGATGGCTGGGTCGTGGCTCCGGAGGCAGGTCAGAATGTGCTCCGCCACCATCCGGATTAGCTCGCGGCCCTCGGCTTCAAGATGACCGGCAAGGATCGGCTCCAGGCACCGGAGTCTATCTGAAGCAGAGTTCAGCACTGGGAGGGCGTCAGCAATCGAAGCTGGCGGCTCCGCCACTTGGATTGGACTCATTCCAAGTGGCACCAGCGCTAAGCTCGCTTCGCTAGCCCAGTCGATGATCTGCTGGGCCCCCCTGAGCTGGTCCTCCTGCAGCTTCCGGACCGCCTCCTGGACCGCCTCCTGCACCCGGGCATCCAGTGCTGCCTGGGCCGCCTCCACCTCGCGGGTCCTCTCCTGGAGCTTGTCCTCCTTCTTCACCGCCGACTCCTTCAGGGACTTGAGGGCCTCGCACTGGCACGCAAGCTGGAGCTCCATGTTGGTGGCGTGGGATTCCCGCTTTGCAAGGGACTTCCTATCCTTCTCGAGCTCCATCTCGGCAATAGCCTGCTTGCTGGCGGTCGCCTGCAGCTCCTAGCGCCATTGGTGCAGGAACTCGGAGAGCTTGTCAAGCTCCAGCTTGCGGACCTCGAGTCCCTGGCTGTGGGACTCGAACTCAAACTGCTGCGCCGCGAGGCTAGCCTCCTCCTTGGCAAAAGCCTCCTCCCGCAGCGCCAGGGCCTTTTCCCGACTCGCCACCGCAAACTCCAGGTCTAACACCTTTCGAAGATTGGCTCGGTAGGACTCAAGGTCGGCCTTGAGTTCGGACCGAACACGTGCAGCATGGGAGGCTTCGGCCTTCGTGCGCCCCTCCAGGCGGGTGTGCCAGTCGCCGAGGCGCTGGCGTTCGCTCTCCAGAGCAGCCCACTCCCGCCGGAAGGCCGCCTCGGCAGTAGATGTTGCCTCCTCTATCGTCTGCCGGACTCGGACCAGCACCTGGGGGAGGGGAGCTGCTTCCTCCTCTGGGAGGGCCTGCAGGAGCTGCCTACCAGACACCACCTCCAGCTCTTCCTCTGCTGCAGGTTCGGAGCTGGGGTGGGGATGTCCGGCACAAACGTCGGGACCTCGGGTACCGAGGTGCTCGCCGTTGCTGCGTCCACTGCCGCTGTGCTCGCCGTCGCTGCTTCCAGCGTCGGCGCGACTGCCGCCGTAGCTGGAACCTCGGGGGCCACCGCGTCGGGTGTGGCTGCGCCTGGCACTGGCGCATCTGCCGCCGCTGTGTCGGGCGATGCTGTGCCTGACGCTGGCGCATCCGCCGTCGCTGCGTTGGGCGCCCCCGGGTTAGTGGAGGCCGCCGCACCCGAGCTCCCCTTACCCGCCGTCGCTCTCGCCGTTGCCACCGAGGCCCCGATCGCCTGGACCCCCGCTGACGAGCCAGCAGCAGTGGAAGAGCTGCCTGGGCGAGAGGCCCTGGCAAACAAAGAGAAGAAGTCTTCAGCAAAAAGTGAAGCACCGAGAATAAGGGGAGTGAACGAAAGGACACTTACCCTGAAGCGCCAGGTCTCCAGCATCCACGGAGGCTCGGCGACTGCTTCTGCTGCTGCTGCTGCCGTGGCGGCGGCGGAGGCGCACCTTGTGGCTGCTGCTGCTCCCAAGGCGACGGCGGAGGCGCACCTCGCAGCAGCTGCTGCTGCTCCCGAGGCAGCGGCGGAGGCACACCTCGTGGCTGCTGCTGCTCCCGAGGCAGCGGCGGAGCCACACCTCGTGGCTGCTGCTGCTCCTGTGGCGGCGGCGGAGGCCCAACCCGTGGCTGCTGCTGCTGCTATTGCTACCGGGGGGAGGCATCTCCCGGCGGTGGTGGTGGCGGCGCGGCTACTCTGGGGGTCCCGCGAGGGCCGGAAGGCTCGCCGCGCATGCTCTACTACCCACCCAGGCGCGTCCCTGTGCGCCCCGGAAGCTCGCCACGCCGCTCGTGCCTGCCCGAGATGTCCCGTCGTCCTATGGCTGCCTTCCGCCCGCGCCGCCGCTCCACGACACCACGATAGCTCCAAAGCGGCATTAATGGCCGCCGGGATGCTCGCCGGCCACCACCGCCGCCGCGCCCCTCCTCCACCGCCTTATCCCGCCTATAAATAGGCTCCCCTCGCAGCCCTCCACCCCCACGACCACCTCCGCCACCGCGTGCCCTCCTTCCCAGCTTGCAGCGCCGCGGGCCGACCTCCTCGCCGCGTCCCAGCCCGAGCAGAGGTGGGGAATAGGTTCCCCCCGTCGCACTCCTCCTTTCCCCCTACCTATGGCCTCTGCCATGCCCCAGGGCCGCGGGCCCACGGCCGCCGGCGCCCCCTACCCCCTCCTCTGCTCTGTGTCGAGGGGAGGAAGAAGAAAGGCAAAATTGCCTTGAGCCCCCTCCCTTTTCCCCATTTCCATTGAGTCCACCCCCCTCTCTATAACCTTTTACAAAAAGGCCCCTTCCCTTCTCTCTTTTTGAGAATTAGTCCCTCTGCCATATAGAAATAATTATGAATAGATCCTTACCCTTTCTGAGAATAACCCTGATATTTCCAAATATTATAATCAGGTCCCCTCACTAATTACAAATGAGCCCCTGAATCCTTATTTAACCCTAAACCCCTCTCCGGCCTATCATTTAATGCGCCAAAAATCCTCCAATTGCCCTGAAACTTTACCACGCCATTTCTAATATAATTTTGGCTATACCATAAGAAAACCGCCCAAAAATATTACTCCTATCCCTATATCTTAATTGTTTCCGATTCGAGCTCAGTGATAAAACCTTTATTTCTTTTTTTTATTGTATGCTTGCTTGTGTGCGTCGTAGACCACGGTGTGCACGAGAGAGAACCCGTCGATGAGCAGTACTACAGGCAAGTGAACAAGGACCAGTTCCGCGACCCCGAACCCGAGGGACAGTACCTCGATCAGGACTTACCGGAAGGCTTTGAGAACGGCAAGTTCAATCTCATCCTTTGATGCATGTTTTGTCCCAGTTTTATAAACACAACCTATTGGCCTGTTTTGCAAAACTGCATGTCGGTACCCTGTAGCAAGGATACCCACTCCTACTGCAGCAAAGTAGGACTCGTGTAGTCATCCATAACTACGCCATAAGGGGCGGAGCAGCCGGGCCCCACGGGTCAGGCTCTTACCTCACTGGGCCAATGGCCCCGGACCCGCTCCCCGCTCTGGGACGGGTCCGGAGACGCCACATGTCCCTGAGGAGGGGAAGCTCCGAGCCAACAGCCGAGGGCTCGGACCCCCCATAGGGGTCCGGGACCCCCCCCCCCCCCCCCCGCGTCCTTCCGGACCTCCCACGCGCGTAGAACCAACATACCGCCGGGGGGGGTCCGGAGCCGCCACGTGTGCCGCAGGTGCAGGCGCAGGCGCGGGTCTTCCGTTGGAAGACTCGCCCACCCACCGCATTCAATGCGGGTGGTTGAGGCGTGCTCTGCCGCCGCGGCACGCGGGGCAGCCTTTGTCAGGCCTCACTGTAGACCGCATATTACCGAGGTACACAGTGCAGCCGCATGCGCCGCAGAGCCCGTCTGCCGCATTAAATGGATACGACGGCATGGCACTTTTCCATCATACCGCTTACGCCGCAAGCTACACGGCCCGTTCAGCTATGCTGCAGGCAACGCCGCAAGCTACACCCTGGCACCGTTTCGACAAGACAAGGCATGGATATGCTGGACGGAGGATTCCCGGGCAGGCAAGGAAATCCAGGAATGAGATTTCCTTCGCCTGCAACGCCATAATGTATGAACAGTATGTCATTTTATACTACATCGATTGGGCCCACCTGTCGGGGACCCAACGGCCATGTACGCGCCTCCCTTGAGATATAAAGGGGAGGCGCTCGCTGCACACACCAAGCTCTCTCAGACTCTCTCGAGACTAAGGGAACACAAGCAATACAACACACAGTGGACGTAGGGTATTACGCTCCGGCGGCCCGAACCACTCTAAATCTGTTGTGTTCATCGTGTTCTTCCAGCGAGATCGAACTAGTCCTAGCTAACCCCCGAGTACTCACCCTCTGGGCTTAGGCGGGTGCATTACGCCACCCGACTGTGGGTTTCCACTCCACGACACTGCATATGTTTTGACTGCTGAAAATATGGTTGGATAGCCACCCCTTGATTTGTTATAACCATTCCTTGACCACCTAGATTAATGTCTGAATGTGACTTGTTTGGACGTTAATCGCTGCTAGAACGCTTAGGACCTTAAACACGGTACAACTTGTTTTATAAAAAGAAAATGTGTGAGTGTGTGTGGGAAGGGAGAATGTGGAATTTTCGAAAGATGAGTTAGACGGGATGGATGACACTTCTGTGTGAATTACCAAATGGTGTGCTCGTACCTGTGTGGTTGAGCAAGGAAGGGAGATATCTATTTTGTCACAATTAAGGACCGAGTTGGTGTGTCATCTTGCCTAACTCCACTATCGTGCAAACCACTCGACTGTTGTATGGGCAACAGCTTAGCATAAACCCCACTAGTTAGTCTGATGGCCATTAGGAGAGCTGAGAGCAACGGGTGACCAAGGAGAAGGGATAAGCTCTGTGTGACTTATGCCCTGGTTAAACCTCGGTGATAGATCAATGACCCCTTGGTGGATCTCGTGGTGGCTAGTCAGATCTAGCTAAGGTGGGTAATGGCTTTGTTGGGATCTGCACCGACACTAAGATGATCGTGCTATGGTACCCCGCTTGTGGGTAAAGTTGCACACCTCTGCAGAGTTAAAATCTATTCGAATAGCCGTGCCCACGGTACTGGGCGAGTTACGGTTTGGTCACACAACTAGTGTTTCTTCTGGAAATGGATGAGTTATTTTGGAAAAGTGTCCGACAGTTGTGCCGTGTGCTACGGCGGACGAGGAGTCCAGTAGCAATTTAAAACTTAGATCCTGTGTGGATCAACCCTACGTGTTACTCAGTGCAAGATAATGGCTTTTGAAAACCCCTTTCTTTCAAATAAATCCATGAATAAAAATTAGCTTTCTGCAAATTAAACCCTATCCTTACCCTTGGTTTACCCTGTGCATTATATTCTGTTTATAGCCCCTCCGTGGGTGTGGTTGGACTTGCTGAGTACGTTTGTACTCGCCCCTTTCCTAATTTTTACAGAGGACTGTAGCAAATTATGAATTAATTAGGCTCATTAGATTCGTCTCGCGAATTAGCACTCAGCTGTCAAAAAACATTTATAAAGAGATTTTATTTAATATTATAAAATAGTAAGATTTTTTTGATGTGATAGAGACTTATAAAAAAAAGTCCGGTAACCAAACAAGCCCTAGCCACGGCGTGCAGCCAACAGAAGCACATGAAGCACGCAGGCAGCTCCCCTGACGGCGCGTGGCCTGCAGCAGCTCGACGGCGCAGGCGCTGTATTGAAGCACTGTAGCTTGCAGGTTCCAGATGCAGCGCACGCGCGGCGGGCACAAAGCAACATCAATGGTGGTGGCGGCGGCGGGCGTAACGGCCGGTGCAGATGGACGACGGAGGCAACAAATCGAACGGAGCAAATGAGTTGCATGGATCTCAAACACAAAGGTGGAGAAGAAATTTTTTATAGAAGATATATAGGATTCCCGGTAACTTCGGGGGCTCTTATACATCTTGTAAAAAATAGTTAAGCAACTTATCTTTAAAAGTCCACTAAGGCTCATTTACTGAAAAAATTATTGAACCAATATTTCAAAAATGTTAAACCAACATTTTAAAAATGTTGATTCAACAATTACAGAATGTTGAACTAGTATTTCCAAAATGTTGAATTTATATTCTAAAAATATTGAACCAATATTTTTTCTTTTTGTAAACCGCTGTTTTTTACCACTTTCTAAATCGTTGTTGGAGAGTTTTCTCTAGTAAATAGCTGTTTTGTTTAGTTTAAGAGGTTTCTCTTTCTAAATCACGCTGTTTTTTTTCAGTATGGAGAGTTTCCCAGTTACGAGTATGCTCCAGATTCTATCATACCATTCAGAGAACTTTTCAATGTCAATGATAGATCAGCCGCCATAAACCGTGACAAACTTTCCCAGAAAGCTTGGTAGACGGTTAACCTAACTTTTTTGGAGACCAAAAAGAAGGTTTTGGAGGAGATGAAGCTAGATTTGGATAGGAAGCTTTGGGCTGACCTGGAGACTGCTATGAAGGCCCCATCCTTCCTAGGTTGTTGATATACAGACTACTCTTTTCTTCATACATAGCTGTCAGGCAACGACAGAGGCCTAGGTGTATTCTTCACAAGAAGGGGCTTGTCATAATAGAGTCAACGGCAGCGTCAATCTGCTATCCAATGGCTGTTATTCAATAAAGGGGCTGTTTAGCGCCTAAGTCTTATATCGTCCGTTGTGAAACGGTGTTTACTGATTGTTAAGCTGGTCTTGTAAGTTAATCATTTGGCAGTCGCGTTATAGGCGTTGGACCAAGTCTGGACAGGTCAGGTCATTCAGATCTTGATCTCATCTAAGGCCTAGCTAGGGAGTAGTTTAGCTGTAGTTGGCCATCTCGTTGGTGGTCGAGGAGATCAAACTTCTTTTGTAGCTCGGTTTATCCCTAGAAATACAGCTATCTGTTCTGGCTATTGCCTGCCTGTGCTTATCGCTCATTGTTCGACCCCAGTTTGGTCGCTGATATTGCGCTGTACTGTACTACATGCCCCCAGTTTCGCCGCTGATATTGTGCTGTACTGTAGCTTAGTTTGCGGTTTATTAGAGCTGATTGTATTAATGCATTCTGTATTGTAGGAGACCAAATTGTTAAGACAGGACCTGTCAGCAGATGTTATAATGGCTGAAGGATATTAGGCTTTTGTTTCATGCAATCGCTCTGCTAAAGGGCTTGGAGCATACTCTGGTATGTTGTTATTCGCCACAATTGTCATTTAGATGTATCCAATTTGGTAGGTTTTTGCACATTGCTGGTGCATAGTTGATTGCTTGGTGTTGGTTCAATGTGGCTTTCATCACATCATTTCTGCAATCAGTTAATCACCATACTTGACTCCATTGTCGGTGTTGCAACATTTTGCCAAGTGACATCATCTGCATTTTCCAGCCAGTAGGTTGCTTTGCCAGTAGCAGCCGAAGAAGGATTTACTAGACTTTAGGACTATGCAAGTAACAGCGAAATTGATGGGGATTTTGTTATTGCAACTCCTATAGAGGAGGAGGGCCTAGGTGAAATCACAAGAGAGGACCTTCTAAGGGTGGACAATGAGGGGCGGTTCATCATCACCGAGGACATTTTGGTACTAGATTGTCTTGGAAGGAACACAACTAACTGCCATGCATTATTTCCATGTTTTTTGTTGCATAGTTGATTTCTTCTCTGTACTCCCTCTGTTTTTTTATAAATGTCGTATTTCGTTTTTGGAAAACGTCGGGAAAACATGTCATTACTTGTCCAGTCCTCGATCCCGCAGAGAATTGAATTAGCATGCAATTAAGCCACTGCATGTACACGCCTCGATCCTGCAAAGAATTGAATCGGCATGCAGACTCGACGACTGGTTTGCATCCTGAGAGGCTAATGGACGGACGAATTTGCATGCGACAGAGGGAGGCTAATGGATGGGCTGCATGTGAGGGAGAAACCGATGTGCTCATTAATCGCATGAGGTAGAAACCGATGCACTCTTTAAGTCGTGGAGAGAAGATTACACGGTGCTTAACCGCCTCCTTGGTCTGTGCGCCGGAGGGTTATACGACATGTAAAAAAATACGGAGGAAGTATGTAATGATAGTATTGTGACATTTGTGTAGTTCTTTTCAACATATATGGCCCAGCTGTTGAAGGTGGTGATAAAGAGCGGGTTCTTTTTAAGCTACTATTTTATAATATACTGCAGGTACTTCTTGTGCATCTTTGTTAATAAGTACTCCCTCTTTTCCAAATTATAGACTGTTTTCGCTTTTCTAGAACATAAGATTTCCTATGTATCTAGACATAGCATTTATCTAGGTGCATAGCAAATGACCTATAATTTGGAATTGAGGAAGTATGGAATATTTCAATAATATACTTTTGTTTTGGATATATTTATTGCTTTGCCTATGGCATGCTTCTTATACTTGCCTACATCAATGTCTATTAGAAACGATGGGAACATCTATTGTCTCTTGGAAAGAGAGTCTTTGTTGTTGGTGATTTGAATATTGCTCCTGCTTCAATAGATAGGTGTGATGCGCCACCTGGTTTTGAGAAACAAATGTAAGCCTTTTTACTTATTTTCAGTAATTTCTGCTAGGTTCCGATGAGAATGGCTGAGATCCATGATGAGAGAACATGGAGGACCCTTTTTCGATGCTTGTCGATCAAAACACCCTGAAAGGTATTGGAGTGCCCCCCACAAGTCATTGACGTTTAGGTCAGTCCCAACCCAGACTCTACCCATAGAGTTCATACCTCGAAGACTCTGTCACAAGAAACTATGATCCCCAATGCAAAATTTGTAAGACTAGTTTCTATAGATGAAGACATTAATTTATCAGCACAAATGGAACCGATCAGCTGTGGCATACTACCATATGATCCATCCTACACCTCTCAACAATATCACATATTTTTCCAGATGGGCTGATCAGCCCAGCCGTGAGCAGTCGGCTGCTAAGCTGCAGCAACATAACAACCAATATGTTGGCAGCCGAACAACATATATAAATAGGTAATATATCACCACAAACATATATACCAGCCGAACAGCATCACATATATATCACCACAAACCCAATGCATACAGTAGCAACCCAAAATTGACAGAAATATAAATAGGAAATATATTGTCCACGATTCATCCTGCTAGTGTCACCAGATAGAATAATAGATACTTTGGTCCATGACAGATACTTTGGTCCATGACAGAAAAACAAAAATATAGAAACTCCAGCCACCAGAAGTGCCATCCTGCGATCGACCAGATAGAAGCTATGTCACCAGATAGAAGCATTCCACCATCCTCCAACCTGTAAAATAAGATGAGTCTGTTAATAAGAAAAGAAGATGGATATAACTCTTGTAAATAAATAACAAGATAGTATATGATTCATGACCGATTTGGGGATCTTTTGGTCACAGTGGATTGGGGAGAAGATGGAATCGAAGGGAGCTCGATGGGAGATGGGCAGCAGCGGGACGGATTGGAGGGGGCGGGGGCCTGAAGGAGGCGCGCTGCAGCTGATTTTTGGTGGCGACGGCGGGAGATCGAGGCGCGCGCGGGAAGCAGGCGCGCGGGAGGAGGCGAGCGCGCGCTGCGCGCGGGAGAGGGATCCGTGCGGAAGCCGGCCGGCGTACGGGATCAGTAGACACCATGGCGCTCCCGCACAACGCGGACTCCAGCAGTTTCTAGCGCCTCAATGGACGGGTAGACTTCGAGTCCTATCAAGAAACGATTTCTTCCCTTCTGCTCTCTCTCTCCAGCAAAAACAAGGACACCTCAGCAAAATACAATTAATAAGGGCCTAATAAATGAGTTTGGACTCTACAATAGAATCTGGGTTGGGACTGCCCTTACATAACGTGCTACTGAGCAACTCCAACTACTTGTGCTCTTGGTTTGTTATTACTAGTTGCTCATATTCAGCATTTGGGAAATTGTTTCCGGGCTGATTTTAGGAGTAAAGAGAGGAGAGAGAAATTAAGAGAGGCTGTGGAGCTTTATTGGCTGGTGGAGTCAATTGATGGTTTGTTTTACGGCCATGGGATTTCAAGGGCTCACCAGACCTGGACGGCGCTCCGTCGAGGCTTTGAATAATATTCAACACACTGTGAGTAGAATAGATATATAATTCATTGAAAAACTAACACCATCACACCGATCTAATTGGATTCCCCTTTGCAACAATGAGTTTTGAGTTTAGTCTATTTTTCTTCTCCATGGTTGACATATAAATATATGACAGACTCCTCGAGCAAAATTAGCATCTAACCTGCACTTAGCTTTTCTAACTTTGTTGTATTTCGTTTTTGCAGGGAAGGAGCATATACTTGTTTTAATCAAAAAATTGTGCTTAAGAATATAATTATGGTTCTAGAATAGACCACATTATTATTTCCGGTGCCTGTCTCCATCATTGCGATTCTGCGGAGGATCATAGCATTTTCTGTTGCCATGTAGAAGAATGTGAGATAATGAATCGTTTCAAAAGAGGGAATTCCAAAAATTTGTCAAAGTAAAGAATAGTGGAAATCTGAGAAAAGTGGATAATGTACATGATTTGCAGTGTTAATTAGAATGATTTACTCTATCCATTGTCTACAGGTGGAAAGGGGGAAGAAGTAGTAAGCTAGAAGAATCTGCTCATATTCCAGTTTATATTTTGCTGAAAGAAATTCCTGAACTTCCAGTTCATAATATCCTACCAAGGCACCAACAGCTGCAAGATATCTTCCAGAGGTCCGTGTACGGCAACAGAGTATTGGTGAGTGAATTTTAATGTTCTGTAAGATTTTTATTGTTACTAGCTTTTGCACCTTTCAGTTGATGTACTACAACCAGGTTCTAGGTGTCTGTCGATAAATTAGCTGAAGTTGTTCATGGAATTGTTCTTGCTAGGGAATGATTTCCATTCTTGCCCCCAAACCCTAGAAGGGTGGGAAATATAGTCAGCTATACATGGGCCTCATGGGCCACTCCCACATACACCAACAGTTCTGTTTCACATAACTTACATGTGAATATTCTTTTCATCTTGTTCTAATGTGCATACATATCAGGATATGCATATTTCTTTTCATCGAGCTTCTGGTTGAAGTAACTTCCCTTCATCACTTCCATTTAAAGGAAATCATAACTTGCTTGAGGACTTTGGCTTTCTTACATATACGTTAACTATGTTGATAGAAGACTGATATTTGCAGATTATCTTTCACATTTCCTGATGTTCATTGTTTATCTCTGAACTCATGATATATGTCAAAGAGACCAGAACATTTCCTTTTTCAAAACATAATGCTAGCACTTTGCCTGCCTCAGTTAAGAAAAAGAACCCTGTAGCATGTTTTACTCTGCAATATTAATTGGTGTTGTAGGGCTGTTCTTTGAATATTAAGTTTGAGTTCATCATACTTTGCAATTATACTTGGGTGCACTTTTGCGTGAAGGAGTGCCAGTTAAAGTATGCTGTGCATAATACTGACCACTTATGTCGTCACAATCTGCAATGTCATTCTTCAATAAAGGGAAAACTTATCAGCTGCAGGATGATGGATGTTTGGTTCTGTCAGAGGATACAGTAAATGATAGTGATGACTTGGAAAATAAAACAGAAGAAACACATCTCCAGTAACAACCAGAAAAATTCACCATTTGGCACCAAGGGCGTGCCAAACAAAAGATTAAACGCAGCTCATTTTTTCAACCACCAAGGTCTGAGACAGTAAATGTTAGTACCAGTACCTTAGTTACTCCAGTGGAAACAATACATTGTATGAAGCAAATATGTGTTCCAAATGATGATAGTCTGCCAGAAAGCATGTAGTGCACAACTTCAGGCGCAGAAGATCAGGATAAAACAAATGTATCATTCTGTTCACTTTCAACAGACATGTGTAATGCTGCAGCATTAGATTGGCAAAGAATACAACAAAAGATGAAGATGACACTGACACGATGTGACGGGCATTGCGAACCATGTTTATGCTCAGATAACATCTTTGTATCATTGGTTACATGATGACACATGTGATCTAGTACAGTTCTTGTCAAGTGACTGATGGAATAAGCTAACATTATTGATTGGCTATTGTTATTCTTATGGGGAACTAATATAGATGTGGGTTTTATAGGGAATCAAACAGTAAACATGAATTTCTTGTCTGTCATTGATCTTGTAGTACAAGTCAGAAAGGATGGAATCGACCTACCACCTAGAATAATCTCTGAAAATTTAAGTTACTCTTTTGGCATCTACGTTTCGTTTTGTTAAGCTGGGAATGCCCCCCCCCCCCCCCCCCCCCCGACACACAAATTGAAATTGGTACATATGCAAAAATGTTCAAAATCATAATGCAAGAGGGAAAACATCATCTGACTTCTGGCTTCTAATTTCCCAGTACTATGATCAGATTGTGTGCTCATGAACATTTGCTAATGTTTGCATTGAGACGTAGCTATGCTATTAGATTTTAAAAGGAAATCTGCTCTGTGATTCACGATTTGATTATGCTATAACATAAGGATCACAGTTCTAGCAATTTACCCTGACTACTGGAAATATTCTGTTGAAGAACATCTCTACTTGACATGGATGTTTTTAAGCATTATTTATTTCTTTTTATGTTTGACATCAACAAGTTTACCCTATGTAATAGGCTAATAGCAGACATTTTCAGGATTGAATGACACCATACATGCAGGTTGCAGGACCAAGCCCCCATAATATAGGGTAGCTAAATAAGACTTTGTTATGTTCTGGTGCGATGATTGGTTCGATGAAGATGGCAGGATACACTAATCTCTCAAGATGGTAGGATAAACACATAGCATTCAAGCCCTTTTCATCAATGGAATGCAGGTTTTTCAAGATTCATTACCCCCGTATATAATTGTCTTCAATGATCTTGAGGATAGTTACTCCATTTCATACAGAATGGCCAAATATTTGTTATTCTACAACTTCTAGGCAACTTTAGCCAATTGTTTCTAGTTTTACCCTTCCTTTATTGCATCATTAACTTTCTCCGTGCATGCAAACTACAGAGAAGATTATTGGAGAGTAAAGATGGTCATTTTATCTACCTCCTTAATTGACAGTAAGAGGGGGTATCATCCATATGTTCTGAAAGTCAATAAATTGTAAAATGGTATCATGGTCTGTGGAAATTCCTCCAGCAGATAGACATGTACGAATAAGCAACATAAACATGGTTAGGCTTTGGCTCATAATGTATTTTTCTACATCTGTGTCTGTACTTCAAAAGCATCTTTATTGCATTAGATAGTTAAGAGTGTTGAGGATGGGCAGAGCCACTAAGAGCACCTCTAGTGTGGTGTAAAAAGCGAACCATGGGCTCGTTGGTTCGAACCATCAACACTGCAGCACTCGAACCATAGGTGTCAGAATGAAAAGCGAACGCTGCCCAGGATGCGAACCGAGCCGTATAAAATATAGTTATCAGCACAGGAGGAGAGAGGAGATAGACTGAAGCGGAAGAGTCGCTGGCCGCTCCATCCATTAAGAAATAATATTTTATTCACATACCAACGATGTTTACACTGGAGCCAACGAACTCGCCTTTGGTTCGGCTTGCCTGGATTTCAAAGTTCGATTTAGGACTGGAGGTGCCCTAACAGGGATATAGTACTCGTTCAATCATTAGTTCTGCATCCTTTTGTATTGTATTAAATTTTCTTGCAACTTACATAAGTTTACCAAGGTCTGTGATGCTCAATATATAGTTTTAGGCTTTAGCTGCAGATTGGTCCAGAACTTGAATCACATCAATCAACATGATGCCATGATGGTGCCAAGGATGTCCTGAGAGTGCCTTCTCATCTAATTTTTCCAAGCACATATCACTGAATTGACATTTTCTTTGTTACAGAGCCTAGTCATTTCGTCCCCCCTTGTCATCAGAATGAGCCATATACCTTCAGAAGGCTACATTGTTTGCCGACCATGTTTCTGACCTGAAGTGAGTCTTTGCGCACCTTTCCCTCTGAAAATTTGTCATCAGAATGAGCCATATACCATGCATTGAGCTAGTTAGGAGTTTCTTTCAGTGGCAAATCGTTGAGAACTGTATTTCTTCTGGCTCGTGGAGCTGCCTGCCTCACCTTGTGAGTTGCATTATAATCGATACTCTTTTGTGATCGCCAGACTTTGCCATAGACTGACACCCTCGATGGACAGTTTATCTGAAAAAAAGATACTTATATAGTTATATTCTTCAATACATCCTTCCAGTTACTGCTTCCTCATAAACCTATCATCGTTTTGTTGACAGCTGAACAGAGGCCAGGCCCGTGGTTGCCTCACCGATTACAGGATGTCAATTAGTAACTACAGTTCCAAGCAAGGTACAGCCCGTTCGGATGGGTGATTTTTGCTGGCTGGTACTGTACAGCTGATTTTTTTGTGAGAGTGCAGGCACTGTAGCGGCTGATTTTTTGTGAGCGGGCAGGACCAGCCAGCCAGCCCATCCAGCGCATCCGAACGGGGCAGTAATCGACAATGTGGCTGATATGTGACCCTGTCCGTTCACGGTTCCTCGCACCTTCCAGCTGGCATTGCCATCGTGTTAATATATTTATGCAGAAGCTAGTGAAACATAGGAACAAAGTAGAAGTGCCGACCTACCACTATTTCAGAATTTAGACACATCACACCGGTCTCAGCTCTAGTTGACAAGACATGAACGCTGAAACCACTGAATCTGTCCAGAAGTGGCTCCAGTCTCTTCTCTGTTCCCGTATCCTTGTTGGGGATTTGCTCGTACACTGATACCAGGAGTTCCGCTCCTCATCCAGCACGAAAACAACTGCAAGCCGGATTATCCTCGCACATTGGTAATGATCAGTAGCAATTGTGCCCCTGCATTTCTTGAATTAATCCTGGTGCGGTGAGTCATCATCTTGTCCATCTTTCGATGGAACGTCATAGCTGACAATAGAAACTAAGACCTACAGTATCTGATCGGCTATGTTTTTAACCACTTGTTCTGCCGAATCTTACGTTTTTTTTTTCTGGACATCGACGCAGGATCGGAACAAGGGGGGCGTCCTACTCCGAGCTCGGTTGGCTGGCTTGCCGGTTACAGCAGGTCAATTACTAACTACAGATGGGTGGAAGGCGACGGACGGTATGGCTGACATGAGACCCTGTCCAACTCATGTACCTTCGTCAGTCGTCACGTCCAGCAAAATCACCCCTAGCTAGCTAGAGAGGACGAAACCAGCAGCGGGCCGGGGCTGCCGTGCCGACGCCGGGCCAGAAGCTTCACCGGTGGTCGGCAGGGCAGCCGAAGGTGAGCCCCGCCATGCACTGACGGAGTGGTGCACCGTATGGTAAGCTAGCGAGAGGGGGCCGTGCGGGGTTGCTTCTTGAGCGCCTTGCGCGCAAAGGCATGGCGGCGTCTGGGGCCGGAGCCCGGGTGTGCGTGTGCCGTGCGCGCACCTGCACGAGCTGCGGCCGGGCGGGGACGGGGGAGGTCGTGCCGTGTGTCCCGGGCGACACGAGGAGGAGGTGATCTTGCGGCCGGATGACGGAATGGTTGATGGAATCCTTGCGTAAGGATGCAACTGGCCGAGGCGGCCGGGCAGCCCCCCTCCCCGCGCGCGCGCGCACTCACACACCAAACAGAACAAAATAATACGACAAAACAAAAATTGATCTCGATATAGGCCTCATTTTCCTCGCGGCACACCAAACTGTAGATTTTGATCGTGCATGGTGGGGCGGCGCGGGAGGGGACTAACTGCTGACAGATGCTGCGAAGTACAGGGCACGAAAGCTCAAAAGGTTAATTTGTTTGGAAAACGTCAATTTTACTGAACTTTATTTTTGTCATAGGGGAATAGTTCGACCGATTCCCATAGGGTGTGGGTGGGGATTGGCGGCGTTCCATAGGGGCCAATTATTCATGTGTATGTGTAACAGTTGCACGTAGCGATTCATATCTGAAGGCTTCATTCAGAACGTGACTTTTCTTTTCCCTGCATACCAACCCGTATGTGAATTGGACAGGTTCATGTATGAACTCGCTGTTTATTCATTAATTCAAAGCAGGCACCCCGATGACCAGTGTGTCTAATAAGACTCTAAGGACTCTCTCTCCACAAACACGACACAAGAAGGATCGTTTACAAAGTCGCGAAACAATTCATGACGTGCTTGGAAAACGCTAGTGGCGTCTTCCAATTCAATGCTTGATCCAGAGGACAAGTTATCGCCCAATGCAAAGCCAAGGCCCAAGTTTGTTAGTGTTACCTGTCCAGCGCAAGGGCAGGTAGGGGGCCGGAGCTGGCGAGATCGACCAAGCAAGTACTAACCCTTGGCTAGGCCCGGCCGGCCGGCCCCCCTCCCCCTGCGGGCGCAGCCTGCCCCACCTCTTTTTCCATTGCGCACTTGCGCTCCGTCGCCGTCGCCAGCAGATAAAAGGAACAGGCTTCAAGGAACTATAAAAACACCCCACCGCACGCACGCACGCACACGCTCCCCTCGGCAAGCCGCTGCGGTTGCCGGGCGCCTGTCACTCCGGCCCTGCTTTTTTTTGCTCTCTCTCTCTTTGTTGGATGCAGCTGCTTGGTTAGCTCGGCCCGTCGTCTAGCATCCGGCCCTGCTGCCCCGGCCAGGCCGCGACCGCGATTGGACGCCGGCCGGCCGGCCGGCCTCGCTCGCAGGCCTTTTTAACAGGACCTCGCCGTGAGCTCTCGGCGGCGGCGGCGGCGGCGGCGGAATATACATATAGATACATCTAACCATATAGCTAGGTGGGATATATAGATCATGGGGCGGCAGCCGTGCTGCGACAAGCTGGGGGTGAAGCGGGGGCCGTGGACGGCTGAGGAGGACCGGAAGCTCATCAGCTTCATCCTGAGCAACGGCCATTGCTGCTGGCGCGCGGTGCCGAAGCTGGCCGGCCTGCTGCGCTGCGGCAAGAGCTGCCGCCTGCGCTGGACCAACTACCTCCGCCCGGACCTCAAGCGCGGCCTCCTCACCGACGCCGAGGAGCAGGTCGTCATCGACCTCCACGCCAAGCTCGGCAACAGGTACGCGTGCATACATGCATGCATTCGTCTCTCGATCGATGCATCCATCCATCTACACGGAAGAAGTACATTTTCCGGCCGGCCAGTACACACAAAAAAATAGTATGATTTTGGTAATCACGGTAGGTGCGAGAAACACGTACTATATCTGTCTAGGTAGTAGCACTTCACTTCATTATGCCACATATAAATTATAACTAAGTACTAGTTTTAGCTTAGCTTGTTTGAATTATTATTTATGTGATCTGCCGCAAACCACGCCAGTTAACTTGACGAGGAACACACCACACGTACGTGAGCTTGCACAATAAGCAGAACGAAATCAACATGCTCATGATTACACGATCACTGTAAGGCATACGTACTCGTATATACGACCGCATGCGTGCGTGCTGTCATTTTTTTTGAGAAAAACTACCGCATGCTATCGTGTGCGCGCGTCGTCCGATCCGTCGACGTCGAGCAACAAAGTAAACTAGATCGATTATTGACCAAAGGACCGGACCAGTACACATGTCACCTATCATTGCGAAGAAATAACCGAAACCCTCGTGGACTCTTGTGCACGTAAGTAGCTAGGTTGCTTGTCAGCGCACTCAATTAGCAGAAGAACTATCGCCCAGTGATTGGTAAAACAGAAGGACATGAATTTTTCCAAGTGTATCCATCATCACAGAAATTCAGAGTAGCTAGCAGCCCGCGTGCATGCATGCATATATGACCACATGCATGCTTTGGAATCTCCATGCAAAACTGGTTATGATGAATGGAAAATAATGGTTAGCTATACCTTTTGTTCTACCCCCTTGTAAAGGAAATAGCCCATGTGAGTGTGTGTTTCATCTATGCTCACAAGTAAGGCCAAGGCGACCATTTTTCTAGCTACGAGTCTAAAATTGCTTAAATTATTTTGCAGTGCTCGTCAAATTATATATATGGTGCTCTAAAAGGGTTTCATGATTTTGTCTTGAGAATAAAATAGAAGCTCTCTGTGCATAGAATCAGGACACATGCTGGTGATCTATTGCCATCGTACGAGGAAACATGGCACGTCAGATGACATTAGCTTCTTGTAGAGATTAGCAAGTATGAACATGTTTCTTAGTGTGGTCCTTGGTTTTTTGGTACTATGGTCATGTCTGAAGTGTGTAGTTTTTTTTTTACTTTTAGCAAAGGCATATCAGTGTCCTCAGTCACTATCGTGTACCAACTGATGTAGATATATCTTGAAATGCATGGGCGGTGCATGTAGGTAGTACATTAATGCACACAAAGAACTTCATTTGTTCAAATAATCTAGGATACTTCCCCAATAAATTTAGTTCTCTAGGATAACACATATATTTTAAAGTCAATTGAAAATTAGAACAGTTAAAATATTTTTTCATATTTCAGTTTGTACATTTGACTTGTGGAAACCGTAGTTCATGACGACATATCCTTCAGTTTAGAGCGAGGTATTATTTCAACTTTGGGATGATTATATTTCTTGTATGTAGTAAAATTTTTCAGTTATGAAAGAACTCTCAGTTTCGTGGAACGTGGCATGGGGACCGAGATTAAATCCTGGTCGGTATCTACTAGAGATGCGACCCACGGGACTCGAACTCTGGTTGCCACTCGCATCCACGCAGGCTGACCAACTGAGCTGAGCCCCCCTCCCGAAAAACTATTCGGGTTTTACGAACTAGAGTTATAGTTTTGGAATATTAATTGTTTTCAGTGCTTCACAATGATGTTTAAATTGAAAAGTGATAGATTAAGTGTAATAAGATGTAGCCTAGGTCCACATGGCTGGGACATATATGTAGGCAATTCTGAAGTTGCTTTCCTCGCAAAAAAGAAAATTCTGAAGTTCCTTTTGGTTGTTCCATAGCCATTGAGAATTCACCAGTGACCATTATAGATTTCCTGGATCACTTTTTTGATGCTACAACCTAGGGCACTGGCCACTATCTTGACTTGTGTGGCTAATAAACCTTACACGTTGGATTTGGAAATCGGAAAAGCATCGCAGTTTGGTCCACTTGCCTCATTGGAA
Source organism: Panicum virgatum (assembly GCF_016808335.1). Taxonomy (NCBI): domain Eukaryota; kingdom Viridiplantae; phylum Streptophyta; class Magnoliopsida; order Poales; family Poaceae; genus Panicum; species Panicum virgatum. The sequence continues at coordinate 53,454,421 of NC_053137.1, read as the reverse complement.
AAATGGAAGGAGCTAGAAGTTTTTTTCTTGTAAAGGTCACTCTATGCACCAACCGATCCATAAAAAAAAAAGCTTAAAGAAACCGATGAGATTGAAAAGTCGATAGATTGTGACCTTTCATATATATTGCACTTCAAGCCAGAAGTAGTTTTCTTTTTAGAAAAAGCAAAATCATTTGTGCGTGCGCAAGTGATGATTCATCATCACAATTTAAATTCCACGGCAGTGTAAAACATGCATATAGAGGAAATAAATGTCAGGCAGAAAATCAAGTGGAGGCAGGTCAATCTCACACACTGATATCTCCCTCAGATTCCCTTGATTGAGTAATTAACTCACTGTTGCTCTGACGAAACAATTGGCACTTGCTTAAGCGAAAGTGTCAAAATTTACTTAGTTAAAAATCGCCACTAGATATATGATCTTGAATTAGTTTGACTTTGCATTCTTTCCTCTCTTTTTTTTCCATTCTAGCAACATGTTAGCAATACCCAATCGGTTAATTCTCATTATTGATGCGTTGGTGCAGATGGTCAAAGATTGCTGCCAAACTACCAGGAAGGACTGATAACGAGATCAAGAACCACTGGAACACCCACATCAAGAAGAAGCTGATCAAGATGGGCATCGACCCGGTCACGCACGAGCCCCTCGACCGGAAGACCAGCAACAGCCCGGCCACAACCTCGCAGTCCGTCGTCACGGCCGATTCAACCAAGTCCGACGAGGCGACCAAGCAGCAGAGCCCGCAAAGCGACGCCGTCGGGGACGTGTTGGCCGACGGTTCCAGCCCGACGGAATCGAGCGCGACGAACACCACCGTCAGCACGGGCGGAAGCATCAGCAGCAGCCACGACCAGGACCCGCTGGTGAAGTGGCTCCTGGAAGTGGACCCGCCCACCGGCGACGAGCCGTGGCTCAACTTCACCGGCAGTGTCGAGGTGGACGGCGAGTTCAGCAGCATCGCCGCCGGTCCGGAGTTGCCGTGGGACGGCGCCACCGACTGGCTGCTCGACTACCAAGATTTTGGATTGGGGGACTTGGGCTTGGTCGATGGCTACATGATCAACAGCTCAAACGGAGCAAATTAAGTTCTATTAGCTAGCTACATGCCGGTGAAGATGACGATGATGCATCAGCTTTGTGTTGCTACCAGTGTAGATAAGTAATAAAAAAACAAGCATATGGAGGTTGTGAAAGGTGAAATGACCAGATCGAAGGGCTCTCTCTCCTAGCTTGATCGATCCAACCAACGGTTGTGATGCATATTTGATGGGGGTGTGGTAGAGACGATTAGAGAGAGGTGTGTAGATTTAGCTGTGTTACTTTTTTTTCTCCCTTTGAGGTCAAGGGATTTGTGTTTCTTCTCAAAGAGAAGTGGTAGAACTTCTTGCTGTGTAGTTATATTTTGGTAATTTGGTGTATATATATGTGTGTATTATTGTACGTTAAGTTTCACTACTACACCGCCTTGCTAGGCATTCTTGTCTACGAACTGCATGAATTACTAATTAATGAGCAAATAAAGATGTGTGTTCGTTCCCGAAGAGCAGTTGAAATCATCTATTCGTTTATGTTGTTGTGGATGGTGTCAAATTGGTATCCAGCACGTTTAATTTAGTTTGTAAGTATGTGCATTGTGGGAGTAGGTAGTGTAGATTTGGTTATACATTGGTGTATTGTTAACTGTAAGGCATTCTTATGTGCAAATTGCATGCGCATGTGGTGTTTTACTTAAAGATTAGTGATCAAATATTCAAATGTGCATAAGATATGTTTCTGTGCATGATGGTTGGTGAGATTCTTGGCCCGTACTTAGTCTATATGTTTTCTTAGGATGAGATATGTGCTGAAGTGTTAACGGTTGAGTAGGTAGCTCGCTCTTCACAAGTTCAACGGTGCAGTTGAGTTGGCAAGATAATCAAAGTTGCTTGCATACATGGCACCTAGTTGATGAAGAGGCTGTTTTTTTTACTCAAGGAGTCTTGACAATTTAAAGGGCGACAAATAAAGAAGAAATAATAAAGGGGCCGGTGGTAAATGTACGAAAAGGAGCAAAAATAAGTTTTTTTTAAATGGAAGCAAAAATAAGTTGGCAAAGAACAGAAAGTGAAAAGGATTCGCCCCGACGTGAATTGTAAAAGTCTCAAAGATGCGACGGATTTTTTACCGGAGATGTCAAAAGGAAGTGAAAAGATAGGAGACGATCGAGACTCGTGACAATGAGATGAACCTATCTAGAGTCTATAGACTACACCCATTTTTAGTATATATATGTATCCACCCTAAGCTTCACTTTGGTTATGGACTAATCAAAGTTGTAGGTTTTGCTACTTATTATGCCTGTAATAATACAGGTATTTTTAGTGGCAGAATCCATTATTGACCAACTCCAGGAAACTGCTTAGGTACGTGCTGCAGGTTAGCAGCATACGTCAGTGTGGGCAGTGCCGGCAGAGCCAGAGATTCATGCAAGTATTATTTGAGTTGATGGAAACAGCGATGGATGAATAGCTAGATCAACTGACGCAGATTTTATTCTTTGAGCTTGCTTGGTCCACTGTTTCACTGTCAGCTATGTATGATGCTAATCGATCAACCACCAAATGAACCCTATTCGAATGAAAACTCGCTGCTCAAGTGATGCCATCCGAGATTACCGCCTTAACCTTCTTTTTGAGGAACATACAAAATAAACAAATATATTTATATATAATTGAATGCGGCAAATTTAATGCTATCCACGTCTGGCGCCAATACGTGCATATTCAGCGAGTCGACGCATCGTCTGAAATTTGAGTGAGCGGTCCAACTGAAGTTATGGCAAGCCTTTGCATGCAAGGAAAATGCATGCTGCACGTTCAGTGGTCAGGTAGCTACATAGATGCTTCCTCCGTTTCAAATTATAGGTTGTTGACTTTTTAACCCCCAACTTTGACTACTCATTTATTTAAAAATTTGTGCAAAATATTACTTCTTTTGTTATGGCTTGCTTTATTAATACAAGTTCTTCAAAAATACTTAAATTTGACTATATTTGCATAAATTTTTTGAATAAGACAAGTGGTCAAACTTAGGGTTAAAAAAGTCAAATGACCTATAATTTGGAACAAAAGGTGTATGATGCATGGTTTGCTGCTACTGTATGTCCTCATGTGCATAAAGATACGTGGATTCCATTCATGCCAAGCAACTCAGACGTGTGCAAACGATGCAAATTTCGTTTCTGCTACTCCTATCTACCTTGATCCAATAAGAAAGATGAAAATACTTTCGAGAGAACCAATTATTTAACCATCCCAAGAACATGTACATTCTTTTCAGTAGACTGGCAGAAATTACTTGTTCTGCTGATGATTGTAAGATGGTTCTGGAGAAAGAAACATCTTATTCAGTGTCTTTCATGAGTGTTGTGACTTGAAGCAACAAATCTTTCCTGCCATTTGTTAATTGTTTTAATATGAATGGATCGGAGTCTCAGTTAACTAGCAGGTATATATATTGTCATGTCACACTCAATTCACAAAAAAACTATGTTTATTTGATTTGAAGCAAAACAGAGAACTCGGAAGTGCTGAAACTTGTGAGCTCTAACCATATCATTGTGATAGTAACAACTGCTAGAGTACGAAAACTTCGCGGCTTCACCACATGTCCATATCCCAGTTTTCCTGAATTAATTTCTTACTGAACACAGAAAACCACATGGTGATTAGACACGGTAGTATGGAATAAATTAGGTGGGTTAAAATTACATTTTTCCTTATACGTATTGGTAGTGATAAGATAAACAGCAAGCACCTTGACCTATACACCAAATTGTACAAGTCTTGTCAATTTTCTAACCAAATGCCACTTTCAAGTACTGAACATTCAGCAGTCATATGTCCTACTACGCTTTCGTGCATTTCCTTTCCGTGACAAAGATACTAAAGCCAGGCGGTATCATTCTTCTACCTCATCATCAAAGGACAAATAGAAACAGTCTCCCATATACCAACTTCGCAAGCGACATTCCTTTTAACCTCTTATAATAAGTGACACTAAACAAAACCACATCACACAATATGAGATACTAATCTTCGACCTACCTACTTACCTGTATCTTTTGCACAAGCCAAGTAGCTACCCGACAGAGCAGCTACGAGTACTCGTACAGTTGTACCTATATACAAATTATTTGGGATGTACAGCTTCCATATAAATTTTTTTGACCCCATGGAATATGCGAAAAAATCCGCGTTCTAACTGGAGACTTGTAGTTCCTGTCTGAATTCTGAAACATCAGCCTCGTTGTTTTTTCTCCTCCTTTTTTTCTTTTTTTTAATAATAAGGGTTGCCCTACTTCTGTAGTGTAGGCGTATTGCGGAAGAGCTCCAGAAGTTTCACCATCCGGCAGCACATTTGCCCGGATTCTGTCGCCCAATCTGCGCCAACACACGTCGATACCCGAGGCGCTAGCGTAAGAACTCGCCAAGAAATCCAGCAACACGACTACACGAGGGCGCACTCGGCTTGAAGCGGACAGCAAGGGCGCAGCAGCTGGTGGCGCACGAGCAATAGCTTGTAACACCCCCGGGGATCGGACCAACGGGACACGGGAGACAGCAACAGAATCATTAACAATTATACGAGGAGGCTTGTACCAGGGCCTTGTAGAGCGAGCAAGACCGGGGAGGCAGTAGTAGAAGTGGTACTGGGCCTACTGGCCTCCAAGTAGTGGCCATGGACGGGTGCAGGCGACTATCAAGGCCTATCATTAGAGCGAAGAAGAAGAGGTCAGTAGCCTCGTCGAGATGACGTGGTTACCTGCAACTTGACATCCTTTGTAGAGGCCATGGGATGGACAGTGCGCGTAGCTGTCAGGTTTGGTGAAAACCAGGACAAGGGCCCTGGTGAAAGTTTGCTGAATAGATAAGGTAGGTTGGTTGAGTGATCCCAATCAGAGGTTTGTTTTATGGCCTCGTTGATGGGGTCCCTGTGCTTGCCCAAAGATTTTTGAGATGGCCACCAAATAAAGCATTGCGAAATGAGGCAGCAAATAATCATTTCAGGGCTCGTGACTGGTGGAAGCACTGCCGATGCTCCAGAGAAGGCACTGAATACTGGGCAGCAAAGCCAAAGGGGGGCTAAAAAAACAGTGACGACACGCGTGATGCGGGGCTGTCATGAGGTGATATCACTCGGGAGAGCAGTGGGGCTGAGTCGCTGTCCGGGAGTGGTAATGCTCGGGTTCTTTTTGCTGGGAGAAGGCGACCAAAGTGACAGTGCCGTCTCATGACCTTGCGAAAGGGTGGAAGCACCGGTGATTGGTAGAGGGCATTGAATGGTGCTGAAGCTGCCGAACTGATGTAATGCATACTCAGGATGATGAAAGCCAGCTCCAGTGCCGAGAAAGATTCCTTCATACAAAACAAAATATTATTCAGTGCTGAAAACGGAGTAAAAATACCATACCAAGGCTTTCAATCACAAAAGAACCTTTCAAAAGCATCATGGACCTGGATCCCAAATGAAACATCAAAAAAGAACATGAGCTATACTAGTCACACGAGATTTGAGAATGAACCTGTAATTTCACAGAAAATAATACAATGCAAGCGAGAAAGGAAGCATGTCTCTTCAACGCCGAACTTGGTTTCTCTACATGCAATCCAATATCTTCTGATTAACATGGATAATGAGAACTGAATAGCTAAAGATATCACAGTAAGTAAAATATCTCACACTATTTGTCGCCATGTAATATTTTGCATCAAGCATATGGCATGTGCTGATGCAGAAGCTTTGCTCAAAGTCTGCAGACACAGGCATCCAGCTTTGATCCCAGGTTTGAAATTTGAACCCAGATCAAGCTCTGAAGGGTTAGGGCTTCCATCTTATTCAGTACTATAGTAAAGGAGTATTAACGGAGCTAGTTCAAATCCTCCAATAGAAATCCAACAACTAACCTTGCAGTTGCAGGAGAATAGCTCAATGAGGTGATTACAGTTGGCTTCTCTGAGAAATTTGCACATAAAGGACAGAGAAAGCACAAATTGGCATGAAACAACAATTAATTGTGCCGCTACAGTCCCAATGAAACAAGTGGAGTAGATAGAATACAAGTACAGTCATACAGGAGTAACATAATTAAACATTAGTTACACAATGGGGTCAAAAAGAATAACTATTAAGGGGACCATACCCAATATACCTTCCCAATACAGGCAGGCTTCACACGTCGTATAGCTTTCAAAAAAAAAAAACTTCCCAATCAATAGAGATCGGCTCTAGTCATTAATCCAAACAAGCCCTAAGTAGGAATCACAGTAAGTTCTCAGCAACTGTAAATTGCATACCATGTCTCCTTACTTACCCAGAACATGCACAGATGCTTTTTATTTCTTCTTCTGATCTCATGTATGTTTCATCTCAATATCAGCTGCCAGAAGATGGCATGAAGGATGAAGCTTAAAAGCCAAAAGTGGTGTACATAATTTTGTACAGGGTTAACAACTCACAATACTTAATCAGACAAGACTTAAAGAATTGCTGGCAGCACACTGATAAAAGATGTTACAAAGTGCTTCCAAATATCATGTTAAACAATCAGCCAATGTATAGTGTCCACAATTCTAAATGTTACCTATATTGCCTTGGCCTTCTCCGGGGCTGGTTTAACTTCAATCTGTTTCATCCATTCACACAGTAGGGTATTTACTTCATCTGGAACTTCATCATGTGGAGCATGACCTGTTATATTCACCATAAAAAGAAAGATACAATGATGAACAACACAACTTTTGGAAATGAAATCGGTAAAAACATTAGGATTCTGGGGGGGTACCTGCATTCAACTCTCTGATTTGAACCTTGCTGCAATGCTCTCGGAGCATGGTAACAAACGCCTCAGATTTTGTAAGGGGGTCTTTCATACCCTTTGTTTCAAAGAAAGTAAATAAAAATATAATTAACCTCCCACACATTAACCAACTAATTTGGCAATAGTTATAGATATGTCATTAGTGAATCATTCTTTATTGACAAATGAAGCTTGTCCATGGTATTAGGTACATACCTGGATAACTAATATTTTTCCTCCAAAAGAATCAAATAAAAAGTTAAGAGGAATTGAAAGATTGAAGCTGAATACACTCTCAAGAACTGTTACAGCACCAGGATCATAAGACTGAATTTATTTGTCAAGGAAACTTTGTGCAGACTGCGTTGCATAGACTGAGAGTTAAATGTATGCCAACTATACTGTGTGTTATGAGGATACAGCTCTAATAATCTGGTCCACAAGTGGCTTGTCCACCCGTCCCGTTCTCTAAACATGAAAAAGTATTACATAAGAATGGAAGGTACTGTTGAAGTAAAAGAAAATAAAAGTGACTTCATAGGACACATACAGTAGGATAATATTCTTTAAGAATGCCTTCTAGTCTTGATCTCAAGAAGAGCAAAAGAAGTTGTGCCTGCAACTTGGAAAGCCAAGATGTTCGTCTTTCCTGCAGGTGTTTGCATTTACTAGCACTTAGTTTAATTTACAACAACAATATATTTCAGAGATAAGGGTTCAATGTCACATATTTTGTGTTTTCTACACATCGAGTGATCATTTCTGAGAACTATTGTTTTAATGCATGCAAGCACCATATATATATCTTGGCCATGAAAATACAAGCCTCACCTAGGTTCATTTCAGTGTCACAAATGATTTTACAGTTCTGTATCCAACAACAAAAAATCATAGTAAAGGTTTCAATATCTAGGCAAAAGCACATCGACCCATATAATTAATATTACCAGCCAGCAAATCCAACTTGTAAGGCACATTTTTTACATATCGTTTGCAGCCAACATGATTACATGGACATGGAAATGTATGAGACAGCCGCGTGCAAATTAGTATGATAAAGGTTTGAACAGCTATGTAAGGTTGATGTGCTACATAAAAACACATCAACACGGATAATTAATATTGTTAGAGTATATTAGGCACCTCCAGATATAGTTAGTTTAAGATTGATTGTAATCCCAGGATAACCTTCCTTATCTCTAGGAGAGGCTACTTGCTCTCCATGCCATGTGCTCCTATATAATCAGCCGAAGGGGCTCAAGCAATATAACTCCCGCATTCCACATAATCTTACAAATATTACTAGCCACAAATTCAATTTGCAGGGCAACTTTTTAAAATCTCATTTGTAGCCAACAGGAACATAAAAATGTTTGAGACAGAAGAATGCATACATCAATCAGATCAGCGAATAAATATCATGAAGGTTCCAATAGCTATGAAAGGTAAATGTGTTACATGAAAGGATAATATTACCAACCAACAAGTTCAATCTGAAGGATTTTTTAAAAAAGAAATTTGAAGGAATGTTTTTATTAACCTCATTTGTAGTCAACAGGACCATGAAAATGTATGAGATGGCCACAGCTCAGCAAATTGATATCATGAAATACTGATCAGCTCAGCTCACAGGTAAGCAACTAGGTTGGTTTTGTAATAAAACCATATATGAGTGTGAACTTTCAATATCATATAGTAGAGAAGAAGTAAATGAGAATGCATAACAATAGATCAGATACAGAAGATCAGTTGCCTTACTTCACTCAATGGGACGAAGGAGTAATTTGGAACAACCGAACCAGCTGAGTTTAAAAGAACCAGAGACATAGCAAGAGAAGGCCATAAACCAGCAGCAATGGCACAGATATAGCCTGAGAATATTTGAGAACGGTTATGATTTCATCAGGATTTTGTTATAACTTCAGTAAGATTGTTCTGTGCAAAAATTGTATGTCCCTTCATCTGTATAGTAATTTTATAATAGAATCGGTACCTCCAATAGAGTTGCCAACAAGATGAACAGGTTCCCTCACAACATCAATAATAAAGTCTCTCAGAAACTCTGACCAGAAAAGTTCTGAATAGTTGACATTTGGTTTCTCTGATTTCCCAAACCCAACAAGAGTAATTGCCCAAACTCGGTGGCCCATATCAGCAATGTTATCTATATTGTCACGAAAATGCTCCAGGAAAGCTCCAAAACCATGCACAAGAAGAACAGCTGGACCTTCGTTGCCAACAAAAGTGTACTGCAACGAAGGATCGAAATAAGGAATTTGCGGTAACCAACATAAATAAAGTTGTTTACATAGGAAAAATTTAGCCCACAAGCACAGAAAAGTATACTGTAAAAGTGTAAATAATGGTAGAAATAAGGAATTTGCGCTGGCCGACATAAATAAAGTTACGTGCATAGACAAATTGAAATGCATAAGCACAGCAAAGTAAGAATACCTGTACAAGATAACCCTTCCATCTCCAAATTCTTATAGGACAATTTCCCTCGACAGATACTTGGGATTTCGACGCCAAGAGCCAATACCACTGTCATGTAAACAAATAGATTGTTAGGGAAAATGAATGCGATGTTTGGTTTCCCTGACGATTGAGCCCAACAGAGGAGAACAAGCTAGGAAAGATATAAAATAAAAATACCTCCATCGAACATATAGCATCTACTGCTGCTTTCACTGTAGCTGTTGAGTACCCAAATGGTGATAGAAAACCAGCATTGCGATCTTTCTCGTATTGAATAGTATCATTGTAGGCTTTCCTCCTGGATATGACTCCAAGCTGAATTGCAGGCCCAAACAAGGTGTAGAATGAGGCACCATCTCTGGTTTCAGCTAAGCGCACTTTATCATGCAACCTGGATATGGAGTAAAATCAGATCAGCTACGAAAACTCTAGAAATTCGTATAATATCAATGACCATATTATATGAATAAAATGGAGAAAAAAAAGAATTGGTGGTCCTCCATTGGAATTTAGGCAGCATTTCTAAATTCAAATGGAAGCACACTGTGGATATGTAATCTTTGTAATTTAGAGCAAGTCCCTGGCAAGAATTTGATTGAAGGACAAAATTAGTTGGTGACACATACTCTTGCCAACTAGCATTTCCTGTTCCTTCGAGGTATCTTAGGTAAGCAGCCAAGGCATCCAAAGTAATATCTGTTCCACCCCTAACTTCAAGTGAGTTTTCAGATGCAAACATTGAATTCATAATTCTCCTTCCTGATGCACCAGAATCCATGGGGATATCCTCTATGTTTTCGTCATTGCTGCTGGTGCTTAATGTAGTGTTAGTTTTGATCATTCTTTGACTGACAGTCCTTTTTAGAATAGATCTTGCAGACATGTTCTTGAGAGGGAACCAAGTATCCTCCGGTGTTCTACTGTCTTTCAGGAAACCTTTTAATTCTTCCAGAGTGGGTAGAAAACCTGGTAGGACATTGTTATAGTAGCTAAAAGTGAACACAAAGATGCTCAAAGAAATGAGCAAAAAAACATACAATCCAAAACAAATAGAATTGAAGTGCACCTGTGTCTAACTCCAAATTTAGAGCAGGCAAAGCTGTAGCAGCAAGAGGTGTGGCCATTGGTAGTTTTGTCTTTAAAAATTGGTCGTGTGACGTCGATACTTCTTCCAAATTCTAGTACAATGTTTACTTCAGCTATCAGCAAGTTGTACATATTAAGTTATTAGAGGATAACATGAGAGACTGTAACTAAACTACCTTATAGTCATACAATGGGGCACTCCAAGCCACTATCTTGGGAGGGCTTCCCCATGAGAATGACCCATTAGATAAAGATGATTCAACATTGGCCAGAACATTGCACACTCTATATTCAACTTCCTCTTCTGTAAAAATAAGACCTGCTTGCACCTGTTATGCCCCACCAATGCATGCCACCAGAAGATATGTATGTTAGATAGCTAGATGTGAACCTACTCGCAAACTCTTAAGCTAAATTTGTAACATAAACCTTGCATAGTGACCTCATTCACAATCTTCAGCAAAACATCTTCAGCATTTCCCAAGCCTATGAGCAGATCAGACTCTTGAGACTTCAACGCCATCTTAAGATCTTTCAGAGCAAATAGCAGCAGTTCCAGCATTTTATCTGAATAACCTGCAAGTGATGATGGGGAATTATACAAATGCTTGCTGTCAATGTGATTCACTAATTGGTAACACTACTAATTTTAACACTGCAGAAGCAGGGCTGGTGACCAATAAGTCACTAACAATCCCATCCTCATTCTGCCAACCTAACTATTTGAAAAGCAGCAGACCGGTGAATTTAAGACGCCCTATAAAAGTTGGATGTGGTTCCTGTGAAGTGTGTAGAATCACTGCACCTTAAGAAATTGCACTATCAACCATCAATCCAAATTCAACAGCAGAAGCCACTCCAAAAAAAAAAACAGTGCGAATTACTGTGCGAATGTCCCGTGCCCAATCCTTGTACACATCCTACTGTACCAGCCTAGCAGGAAATCTAGACCAAACGTCCCTGAAACAAATGATTGAGGTCGCATGCAGCCTTACTGTCTTAAGTTGTGGCCCAAGCTGGACAGTAACTTATGGTCCTGATTTTGGTGAGCATACTTCTAAGAAGCAGCAAGAGAGTTGCAGTCTAAGGCAGAAATGGTTTCTACATTCAATGAGTAGCTTTTGATGTAAAGCAACCGAATGTTTAGTGCTGCTGAACTTCACGATAAGCTGCAACTAACGAGTTCCACAGTGCTCCGAGTTCAACTTCATCTTTGGCACCAATGTGGCAAAAGCTCAGGGATCCAACCCCGCAGGCCCCAGCTGCCTCAACGATGGACGCACGAGAGACGATACAGAAGCAGCACGAACGAGCAGTCAATCAAACTACCGCACGACGGCACGAGCACGAAGGCAATGCACCGATCACGCCACGCGCACTATTCCCAAATCCCATTCCTGAGCAGTCAACCGGATCACGGAATCAGACGGGTAGCAGCACCAACACCAGCAACATACCTGCGAGGATGCGCCGGTCGAAGACGTAGAGCGGCACGATAGGGCGCCGCGGGTCCGCGACGGCGGCGGAGAGCCCCGGGTGGTCGTCGATGCGGAGGTCATGCTTGAACCACACCACCGCGGCCGCGGCCGCGCCCCCGTCCCCCACGGGCGTGGTGGCATTGGAGGCGACGATCCGGCCCCGGCACCGGCTGCGGAGGATCCGGCGGCGTTGTGGCGGGGCTGGGAGAAGCGGCCCGAGACGGAGCGCGAGGAGAGCCATGGGAGGGGCAGCGCGGCGGCGTCAGCGGCAGCGGCTGCGGCAGAAGAAGCCATAGACAGGGATAATAAGGACGGGGCTAGGGCGCGCCCATGGCGAAGTTGTGGCGGAGGACGGCTGCTCGAAGGCGTCGTGAATTTTCTGTGGCGGAGGGCGGCGGGCCGGCGGTCACTGTGACCAAGGGCAGTGGGGCTACGCAGAGGCGCAGCCTGCGCAGCAGAGCGCGGGGGAAACGACGCGCAAGGCGCAGCACAACAGTGGGGTCATGATTCCTGGGCTGGCGCCGCGTAGAATGGCGGCGAAGAAAATGTTCGTATCTGTGTCACTCGAACTGCTGTTAAATTCAGGTGTTTGAAGCCCCAGCAATTTTTCACTGAAATCGGAAATCTGCAGGGAACAGTTAAATTCCCTTTGATTTAACCCAGCTGCAAAGAGCTTGCTATGTTACTACAAGCCAGAAAAGCAGAGCAGCAAATCAGGCCTTGTTTGGTTTCCCAATTTGCCCTATGAAAGAAATCTTGCATGTATGGAATACTAAACGAAGTTTATTTGTAAAACTTTTTTACAGATGGGTGCAACTTTGCGCGACGAATCTAATGAGCCCAATTAATTTATGATTGGCTACAGTAATGCTAAAATAACCATTCTCTAATCGTGCGGTCAAAAATCTCATTAGATTCGTCTCGCGAAATAGCGCAGGAGTTGTGGAGTTAGTTTTATGAACTGCCTTTATTTAATATCCGTAATTAATGGTCAAAGTTAGCTACAGTACCTAGCGCTACTAAACCAAACAGGACCTCAGTACCATGTGTTCCATCCCGGGACTGAGCCGAAAATGAAATGCCCAGAATCACCTGGGAGTCCCAGTGCTATCAATCATGTAGAACTCATTCTTCAGTAGTTTAGCTTGCTGGGAATCTGCATTTCTGAGATTGAATGAATGCAGCATGGTTAGCAGACAAGATATCACTGGTTGAGATCACTCATAAGTTACAAATTTGCATTCCCTACTCCTTGAATCACTATTGTTTTATCCAGCAATCATGGAATTAATCATAACTAAGATGCATTATGTACTCGTTGGCTCTTTGCAGCAACCATACCATGATTCATCAAACTATCATCATAGAAGCAGCTTGCGACAGCTTTTTCCTGGTCCTGGCCAGTAGCACCCCGCTGCTTGGCAACATCTCGTGCCTGAAGCTTAAACTCCAAACAACTTTGCAGACCTCACAACTGATTATTCATGATATTTGGTAATTTCACAAGAAAAAACAAATATTATTCCTGTAATGTCCACCCCTCCCCACAAGAAGCAAATGTTGATGAATAGATTTCCTGCTGATAAATGCAGGTTTTATTTCTCTCAGAGAACATGTACAAGCTTCTTTCTAAATCCAGTAATAAGATGAAACTTCACTTCAGCAGCAGCTGAAGCCCCGTGCATAAGATCTCTTACACTCTTGGTGCATGAATGCAATGTATTTTTGCTGTGTTATCTCCTCGATGGTTGATCAAAACCACACTTGCCAGAAGCCAATGAGGATTGGCAAAATGTTTCCAACTCAGACACACCAAAATGTTTATCTGGGTATAAGAAGATTGGGAAAGATGTATTAGGATGCTGCTGTACTCCATGCAGAAGAGCACAAACACTGTGGTACAAGAATAAAGGCAAATGATAAGGTTGGTTCAGAAATTTTATCTCCACAAATTACTGTTTGAACAGATCCAACCATAAGTCTCAACTCTCAACTACGGAGCTAATGAAGATGCCAAACAAAACAAGTTCAAGATAGTGTCTTTAGTGTCGGTATAGGATATAGGAAAGCGTTAGAACATAACACTACGTAGTAATTAGGCTTTGTCCATGCTATTATGATTCATATTATGGGTTATCAGGAGAGCGCATACCTTCTTTGAAGCTAACCAGCAAGACAAACTGGATAACGCTCCCACACTACACTAGAGGCATTTAAGAAGAAAAATGGTCATGCCCTCCAGTTTCAAGGTACCTACTACAATTTTCTTGCAGAAATGTTTCTTTATATCCAGCAGAAATTGAAGAGTGCTTCTTTGTTTTGCATCTGTCACGAGATCTCATTTTAAGGTACTCCGAGAGATTGTGCTTGAACCACGCCGCTTTCCTGTCACCATCTGCAACAATACTGCCTCAATACAGTCCTCATCGTTACAAACACACCTGATCACTGAACTCCAGCTCTCAACATGTGGAACCACTCCAAGATCAAGCATCAAACTCATGATTTGTGCAGCCTCCTTAACTTTGCCAACTGCACAATAACCCTTGATAACTGAGTGAAACACAGAGAAATGTGGCACAAGCCCTTTACCCACCATATCCACCAGGTAAGCCTCCGCCTTTTCATATAATCCGCTTACGCACAGCCCATTCACCAATGTCGCATATGTCGCTGCATTTGGTTTGCATCCACTCTCCACCATATCACCAACAACCTTGCAGGCATCCAGTGGCCGCCCCTCGCGGCACATCCCAACAATGATCGTGTTGTAATGCACAATGTCAGGGGGAACTCCACGGCCTCGCATGAGACAGAGCAAGCGATACGCCTCTCGGAGCTGCTTCTTGCGGCACAGTGCATTCAGCACGGTGGTGTACGCCAGCGGATCCGCGGGGATGCCCCTGTGCAGCATTTCGTCGAGCAGTGTAGCTGCAGTGCGGACCTGAGCCTTGCGGCAGAGTAATTGGGTAAGGATGCGGTAGGTGTCGGCGTTGGGGGATACATTAAGTGAGCGGAGACGGTGGAAGAGGGAGAGTGAAACGGCGACGTGACCGGAACGAGCGGCGGCCTCGATTAGCAAGTTGTGGGAGGCGAGGACGAGTGGCGCGGGGATGGGTAGCCGCGAGGAGACGAGGCGGAGAAGGTGTAGCGCGGACGGGAAGTGGGAGGCGGTGGAGGAGAGGACGCTGAGGAGGCGGAGGAGGAGCTGAGGGTGGAGCGGCAGGGGGCTGGGGCCGGAGACGAAGAGGGAGTTGAAGGTGGAGAGGAAGAGCTGAGGCGGGCGGCGGAGGCGGAGCACCGCGAGGAGGACCGGGAGCAGGAGGCGCGGGGACGGCGGGTCCGGGAGGCGGCGGAGGAGCGCTAGCGCGTGGGGTAGGTGGTCGCGGCGGCGGGCGAGGCGGAGCAGGAGGGAGTGGAGCGTGGCAGGGTGCGGCGTGGTGGTCGGGGAGGTGACGGTGACGAGCTCCAGCGCGAGGAGCGGGTCCGGCTGCGAGGTCACCAGCTTGTGCAGCCGCGCCGGCGAGATCGCCGGCGGCGATGCGAGCATCGACATCGGCGATTCGGCGTGGCTGTAATGGCGGCTTGCGGCCTGTTCGGATGAACTAAAAGATGACGGCTGGACTGAATGTGGCTGGGCTCGTTAGCCAGCCTCCTCCTAGGGTACGCGATTCAGCGCCGCAACCCCCCACCCCATCCGCCCTCGATGGCGCCGTCCCGTCTGCCCGACGCCTCCGCCGCTCCCCTAGCCGGCGCCATCCAACAGCCCCGCGCCGCGGTAGTGCCCTTCCCCGGACCCCCCCCCCCCCCCCCCCCCCCACCGCATCCGGCGGCGACGGGCGATTCAGCCCCGCACCCCTCCCATCCGCCCCAGACGGCGCCGTCCGGGCCGCCCGGCGCCTCCGCCGCTCCCCTAGCCGGCGCCATCCAACCGCCCCGCGCAGTGGTAGTGCCCTTCCCCGGCCCCTCCACCCCCGCATCCGTCGCGCCGCCCCGCTGCAGGGGATCGTGGTCGCCACCTCTCTCCACGCCTCCCCCTGCACTGCGTCGGCCCATCTCGGCATCACCTCGCCACGGCGCCACCCCTGATCTCCGCGAGCGAGGGCAAGACGTTGTTGCCGTATTGCCGGGGCCTCGAGGTTGGTTTCCCTCACTTGTTTGCAGTCTGAAGCTTTGAAATTAGCTGTTTATGTATTTTTGCTGATGATCCGATGCAGCTTCTGGCATGTCTGTGTTCTGTTTCTGTTAATTTACATGTGTAGGAAACATACCGCAGCAGAGGTAGTTAGTATAACATGAATGGTTCCTGAATGCAATGAACAGACTTTCTTCCTCTCAATAGGCTAATAATATATTTTACTTTTAGGATTGTACATTTTTCTAGTTGTTGAAGTCCTGTATATGCTCCTAATAGAAGCGAGAAATGTCTCTGCAGCTATTGGCAGACAGCAGATTGGTCGAGAAAAAAACGTCTACTGCTGAACAAGCTCCAGCAAATGTTTCAAATGATGGTATTTGAAGTTGTCTTCATGGTGCTATATATGCAGTAGTATCATTTAAGCTATGCTTCTTTACTTCGTACTTTGCTCTATTGATTGGTAGAAATAAATGTGATCCACATACTTTAATCCAATCTGTTATGTCTGTAACCGAAATAAATGAATTCACTGTTGGGTGTTTTCGTTATATGCCTCTGTTCTAGTGTTCTTCTATTTATGCTCACTTGCATGTACCTGTCTGACGGCTGGGCTGGGCTGGGCTGAAAGATGCCTCTGTTCTTCTATAAATAACTGAACTAAAAGATGACGGATGGGCTGAATGTCCTTCTATTTTTGTTGATTCCTGTGAAAATATGCTTTAGTGATGGTTCCCAGCAATGTGGTCTATTTTTCATTTCTCTCAATTTGTATTGCTAGCTTGCCACGGAATAATTCTAGATTGGATAAGATTAACTTGTTCAGTTTTGTTTTTCATTTTTCATATTGCTAATTTGACACTGCAATAGTTATATATTGCCTAACTTTTGAAACTACTACCGAATTATGACAACCTTTTATTTACTGATTGCATTGGAATTTCATAAGCAGAAATATGATAACAGAGTAGTGCATCTTGAATGATATGGCCATCCGCTGAAATTGAAATATAATGCCATTGTTGCTTCCATATATCTTCTACCATATGTGGTCAGTCCAAGGGTACTTATTCCATCTTCCAATTTAGCTTCTGCCTTTGAAGGAGGTGACCGTCAGGGTGAAGAAACAATATTCTTCTGTGCACTTTCGCTTCATAACACAGTTCAAGCTGGTGCTGTCAGGTTAACACCTAACTCCTTTTTATTTAACTTAGTCTGGTCACATATCATAAATAATACCTTTTTTATGTCTCACATAGTTACTGCATGGCAAATACGTTTTTCAGTAGTGCTGCATCAATTCGACCATGGACTGAATTCTATAGCTAGCATGATGGTATTCCTATCTAAGGATTGGACTGTATCACTGCAATACACCATCTGATATTTGGATTTGAATGTTGTTATGAAACCTGTTTTATAAAATTGAGTCTAATTCTGAACTGGGTTCATTATGAAGCAAACTGTTAATTATTGATTTGCCTATTCGAGTTGCAGATGGACAGCAGCGATGAATCAAGGAGCAGCGAGTCTTCTAGTGACAGTCAGGACTTGAAGAAATTGGCCGAGGCAGCTGCTGTCGGAGTGGGTCGCGATGAATACTACTACTAATACCTCAGCTCTGAGCCTCTGAGGGAGTTGGTATCTGTTGCTTTGTGGCCTGCATCATGATCCGTAATTCGTCATTCTATTGGTGTAAAGATTGGACAATGCAGTCTATTATTATGTGTTCTGAATTGTTATTTTAATGCATTGGGAGGGCCTCTCGTAATGTAATGAAGTGAAATTAAGTGATGGGGATAACCGTTGCAGTTTATGGACATGGATCAATTCGATCTGCAGAATTTTGTTCATTTACTTTGGTGCATTGGCTCCTTTTTTTTTATGGGATTGGCTTCAAAATTTAAATTTGAATGGGAGTGTAAATGTGGGATTTGAATTTATATGGACCGCCATCTGCCTCAGCCGGCTGGGGAAGGATGCTGCGACCAACTAGCCATACTTGAACGTCCCAGCCAGCGGGAACTGTAGAAACAGCCCAGCCAGCCGAATAAGCCCCCAGTCCAACATACCGAACGGGGCCTTGGGCTGGCAATGGGCTACAAGCCTACAAGCGAGACGAACGACGGAAGAAGACAGGTTAGTTTGGCTATGGAAGCGTGGGCCCGGCTAAAAAGTGGATCAAGTTGTGCGTGGGCCTCTTTCGTTCCGGGCCATTGACCGCTGTTGTTACCTGACTTCATATCCTTGGGCTGATCGTTACATGCACTCGGCTGATATTCTCACAGTAGTCTGGTTATAAGAGCCTCGATAGCACGGTCTGGAGAGCGAATATTCTGAGATTTAACGGTGTTTTGCATTCAGTGGTAGGCGATGTTTTCCGTCGACAGTGAGACGCCTATGGTGACTTCGTTAATCTTAAAAATTTGCCGGCTCAGTCTTCGAAGATACTCGTATGGGTAGAGTTTGCGTACGTGTGTTCATATGAGTGTGAGTATGCGTGCGTTGTGAGTGTCCGAGTTATACTGTGTAATCTAAAAAAATAGTCCTTCAATGTGCAGAAAAATGTTGTTCGTGCTCGTGCACAATAATACACATTTTTTTTCTGGTAACAATATATATATATATTTCTTTGATCGGGCTGTATACATAACCAGAGAAAATCAAAGCTTCATAAGATCGAACCGACATCAGCTTCTTCCGATAACCACGACCATGTTTGGTTTGGGCTGAAAAATATTTCTTCAAAACTTTTTGCATCTTTGACTACTAATTAGTAGTATTAAATAAAGTCTAATTACAAAATCATCTGCACGATCTCTGGTAAATTCGCAAGATCAATCTAATGAGGTTTTTGACCACACGATTAGAGGATGGTTCTTGTAGTGTCACTGTAGCAAATCATGAATTAATTACCGTCATTAGATTCGTTGCGAAAAGTTACGCCCATCACTAAAAAGATTTTACAAATAGACTATATTTAGTAGTACATACATATAAACTTCTCTTTTTGCAAAATTATTACTGTAGAAACCAAACATAGCCCACTTTGTAGACCATTAGCTAGTTCTGAGTTTCTCGAAACAAACGTAGAAGCCGGTCGATCTCCTCGTGAGTCAGATCGTGTCTAGAAGAGCTGTGAGAAAGGGATGGCATGTGCCGACGGTGAGGAGTGAGGGCAGCCATGTGGCGAGGGAACGAGATCCTCTAAAGTCGGCAAAAACGACTTCCCTCTCCAGTCACGCACCTGAGCCGTTCGATTCCTATCCAACCATCAGTCCAGCCAACTCCAATCTCACAGGCCTGTTCTCGGCCCATATCAGCCGAGCCAGCGACTCCTTTCCGTGGCTCCTCGCGTCGCCGTTCCCCTTCGCAACCGGCTGCCGCCGCGACGCTCGGAGTTCCTCGCCGGAGCTACCCTCGCCTCCCTGATCCGGCGGCGTTCCTCATCTCAGCGTCGGAGACCTCGGCCATCTGCAGCATCTGGCGCTCCTCCTCCATCTCCTACCGCATCCGCAGCGGCGCAGCAGCTCCACCTCGGCGAAGACTGGCGGGTGTTGCCGAGCTCGCGCTCCCGCTTGGCGTCGGCGGGCTCCGGCAGGAGGCGGTGCCGGTGCTCCTCCCTGAGGGTGGCAGCGGCCTCCAGCGTCCGGCGCCTATCGTTGGCCATCCTCCGCAGGAGGCGCTGCAGCCTCCTGGCCATGACGCGCCGCTCCTCCTCCGGCTCGCCGATGTGGCAGCACGTTTCTCCAGCTCCGCCTCCATCACGAGCATCATCACATCTGGCTTCGTGGCCGCAGCCGCAGTCGCCCCATGGAAGGGAGGTCGTCGGTGGACTGAAAGACTCGGAGGGGGAGACTGCAATGTGCTTGTATACTGCTATGAATTCTCAAAATTGATTCAAGTGCTATAAAACAGTGTAAAGATATATTATTTTGTAAATTGATCTGGAATGATATATTGAATGAAATCCACAAAAGATGATGCTGATCACTGCAAACTCATATGGCTGCACAAAAGAATGCATATTACTGCAAGTCTGCAATTTTCATATGGCTGATTACACAGAACTAGAAAACCAAAACTACCAGAACATGATGGCCAAGGAGGCTGTCGAGCCATTCTCTTGAGTGCATATGGGATATAATCTATAATACTAGAATTCATCCAAAACAGCATCTGTGATTGCTCCCTGAGAATTAGAAAAACAATAATTCAACATAATGGGCCATCTATGATTGAGAGAAAAAGTGTATTACTTCGAAATATTACTAGAATTCAGCATCTATTCTCTGAAGCTCTCAAATTCAGCATCAAGATCATTGGTGAATGGTCCCTGGAAAAGAAAACAAAAGAAAAGTGAACTCTGTGTGTCATCAGTAGATTGATCACTGGAAAATAAAAGAAATCAAAGTGAACTCTGTGCAGATACCGTCAATAGTTGAGAGAATGTATTGATGGTCATGTATGCTTCAGACATCCCTTCCTTGGGTAGAGATGTACTAGTGGAAATATTTTGTACTGGTACACCATGAACAGATGGCACTTTTATATTTTCTTGTTCCTGCTAATAAAAGAGAACAAAAATTAGATACAACTAAGCCTTTTTCCACTAAATACAATTAAAGAGAATGAGATATATTTTTCTGCTGCTACAAACCATTGAGCCTTGTCCCTTTTTCTTACTTCCCTTCTTTGTAAATTTGCGTTTCTTATCAAGCCATGTTTTTTGGCGCTTCGAGGTTTTTGTTTGCACCTCTTTTTTCTTTAGACGTGCAGGTTCCACATTTATTGGAACAGTGACAGATTCCACATTATCAGTGCAGCCATTGATTTCTTCTTCAACTTGCTTGCTAAGCACACCAAGGGTGTTGTTTACTAACAAAGTGCAACCTGGATTGCTGGCTGCTCGGAGTGCTAAATTGAGAAATCTGCGAGTCATATCTTTGTAACGAAGCATATCATCTAATTTTGTATTCTCTATTATGTTTCGACCTTCATTGTCTTGTACGATTCCACAACGTGCCTCCCGTGTCCATCGCTTCAATACATATTGTGCAGGGAGTGATTTGATATTCATCAAATCAAGGACTTTTAGAGCATGGCCACACAATATTCCAAATCTATTGAACTGCCCACAACTGCATGTACTGGTTTGCTTTAAAGGATCACTGGTAACTTTGTACTCCTTCTCAAAGCAAGTAAAATTTTCATCAAGGCTCCCAATTGCTACAAGGTATTCATTATTGCCTTCCAATGTTGTGGTGCATGCTACCAGTGACCTTTCATATTCACCTTGAAAAGCTTCAAATATAATTGGTGTGTAAAGCTTGCTTGCTTGGAGTAGCATAGGTGTCTTCATTTTTATTCTAGGTTGTTTTCTCCTTGATTAAAATTCAGCATCCAATTCTTTTTTTCTTTTATCTGCCACCACCCTTTCGAAATGCTTAAGAAATCTAATGATATCGAAGTCAGATTTGAAATGTCCCTTCAGCTCACTATTCAGACTCTCACTCAATTGTGCACTTCTCATCCCCAATGTGAAAACATCCTGCATATAGCATTCAGCCCATTTCTCTCTCACCTTGTATATACTATCCAACCAAGTTTGCTTGCTCGCCTTTGTCCTCATGAGCTGAAATGCATGTTCAAATGTAGCCTCATCCTCATACTCATACATACATGCACTAAAGTCGGAGAGAATACTTGGTTCTTCCTCACTGCCTTCGTCAGCTACATGTTTGGGGTCTTTCTTGATGCCTTTTTTCTTGCTGCATTTTTTCTTGCTGCCTTCATCCTCATCTTCGGGTTCAGCTAGATGTTTGACAGCATTTTGCATAATGTGAAAAGTACACAAGCCATGCCATGCTTCTAAAAACACTTCCTTAACTGCTTTTCCCATTGCAAAATCTTGGTCAGTATAAATTGTTTTTGGTTGCTTGCCATTATGTGCTTTGAGGAAAGTCTCAAATAACCACTTGAAGGACTCAAATGTCTCATCATTGTCAAAACTGACAACATCACCAAAATATGCATAGTCAGTGAGCATTTTAGCATCAACCCAAAATATATTTGCTATTTGTTCTTCTATGTCCATCTGCAATGCATATTGAAATGAAGGGTTCTCAGCAATTTTATTTTGAAAATACATAAGCATGCTTCCTGCTTGACCATATGCCATCTCTCGCTGGCGCTTGGCCCGTAAATAATTCTTGTGATCACGAAGAGTATAACTGAGATCGGATGAACCACCAACTTGCACACACGCCAACTCATGTGCTGCTTTGGGCCCAATTCCCGCATCGTCAGCTGTTTCAATTTCAAAACCTTGTAACTCTGAAATTTTTCTTTGAGACACCATCAAGTGCGAGGTTTGTGGCAACTGAAGCATGTGATTGTGTTCCAAAATCAAATCAGCAACTTTATAAGTTTCCTTCTCCCGGTCCATTATAAGACCCATGCGAACCTGACAATTAGTTCTAGTTTCAGCTCTTGGACACTTTGTTAGATGATCCCTTTTATCTTTCTTTCTATGCCCCTCATTTGCACAAACATATCTGCAGGACCTAACTTTCTCATCTGACTTTCTTTTGTTTGTGTACATTTTTCTCACCTCAAAGCCTTTTTGACCCCCATAGCTAATCCAAAACATCCAGGCCTCATCTATAGTATTGAACTCCATGCCAACTTGAGGTAAAAGACTAGATATCAAGCCTTCCCTACAAGAAAAAAGAATAAAGATGGCATAATATTAGGCAGCGAATTGAACGACTCAAATCTATACCCTATGCAAATAAATAAAAAGAAACAACCATGGCATTACGCACCTATTTTCTTCCATCTTCGGTATGCAGATTTAATTTTGATGCAAGCGAGTTGATGTTTCCTTCAAGCTTCTATACCGGTCTTTATTCAATCGATCAGTTCGAGCACAATTCAACAAGGGAGGACGAAAAACAATCAGAACAGAACAAGCACAGTATGCAGGGTACTAGCTAAAGAGATGGACACGGGAGCAGTTCAAGCACAATCCAAATATATTTTGGCACCAGTTTGCAGATGGATGGAGAGCACAAGCAGAAACCTGAGCCTGACGCACGGCCTTCGTCGATCCGCGATCGCCGCCGCACGACGTTCGCTGCTCGCGCCAAAAATGTGATTCCGGCGCCAAAGCAGCGATTATTCGCGCCAGGAACCCACTAGCAGATATACGTACGCGTCGTCCCTGATGTTGGGCCGGCCCAGCAAGCCTAACGGGGCACCGTCTGTGAGACAGGAGATGGAACATCTGACGGTTGGATAGGAAAGCAACGGGTCAGATGCGTGACTGGAGAGGGAAGTCGTTTTTGCCGACTTTAGAGGATCTCGTTCCGTGGCGAGGCAGCCCGAAGCGAGGGCCGCCACCACCACTGACCATCGAGTGTGTGATGCCGCAATCATGTCGGTCAGCCACGTTAACCCCAGGCGCCAGCGGGCGGTAGTCCAGCCCCGCGCCGGATATCTAGGGCGCTGTTTGCTTTCGTAGCGCAAGTTGTGTTAGGGAATTTTGACTATTAATTTTTTGTATTAAATAAAAGTAGTTTGTAAAATTAATTTTACAATTTTGTACTATCTCACGAGAGGAATCTAATTAGGTTTTTTATCGCACGATTAGAGAATGGTTACTGTAGCATCACTGTAGCCAATCACAAATTTTTTGGCTCATTAGATTCGTCGCGCAAAATTGCACACATTTATAAAAAAAAATTTACAAATAAATTTCATTTAGACTCTCATGCATGAAACGGGGCCTAGGTATCTGCATCCGAAGATATTTCCTCGCGGGGTGGTGGTACTTGTCAACAGCCAACAGGAGCCCAAGATATTTCCGCTCCTCGTCGCGTGGCGTATGCGTATCTCCGGGGATTTGCTGAAGTTAGTGAAGTGTGCGGTTGAGCACTAGCCTCGTGAGCACCTGTAAATAACAAATCCCCTCTCCGCCTCTGGCCTCCTCGTTTCCGCGGATCGCGAGCCGGTGGTGGCCCCCTGGCCAGCCGGCTGCCCGACGCCGCCCCGCCTCTCGTTCCGCTCTCCTTTTTCCCCTCTGGCCTCTGGTCCGCGCTCGGATCGGGTTGCCTTTTTCCTCCCCCCGCGCGCGCGCGCTCCTCCTCTCCTCCCTCCAGAACGTTCCGCGTTCGCACGGCACGACGCCGAACTCGAAAAAGTAGAGATGGGTCTCGCCCTCGCCTAGCCTTCCGCTACGTTTCTAACCCCGTACCCACGATGGCGACGTCCGGCGCGAGCCCGGCCACCAGTCCGGCCGTGCAACGCGCCGCCTAAAGCGCGCGCCGGCCGGGGAGAGAGATATTTGCGTCCCGTCCGGGGGGAAATATCTGAGCTCGCGCGCGCCCGCGGGCGCACGCCGGCCGGCGGACCCAGCTGCCAAGGGGCGGCAACGGATCGAGAAAGGCAGCGTCGCCCCCGCCTCGCCCCGGGGTGGTGCTGGAGTTTTCGGCCTGGAGCACCAGCTTGGCTCGGTGGCTTCGCGATTCGTCTCCTCCCATCCACTGACTGAGGCCACCGCGAGATATTTTCCGTGGACGGCAGCTGCATAGCATTGCGTCTCTCGCGCGCGCGTCCACCGCCAGTCGCCGGCTGCGCTCGTGCGCTCGTGAACGTGGGCGCACGGGCACGGCGCCGCGCGCATATGCTTGGCCAGTGGTCCGGCATCATCCACGGGATTCGGGTTGAACGCGCGCTTGGCGTCGGAGCGTCGCCGGCACAGGCGGGGGCTGAGATTTTGATGAATCTGTTACTACAGTAGTATTTCTGAACTGCAGCGTCAGGACCACACCAGCAGCAAGAAAAACGATGCCACACACGCGCACACAGTGAGACGTAAGGTCATGGTCAATTCATGAATGCTAATCAGAGCGAGCGACAAAGTCCATGGCCGAACCACATGAAGGCACCCGGCTCCGCTCCTTTCCGACTCGACCGATCGCCCGGCGAGATCTCGCTCAATTCTCAGCACCGGTAGGCCGAGTTCACGGAGAACGGGATTCCAACGCGTGGTGACACATCCCATCTCGACCTGCCGGTTCATCTGAGCTTCGCCGCTCGCAACTTGCAGCCCAAGGGAAAGGCAGTCGGGTACCATGCCACTACGACCACGGATCGGATAGGAGGCATCGGCGCGCCACGTCGGAGGCCGCGATACCTTGGAGACCCAGAGAGAGGGAGAGAGCGCGCGCGCTAGCGGGCGAGGAGAGCCAAACGCCGCCGAGCTGGCGAGCTGCTTTCGGATCGGGACCCCACGCCCGCGGCGTTGTCTCCTCGGCCGCCCACTGGCAGGGCCGCGGGCGTTATCCGCCGCCCGCCTCCGGCCAATTGTCTCCGCCCGTCGGCGAGCGACAGCGCCGGAGGCAAAATATCTTCGCTTTTTCGGAGACCGGGGTCGGGGGAGAAAATATCTAGCCGCGGTGCGCGCGTCTCGGTTCCCCGTCAAGTGATTACGAGCGAGTGGATGAGGATTACAGGCAGCTAGTGGCGCCATGACTTTGCATGGAGCTCGTGGTGGTGGCGCGGGCTCGAGTGCGGTGGGACAGAATCTTGTTTCGTGGATGGTGGTGTTCTGGAAGCATTGCGCTCCGTGCTTGCCCGTGAGCTCTGGTGTTTTCTTTATTCCTTTTCCTACTGTGCTGATGATGCGACGGGCAAATCTCCTCCATTCTTTTTCGCAGTCGTCTGTTCACCGCGGGGACGCAGCTTTCCGGTAGTTTGCTTGCTAGCTGTCGGGACTTTGACAAATGCCATTTCCCATAAGATAACAGGGATTGGTGTTTTCAAAGGTCTATATTAGGCTATCGATTACTCTACTTGAGCTCTAAATTAAGTTTTTGGATTGTCTTAGTTCTAATTATTTGAATCGGTTCACTCAACTCCCTCGTTACTGTGTGTTGTGGTTTGTGGAGACCCACAGCCGGGTAACGTAGTGCATCCGCCTAATCCCAGCGGGTGAGTATTCGGGGAAGCGTTAAACGATTCGGCAGGTCTACCTAGGGAGCAAGAACACAAGAATACTTGAGGATTTAGAGTGGTTCGGGCCGCCGGAGCGTAATACCTTACATCCACTGTGAGTTGTATTGCTCTTTTGCGTAAGAATGAATCTATCCTCTGCCCAGACTGGGTACTGGCCTCTGCCGGGACTCCCCCCATTTCTCTAATGGGCGTCTCTCTTTTATAGCCCAAGGGGACGCGTACACAGGCGTTGAGACCCCGACAGGTGGGTCCAACGCGGATGTATAATATACTGCGCAGAAGACATTAATGGTGCTACAGTGGTTGAGAATCTCTCCCCGGATATGCTTCATCGCCCTATGGACTCTCTGACCGAGGAGTGGATTCACCTGTCCCGTCGGCGAGGCGCCCGTTGAGGTAGTATAGGTTGCGGCGTAGACTGTTGGGTCTACCGCGTAGGCGTCGTGATGGGCGAAGGCGAGCCGTCGTGTCCAACTGGCATAGCAGACTAACATGTGTGGCGTGGGCGGCACCAGCGGCTGCACTGTGTGTCTTGGTAACGCGCGATCAACAGTGCAGCCTGACAAAAGTCACCTCAGGCTCTGTTGTGGCAGAGCGCACTTACGTCTCCCGTATTGAATGCGGTAGGTGGGCGAGTCTTCCCGAGGAAGCTTCGCGGCCGCGCGCAACCCTGCGCCTACGAACACGTGGCGGCTCCGAACCTGCCCCAGGCGGGGTGTCTGTTCCCTCCCCGCTGAGGGGTCCAGATAGTATATGGGGTCCGGGACCCCGTAGGAGGTCCGGGGCCCCCGGCTGTTAAGGCGCGGAGCTTCCCCTCCTCAGGGACACGTGGCGTCACCGGACCCGTTCCAGAGCGGGGAGCGAGTCCGGAGCCGTTGGCCCGGTGAGGTAAGAACCTAACCCGTGGGGCCCGGCTGCTCCGCCCCTTATGGCGTAGTTACGGATGACTACGCGAGTCCTGCCTTGCTGCAGTAGGAGTGAGTATCCCTGTTACAGGGTACCGACAGTGGCCCCCGGGCCCACCTCGGGGGAGGTACGAACCCGTAGGTGGGGCCATTATCGTGACGTGTTCCGACGCAACCTAGTTGCGTTGGCGTGCTCATGTCGAGAGCGGGTGCTCCGGACCTACTGGAGGCCAGAGCACCTATTGCCAGGTTCAAGTACTAGAGCACTCTCCACAGGGCGGTGAAGGTGTAGGCTTAGGGTACAGAACCAAGCTAAGCGGCTACACGGACCTCGGATCGCCCAGGGAGCGAGCACCACTTCCCCGGACCCGGCTCCTGGTGACCGTAGCGAGCGGTCTCCGCCGGAGCGGGCCACCGGAGTGGACTTGACCGACCGTGGCGAGCGGTCTCCAACGGAGCGGGCCACCGGAGTGGACTTGAGCCACCGTGGCGAGCGGTCTCCGCTGGAGCGGGCCACTGAAGTGGCCTTGCGCGACCGTGGCGAGCGGTCTCCGCCGGAGCGGGCCACCGGAGTGGACTTGAGCTGTCGCCATTGATCCAACGAGATACGTCACCGGACCTTGTGTTAGGGCATAGCAAACCACGCCTTATACTATTAAAGAGTCCGAACCTCTAGGCACGGCGGCCTCAGATACTAGGGGACTCGTAACAGAGCAGTGAAGTGCGTAGGCTTAGGGTACATTACCAGGCTAAGCGGCTACGCAGAACTTCTCCACCTCAGGATACAAGCACCACTTCCCCGGAACAGGTCCCTAGGAGTTCGGGCCGCCTTCTAGCTAGAAGGGGTATCCCAGGCTGACCACAAGGCAGCAACTCAATGTGGATCGTTAGCAACAAAGGAAAGACTCCGCACGAGAGAAGAAAACAGTAAAGATAAGACTGCGAAAGCAAATCTCCTTTATTACTTGATTCATATTGTTAGCGTGGTGTACATCAGAGGTCGGGATTACGAGGGCGGACCTCTACCGCTCTGGACCACTCGCTGGTGTCGCCTGTTTGCGCAACGAAGACAGAGGTCGGGTTTACAAGGGTGGACCTTTACCGCTCTGGACCGCACGTAGGCACCACGTCATTACAAAGGAGGAGCACTCTTAATCTTATCTAGGGGCAACCTATAGCCGCCATCCCGTAAGGCATGTACGATCCTGGCCGGAGTGGAATCGCCACCTTGGGGGTTCCTCTCAGTCGTCGGAGGCAAAGGCGACCTGGACGTGCCTGTACAGCATCATCCAGCATCACCTCAGGAGCTTGCAGGGCTCTTCCCAGCACAAGAACTGTCCCATGCTCAGATAGCATGGGAACAAATTCTTTGGCTTTGAATGGGAGTGGTCCAGCCGTCGCCGGCTGCCGTCGGAAGCCAGCCCGGTGGCCGCTCACAGTGAGCTGAAGCCGGCATGACACCCTGGTGCAGTGGAAGGACGGGTGCTCGTTTGGACGAGCATGGAGCGTGGAGAAGGGCGGTCGTTCGCCGGCTTCCCCCCAGCGCTGACACAGGGCCCCTGCACCTCGTGGCAGAGGTCGAGGCCTGTCTGCAGCAGTACCGAGAGAGAGGCTTGAGCCAGGCTAGGGAGAAGGCGACCGTCATCTTCCCCGAGTCACAGCCGTCGGCTCCAGGCTCCATCTTGAGAGGAAACCTTGAGCCGACGCCGTGCCGCCGCAGGGGAATCCTGGTAGTTGCTTGAGAGAAAACCTTGAGCTGACGCTGAGGTGTCGTGGGGGGACGCACAACAGGTGTCGCCGCTGCGCGCCACCGCACCGGCTCTGAGGCGTCGTAGTGGCGACGCACAGCAGGCGCCGCTGCCGTGCGCCGCCGCACCGAGGGCACTGCCGCCTCGGTGCCGGGGCATACGGCGTCGGTGACGCCATGCCTTTCTTCATCTTCTCGTCGTCGTTGCAGAGGATAAGCTCAACCTTAGAAGCCTAGAGGTGAGCGGAGATCTGACCTACGCCTGCGCGCTCCCCACGGACGACGCCAAATGTTGTGGTTTGTGGAGACCCACAGCGGGGTGTCGTAGTGTACCCGCCTAATCCCAGAGGGTGAGTACTCGGGGAATCGCTAAGCGATTCGGTAGGTCTACCTAGGGAGCAAGAACACAAGAACACTCGAGGATTTAGAGTGGTTCGGGCCGCCGGAGTGTAATACCATACATCCACTGTGAGTTTGTATTGCTCTTTGCGCAAGAATGAATCTATCCTCTGCCCAGACTGGGTACTGGCCTCTGCTGGGACTTCTCCCCCCTTTCTCTAACGGCCGTCTCCCTTTTATAGCCCAAGGGGACGCGTACACAGGCGTTGAGACCCCGACAGGTGGGTCCAACGCGGATGTATAGTATACTGCGCAGAAGGCATTAATGATGCTACAGTGGTTGAGAATCTCTCCCCGGATACGCTTCATCGACCTGTGGACTCTCTGACTGAGGAGTGGATTCACCTGTCCCGTCGGCGAGGCGCCCGTTGAGGTAGTATAGGTTGCGACGTAGACTGTTGGGTCTACCGCGTAGGCGTCGTGATGGGCGAAGGCGAGCCGTCGTGTCCAACTGGCGTAGGCGGCGCCAGCGGCTGCACTGTGTGCCTTGGTAACGCGCGATCAACAGTGCAGCCTGGCAAAAGTCGTCTCGGGCTCTGTTGTGGCAGAGCGCACTTACGTCTCCCGTATTGAATGCGGTAGGTGGGCGAGTCTTTCCGAGGAAGCTTCGCGGCCGCGCGCGTCTCTGCGCCTGCGAACTTGTGGCGGCTCTGGACTTGTCCCAGGCGGGGTGTCTGTTACCTCCCCGCTGAGGGGTCCGGATAGTATATGGGGGTCCGGGACCCCGTGGGAGGTCCAGGCCCCCGGCTGTTAAGGCGCGGAGCTTTCCCTCGTCAGGGACACGTGGCGTCACCGGACCCCGTCCCAGAAGGGGGAATGGGTCCGGGGCCGTTGGCCCGGTGAGGTAAGAGCCTGACCCGTGGGGCCCGGCTGCTCCGCCCCTTATGGCGTAGTTACGGATGACTACGCGAGTCCTGCCTTGCTGCAGTAGGAGTGTGTATCCCTGTTACAGGGTACCGACACTGTGTGTGCCTATTTGTGAACATTTGCGTCTGTATTGTGCTTCGCAAAAAATAAAAACTCAACTTATAAGTAGATAAAGTTTTGCAAAATTTGATGATGATTCCCAAATTAGTGGCAAATTTAAGTTACCTCTTTGTTATTTATTTGACAAGGGTTTTTCCCCATCTTCAGAAAACTAAAACAAGGATACGTAACAAGCGTAGGTGCTCAGTCTTATATGGAGATAATGTCATAGGCTCTCATAGCACCATACTCTTCTTTGAAACGGTTAGTTGGATGTACTCATTTCGTTCCAAATTAAATGCACTTCTAAAGTTTCGACGTGGAGATAAATGCTAGTGAAAAAATATATATACTCCTAATCATTGTATCTTGAGTGAGAGTAAGTAGAAAATGACAAGTTTATTTATTTTGAGACAGAGAGAGTGCACTCATAGTACATTCGCATGGCCGTGGCCCTACTCCATATCCATGAGCCCTTCAGGTCGGCAAATTTTAACTTGACAAAAAGCTTGTGGAGAAAAAAAAAGTTCGGAGGCCTTGAGTAGAAGTTCAGCAATATCCGGTGCTCCATGCGACACGCGCAAACAACACAAAATCCATGGAAAAAAAAAAGGCTATCGCCCCAGCCACTCAAACGAGCCAAACAGATAGTATCCCGAAAACCTTTTTTTTCGCGACGTGTTGAGCAGCCAAATCAACACCAACCACGAGTTCATCCAGCACAGGCGCAAGATATTATCACCCGCGAGGCGAAACGCCAACTACCAGTGCGTACCTGACCCCCGCGAGCGAAATAAAAACATTTCCCACCCGCCCGCCTTCTCCACCACAACCGCACGATCCCACGAGGCGAGGGGGGCCACCCCGTCCTCGGCCACACGATGGCCCCCCTTCCCGGGCCTCTCTTCCCACCACGTGTCGCTGTCCCGGCCGTAGATCTGGTTCTTTAGCTCCGGGCCTACCATGTGTCCCTCCCGCGCCGGAAAATATCGGCTCCCGCCCCCGCGCCGGGGCAAATATCCCAACCACTGACCAGGCTCCCGCCACGTCATCGCGGGGCCACGGGGGTCCGCGGGCCCATCGGTCCAACCGCGCGGGCTACAGCCTACAGATCGATCACCTGACGTGGCGGCCGCGCCCACCGGTTGAGTGGCCGCAGATATTTCACGGGCCCGCGGGAGCTCGCGCGCCAACCCGGCACCGCCTTCCCCACCCACTGCTCAGTGGGACCAGAGAGTGCTTGGTCCACTTGTCTGTGGAAGGGGTCGCGTGTATGTATATAGCCCGCGGCGCTTCGGCTTTGTCCGTTCTCTCACATATTGGCATTTGATTTCGCAGCCCACCAATTCCGGTCTCTTCCAACTCCCAAAGTTCCAAGTGGCGAGCGCGAAGAGGGAGAGAAGTGGTTGTCGGAATCCACTCCGGCGAGGAGCGAGGAGGCGGGAATGGGGGAAGGAGCGGGTGAGGCGGTGAAGGTGGTGGATTTGGAGGACGGGGAGCGGGAGGAGGAGGCTGCGGCGGCGGGGTCGAGCAGGGAGACGCGGATGCTGCCCAGGATGCCGGTGCGGGTTCTGGTCGCCGAGGGCGACGACTCCACGCGCCACGTCATCTCCGCGCTGCTCCGCAAGTGCGGCTACCGAGGTGCGCACCGCCTCCGCGCGCGAATCGACTCGCTTGATTGCCTGTGCAGCTGGTAGATTTTGTGGGCTGTGCGTAGGGTTAATTTGGGGTTAAGTGCAGCTAGCCAGTAATCAGACTGGTACGATCGTGAGCTGAGTCGTCTCTCGTCTGTGGAAATGGAGTTGCTGGTATTGGTTTGTTAGGACCGAATCCATGCGCTGCTTGGCCTGGGGTGGAAAATTTGCCAATTTTGGGAAGTACCCGTGCTTCTGGGCAGTAAATTTGGGATGTCGCTTCTGATTTTACCGTGTTAAGCAAGTCATGGGGGTACGGTAGGGTGCTTGCTGATGGCGCCTCTTTCCGCGAGACATTTTTTTTTGTCAGGCAGAATTTTCCAAGAAAAAAAGTCAGGCAGTAATTGTGATTTCTGTTTGACAGTGATTTTGAAGATACTGGATAGTTTTACCTCGCTGCCTGAATCTTCTAGGTTATCTGCTGGCCTGCTGTTGTGCCGCAGTGGATGAATGTTAAAAACGAGCATTGCTGTCTTGCTACCATACTGATGTGACTTGGTGTAGTGCTGCCGCCGCTGTCTGCTCATTAGGACACTGCTTAAAATCCACATGAGCCTAGTATCAAATAGAACAATAACTATCACTACCTTCATGATTGAGGACACCTGCTGCTCAAATTATACTCTTAAAAGGTAAAATTGTTATATTTTCTACTACCACAATTGCTTAGCATGGCTAAAATTGTGGTTGGAGTCAACGATCTTTTTATATCAACTAACTTACTTTTTTTTATGTAATTACATTAATACTTGCACTATTGAACTTGTTCTGTAACATATTAACACCTTTTTTTATAACTAGCATAGTGCCCATGCATTGCCACGGGTAATATAATAGACCTTAGTAATAGCATCAATTTTGTATTCGGGCCTGATTATGCGAGATATTGATTGTCCATGTTCCGATTGATTTGTCTGGGTTTTGATTAGAATTCCGATTGATTTGTCCGATTAGGATTTCGATTGATGGACCAAGGAAACATTGCTTGCTTTAGAAATAGTAGAGATAGATATTTAGAAATGGTATCTTGCATCAGCCTTATGCATCACATTTATTCATGCAGTTGCTGCGGCCTCTGACGGTGTGAAGGCGTGGGACATACTGCAGGAAAAATCGTTCAACATAGACCTTGTTTTAACTGAAGTTGAACTGCCTTTGATGTCGGGGTTCCTCCTGTTATCCACAATCATGGAGCATGATGCGTCCAAGAACATCCCCGTTATAAGTATGTCCTATATGGCTAAATCTATGCCACTCAATTCGTGTTTTATCTCTTCTTTTGAACTTCACAACTAATCCTAATGTTGTTTTTGTTTGTTATCCAGTGATGTCTTCGCATGATTCAGTAAGCATGGTTTTCAAATGCATGCTCAAGGGTGCAGCAGATTTCCTTGTTAAGCCGATAAGAAAGAATGAGTTAAGGAACTTATGGCAGCACGTTTGGAGAAAACAACTGGTAAGATGACGTATCTGTTTTTACTCAGTATGACTGCACTTCTCTTGCTTTATGCACCCATACCTAGATTTGGTGCTTGTCATGAGATTTATTAAGTATCGCTAAATTTCTCTTACCTTATTTGCAGGCAAACGGTGGGCCTGATGTGCAGCATATACAGCAAGAAGAGAATCTTGCAGAAAGAATTGAACAGAAGATTGCTGTGACAAAAGTTGATAATTTAAACAAAGATGGAGCCTGTAAAAATAGAGAATGCAGTGAACAAGAGAGTGATGCTCAAGTAAGTTTTAAAACCAGTGAAACAGAATGTTGTCTAGATGTCCGGTTCGTCCCACTAATGGTAGTCTAGATTTTCTGATTGACTGGTAAAATGCTATTGTGAGTTACATTTGGCATTTGCACTCGTTCATTTTACTTTGCCCAGTCAGGATCGAACAACTATATTTCCATCACCTGATATTGAGTTGATATTTGGTCCAAAGGCAGTTTTCATTACCCACACCGTATAGCTGGTACTAGGCCATGTCAGAGGTGTTATTTAACCATTTGGATCATTGTTAATGTTAGGAAACTAATTTATAAATTTTCCAAGTCAGGTGGGTAATGGAACTGTTTGTTGAATGAGAGTAATATTTCTTATTGGCAAAGTTTCACAGTTCGGTCCTTTTGGGCATGGTAAAATGAAGTGCATCTGCCAAATATAGGTAAGTATCTTTTAGCTGTTTGCAGGATCATAATCTGGTACACACGTGTAGTTTTTGTTGAACGGACCATTTTAAAGTGTTAGATTGTTGATGTGCCAGTAAATCAATTTTGCAATATTTGTCAAGACGTCCATGCCTCATGGTCCTTTTAAATTTTGTTGAATGGGCTGTCATTCTGTTTACCAAATTTAGATATCTTTCTTCACTCTGGTCTTCATGGACTGAATTTGGTACCTCATGCAGAGTTCTTGCACAAGATCAGAGTTGGAGGCTGAAAGTAAGCAAACGAACAATATTTTGGAGTATAAGCAACCAACTAAAAGGCAATTCTCTATTCCTAGCCACAAGAACGGCGAGTTAAATGGACAGACCAAACTTAGAAGTAATAACTTGATTCCAACAAGAGAAGATTATTTATCACCAAAGAAAAAGGCATGTTTGAATGATAATAACTCTGAGAAAGCTTCCAGAGATATTGAGCTAGTCCACATTATTGACAATCAAGAGAAGCATAACATGCAGAGGGAGGAGGTGGATACTATGAGAACAACATCTACTGGAAATGACGAGAAGGGCTCCATCCCAGCACACCAGTTGGAACTCTCTCTCAGAAGAACTGACTATGGTAAATTAGAGAACCAGGAGAAAAATGATAGAAGAATGCTGAACCATTCTACTTCGTCTGCATTTTCCTTGTAAGCGATCCTTTCTTTGGCTTGTCATATTAGCAATTCTTTTTTTCATTCTAAAGGCAGCTGTAAAGTAGCTCATGTCTAGTTACAGTTCAGAACACAATTCTGATGGTTATTTTCATGTCAGAACTGTTTTGGTACTAGTGTGCATATAGGCTAACAGAATATTTTCTGAGCATTTTAGCATTTCATCATTTCTTTTCCGAACCTGCCTAAGAGACTACTGTTAGCATTGACTTGCCATGGTATGATTTTGTAGCATAAAAGGCCAAACTATTGTAGCCACAACACAAACTTTGATATGGAACTTCAAGTTCCCTTATTTCTGTAACTTACTGCATGATTTGCTTGCTTTCACAGTTCTACAAGAGTGAAAATATGAGATCTTACAGTTGGAAATATCTTGTTGACAGGTATAACTGTAGGACTGCGTCCACATTAGGAAATGCTGGCGATGGTCAGTTATGTAGCACCTCAGAAACACAAGCGGATGTGGAAAACAAAAATGGAGATTCGGCAGCCCCCTCTCATGATATTACTGAAACAAATCGTCCTATTAGAGTTGTACCATTTCCTGTCCCTGTTCAAGGTCTCACATTTGATGGGCAGCCATTCTGGAATGGTACGCCAGTGGCATCCCTGTTCTACTCACAGTCCGCTCCTCCCATTTGGAATAGCAAAACATCCATGTGGCAAGAATCAACCCCACAAGCAACCTCAGTGCAGCAGAAGTCACAACAGAATGAGCCAAATGAAATGGGCCCAAAGCCAGTTCAAAACGCAGAGGAACAATCTCACATAAGTCATCCTAGTTCCAATGGGAAGCAACTACGTGTTGAAATTCCTAAAGATGAGGCACGGCATGTTTCTCCTATGACTGGTGAAAGTGGAACTAGCACCGTGCTTGACAGCGTCAGAAATACTCTCAGTGTCAGCGGCTGTGACAGCAATTCCAACCGGATCCCTGCCCCTACTGAATCGTCCAACACATTTAAGGGTGTTCCTGAAACCCCAAGTGCTGAAGGTTCACGTCACCTGAGCCAGCGAGAGGCTGCACTGAACAAATTCCGGCTAAAGAGGAAGGATAGGTGTTTTGAGAAGAAGGTTGGCAACTCATTGCACATTATTATCATTTAAATCCAATTATTTATGTCACCTACTAGGAGGTTTGGTTTACACCTTTACACGCTTTTGCAGGTCCGGTACCAGAGCAGGAAATTACTCGCAGAGCAGCGCCCACGGGTCAAGGGCCAGTTTGTTCGTCAAGATCATAGCATCCAAGGAACTTAGGGGTGCCGCCACCACTGGTGAGTGGTGATGTGAGTGGTGACTACCGCACTGCAGATATCCTGATCGTCAGTGTCAGATTTTGCTGAAGAGTTGGAAGCAATCACACTGAGTACTGTTTGCCTTGTAATTTGATAAAGCTTGTACGAATATATGTATGTATAGGCTAACTCTGTTCTTTTCATAGGTTAGGCACAGGACCTGGTACGACTTAGGGTTTGTCACTAGGCGTTAGAAAATACACTGGAATGCTTTGTTTCAGGACTCAGGTCAAAGATGAGATATGTATCTCTTCCGTAGCACGTCTTTGCTATAAAACCTTGTAGCTAGTCATCTTGTTTGATGTTCCGGATAATGGTTGTGTGAATTGTGAAGGATGTCCAGAGACATGCCCATTTCTGTGCAGTTTGATACAATAAACGTTGTTGGTCCGGTGATCAAGTTTCTACCAATGCTCTCTTGCCAAAAGTATTATTGTGAAATTTCCTAAGATAAAATAAAGTTTTGTTTTGAAATTGAGTGATGTTTTTATGATTAGATCCATGTATCAAGAGTTGCCAACGTCTTTTTCTTTGTTTCTTCTGGTATCAGAGATCAGGCCGGCATGTTAATCGAACAAAACGTGCCAGTGTGCTACGCACAGCCATCACTGGCAAGCTCAAATCTTCGACTAGAGCGGCGCGCCACGCACACCCGTAAGCGAGAGCTTTGCTAACCCTGGGCCGTCACCACGGACCAGACCATTTGTCCTTCTTCATGTGGCCCGTAAGTGGGCTGAGCGATTGGTTGTTTCTTGGTCGGCCAAACCTGATTTATAGACACCCTTTTCTAATTTTGTTTTTGAATCCCAGTTAGATTTTGTTTGCTCCTCTTGAAATATGATGTAGTGAACACAGCAGAGCTAATAAAAAAACTCTTATTTCGCCCGTGATTTTAAATTGAAGATTTGCAATATATCACCGTCGTCTGTAAAAAAAAGAACCAACTATAGGGACGATGCAACTTCCTCCAATATACAATTTGGCCTGTTGTAAACTGTATAAACGCCATTAGAGAAGAACCTAAGTATGATATAGAAAAAGTGATAAATATTTACTGAAATAAATTACACAGGCACCCTGTTGAGCATTTCCCCCCGGTTTTTATACCCCTGGCCATGGCTGAATCGGCTGATCGATGAGGGAACCCAACGCACAACTGAAGTTCAGGGGTAAAAAAACTCATGAATTTATATGACGATCTCTGCAAATTATTAGAACAAAATCTGAACTTTTCGTCTTCTTCTGCAGACCGGATTCCACTTCCATGGCAAGTTGGCGAGTGGTCCGTAATCTTCCCGGGAACTGGAGGTGGGGCTTCAATACGTATCGTCGTATCACGGCGATTGGATCGAGGTCAGGCGTCATTCTTTCTCCAAATCTCCAATCCGTCATTCGCCTGGATACGCTGGATCGGCTCCGGTGGCTATTCGGATATGGGCCGAGCGGATTTGACGCTGCGCGCGAGTGCTGTATTTATGTGGAACGGGAGATGGTCTAGATGGAAGCTGCTTCCAGATTGCCACTTGCCTGCCAGGCCCCTGCAGGGAATAACAAAGAGTTACGCTTTTTTTTTGGGATAAAAGAGAACTTTATTACTTGGATCGATCGTTCTTGACAAGGTCATACACGCACGCAGGCGTTTGACCTGGCCAGATTGCAGTATGAATAACAAGAGAATTCGATCGAAACCGTGATGGTGCACTACGCATGTAGGATGTAGCCAACTTTACTTAGATGGCAAGATCAATAACAAGATAATTCGATCGAAAGCACACGCAAACTGAATTCTCTCCAGTTTCCACCCGCTGCACTTGCCAAAACTGTTACTGCAGGTGCTCATCGCAAATTACGAAGGAATCGCCCCTCGCTACTCGCCAGCATAATCCTATCTCCCTTTCTATTCATTCCTGCCAGTAATCGACAGAAAGCAAGATACCGATCGAGCGAATGCATGCCAAATTAAAGAGGAGTATCCAGGCAAAATGGCGTGCGTTTTAATCTGCCTCGCGCCTCACAGCCTCAGCGTCAGATCCAGGCCGCCGCCGGCGGTGCTCCGCGATGACCCGTTGCTGCTCCCGTCCGTGCCCGTGGAGGCCGTGCTGCTGCTGCTGCTGCTGCTGCTGCTGCGAGGGCCGACGTCGTACAGGACTCCTCGGAACACGCGCCCGCCGATGGTGACGGTGGCGTGGTACGCGACCTCCTACGCACCATCAGGCCCTAGCTGCACGCGGCGGAACACGGCGTGCAAGCTCACCCCATCATCCCGCGCGAACCTCCCCGGCGCCGCCGCCGTCGGCTCATGAACTGCACGCACGCGGCGCCGCGGCGGAGCAAGAAGGGTGGAGGACAGGAGTTAGCAAGTGTAGAACGAGCCAATGCGGCGAGGTGTGGTGTGTGCATGTACCGGACGATGTGGAGAGGGTGCATTGTCAATTGGGAGCGGGAGCTGGGAGGGACGGCGCGGCGAGGGTAGCGGTAGGCGCTAAAGCATGAGAGGTCGGGCGACCAGCGAGGGGCCCCGTTTGGGGGGGGGGGGGGGGGGGGGGGGGGCGCTGAGGGTTGGGGGGCTACCAAGT
This sequence comes from Panicum virgatum, assembly GCF_016808335.1. Taxonomy (NCBI): domain Eukaryota; kingdom Viridiplantae; phylum Streptophyta; class Magnoliopsida; order Poales; family Poaceae; genus Panicum; species Panicum virgatum. The sequence continues at coordinate 53,415,913 of NC_053137.1, read as the reverse complement.
AGCAACTATACCAACTTTGATCAATAATTAAGAGAATATATCTAGTGCAAACTATAATTTTATAAAAATTTATGCAAACCATAACAAAAAAATCGTCTAAATTCACCAAATGACCGTACTGGGAAATTCTACAGAAGGAAAAGCATGAGGCTGTTAAAAATCACAGATATAAATAATATGATGATACACAATTTTGTAAAATATTTTGTCCAAATTCGACTTCGTTTGTGAGATATAAAAATAACAAATTTCTAACAAATCATCTGAACAAATTTCAGACCAGAAAGTTGTCTAGATGATTTATTAAAAATTTGTTATTTTTATATCTCATAGACGAAGTCGAGTTTGGACAAGATATTTTACAAAGTTGTGTATCATCATATCATCTAGATGTGTGATTTTTTGTGAATTTAGACGATTTTTTTGTCGTGATTTGCACAAATTTTCACGAAGTTGTAGTTTGCACTAGATATGTTCGTGGTTTGCACGGGTTTTCACGAAGTTGTGGTTTGCAATATATCTAGTGCAAACCACAATTTCGTGAAAATCTGTGCAAACCACGAAAAAAAAAGTCGTCTAAATTCAAAAAAAATCACACATATAGAACTCATGTGCTAGGAATCTTGAAGAATCTAATGAGACCTTTGACCGTGTGATTTGAGGATGGTTACTGTAGCATCACTATAGATGAGCATATGGGCGGCCCGGCCCGACACGACCCGAGCCCGGCATCGGCCCGGCACGAATGGGCCCGGCACGACTGGGCACGACGAGCCGTCGTGCCGGGCCTAAACAGGCTTCGTGCCCAGGGATCGGCCCAAGGCACGTCCCGTGGGCCGATTTTCGTGCCGGGCTGGCCCGTCAAGCACGGGACCAGACGTCGGGCCGGGCGGCCCAAAAGCCCATCACCAAAAAACATCTCAACAGATTTCAAAAAAATTCCAGATCTAAAATCTAGACATGAATTATTCACATTTCATATGTATTCAAAGCACAAAGTCAAACACCCCCAAATCCAAAAGGCCAAAACCCCCCCCAAAACCACCAAGACAAACAGAGATAAGTTCAAATTATTGGGAAGAGCTGTTTGTGCAATGCTGCCTCATTAAAAACCTTTCTAGGTAAAACTCACCCTTGTGAGAAACCCTAGAAAGGAAAAAAGAGTGCAGCCAGCTCAAGTTCAAGTTCAAAAGCCACAAGGCCAAATAGTTTTAGTGTCTTACAATTACAAGTTACAACAGCCACCAGGCTAAATGTCACTCACATCTCACTCTAACTCTCATCCCCAGCAGCGGCACCAGCATTGTCCTCATCAAGCCATAGGTTCTTGAACTTCTCCTCCAGCTCCAAGTCCTCCACAGAGTGTTGTGCTCTTCTCGCAGCCAGCTCCCAGTCCTTGATGATGATCAGCTGCTCCACAGTCTCCGGGTTCAACCTTCTGCGCCGATCCTCTAGAATCCTGCCAGACTGACTGAAACAAGACTCTGAAGAAATAGTTGAGACAGGAACCGACATAATATCCTTAGCCATGATAGAGAGAACTGGATAGGTTATTTTATGATCATGCCACCAATTAAGGATATCAAATGAATCATCATATGCCACAACATTGTCACTGTCAAGATAGGCAGTGAGCTCACATGTACCAGCAATAGGAATGTTACTAGAAGGACCAGAGGTACTAGATCCTCCTGGCCCTCCAAAGATCTTACCCCAAGCCTGCTTCCTTTTACCTGTCAAACCTGATGGATGGGCTGTCCTTGCTGGCCTTGCTGCAGCAAACTTGTTTTCATACTTGTTATACAGCTTGAACAACTCATGCTTAACTTCATTAGCATATAGATTGTAATTGTAGGAAGTAGACTTAGCAAGCAAATCAAGAGCCATATGCAAACCTCTCAATTTAGCTCTAGGGTCAAGAATAAATGCAAATGAATATAACATGGGAATTTTTTTCCAGTACTTCTCAAACTTCATTCTCATAGGGCCTATAACAGTTTCAAGTTTTGAATCACCCCGACATTCATGGAAATGAGTAGCAATTTCAATTATATGATGCAGAACCAAAGGACTTGTGGGATAATACACTCCAGATAGAGCAATAGTTGATTCATAAAACACTCAAGGAATTCACAAACCTTTTCAGCAACATACCAGTGCTCACCATTCAAAGCAGCATAGCCAATATTACCATTGATGAACACAGAAAATATATTCTTATATGGAATCAGGTGCTTAAGCATGAGATAGGTTGAATTCCATCTAACATCCATATCCAAACCAAATTTACGAGGTCTAACACCCTTAAGCAAACAATAGTCTTTAAACTCAGCAATTCTTTTATTAGATGCATTCAAATAACTAATTGCAGTTCTAAAGATCTCTATATAAGGTTTCAGCCTTTTCAAACCAGACTTCACAATGAGATTAATAACATGGCAAGCACACCTCTGATGCACAACATAGTAGGTTTTCTTAGATGGATTATCAGGATCAGGATCAACACCCAAGTAACCAGAAAAGATTGGAGCCAAAATTTGCATAGCATTATTATTAGAAGAAGCATTATCTAAGGAAACAGTAAAGATCTTATCAGTCATTCCGAATGCCTCAACCACATCAGAGATACGTTCAGCAATGTTTGTACCAGTATGAGCCTCTTCAATCAATCTAAAACCAATCACATGTTTCTTAAGTTGCCAATCAGAATTGATAAAATGAGCTACAACAGTGATGTAATCCTCCTTTGCATTACCAGACCAGATATCAGAGGTCAAACAAATAGAATTGACACCAGAAAAGACAATATGTTTTAAGTTATTAATAGTGTCAATGAAAAGCTTCTCCAGATCTCTACTAGTTGAAAACCTAGACACTCTAACATGTCTAGGATTATGAGCACGTTGAATGTAATCATCCCAAGCATCATTATCAGCAACAGATAAAGGCAGATCAAGCCTAGCAATCAATTTGCATAATTCAACCCTAGCAACATCAGGTTTGTATTCCCAGTTCCTATATGATCCATCAGGGTTCATAGCAAGCCTAGTTTGAACCATTTTAGCATGATCAGCTTTCTTTTTACATGCATTTTGATGCCTAAGCAGATGACCAGTGCCAGCAGCAGATTTAGCAGACAATCTATGGCGACAAAACTTGCAAACAGCAGCAATATGCACGCGCTTATCATCCAAGATTTCATCAAAATTATCCCAGACAGGAGATCGACGCTTAGATCCACAGGACTGAGACTCACTTACCGGCGGCACAGGGGCCGCGGCAGCCTCAGTGACGTTGCCAAGCCCGAGGAAGGCAGCAGCATCAGCGCCACCCGCGTCGTCGACGTCGTCGGGCACGTGACCATAGTCAACCAGATCTTCGTTGATGGTTGCAGGGTACACGGCCTCGTCGATGTCGTCCATGGCCACCGGCCCCCGCGGCTCGTCAGATCCCCGCTCCCGGCCCCGTTCCTCACGGCGAATGCAGCATCAGCTCATCGCCGACTTACTGTAAAGAAGAGGTAGCTAGGGTTAGGGTTAGGGTTAGGGTTAAACAGCTAGGGTTAGAGAGAGGGGTTGAGGTCTTGAGGAGGATGTACTTGCCTGCAAAGCCGGAGCCCGGCGCCGGAGAGATGGAAGAAGACAAGCTCGATGGAGGACGGCGGCGAGGATGACGACGACGCGGTGGACAGAGATGAGCAAACGGGTGAGGACGAGGTGAGGGAGAAGGATAGATGGGGGGAGGACGAGGTGGCGACGCGGCGGTGAAGGACGAGGCGGCGAGGCGAAGTCCAACGCGGCGACGCCCGACGGGCGACCGCTGAGTCGCTGGCTCGCTGCGGCGGCGAAGGGGATGGCAGGCGGGGGCGAGGGCGGGTCGGGAATGGATGGGGATTAGGGTTAGGGAAGGGGCGCCGGCGGGGTCATATAAGGCGGGGTCGTTTTGGGCCGGCGCGGGGAGCCTGGCTGCCTGGGCCGCGGCCGCTCGCTCGCTCCCGACCGTTGGCAGGCGCGGGGGAGGCCGGGAGGGGCAGGCCGACCGTTGGAGTGGCCGGGCCGGACCGGGCCGAGGTCGTTTTGGCGGGCCGTGCCGTGCCGCCCGGCAGGCCGAACTGGCGGCCCAAGCACGGCCTGGTGCACGGGCCGTGCTTGGCCCGGGCCCGGTGACTTCAGGCCCATGCCGTGCTTGGGCCGTGCCGGGTCGTCCGTGCTCGGGCCGGGCTAACGGGCCTCGGGCCGTAAGCTCATCTATAAGCATCACTATAGCCAATCATTGATTAATTAATTCACCGCGAAAAGTTACACTCATTCATTAAGATATTTTACAAATAGACTTTATTTAATACTCATGCATGCAAAATAAATTCGTGCTAGAAAATAGCACGGAGAAACAAACAGGCAAATGGAGAGCGAGCTCGGGGTACTCATGCACAGATACACAGGCGCGGGTTGGTCGTGTCGTGCGGTTCTGGCCAAGATCAAACTGGTGCTTGGCGGCTGCTGATCTCACCTCTCTTTTTTGTTGGAAAAAATAAAAAAAACACACGGATTGTTTGCTTGCAGCTCTGGTATGTCGATGGCATAGTTATATAGATTAAAAATTAAGTAACTGTATCAAATAAATTTATGGATATGAATTTTTCTCATTTTATAAATTTAATGCTATAAACTTCATGTGAATTTTTTGTCGAGACTAGCCTAAGATCTCATTTGATTTTTTAAGTTGTTGTCACATTGAATATTCAGACGTCAATTTAATATGCAATTGAATAAGTTGCGATTAGAGTTTTAAACAAATTTATAAGTATATTTAATGCACGATTAATAAATTTGTCTCGTGATTAAATCATGACCTATAAAACTAGTTTTATATTAAATTTATATTTAATACTTCTAATTGGCGTGACTTAAACTGAAAAAAATCAAATGAGGCCTAAAACAAACTGCCTCGCTGCCCAAACGTTAGATTTCGATCCTCTATCGCCACGATAGCTGCCTGGCGGCGAGCTGCGGTCCAATGGGGGAGCTCTGTGCTTCTGTTCGAGTCCGGGGTCCTCGGCTCTCGAGCCTCGACACCGCGTGCGCTTAGAAACGGGAACCGGACTCTCGGGAAGAAGCCGTGCAGCAGCTTGCAGAAGCAGAACCATGATTAGGCTTTGTCTAATTGTAAAATTTAAAATTTCAAAACTATTATATTAAATAAGAATTTTACATACATAGAGAATTAAATCTAGATGAAATAAAAAACTAATTATATAATTTACTTGTAAATTACGAGACAAATCTAATTAGCCTAATTAGATTATGATTAAACACTAAATTGCTACATTAATTACTATAATAAAATGTGCTAATGATAAATTAATTAATTTTAATAAATTCATCTCGTTGTTTACAGACAAATTCTATAATCAATTTTATAATTAATTTATATTTAATACTTCAAATATACACGCGCAACTAAATAAGGCAGGTCTCGCTTCCCAGTCTGATGGGACTGATGACAATCGCGGTTCCAGTTCCACCGTTATCCGCTACGGCTACCTGCGCTCTCGTTCTCCATGGCCTGATGGCCCCCGCCCGTCCAAGTATCATTGCTGCTTCTGCGCGACATCAAAGTAAATTTTAACCCATCAAAATTTAATCATGACACATCACATATTTAAATTTTAGCCCAGCCATGCCAATGAAACCCTATTTAGTTCTCAAAAAATTTTCTATAGTATCCGTCACATCAAATTTTTAGATATATACATGGAGCATTAAATGTAATTAAAAAATAATTAATTATACAGTCTAACTGATTAGCACGATACGAATCTTTTAAACCTAATTAGTCTATAATTAGATATTAATTGTCAAATAACAACGAAAGTGTTATAATATCAAAATCCAAATTTTTTACAACTAAACAAGGCATTAGCTCCAATAAACCTTGCTGCCGACTTTCTATGTCAGTCCCACAGTCGGGTCAATGGTGCCGGGCAGGAGCGCTGCGCCGCTGCCGCGAACTGCTGCTGCGCACCTCCTCCAGACGCCTCCTGGTCCAAGGTGATAGATTTCTAGGATCGAGTAGTGCACGGATCGGGTAGGATTTTTAAATTTCTTTAATCTGAGTACAACAAAGTCCTAGATCTACAACTATAACACAAAGAAAAAGAGAGAGAAGCTAGATTGAGGACCTTCAGTGCCTGCAGAGAAGCTTGGTCCGGCCATCACATGTTCGTTGATGGAGATCCGCTCAAAGGCGGCGACGGGCAGTGCAGAGAGGTCGACGCCGGGGCGACGGTGTCGAGGGCGGAAGCGGCGACGGCGGGATGGAGTCGGCTGCAACGGTAGAGATGCCAGTGGAGTCGAGGACAACGGCTGGTGTGGCGCAGAGGCGGCGGCTTCCCGTTGCTTCTGCGCACCCTCAGATCGGGTTGGGGTTTTTCGGTGAGTTTGGCAGCGCACGGCGAACCTCGTGCCGTGTGCCGCCGGCCTCCACCTTTTTTTTATAGCGCAGCGCAATGGGAGCCCACCAACCATTAAGGGTTGGACGCCCCCGATTAGGGCGCGGATTAAGGACCTAATAGGCCGTTGGGTCTATTAGGAAGGAGATCAACATAACACAAGGCACAAGGCACGCAGCACACCAGTTGACGAGACGGAGCGGCAGAGAGGGTGTAGGTGATAAAGGGAAGCACAGAAGCACGCATACGCCCAGCCATTGCTGTGCAAGGCCATGTTTGGTTTAGGCGTGAAAATGTTTTCATGAGAGAGAAATGATGCCTTGACCACTAATTAAGGTTATTAAATAAAGTCTAATTACAAAATTACATCCACAACTATGGTACTGTAGCACTTATTCTAACTAATGAGATCTTTGACCGTACGATTAGTGAATAATTGAGCACGGTCACTGTAGCATCACTGTCGCTAATCAAGACGGAACTTGAGTCATTAGATTCGTCTCGAAAAGTTACACTCATTCCTGAAAAAGTTTTGCAAATAGACTTCATTTAGTACTCCATGCGGACATTCGTCTTTTTGTGAAATTGTGATGTGATGTGTAGCCAAACATGGCCCAAGATTTTACAGAATCCAATCTCAGATGCATGTTAGTCACCCATACGACTGTGCGCCTCTCTAGCTGCTCCTCTAGATGACTAACTACTGGCAAAGTCCGAGGCTCCGAGCGGCAGCCGGCAAGTAGGAGGCTGAAGCAGAGGTACACGCACTGGACCATCCCAGCGCGCCAGCGACTAGCTAGTTAGGCCACCGCAGCCCCTCTAGCTCCACGCCTCCTTAGAGCATGTTTAATAATTTCATCCGCTCGTCGGCAGCTGCGGGCGGCAAGGCGCGCGCCAAAAGAGCAAGTCCCGCTGCTCTTCAATATATATTATATAGCTTTCTCCTCATTCAATCGCATCAAGTGCGGCATATTTTCGCCCACCGCAGCTGGCGCGTACCAAACACCCGTTTTCTTTTCTCTTTCCATTTCTTTATCTTTCATGTAGATATAAGTTGGCTATCCACCCATCATAATACTTGTTCTTATCTCGTTTGCTCTCACAGTAAGCAAAGCCTAACACTGAGATTACAATCTCACTCAGCACCATTTATAATAGCTTGTACGGCGACCATCTCCATGTGGGGAGAGGAAGAGGATGCTCTGGCCCGCTCTGGCCCCATGGGTGAACACCGAACCATGGCTCATGGCTGAACACCGAACCATGGCCCCAGGGGTGAACATGCACCGAACCATGTTTGGACTAACATTTTTTTTCCCTCACTGGGAATGGCAATGCAATTGTACCGTGAAAAAACGCTTACAGTTCGCTTACAGTTAATAACAACGCTGGTGATATGGACTTCGACCTGCACTAATGAGCGGCATGACTGGTATTTTCTTTCGGGATGTTTTCTCTCCCTTTCGGCATAGGAGCTATGCACACGGATTTCGACATTTTTAGGAATCATGAAAAGTTTACCGTGCTCCAAAACCTATTTCACCATTCATCCTTATTGTTGGCGTCGGACAAGCCAATCCCATGAAAATAGGAAACATTATCTCAACTAAAAAAGAGTATTGTTTTCAATATCTCTAAAAAATCATCCTAGTTAAAGTAAAAGTGGCCTAAGTTGCTAGCTCGGTTGGTCGAGGGCGTCCAGTGGCACCCTCGCGGCCGGAGTTCGATTCCCGTGTGGAGCGAATTTTATTTAGTTAAAGTAAAAGTAAGGGATGTTTACACCTCCAGGCCTTAGCTGCATGATTCCTAAAACACCATTTTCTACCTGGAATATCCTATGAATATTCTTGTTCTAAATGTATTTCTGCTACTTGGAGTGTACAAATCGTCTTCTTCTAATGGATCACGCTTTCCTCGTGACGCCGAAGGTAACCCTCGGCAGCTCCTTTCACGAGTTCTTGGTGTCCCAGTCAGGGGCGGAGGGCCTGTTATGGCCCGGTATGGCGCGCGCCATACCTAAAGCCCAAACAAATTTTTCATACCCCCGCATTTACTGGCCCAGCCCATGTATCCGAGAGGCAAAGCGAGCGGCTGGCGTCCGACTCCCCGAGCTCCCTGTCCCCTCCGAAGCCTGGCCGCACGCCCGTGCCGGTCGTCCGCCTCCGCCACTCCGCGTCTCCGCGTCTCCGCCCCAGCCCCCGGCGCCCTCTCGTCGACGTCGCCCCGGCAGCCGGCGCCCCCTCGTCGACCTCGCCACCTCGGGACTCAGCGTTGCCGCGTCGGCGACCCCGCGCGCAGGCTGCGCCGGTGCCGCGGTGCGCACTCCCCTCCGAGGTTCCGAACCCTAGCCGCACGCCCGCGCCTGTTGTCCGCCTCCGCCACTCCGCCCCGGCCCCCGGCGCCCTCTCGTCGACCTCGCCCCGGCGGCCGGCGCCCCCTCGTCGACCTCGCCGCCTCGGGCCTCGGCGACCCCGCGCGGCCGCGCGCAGGCTGCGCCGGTGCGCCCGCTGCCGGCCGGCCCCTCGTCGACCCCGCGCACTCCGCACGCAGCTCGCCTCCGTGACTCCGTCCAGGCAGAGACCCGGGTCAAGCGATCCGGTCGCATCTCCACGCGCACCTCGGCTTCCCCGTGCGTGCAGTTCTTGGTGGCGGGGTTCGATCTGAACAAGGCTTGGGGTTCTTGCTAGGGGCGCCCGGTTGGTCAGCTCGCAGAAGAAGCTGAGCTGGTTGGGCGTGGAGGCTCTGATTGACTTTTGAGGTGCCGGGGGTAGACAGGTTGCCTCTTGCTTGCTGGTTTCTTGGCTCTGCAGCTACGGAGCTTGCTGATTTTCCTCCAGAATTTGTGGCGGAGCTCCGTCCTGACCTTGCGAAGATTGGACCTTTGGGGCTGCTTGCTCACTGTTTGCCTTGCTGGAGAATCTTGGGAGCTTCTGTTCCTCAATGGACTCCGGCAGCGGCAGCAACAGAAAGGGAAAAAGAAAAACAATAGGATATGGAAAAGGTACCAAATAGATTAATAGAAGTATTCAAAGTCTCAAATTCAAATAGATGTAGAACTTGAGGTAAAGGTGCTAATTTACTTCAATGCAATATTTTGTTTGCAGATCTGAAGAGCTATTTTACCCAAAGATCTAGCAACACTGCAAGTACTCATGGAAGTGGAGTTGGTCTTGAGGCATTGGAGAGGGAGGAGGTGGTGCTGCAAACTCAAGTAGAGAGCACTGATGCTGTAGCAGTACCAATGTCAGTTGAAGATGTTGAAGGTCAAGGCAGTGGTGGTGTGGACTCAAGTAGAGAGCAAACTCAAGATAAAGATGCAAGTGATCAAGGTATAATAACTGAGTTCAATCCAGAACATGTCATCTCTGATGGTTGGCTTAATGACTTAATGGTTGTGTATATTGAGAGGGAGATATTTAAAGGAATTGATCTTCAATCTATCAAAAAGGCATTTCAAGTGAAGAAAGATAGGAATATGAAATTGTCGAAGCATCCTAAACGCAACCGGACTGAACGCAACTAATAAATTTATCGGTATAACTCTATACTCTAATTGTATATCTCGTATTACATTTAATATTTTAACTCTAATGTTTCACTACTAATTTATGTTTTCTCTTTATTTAACAGCTTATTTTGGTCCCGTTGTTGATTTGATGTGTAATCTACATGTTTTTCTTCATTTAAGGTACTTCTAAACGATGGTCTTGTTGTGAACTTTTATTTCCGTACAATATATGAATGTAGTCTAGAAATGCACCGCCACACCTAAATTTTTTGTTGTCCTCCGCCACTGGTCCCAGTGAAACCTCCGCCGAATTGTGATGTCCTCTGCTGTCCTCGAGGGTTGCCTCCTCGTCACAGGCTCATGAGTCATGACCTCCGATCCTGGAACGACACCGACTTGCACGCACAAGAAATTAAGAAAAGATAACATATATATATATATATATATATATATATATATATATATATATGCAGAAGGCTGCTGGTTGATCGAAGGTTGCTCCCTCAGACTTCTCGAGTACCTGAGTTCGTGCATAACCTTGGATCGGTGCCATTCGGAGGTGGTGATCCCCAACACTAATGGCGAAGGTGTAACTATTATATATGGGAAACGTATCAGGTGTAAACCAACATCTTCGTGCAAACTATGGAAACTTCAATCTGAGTCATTGGATCAACATCCAAGGGGTGTGGGAGATTGGATAATTTTACAATCTGGACCCGCTCTTGGATTGAGTAATCACACTTTTGCAAATCCCTCCTTCCACCTCTCTGCGCCTCTCTCCTTGGATGTTGATCTAATGACCCAGATTGAAGTTCCTATTGTATTGACTTTTACAATCTGGACCCGCTCTTGGATTGACTTTTGCAAATCACACTTTTCCTATTGTGCACTTTTTTTAGAAAAAAAAAAGAAAAGTTCCGGCCTCCACGACGCACACAGCTTGAGTCTTTAAATCATTCTCAGCATGAGCACTGGGATAAAAAAAATAAGGGAAAAAGCACACATAATATGAGAAAAATTTAAAAGCAAAGTCTATTATTGCTTCTCCATCCGTTTTTAGCGAAAATAAAAGTAAGACATGCGTGACCTTCATTTATACAATTATTCTTTAAATATAAGGAGGGAAATTTAACCTGGAATATAGAGAGAGAGAGAGAGAGAGAGAGAGCTGGATTTCTTCAGGCCATTTTTCCGATAGATCTCCTCAGGTCTTTGTTGGGCCATGAAAACCGAGTCCTTTCCAAAAGTTGGCCAGTAACACATTGGACACAATGATCGAGTAGGTCCAAAACTTGGTCATACCCAGCACAGGCGGCGCCGGAACAACGGCGGCGGCGACGACGCCCGCCGAAAGCAAAACCAGAGCGCATCCATCCGCCATCCACGATCCAACCAACTCCAGATTTCTGTCGTCTTCGATGGAGAGGAACCAAGCCACCAAGGCCGCGCTTCGTCTCCGCGGCGGCACACGCTCGCAAACAAAAGGCAGCGCCAACCTTAACACGAGGAGAGTCCCGCGCTCTCCTCCCCAGCAGCCCACTGCTCGCTCGCATTCGCATCGCATGCAACGACACGCGCGCGGCAACGCCTACCCCGTGATCCTCTCTTCCTCTCCTTGCTTTGGGATGCATGTGCTCACCGTTCACAGTTATGCGCCTGCGACCGAAGCTGTGCACGAAACACCAAAGCCAAGGGAAAGAGAGGGCGGCGCAGGCCGATCGAAACGCCATAAAGGAAGAGGGAGAGCTCCCTGGCTGGCGGCTAGCTGCACGTGCAGGTTAGCCAGGCCAGCGATGCGACGGCCATGGAGACCTCCAAGAAGGATAACCTCTGCGACATGCACCGCTCCCGCCGCCGCGCCCGCGTCGTCGCCGGCGCCCTCCTCACCGCTCTCCTCGCCGGCGCCGCGCTGCTCGCCGTGTACCTGACCTACCGCCCCGCGAAGCCGCAGATCTCCGTGTCCCGCGCCGCCGTGTACCAGCTGGAGAGCGCCGGCAACTCCTCCTCCCCGGCGGACCCGGCGGCGCCCTACGCGATCGCGGCGAGGGCGCAGTTCACGCTGCTGCTGCACAACCCGAGCGACCGCGCCGCGGTGCTCTACGACCGCCTCCTCGCCTACGTGACGTACCGCGGGGAGCCGGTGGCGCCGCCCGCGGAGCTCCCCGCGGTAGTCCAGGAGCGCGGCGCCGACGTGGCAGTGACGCCGTCCTTCGGCGGCGGCGCGGGGGCGGCGGAGCCCGTGCCGGTGTCGGAGGCCGCGGTGCGCGCGCTGGCGGGCGACTGCGCCGCGCGGCGCGTGCTGCTCCGGCTCGTCCTCCTGGCCCGGGTCAGGTACCGGAGCGGGATGTTCAGGACCGGGTGGCGCGACCTCTTCGTGCGCTGCGACGTCACCACAGGGGTCGGGGTGGACGCCGCCGGCGCCGGGGGCGTGCCGCTGCTCGAGTACCCCCAGTGTTTCGTGGACGCCTGAGTTGATCGGTGCGGTGGCGGTGCGGTGCATGTCCGCGCTCAGATAATCATAGTTGTGGTGGTGGGGAATAAGGAATTGCAGAAAGCATACCTCTGTGGCTCTGTCTTGGGAGGACATGCATGCTGATTCATACATTCTGCCCTTCCACTATAGGCAAATCTCATACTTATACGCTGAAACCACGAACATGTTTGTTTAGACGTAGAAGTTTTGGAGGAAGTTTGCACGCTGTTTACCCCGTTCCCCATTACCATCATGCTCTACAGACCAGTATGTATACCACTCACCTCACGACGAACGAATTACAAGTAACCAGGCCCATTGATTAAAGGAAACCTATCTATGCCATTGCTATATGTCTGTCCATATTGCCGACCCAACAACGGCCCACTTGCTCTCGGGAGCTGGGAATTCAGGCCCTGTTCTTTCTGTTAGATTTTCGTTCAGAATCTGCATTTTACAAAGTCCACAAAAAAGCCCAAATGTTTAAAATAAGATTTTTTTCTGTTTTCTAAAAAAAATGATTAGCGAGTACACGCGCACGCACACAACTTTGAATGCGCGCGCGCACACGCACACGTATTTTTCTGTTTTCTAAAATCAGAATATTTTGCATTTGCATGGTCCTATATATGTGGATACCTGTTGACACTTAGGCCCACTCGCACCAAAGCAAAAATGTGAAACACCATTTTAATAGAACGTCGATATTATCTGTTGACTGCGATGGGCCTGAACATTTTATCAAAGTATCTTACTTCAGGAACCGAGCCTATCTCGGTTGGCGCGTGCTCCAGTTGTGGAGGCTACCGGTCTTGCATTCAAGTTTTAGTCGGGCAGTCTCGTCTGCGTTAAGTCTAGTCAGCGTGGACGTTTAAAATCTTAAACGACTCCTTTCCTAAAATAGCTTATCAGGACATCTCCAGAAATATCAATTACTGATCTCAGTTGCTGATTCCGTTGTAGTACTTTACGAGGGTAATAATATTGTCTCGAGAAAACTGTTCCTTTTGGAGTAGAGTACGTGAAACCCGCGGAAAACAAGATGTTGGCAGGTGATCCTGTCCGGAGTCCGGACTCGTTCAAAGGTCGTTGCAGACACCATGGAAATTTTCATGGCCCCCAGTACTCGTCGGGCCGTTGCCGCCGCCCGTGGACCGCGACGGCGAGCCTGGGAGTACCCGGAAGGCGGCCTACACACTACACGTTGCACGCACAGGGCGGCGGCGAGAGCGTCTACTTGCGCGCAACGTGTCGCCGTCGATCTTGCTCGGAGGGAGGAGCTCACTACAAGAAATCCATTGATCATTACGAAATTTTTGTGATGTTTATAAAAACCGTCATAAACAGATGAGATCTATGATGATTTATGAGTTTTTGTCACAAATTTGCAAAAAGCCCAAATGGGCTCTAATTTGGGCTTAGTTTCTATGACAAATCTCTGAAAACGTCATAGAATAAAAATAGAAATCGTCACGAATTTGATATGGTGCTCACTCCATAATGGTGAAAAGAAAATATGTTATAGTTAACATGAACACATGAATTAATGTAAGATACTAAGTTCACATATGCATCCAAATTTTATAATATTTTGTAAAAACTTAAATTCAGATTTCTTTAGTTTTTTATACATTTTTATAGTATAGGAAAATCTAGCTTTATTTTTGCCATTAAAAAACCATTCTACCCGATCTCAACATTTTTTTGGGGCCAGCTGGTACTAAAACTAAAAAAAAGCTCAGCTCATTTCCCTTGTCTCTGGGCCGAGCTCTTTTTTTTTTTTACTTTGGGACTCATCTCTCCCTCCCTGTCGGCTCATTTTCCTCTGGGCCGAGCTCATTTTTCCTTTTGGGCCTCATCTCTCCCTCCCTCTCTGTTGGTTTGCACCAAGCCCAGCTGAGGTGCAGCTCCTCTGGTTTTGGAGCTAAAAAGAAAAAAAAAAGGCAACAAAGAGAATCGAATCTGGGTCTTGGAACTGAGAGTCAAGCGCCCCACCACTGCGCTGCGCCCTTGTTTGTGCTGGTGGGTCGCCGCCACCCCCGGCGGCGGGGCGGGGCCGGGGGCATCGTGCCGCCCTCGGCGCTCCTGGCCACCAGACGTGCGTACGTGGACCAACGTCTCTCTCCTCGTCACAAGACGCGAGTACGAGCAGACGGAAGGAGCCATCTCCGATCGATACGCCACGCCACGCCACGCCTAGGGTCGTCGTGCCTTGCAAGCATGGCGAACACGCACGCCGCAGGCCGCCCGGCTCCTCCGCCACGTGTCCCACCGCTTCCCGGATCGCCCGGCCGCGAGGAGCGAGCGGCTTTGGATTCTTCCCCGACACCGACGGCCGGCGACGGCGGGGCCGGCCGGGCAGCCGCTACCGGACGCGGGCGGCGGAAGAGAGGGGGATTCCCTGCTTTTCCAGCGGCCTGGCGAAATACGAGCAGAACACGTGCTCACACTGACCCTGAGTCACGTACAGAGTTCCTCGCTCACCACGTTTTGGTCTGACTCATCTCGCGACCTGCAAGGAGAGATAGACATGGCGCGCTAGCTCTAGAGACGAGACAAAAAGGAAAAACAAAGACGATCCATCTTCGCGAACGGACCGAATGTCCGGTGGCTAGCTCCGGCAGTGGCTGAGCTGCCCACCAGCGTTTGAATTTCAGTTTGGGCGTTCGCTGGTGTCGCACGAGGAGGCGGGGGTGTGTACGTGTGTATAGTTGTGTGCGCGCGTGTGGAAACCCCGGTAGGCGCGTTCTTGGACTTTTCGGCAGCCCATCCATCTGTGTTGAGCGTGCGGTCAATATGGGTGCCGTTTTTAAATGCCGGCCAGTGCTCCGGTAATTTTCAAAAAAAAAAAAGACGATCCATCTTCCTTCCTTTTATTTTCGTTGGATTCGAAAAAAAAGACGAAGAGAGTCATTCCTGCCTCTTCTTTTACGAGCAAAGAAATCAAGTTGATAAAGTTTTGCTGCTCACCGAGTACAGATCATCATCATCTATCCACGGTAGTACGGACTCAGATTGGGTGACATGCCTTAGGCATGTTACGGCTTGACATTTCATCCATCACAGCCGCTAGAAACGAATTCAACGGCTCTCGATTGTCCGCCCGCACAGGCACCGTATTCTTCGTCTTCACCGGCTAACAGGCTTGACGGCGTCCAATCCGCGCGTCTGGGCGTCGCCCTGCCGCCGCGCTCGCCGAATCCCGCGCAGGAGAGGTGAGGGCGCTCCGCCGGCCATTCGTCACACGAGCTGGGAGGCGGGCTCGTCGCCGCGAGTGGGGAGGCGGGCGGCCACCGCACGCGTGGAGGCAGGCTCGCCGCCCCTCCCGCTGGTCCGTCGTGAGCGGAGAGGACACGACAAGCGTCGAGACGGCGGCGAGGCGGAGGAGAATGAGGCCGTCGCGGCCGTGCCTGGTGGCGAGGTCGCGGAAGAAGACATGCGGGAGGGAGACGACGAGGTTGAGGCGGTCGATGCTCCGCGAGCACAACGGCAGCAAGCACCGGTGCGTGGTCAACCGGACCGACGCGCCCTTTGGCCCGGTGGCCGGCGGCCGGCATTCTGCTCGTCGCGGCGGTCCTCGTTGCGAGGCTATCCTAGTGTAACACCCCTTAATTAGCCCTCAATTAGGAGTGTTAAACGAAATTTGTTAATTCAAATTGGGTCAAAAATATCAAGCCCACGTGTAGCTCTCTCTGCTTTCTCATCCTTGTGCGTGGTCACCGTGGCCAAGTTGACCACGGCGCCGTCCGTGCGCACGCCAAGCGCCGCGTTGTCCGCTCCCGAACTCTCTCGAGCTCGCCTTCTCGTTCGCCACGCGCGCGCCTTCGCCCTCCGCTCGCTGTTGCCGCGCGCGTCGCACCGTCTCGCCACGCAGCCACGCCTGCCATGGCCGCCGCCCGCACCTCCACGCCGAGCCGTCGACCGAGCTCGCCCCGCCCTCCACCAATCCCCAAATCCGCTTGATCTCGTCCCCACGAAGCTCCCGGACCCGACCATCACCTCCACGCCTCGCCGGAACGCCGCCGCAGCGGCACAGTACGGCTGCCGCCCGCCGTGGAACCGCCGCCACGGACCACCTCCTCGCGCTCCAAGGCCACCTACAGGTCCGCGCTGATCTCCTCTCGCTCCTCCACCCCTTCCTCGCCGCCATCAAGCCCTTCCATGGCCGGAATCGCCGTTTCCCTTTCACCCCTCCCCTGTTTTCGCGACCAGGGACCCCAGACAGCAATAGAAAGAATTCCAGGGTGTTTTCTGCGAAGTCCATGACTCAGGTGAATAGTGCTGCGAATGGTTGTTTTGCAATAATTGGCTGAAACTTTGAAAAATCATAGGAAATCATAGAAAAATCAGAAAAATGCAAACTAAAATTTGTTGGATTCCTTGTCCTAAGATCTACAACTTTCCTTACAGGTTGATCTTCAGTTTCTAAATAGTTTTTGCTCTAGTTTAAATGTTAGTTTAAGTGGTTGCAAGCTTTGAAAATGCATAGTAAATAGTGGAAAATGGTAAAAATGTAAAACCAGTTGGATTAGCTTTGATTTGGCATGTAGAACTTAAGAAAAATATTTAACCTGCTGTTTGTTTAATGTTTTCATGATGTATTGATTTAATCATGGTTAATGCTTGTTTACGCTTGTCTATTTAATATCTGTAGTTTTAGATGTTCAAAAATTATAAAATTTATGCAGTAGCTTATTCTTTGCATGCTTGGTTCACTGTAAAAATTTCATGTCCGGAAGCTATGTACATGTGTGTAAATCTATTTTTGTTCAGTTTGTCTTGTTGAGGATAAAATAAATACTTTATTTTATCAATAAATGTTGGTTAATTATTTTTACACTCCTTCTCAGTAGCATATCATGTTGGTAAAATTTGGTTACAAGTTTAAAGCTGTAAATCATGTATCTGCTTTTGATTAGTTGCTAGCCATAGCTTTCCTGTTATACTTGTTGCTAGGCAATCTTTTTCTGCAAGTTTAATTTCAATAATTCATATTGATCTTGCATAATTGAAGTTAGTTCCTAAGATTAGATTGTGGGTTACTTTCATGTCATTTGGTCTTATGTGCTTTTTAGTTAAATAAAAATCTCTAGTTAACCGTCTTGCTCTGTGTATTTGCTTTGTCGTTCTAAGCAAGTTTAGTAATACTTTTTGAAGGAAACACTACAGGCTAAAATAAATTGAATGAATTCTTGTATTGCAGCCCCAACCCATTTGCCTTGTGAGCTCGTTTGTTATGTTTACTCGGTAAATAATTGTCCAGTCATATCTTTTCTATTAGTCGCATTGCATTGCATCATGTGTTGTTTTTCTTATATTCATGCACTCGTATCGTTGCATATCATTTAGGTACGCTAGATGTACAACGCGTGGATGAGAAGCACGTGCTGACGGAACCGAACCACAAGACGGTGAATGGTGGATACATCTAGAAGATGGATGGATGGATTCCAATGTGCATGACCGAAGGCAGATGCTCGCCAAGCGAGTATCATCTAACACTGACTTAGTGTTAATCCCAGGCAAGCCCCGGTGCATAACCTACTATTTTAAATTATGAATTATTATATGTGTATTACTTGTGCATTACGTTTTTAGGAGTTGTCTGGAACATTAGTTGCATGATCCCTAGGTTCCCTTGGTTTTATACTAGTATGTATAGGTCGATAGCACTGCCATGCTTAATAGGTCTCGGTGGAAGTCGAGTGATTTCTTGTAACTCGCGAGCTATAGGGCAAAAGTCGAGTAATTTCCTGTTACTCGCGAGATATCAAAATCCTTATATTTCAGTATATGAGATATGGAATACAATATGGAATGAATGGAAATTTGAGACCGGACGGGGGAATGATGATGAGATATATGTATGGCAATAGGACAGGGTTCCTGGTGTCTTAGCCTCGTCTGTGTCGATTGAGGACCGTACCGTTGTTGGCCCTGCTGATCATGTTTGAATTGTACTAACTGCATGCCGGGAGTAGGAGGTAGTCGAAACCGGTAAGCCTAGTATTGCCTTGTTTCGAAAGTACAGAACTTCTACCCACCCCTTAGAGCAGTCGAGTGGCCGCGGAGAATTGGGATGCATATGTTTACTTTTGGTGGTCTCTTGTTGGGCTCGGTTGACTATATGCAGGTGGGGCGGTTCTGTAGTTCGAGGCGGGGAGGGGAATGGTTGGTTCGTATTGTCCGACGGGGCAAATACGTGCCGTGTTGGTTAGGTCCACCTTGCAAGGTTAAATCGGATCGATTCGCCGTCAGTCGCTCTCGGACATGAGCACCTTGATCTCCGAGTCACATCGTAGTAAAGAAATGAAACAAAACGAGTTGATAAATGCTGATGTTATCTAATTAATTATGTTTCCACCTTGGTTGCTATAGATATGCAAATCATAGATGTTTAGCCAATTTATTGTTATAATTTGGAGCTAAAATTTTGAAGTTAAGGATCTATTTTAGATGCTTTTTGGTAAAACAAACCCACCAGCCAAAAGCCTTGTATGTCTAGATAATGGGCTAAGTATACCCTTAGTCGGGTAAGTCTTGCTGAGTATTAGTATACTCAGGGTTTGTTGTTTACCCTGTTTCAGGTATAGAAGCTAGCCAAGATTCACATCAGTGGGCTCGATGTGACGTCCTCACTTGTTCATAGTTATCATTTTGTTTTATTGGTTCTCAATCAAATTTCCTTCTCTCAGGTCATATTCTCTTCCGCTGCTGTCATTTATTTTATGTAAATTCTAAATTTAAAGCTGTTTTGTAAATATTTATGTTATTATCTATTTTTTTGTGAAATTATATTATGCTGGTACCGTCTGTGCTCGCCGTCGCGCGAGACTTCTGGTGTGTTTCGATCGGCCTGTGGGTTGGAAACAGACTGTCAGGTTACACTTAATTAAGCTAATACGCCTGATGCGTTCAAATGATGGCCATTATGTTTAATTAAACCGTTTAACTTGACGGTTCTATCACACCTAGGCCACTCCGAAGAGCAGAGGAAAGGCGACGCACGAGAGGCGCGCATGCTCTCGAAGCGCAACCTCTTCTACCGGGCGTGCCTCATGGACGCCAGCGCCGTGTCGTGGCTGCTCCACTTGCTCTCCCCCACAGACGCGGCCGTGCAAAGCCCCGCCTAGACTGTCTTTTAGTTATTCGAACATTTGGGTGCTCCTGTCATCTTCATCAAATTTCTTGTTACTTGGGCTCTGATTTGCACCTTAATTCTGTTAATTCACCGTATGCATATTTCTCATCTTTATTAATGAACTTTGTGCATCCAAAGAAACCACTATCTCAATCAAGCTCAAAACAATTGACAAAAGCTGCACATCTTTATGCATAACTTTATGTGTACTGAATATCTGAATATCTGATATTCAGCAAGTGCATACTGAAACCAAACCTGTCTCTGAACTTAGCGCCAAAGCTGGATTGTTGTCCTGTTCGCGAGAAATCTAGTGCTGATTAGCAGAGATTGCAATGCTCATGATTGTTTATTCACTTCAACTTACCATCAGTTATATACTTATATATGCAGCAAGACACAAAGCAAAATTAGTAGTTGATAGCTAGCAGGTAGTAGCTAGTTGTTGCAATGCAACAAGTCATGGCTCAAGTGTTGTGGCAGGTGCGCCAGCTGCAGCCACAAGCATTAGCAGCAACACTAACTCCATCCTGCTCATCATCATCATATGTCCTCTTCTTCTCGCCCTCCTGATCGAGATCGTGCGCCGCCCATGGACGACGGCGGCCACCACAAGAAGAAGAGCCATCAGCAGAGAACAGCTGCTGAGCAAGCTGCCTTCGCCTCCCAGCAGGCTCCCCATCATCGGCCACCTCTACCTCGTCGACTCCCTCCCGAACGGCTCCCTCCGCGACCTCGCTGTCAGGCACGGCCGCAACGGCCTCATGCTCCTCCGCCTCGGCGCGGTCCCGACGCTCGTCGTGTCCTCTCCGCTCACGGTGGCCCGTGGGCAGGCCCGGTCCTGAGGGGGGTCGAGCCGTGCGGCTGCCCCAGGCCCTGGAATCCAAGGGGCCCCTCTCCAAATATGCGTATACTAGGAGTACAAGTCTTCTACGTGTATGTATGTGTTGCAGTCACATTAAACGTATAGTTAATTAGGCCTTACGGATCGGAACATCACGAGATCGTGGCGGAGATTGTGCATGACGAAACTTCTTGTTCCCCGGCAAGAGCCCTCGCACCTCCTGCATTCTCGCCGGCACCTCAACCTACCAATACCAGGACGTCTTGCGTCGTCCTCATCTTCCATTGCGTTATTGGAACCCGAGTCTGTAGCTGCAAGAGGCAAAATCGCCCGAGCGCCATGCACGAGTGCGAGGCGCGTCTCTTGGCTGAGGCGTAGATGGTAAAGCGTGAACTTTGCATTCATTGCAGCTGGTAAGTGAACTCATTGAGCATGGGTTAGGGATGCAATCTAGTGTTGTATACATTGAGCTCCAAGTTCCCGTGACAATTAGACAATTAGTAAACTTCCTTAGCTTCCGCGTGTTCATCTAGTATACCCTTAGGCTTTTGTGCTACTTTCCAATTACCTTTGTTTTTTTTTAAATAGCAACATCATCAATTTGAGTAGAAATATTCAAGACGATGTGGTATGAATATTTGTATTAAGGGCCTCCAAATTTAATTTCGCCCTGGGCCACTAAAATCTCAGGACCGGGCCTGCCCACGGGAGGGGCGGCGAGCCTACCTCCACGAGTGCGGCGGCCGCCCGCCTCCCCACTCGCGGGGACAAGCCCGCCTCCCAGCTCGTGCGACGGCCGGCCGGCGGAGCGCCCTTGCCTCTCCTGCACGGGATTCGGCGAGCGCGGCGGCAGGGCGACGCCCAGACGCGCGGATTGGACGCCGTCAACCCTGTTAGCCGGTGAAGACGAAGAAAACGGCGCCTATGCGGGCGGACAACCGGGAGCCGTTGGATTCGTTTCGAGCGGTCGTGATGCACGAAATGTCAAGCCATGACATGCCTAAGGCATGTCACCCAATCTGAGTCCCGGTAGTACCCCTCCGTTCCCAAAAGGATATACGAGTAGCTCTGTATTCACACTTTCTGATAAGTTAGATAATTTTAAATGTAATCAAATTTATACAAGATGAAATAGGTCTATCAAAAGAGAATGGTGTAGCACAGCAGGAAACGTGCACCATCGAGGAAAGCACCGATCACTTCGAGACCCAGATCGCGTCACCCCCAGGGGTTGCTCGGGCGGACCGCCGCCGCTTCTCCAGAAGAGCTCCCCGTCCCGTCCATCCACCTCGCCGCCGTCGGAGCGTGCCGCCAGAAGTCCGCGCGGGCATAGGGGCGGGGGCGGCGAGGCCTCCATCCACTCACCCCTCCCCCTCCCTCCCCGAGCTGGCCCTCCCCCAAGCTTAAGGTCGCCATGGCTGGACGCTCCACACGTAGAGCGGGTCTGCGGGTCACCGGCGGGCAGATCTGGCCCCTCCTCGGTCGGATCCAGGGACGGCGGCGCCCCCCTCCCCGAGTTGCCCTCCCACAAGCTCAAGGTCGCCATGGCGGGCAGATCCAGCTCCTCCTCGGCTGGATCTTGCACCCCCCCAGTGCCGGTGCACAGGTGGGTGCGAGGCAGGGCTCCGGCGGCCCTGGTGTCTGCCCGGGCACCCCACTCTGCTCTACCGGTGGAGCCGGGCCGGCGGATGGCCATCGGTCACCATCGGCGTGGTGGGTGGGTGGGGAGGGGGTGCAGGCATGGGGCTCTTGCGGCTCCGGTTTTCTCGGTCACCCCGCTCAACTCCGTCAATGGAGCCAGCTCGGCAAGTCGCCAGCGACCAGATCCCCTCGAGCTTCTGCGCCCCCTGTGCTGACAGCGTTGAGCTCACCTACTAGGCGTGGTTGTGGGAGCGCCGGGAGAAATCCCTACCTTGCTTCGTGCTGTCCGGCAATAGCGACACTTGTAGTGCCGCATTCCTCATTGGAGGCTTTGTTGCAGCGCTCCCCTACCTGCAGGTCTGACGGTGAAGGTGGATGCGGGAAACCGCCAAGGAAATCCTATGGCCGGCATTGCGATGGTCTTGTCGACGTTGGTGACACCTACGGGCGCCACTCCCCTTCTTGGAGGCGGCGTCGATTTTTCCTCCCACCCAAGTGTGGTTGCTGATTGCTCCTCCACGAAGCTGGTGTGCTTGTTCTCTTTTCCCCGGTGTCAGTTCTGGTGCAAGGCCGATAGAAACTGTGGATTTCCATTGTGAGTCGCGCGGGTGTCTTCCATTTGGCGCCTCTGCTCCGTCAGCGCTCTTCCTTCTAGTGGTGCCATCAAATATTATGCCGGGTTGGTGTTTCCACTCTGCCACCATTCCCCTGTGAGGTTTCCTCCCCTTTCACGGCGTTGGATGGTGGTACGTGGGAGCCCGGATGTGCTCTCAAAGGTGTCTCCATCAGCATTGAAGGGGAGATCGTTGTTTTTCGGTGAGCCTTGGTCTGCGCCCCTCCTGCCACCGTCAGTCCCCTCTCCGTTGGCCTGACCCTCAGATGGAGGAGGACAATGGAGCGGGGTAGCTACGAGAGGTGGTGTGGAGGTGCAATGGCTGTGGTGTATGTGACGAGTATGCCGTTCGGTGGTGGCTCCAATCGATGCTCTGTGGCCGTCTCTCTAGCTGGTATCCTGGTTTTCTCTTGATCTGTATGAGGTATTGTCCCTAATTTAGGTGTTGTGTTGTGTTGTGTTGGACTGCTGTAAAATTGTTGAATCTCAAATGTTGTAACATTTTAGCTTGCCTAAAAGCCCATCAATGAAATTCAGGTGGTGATTCTCTCCCCCACCGGGTGACCCATAAAAAAAAGAGAATGGTGTGAGTATTTATATTATAAAATACTAAGTATTATTAGATTGATCATGTAATATATTATTTTTATATTAAATATATTGAAAGGTATAAATGTTAGTAATTTTTATATAACAAATTCAAAATTGTTTGATTCATGGGAAAGTGACAGTTGCATTCTTTCTAGGATAGAGCAGTAGTAGGCAAGCAGATAATTATCACGAATTTTTCTCCTTTCCGAATGAATTTGTCTTCCAAGTTGGCATGTGATGACTTGGTTATGCACCGGGGTTAGTGCGATGAATGTTCCTTCTTGAGCCGGACATGGCACGGAGATTCCACAGCATTGCTTGCACTCTATGCGAACTAGCAGTAGTGCACGCATCAATCCAGATTATGACGGTACTGAGTACCGAGACTACTGCCAAGCAACATGCAACTGCGTACTGTATCCTCACACCACGTAACACCGGACCCGTGTATGGAACGTTAATTAGCTTTCCTGAAAAATATCTGGATCCCTCTGTCAACGCCCTACTCGGTCCAATTAGGATTATGATGATGAAATAACGAGGTCAAAAAAGAAATAAAAATAAAAGGGGGAATCCTCAAAGTGCATTGGACCAGTACAAAAGAGGGAATCTTTTACATATATAGGAATTTTAGGTATAATTGGTGTGTTTAAAATTTTCAAACTACCTGTTAGGTCAAGGACATTGTTTTATTCTGGCACATGTCTAGAATTGGTAAAGCTCATTTCCACATCGCCTTACCAAGTGAGAGAGTCAAAGGACGCAACTAAGTGCTCGTTTGGCGTTGTTTAGGTTTCATCAGCTTCGTCCACTGTAGCAATACTGTAGCGCAAAGCCGGCTTCGGTTTAGCTTCGTGCTACAGTAGTGCACCGTGCAGCAATACTGTAGCGCGAAGCTGAAGCACCTCGGAGTGGAGCGGTGCCAAACGAGCCCTAATACATAGCCTACCAAAAATCATAGGCCATCTGCCGGTGTCGATTTTACAATTCCTGGTTGACACGTGACGGGCCTGAGAAGTGAGATTCACCAATCATCATTAGCTCACCGCGGTTAAAGTTAGAGTTAAATGACCCGCAAAAAAAGTTAAGAGTTAGTAAATGGAAAGCGAAAGTTACCCGACGACCACACGGCTGCTCCAGTGGCGGACCCAGTGGGTAGGCCATATAGGCCTAGGACTACCCAAAATTTGAGCAATCTTTTCTTTACTAGTTGATTTCCTTTACTATCCATAATTATTTGAAAACTCTTATAGTTATGTTATCTAATTGTATACTGAATTATACCATTTTGTATCTTGAAGTTTTAACTAGGCATACTCTAAATTCAAATCCTGGGTCCGCCACTGGCTGCTCGAACCTCGCCGCACCACTGAGCACGCGACACCTGCAACGCAGGCGAGCGTCCACCGAAGCGTTCCCGCGTCCACGGGCGGCCGCTATTTCTTCCCACTCCCACACGCATCAGTTCGGACACAACCGCGCCGAGAAGAGAGGAGACCGACGAACGAGAGCGAGCTTGGCCGCCCGCGCACACAACCGCGACGTTTCCCGACCCCTCACTCCACCACCTACTCGGCCGGCGCCGCTGCAGTGCAGAGTCGCGCGCCTCCTTTTTCTTCTTCGTCCCCTACCCGTCACACCCACTCGTATAAACGACTCCCTACGGTCCAGGAAGCCAGCCACTCGCGAGCTACACAACCAGGAGCCGGCCGGAGACAGACGCCACGCCAGTCGCGTACCAGGCCTCCAAATCTGGTCATCCACCGGGACCCGGCAGAGAGGCGTGCAAGATTCCTTCCTCGCCGGGGATCGATTAAATCTGCCGCCGGCGGAGCTCGATCGATCCAGCTTCCGCGGAGAGTCGCGGCGCTTCTTCTTGGTCCCGATTCGCTTGCGGAAGCTTTTCTGGGAGCTTCTGGTGCGCCGGTGAGGAGAGCGAGAGCGATCGAGCAAACATGGCGGCGGCCACTTCCGCTTCTACCATGTCCCTGCTCCCGATCTCCCAGCTGAAGCAGCAGCAGCAGCACGGCGCCGGCGCCGTGGTCGTGTTCCGGCGGCGGCCCCGGGACGCGCGGCGGAGGCGATACGTCGTGCCGGTACGTGCTGACCCCCTCGATCGATTCCCCGGATCGATCGCTTGATAGGAAATTCAATTTTGTTTTTTTTGGGGGAGTCTTTGATCGGTCGTATATGTGTATGTGTAGACGGCGAGGCTGTTCGGGCCGGCGATCTTCGAGGCGTCAAAGCTGAAGGTGCTGTTCCTGGGCGTGGACGAGGAGAGCGGGAGGCAGCAGCAGGGCCAGCCTGGGCAGGGGAAGCCGCCGGTGCTGCCGCGGACGTACACGCTGACGCACAGCGACGTGACGGCGAGCCTGACGCTGGCCGTGTCCCACACCATCAACGGCGCGCAGCTGCAGGGGTGGTACAACCGGCTGCAGCGCGACGAGGTGGTGGCCGAGTGGAACAAGGTGCGCGGCCGGATGTCGCTGCACGTCCACTGCCACATCTCCGGCGGCCACTTCCTGCTCGACCTCATCGCCGGCCTCCGCTACTACATCTTCCGCAAGGAGCTCCCCGTGGTACGTGTCCCGCCTCCTGCCCACACACTCACTCAGTGCCCCCGTTCTATTATTCCTCGGCTTCAAATGGCTCGTCAATGATTCAAAGGGTGGTACCATGCCACCGCCTGGCGAGCGAGACCCCACGTCGATGCGCCACCGCTGCCTGACATCCTCCGAGTCTTGTCGTCGCTGTCCATAGATCCTTAATTGTTCGCCCACGATCCTTAGTTGTTGTCGGAACATAATTTTTTTTGGTTTAAAATTAAACATCTCATCGGTCGGTCATCAGACTGAAGTAGTGTTGGTGGATGTGGGCGGCTGATCTCTGCCGCGCTGCAGGTTTTGAAGGCGTTCGTGCACGGCGACGGCGACCTGTTCAGCCGGCACCCGGAGCTGGAGGAGGCCACGGTGTGGGTCTACTTCCACTCCAACCTGCCGCGCTTCAACCGCGTCGAGTGCTGGGGCCCGCTCCGCGACGCCGCCGCGCCCGCCGCCGGGGACGACGGCTCCCCGGCCGCCGAGGCGACGGCGGCGATGCCCGTGGGCGAGTGGCCGCGCCGGTGCCCCCAGCAGTGCGACTGCTGCTTCCCGCCGCACAGCCTCATCCCCTGGCCGAACGAGCACGACATGGCCGCCGACGCCCCCGCCGCCGGCCAGGCCCAGCAGCAGTAGTGAGGCTGGCCGCCAATGTAAGCCGTAGCTAGACACTAGCGCCTATTCTTTAATTGGTAGCTTTAGCTCAGCTCTACTCCTGCAAAGCTCGTTGTCTCTAGGCTTAGCTTGGTTGAGGTCAGGGGATGAACTCATGAACATGGTGGCGCCTTGTACATAGCTAGTAGTGTGTAGAACGCCTGGTCTGGATGGCAAAACTTGCTAAAGGATGTGCACGTTACTGCAGCTGCAAAAATGGCAGGTTCAAGGGCCGGCAGGCAAGTTTCATCTGTACAAGTACAATGGATCAGCTCTTGGACTGGAACTCCACTAGATTTGTGTAGTGAAATAAAAAAACATGTAAATGGGAATGATTAAATGATTTTTAGTCGACAGTCATGGGTAATGTCACTGTCAGGAGGTGTGAAGGTGCGTCTGAAGTCTGGAACCGGAGGAGAAGTCGTTGCGAGTTTGGTGATTGTGTGGACCGGAGATGGACACCGACACCGGCGAGTCTGGGCTCTGGAGTAACCAGTAGCTGAGTAGCTTTCACGTTTGCGTGCCGGCTCGACGAAACTGGCTTTGGAGCTTTCTCCAAAACTGATGCGTTTCCACGTTGCTATGCTAGGTGGATTAGGGCGAAAGATCGTCTTGCCTTTGCCTGATTGCGTCATTGCTGGAATCGGCAACTTTGTCGGGAGCCGTCGATTTGCTTGATAAGTTTTTTTTTTTGAGGGGGATTTGCTTGATAAGTGCGTACGTGCTCTGCATCGGAGCAGGGAATCACCAGAAACCCGGCATGTCGCATGCCCGACCGGAAAAAAAAAATAGAACCAAAGATATTAGGCTCTTGTAAACGAAACGAAGAAAGACTATTGGGTGCGTTTGATTGCCTGGCTATCTCCTAGCCAGGCCCCCCTTAGCCAGTTTCGGCCTGTTTGCTTACCTGTATAGGAGCTGAGGCCTGACCCGAGTAATGCAATGCAACGACACCCCCTAGCCTGGCCAGGCGGGAACGCGGGGAGGCCGCGTACTAGCGGAGCCAGGCTCCTTTTGCTGGGGCGTACAAGCGTCGGGTGGCTCCGCGGATGCAAGCAGCCCAATCCATAGCCACCCGTATATAAGCAGGCGCAGGCGCTGGCCCTAGGGTTACCGCCGGCTCTTCTACTGTTCACTCATCTCGCCGCCAGCGTCTCGCTCTTCTTTCTCTGGTGCTCCTGAGCTCGGCGCATTCCCTCACCGGCACCGCCGCACCGCCGGCCGTGCTGGTAATACCGGTTCACAGTACCATGGTTCACGAGTCACAATATATTTTCACAGTCACAATACTAAGGTAACACTAAGGTCCACAGTCACAATACCATGGTTCACAGTCACAATAATTGGCTTATAGTTTTGGGAGTTGGCAAATCACAAGAGTTGGCTCATTGTTCTTAAATCAAGCACACTACTACCATCCATTTTACAAAAGCATGCCTTAGCGTCATATTTCAAATTACAATAGCAGTAGTATGAAACATGTGACACAACACCTAATGGCTGATTAAACCACCAGAACCAGTCGCAAGCAAAAGTTGGAACCAACATAAGCCCTCCGAGCAGTGACCATCACTTCATCTTCAGCACAATACCAAACAACATGGCAAACAAAGCCCCAACCAAGCACACTACCACCATCCATATCCTCTTCTTCTCCCCTAGTTCATTCCTAACTATGACTTGCAATGCACAGCAGCAAGACTGAGAACCTCCACCGCATGGCCACCTCTTCCTTCTCGATTTGAAGCACCTCCTTCTGTCTTAAAAAGCTCCAGCTTCTCCAATTCCAAATCTTCCTTCTGCACTTGGAGAGCTTCCTTTTCTTCCAAGGTCTCATTCTTTAGAGCTCTTTCTGCCATCATGTCTACCTGGTTGCGATCTGTCTTTTCCATGAATTGATCAACCATATCCCAGAGGGTCAGGATGACGTGCTGGGCTCTTGGAGGCCATTCTTCCTCCATCTAGTGCAAAAAACGACACCTCTTCGACTTGTCCTGCATATATTGCACGTTGTAACAAAGTAAATAAACGAAAATATTGGCCTAGTTACATGAGCACAGTCCTACTTAACATGTTCAACCAAAGTCCCACCTCCAAGGGACAGCACAAGAAGCGTCGCCCAGTATGCTTGCCTTTCCGGCAGAACATGCGCCTTGGGTGTTTGCCATGCCGGCACCTGACCAAAGACTCATGGTTCACTCCACCCCAAGTGTCATCCTCCATGCCGTCAGGAAAAACAGTAACAGAGGATGTCTATCAAAGGCGAAGATTAAAATAACCAAATTTATCATCAATTGTTGTTACCCTCAACAACGAATGCATAAACCATGGCAGCACTATTGGGAGATGAACACTAACCGGAGTCAATGGTGATGAATGGTTTGTTGCACGCCCAGTAGATCGATTGTTAGATGTGTTGTGGCCGTCATCACCTTCACCGACCAGCGAATTGGATCGAGTGCGTGCGGGGGATGAGGGTGCGCTGCATCCACCAATCCCCTGACATGGCGCCCTCGCAGCACTGCTACTACCCTCCCGCCGATTCGCCTCCCAACGGCCAATGTACCGCTCGCACCTTACACAGTGGTGCCCCGGCCGGCAATCGAAGGGGTCGGTCTGCTCCTCAGTAGGAGCATGAGAACTCACCTCTTCTGAGCTCGATGGGCTTGGACTTCGGCGAGAGGAAGGAGAGGCATGTCTACGAGATGAAGGAGAGGACGACCGGCGATAGGACGGAGAGGAAATGCGCCCGGCTGGAGATCTGTGCCGGCGCTGCTCTCCACCACGGCCGCCGGCCATAGCTTCCGCACAGGGTGCCGAGGAAGAAGATAGGCCGTGTGGGGACTGGAATGGATTGCGGTGAATGAGACGGAAGTCACCCCTAGGGTTACAGCTGCGATGAAATGGACCATCGAGAAAATCGTGAAGTCACCGATTTGGGCTAGGAGGTGAGCCCAACAACGTGGCCAAGCAAAACCAAACACAAGCCTTCATTCTCCACTGATGCAGGCCAGGCGGGTAAGCAGGCTACCAAACACAATCCGGCCTTACCCAGCCAACAAAACAAAGCAAACCAAACAGAGGGGGTTGGCCTGGTATACACAGGCTTGGGCTGGACTGGCTAAAAATCTAAGCCTGGCTGGCTGGAGCGCATGAACCAAACGCACCCATAGTGTACAAACTATATATAAGGCGTGCATGCCTTTTTTTTCTCTGTACACCAGCTCATCCGTCATCAAATGGCCATTATTCCTACCGCACTGTCATCTAGTACCTTCTCATCAGCTCATCAGTCAGCATGATGTTAATTTTTGGGAGAGTTTTTTTTTCCTGAAGTACTAGTAAAAACTGGAGATTCTGAACTCAGAAAGCCCATAAGGCCCACATGTTGCCCCAATGAAAGCCCACTGGGCATTAAACGGGCTTTCAGTTAGAAGCAGCAGCGTCAGAAACTCAGAACCAAAGCCCACGAGGCACTTCACGCCGTCGGCCAGCATCGGGTGCTTTCCGTTGCGTTCCTGGCTTCCTCGCCTCTCACACCACTCCCCACTCTCCCAGGGAAGCGAAGCGCTGCTCAAAAAAAAAAAAAAAAAAAGGAAGCGAAGCGCACGCGCCCCGCCCTCCGGCGAGCCCCCGCCCGCCGCCGGCGGATCGGATCGGATCCGGATCCGGACCCGCTCTGGCACCGCCGCGCAGCCAATGCCGACCCCGAAGCAGCGGCTCCCCTACTCCACCGCCGGCGGGGGCGGAGGGGGGAGGCGCGGCGCCTCCGGCTCCGGCGTGCTGCCCCCCGTGGTGGTCCTCGTGTTCCTCTTCGTGGTCGCGCCTTCGCTCTTCTTCGTCGTGCGCAGTGGAGGCCGCGGCCACGTCCACGTCGCCTCCGGTGCGATTCGCCTCCCTTCCCTAGTTCCCTGAGCCCCTGATGTCTGGTGCCGTGAATTGTTAATCTGGGGTTATTGTTGCGCGACGAGCACCTAGATTGGGTGGGTATCGGTTGAATTCGTGTATATTGTGGGATTGATGGGCTTTCCAGCAGTAGTTCGGCGCGGTTTAGCTGGAGAACGCCATCATGGCATCATCTGTGTAGCTTTGAATGATTTAGGGATTTGTCATTTTAATGCCAATGGAGCTGTTGCTTGTTCTGTCCGTTTTGATGCAAAATTTGAGCATGTTGCTCTGTGTAAAAGGGCAATGCGACCCTAGCAAGTTTAGGATTTGTTATCCTCTAGCACTCAGAGGTTACACTTCGCTGTTGCTAGGTTTGATGTATGATATAGAGGCTGACACTGTAGGCTGCCACTGTGGAAATTGAAGTGCATTCATATAATATGATTGTGCTCTAACAAAACTTTACACATTTGGGTGCAAACAGAACTGTATAGTGGGTGGTCCTAAGCATGCTGGGCATTACCATTGGCTGAGACAAAATATTGTTGATATAAGAACATTATATATGATTCCTCAATCCACATTATGTCATTGTTAGCAGTGAGAATACTGTACTTTTTGAATTCACTGTTTCACTTGAGATAGATAAGTGATGGCATCTTTTGTTTACCTGCAGACCCCAAGGTTAGGAATGGCGATCAGGTACTTATCAAACTCAAAAGGGATGCAATTGCTTCACTATCCTAGTTTTTCAGGATTCATTTCACTTTATGAATTCCCTTGCAGGAAGCAGTGGCAATGATGAATCTAAAATCTATTTTGCCAAAGGAGGTCAGAACATCTTGCAATCAGTCATGCAATGTTTCTTCTGTTATTTTTATGTTTCTATATTTCTTTTATTGTACATAGTCACACATGCTCTATTTGCCTTGGATATTGACTTCTCCATGTTACTAATACTAAGTCCAGATGTTTCTACTTTTGAATGATGTTCACGTAGCTTATGCACCAAACTATGTGTAGTATCAATGGATGACCCATGTCAGAATGAGGTGACCATAGCATAATAGCCAGTTATCCTATCTCTCTTTTTATTTCATTCTCAGCAATTAAAGTTGTGTCCCTGTCTCATGTAATTTTCTGTTATAGAAAATAATTTTCATGACCTAGCATATTGGCTATTGGTTCTACTGTTGCAGTCTGTTTATTGAATGTTCGTGTAACTATCTATCATCATGTTGGTCGCATACTCGCATATGAAACTGCCATTTGTCTTTTTTTTATCTGACCTTAATTTCTTTTTATTTGCCCTTTTTTGGTCTTCAGGTGATTGATGCTATAGCTGCTAGTCAACAAGAAGCAGGCACATTGAGTCTCGACTTTTTTAGGAATCATGAATCTCCCTCTTGGAAAACTGATGATCTAGTCACTGACAATGGT
Organism: Panicum virgatum; assembly: GCF_016808335.1. NCBI lineage: Eukaryota > Viridiplantae > Streptophyta > Magnoliopsida > Poales > Poaceae > Panicum > Panicum virgatum. The sequence goes on along the minus strand of NC_053137.1, from coordinate 53,384,069 downwards.
ATGTATGCCGATGACAAGGCTAAAGCTGAAAACAGTGCAGCAGAACATGATTTACCAACAAATAAATCACCCAAAGATCTAGGTACAAATATAAACATGAATTTCAGAAGCCATTTCCATCTTCTGATTAGGTACACCTGGAAATAAAGTTTTTTTTTAATGCAGATGGACATCAAGTTGACACAGCAGCAAAAATAGCTCGAAGGGTAACAGTACTAACCTTGCCTTGCTCTGGTCTCTGTTGATAAGCATTTCTCACATCCTTGTTCCTTGCCTGGATACTGTAGAAACTAAGGGAGAAGAGGCGTGAGAAGAGAGCAATGGATTTGCTGAGTAAAGATGATGAAGCGCGTGTTAAGCTGGAGAATGCTGCTATTGAGCGATCAAAGGCTGTCGATTCTGCTGTGCTTGGGAAATATAGCATATGGAGGAAAGAGAATGAGAATGAGAATTCAGACACTACAGTTAGGTTGATAAGGGACCAAATTATCATGGCTCGTGTCTATTCTGCGCTTGCTAAATCAAAGAACAAGAGTGGTCTATTTCAAGAACTGCAGACCCGAATCAAGGAAAGCCAGCGGGCTGTTGGAGAGGCTGCTGCTGATGCTGACCTGCATCACAGGTATGAATCTGTTTCACTTCTTTTCTTATTCTATAAAAGTACTTACTTTGCTTTCTTTTAATACAAATCATCTACTTTACAGCGCTCCTGAGAAAATCAGAGCAATGGGTCAAGTTTTATCAAAGGCTAGAGAAGAAGTGTACGATTGCAGAGCTATAACTCAGAGACTGAGGGCTATGCTTCAGTCAGCTGATGAACAGGTCAGGAGCTTGAAGAAGCAGAGTACATTTCTTAGCCAGCTGGCTGCAAAGACAATTCCAAATAGCATTCACTGCTTGTCTATGCAACTGACAATTGATTACTATCTCCTCCCCCTGGAGAAACGGAAATTCCCAAGGAGTGAGAACTTAGAAAACCCAAGTCTCTACCACTATGCACTTTTCTCAGACAACGTCTTGGCAGCTTCTGTTGTTGTGAACTCGACCATCATGAATGCCAAGGTAATTTGCATGTCCTTTTATTCAATTGTACCACCACTACACTTAAAGGAAGAGACAATAACTAGCTGACTTATCGTCACCGATCACATTGGTGGTTTCTAACATTGATTGCTTCGAATGACTGTTTCAGGAACCAGAGAAACATGTTTTCCATCTTGTGACTGATAAGTTAAACTTTGGAGCCATGAACATGTGGTTTCTGCTGAACCCACCGGGCAAGGCCACCATCCATGTTGAGAATGTGGACGAATTTAAGTGGTTGAACTCATCATACTGTCCTGTGCTGCGGCAACTTGAGTCTGCTGCCATGAAAGAGTACTATTTCAAAGCTGATCGCCCCACCACTCTCTCAGCAGGTTCTTCAAATCTAAAGTATCGGAACCCCAAGTACCTCTCTATGCTGAACCACTTGAGGTTTTATCTCCCAGAGGTCTATCCAAAGTTGGATAAGATACTTTTCCTCGATGATGACATAGTTGTGCAGAAAGATTTGACAGGGTTGTGGGATGTTGATCTTAATGGAAAGGTCAATGGTGCTGTGGAAACCTGTGGGGAGAGTTTCCACCGTTTTGACAAGTACCTTAATTTTTCAAATCCACATATTGCTCGGAACTTTGATCCAAATGCATGCGGCTGGGCTTATGGGATGAACATCTTTGACCTTAAGGAGTGGAAGAAGAAAGATATTACTGGGATCTACCACAAATGGCAAAACAAGGTGAGATTTCTACTCTTGTTACTGAGTTGCATTGGTATACAGATGGAAGATGTTTTACAAAACCCTATATTCTTAGTTTACACTCAGCATATCTCACATGATCCTCTTCCTGTTATGTTCTTCCAGAATGAAGACAGAGTTCTTTGGAAGCTTGGGACACTTCCGCCTGGCCTCTTGACCTTCTACAAATTGACGCATCCCCTGGATAAGTCCTGGCACGTTCTTGGATTGGGATACAACCCAAGCATAGACCGTTCGGAGATAGACGGTGCTGCTGTTGTTCATTACAATGGGAACATGAAGCCATGGTTGGAGCTGGCAATGACCAAGTACCGACCATATTGGACCAAGTATATCAAGTATGATCACCCTTACATCCGTGGATGCAACTTGAGTGAGTAGAGAGATGCGAAGAAAAACTGACAGAGCCAGCTGGACAGAAGTGTTTGGTCCCATGTCATTGCGGCACCGAATCTTTATTCAGCGAAGCAGTATTACCTGGAGCTATTGATTGCCTTCCCTCCGCATGAGAAATCGCTGATGGACGATCTCACGAGTGATGTATATAGCTAGCTGTTTTTTTATTCAATTATATGTGCATTTTGTTTCGCCATCAGAATTGTCGGGAGAGAAGCTGTTAAAATGTGCGTGTGGGGTTGGTGCTCCGTGCTCATTTTGAGGCGTGTCTAGAGAATTGAGTGTTGTCGCCATTGCATTGCGTTATGTACCAGATGATCTGAAGTACAAGCCAAAGGCATGAATCAAATGAATTAACTGATACCGAACTATTTCTCTGCTGTCTTATGATAAGCAGTATCCTGCTGAAGATGATTCATGGATCCGGGTAGCCATTTCTCCGAATCTTCTTCATGAATTTCAGCTCCGCTCCCAAATTCTTGTACTAAACATGTCCAGCTCCATGAACTCCGGCTTCAGAAAAAATTTGGAGCTAGGGGTTAGCTTTATGTTTTTCGGAGTTCCTTAAGCATCTCCAAGAGTTTTTTTTAATTTCATTCTCTAAATCATAATTTCGAGAGTCATCTGTATAAAAACCGTTTTCTATATATGTTCACTCTCCAACAGCTTTTCTATATCTTGTTTATACTCTAGAGAGCTATTTTCATTATCTATCTTTAGCTAGCGAGAAATTCGGAATAGATGATGGCTGTATTTGGATAACCACTTAAAAAAGCTCATGGAGGGTATTTTTCTATCAAAATCTCTATACCTAACAATTGGGATGGATATAGAGAGTCTCTTGGAGTTGCTCTTAAGTGGTGCGCCAAAAATTCTATTTCATACCTTCTCAGAGCAACTATTACAGTTGGAGAGGAGCCAGCGAGATCTCATGTGGCGGAGAGAGAAAGTACGAGATAGACGTAGATGGGCGCCTCATGAGACAACGATAAAAAGCCGACGAAATGTACTGTAGCAGCCCCTTTTCCAATTCTATGCTTTCATGATACAGCTGAGCATTAAATTTTGATAGAGCTCACTGGAGTGCTTCCCAGCCGGCAAGCGGGCGTACTTATTAGCCATGCTCTCATTGAGTTGTATTGAAATTACCCACCAATATCGTTATGGAGATACCCTTTCTCGGAAAAAGAAAAGATCCCAATCCCTTTCCCTGTGCGCTTCTTCTTCCCGTCCAGTCGCATCTAAGACGCCACCCCCGCCCCTTCGAAGTTCCTCGCCGGCCGATCAGCTGGTGGTGGTGGGTGCACAGTTGGGCAGTCCGATCAGCTGGCCATCATGGCTGCCACCGGCTGCGCCTGCGTCAGCCACCACCAAGAGGAGCAGCGCTGCCGCCGCCGCCGCCGCTGCAAGCAGTGATCCCAGTGTCACGATGCATGAACGACATTTCTGGTAGCGGCGGCGCACGGCCCTCAGCTCCTTTTCCGGCGGTGGCTTGTGTGATCCATGATGCTAGTTGCCACCTGTTTCAGGACCAGGAGCTAGGCACGTCAGTTGATTGGCGTTCGTCCCAACTGAAGTGACGGCCTAAACAATGCAGGCAGGGCATCCATAGGTGCCGCCGAAGGACCCAACACTCGTTTTCCAAAATCCAAAATTGTGGCGAGCACCACGAGCGCAGATCATCTAGTAAAAAAAATGTTACCCGCCACCCAGCAACCAACACTCTGTGCTGCTGATCCAGCCACCCATCTAGTAAAAAAATGTTACCCTAGGAGAACTGAACAGTTTTCTGCTAAACATTCTCTGTTTCAACATTTTAGTTTGATCTGCTGCTTCTTTTTTTTTATGTGAAGACTTCGGACTTAGTGATCCTAATTTTTTATTTCAAACTAAGGGTACCGGCTGGCAGCCTGTCTTAATATGTTATTAGAGTGTGTCATCACTGATTCGTTGTTTGACTAACGAGGTATATTGTTTCTTATACTATGTGGATCGACCAATTAAGTATTGGATAACTTGTTCAGATCAGAGCAGACTTGGGCATGCTGACCAAGCGACTAGAAGACTGACCAAGCAGCGCTTGCTCTGCGCTGGCTCAAAGGAGGAAGAGGTGAAAAGCAAGGAGAAGTGCCTATAAGGTCAGTGCCTCTTGAATAATTACCTTTGGTTGTTATGATGAATATAAGAGATGGGAATGATTTCTCCATATATCAAGTCCGGCTGCACGCATTTGATAAGTTTTTTTTATGACCTTGAAGCAAGATATTGTTGTAGTCAACGGTGCTAGAGCAAGATTGTAACACCCCGGGTGTTAATCACCTATAATTAATTTTAATCATGGCCATTAGTTTTAAATTTAGATGACAAAACCCCTAGTTAAAACTTTGATGTTTAACTCGGGCCGGACCGGTTCGACCGGTGTGAGTCGTCGGTCAGACCGGTTGATCCGTATGGCCCACAATCATTAAAACCGGGATCTCTATCTCTCTCACAGTTCTCTCTCTCCCCCTCACGTTCACTCTCTCTCTATTCTCTCCTTCTTCCTCCTGCTCGAACTAAGCTGAGGAGAGCTCGTTCCACCGGCCCCCGCCATTGATCTCCTCCCTTCGGCCGCCCTACTTCGATTCCTTGCAACCGGAGGTTCCCCACCACCTCCTCCATCTTCCCCAACCCGTGGCCAAGCTCCACCTCGGCCCAATCGACAGCAATCGAAGCTCCTCCGGCCGTTCACCATTGGAGCCGCTCGAAGCTTGGGGCCGCCGTCGATTTGCACTCTCCTGTCGCTTCTCCTCACCCCGGACCCCAAGAATCGACTCCCCGGTGAGCCCTCAACCTTCCCCGCCTTTTCCCCATAGTTTCCTCACCGAAGCGCGGCCACACGCCGCCCGCGCGCTCAGGTTCGGATCATCTGGCCTAGGGCCGGATCATCCGGCACCTTTCAGTGGCAAAAAAGTACTATTGGGCCGGATCATCCGGCCTATGGTCGGATCATCCGATCAGCACAGACCTTTAGTATTTGTAAAATACGTAGAAAATTATAGAAAAATGGAAAAAAAAATACAAAACCAATTTTGTTAGCTTCATATTTTTATTCTCTATATAATAGAACCGTAAAATGTGTTATTTGACAACTTTTACTATGTAGTTTTAATTATGCTAGATAAAATGCTTCTATAGTTTGTAAATGCATAATCAGAACTAGGAAAGTGCTAAAAATGTAAAACCAGTTGGGTTAACTTTGTTAGACTCGTGTAAGGTTTAATTAACCTCCTCTTATGTAGTTGTTTAGGTTTAGGTAATAGTGACTTTGTGCTTGTATTGCTGCACTTTTTGTTGCATCGTCCATGCATTTATACATATGCATTATTGCATCTCATTTAGGTACGCTAGATATACGTGTGGACGCAACGTGTGGACATGAAGCACGTGGTGTTGGAGCCGAACCACAAGACGGTGTTCGGTGGGCATCTCCAGAAGATGGAAGGAACCGCTGAAGCAACTGAAGACCCGACCCAAAGTCGGAAGGGCCCAAGGCCTTAATCGTATTAGCACTAACTTAGTGTTACCCTCAAGCAAGCCCCGGTGCATGACCTACTATTTTAAATTATGACTCACTATATATTTATTGCTTGTACATTACGTTTCAGGAATTATTTGGAACCCTAGTTGCATGATCCCTAGGTTCCCTCGAGTTTATACTAGTATGTATAGGTCGATAGCAATGTTATGCTTTGTCACTCGCGAGATATAGGATGGTTAGAAGTCGATTAATTTTCGGTTACTCGCGAGATATAGAGTTATCTTTATATTCTAGTATATGAGATATGAAATGCAATATGGAAATGAAGAAAATTGGAGACCGGACAGGGAATGAGGATGAGATGTAGGTATGACCACAGGACAGGGTTCCTGGGGTCTATCCCCGTCTGTGTCGATTAAGGACGGGCCATTGTCGGCAGTGCTGATCGGGGATTGAATTGTACTAACCACATGCCGGGAGTATGAGGTAGTCGAAACCGGTAAGCCTAGTACTGTCTTGCTTCAAAAGTACAGGAACCCGCACCCAACTCCTAGGGTAGTCAAGTGGCCGCGGAGAAAGGGGTTGCATATGTTTACTTTTGGTGGTCTCACGTAGGGCTCGGCTGACTATATGTCGTTGGGCTGATTCCTGTAGTTCAAGGCGGGAAGGGGAAGGGTTGGTGCGTGTGGTCCGACGGGGCTTATGCCTGCCGTGTTGGTTAGGTCCACCTTGTAAGGTTAAATCGGATCGATTCACCGTGTCTCGCGGTTATGAGAGGCTTGATCTCTTTGTCGCATCGTAGTAATAAGATAGAACGTGAATTATATACGATGTTGATTGCTTTGCATTATTATTTATTTCTCTACCATGTTTGCTCTAGTTGTCATGCAAATATTAGATGAGGGTTAGGCTAAAAAGAAACTTTGAGCTAAAATATTGAAAATAAGGATCCACTTTTAGACGTTTTTCTGCAAATAAACCACCAGCCAAATGCCTTGCATATCTAGATATGTGGGCTAAGTATACCCAATAGTCGGGTAAGTCTTTGCTGAGTATTAGTTACTCAGGGTTTGTTGTTTATCCTGTTTCAAGTATAGGAGCTAACTAGATTTCACATCGGTGGGCTCAATGTGGCGCCTTATCTTCACGTCTCGGTAGTTCTCAACTTATTTAGTTTATTTTATTTATTCTCCAGTAAAAATGCTCTGCAAGTTAGGTTCTCTTCCGTTGTTATCTTTTCTTTTGTAAGTTTTAAATTTAAAGCTGTTTTGTAAAAACCTTAATATTACTTACTATTTTTGTAAGATTATACTGGTATCGTCTGCGCTCGCCGTCGTGCGAGACTTCTGTTGTGTTTCGATCGGCCTGTGTGTTGAAAATAGCATGTCAAGTTACACTTAATTAAGCTAATACGTCTGATGCGTTTAAATGATAGCGGTTACACTTAATTAAGAGTTTTAATTTAGCGGGTCCGTCACAAAGATGACCGATATCGCACTTGGCGGCATGGGGAGGATCGTCAAAGTCGCGCTCAGGATCAAGGAGGCTGTGCAGACGGTTAAGCGGAATGAGGAGGAGTGCCGCGACGTCCAGAAGTGCGTGGCCAGGGTCACCGCGCTCCTCAAGCGGCTCGATGAGACGACAGAGACGATGGAAGACGAGGTGATGCGTGGCCCGCTGGAGGATCTGGCAGTGTCCCTCGAACACGCCCTCGTGCTCGTCACGGAGTGCCAGCAGAAGCACATCTTTGGCCGCTTCTTTGGGTCTGGGGACATGGCCAAGAAGCTGGATAGGGTGCAGAACGATATAATGAGGAAACTGCAGCTAGGAAACTTTGCCACCATTGTCCAAGCTACCGTGATGGTGACAAACATTCAATCTGCTGGTTCTCTGCCGCCTCTGCCGCCGCCACCCCCAGAGCGAGTGGTTATTGATGGTAAAGCTAGTTTCATATCATTGTTTTACCACTTGCAATGGCACCTTCAAATGTAACTAAGGCCGTGTTTAGATCAGGGGAGGTGTAAACGCAAAAAAATTTTGCGTGGGAATCTTCCCAATTTGAAGTACTAAATGAAGTTTATTTACAAAACTTTTTGCACAGATGTGTTCGTGAGACGAATCTAATGATCCTAATTAATCCATGATTAATCAATAATTAGCGGATGGTTACTGTAGCATCACTGTTGCAAATCATGGATTAAGTAGGCTCATTAGATGCGTCTCGCGATTTACAGCCCAACCATGCAAAAAGTTTTGTAAATAGACTTCATTTAGTACTTCAAATTAGCAAGATTCCTTTTCACTTTAATGCGTTTACGGCTTTTTTTGTGTTTACGGGGTGGGATCTAAACACACCCTAAAATCATGTGATGTTTTCCACAACAGACTTTATACAGCTCAGTTTCTCTGAGTTGAAGGCTGCTACAGAGGACTTTTCAAGCAAAAACATCATTGCAAAAGGTGGCTTTGGTACAGTCTACAAGGTACATTGCATACTTAGCAATATATGGATGTCGTGTTGTTTTTTTATTCCTTGAATTTTTGTAGGTTTTGTATCCTACCTTTGCAGAGGCCGTTGTATGATCCTAATATGATTATATCACCTTGATGCAATTTTCTAATATTAATAAAACTTCCCATATTGGAAAAAAGTAATTAGAACTGGTGGTTATACTTCTCAGGGTGTGCTACACAACGGAGGACAAGTGGTCGCCATCAAGAAACTTCATGTTTTGTCTTTTGCTAATGATGACGAGAGCAGACTGTATGATGAAATTAATATCGTTTTGAATTTGAAGCACAAAAATATAGTTAGGCCTCTGGGATATTGCCACAAAATCAAAATGGTCTTGGTGAAACGTGAAGGGAAATTTTTTCGAGATAGATGTTGCGAGTTTTGCTTCGTTGAAGAATACATGCCAAACGGAAGCATGAGCGACATTATCAGCGGCATGTTTGTATTGAAATATATATTGATTGATTATAGTTCAGTCTCTAAAAATATATATGAATCATATATATAACTTTGTTGTCCCTAATTAATGGTTGCTTCTCCTTGCATGAAACACAATTTTGTAGGGTATCGACTTATTGATTGGTCCATCCGCTTCAAAATGATTCAGGGGATAGCCCGGGGGCTACATTACATACATGAGAACTGTGTTGTCCATTTGGATCTGAAACCAGCAAACATCCTCTTGGATTCAGATATGAATCCTCGGATCAATGATTTTGGTGTTGCTAAAAAGTTGGACCATGGTGACGACGAGATCACTCGTAATGACAACGACTCAGTACTTGGCACATTGTAAGTAGCAAGTCCATCCAATATAAATTCTATTTCCATTACTTTATTAATTATGAAACTCTTTTCTTTACCGCAGATTTTATCTATGAGACCACTATTCATTTTCGATTTATTTAATTTATCTTTCAAGGGATACATGGCTCCAGAATATATTTTTTACGGCACTGTGTCAACAAAGTGCGATGTCTATGCTTTTGCATCACCCTCCTTAGGACCATTAGCACTATGCGCATATCTACGCAACCCGATGTCGTAGATTTTTCTGGTTGGGTAAGTAACTGGTAATGTAATTTTCCTAAACTGTAATTTCATCAGCCGTTGTTTGTCTTATGTCGGGGTGGCCGTTTTGTAAGGTTTCTTGTACACTTTTTCTTCTCGATACAAAGACGTGCAGTTCTCCTGCGCATTTGAGAAAAAAAACTGGTAATGTTTTTTCACAAGCACGCAAGTACAATCGGAGGGACCAATCCATCGGTTAGTTATACTACATAAGTATGTTCTTATTGAGTTAATTTCCAGGCTCGTGAAGCTGTACGAGTGGAGGAGGAAATGTTCGATCCGTCATTGTGTGACAAGTCTCAGCTAATGCAGATTAAGAGGTGCGTAGAGGTAGGGCACCTGTGCGTTGAGTTTGACCGGGAAGATAGGCCCACTATGGCGGATGTTCTTGCGATGCTAAATGGTGAGAAAGAGTTGCCGGCTCTAAAGAAGCCATGGATCTAGACATGCCCGCAACCTGACTAGATGGATTACTTGTGCCTTCGATGATGTGGTGGCTTCAGTTACTTCCATATTACCATTTGTTCAAGCTACTTTGTAGACAATTGCGTACGTGCTTCTTTGTTCTGCTACAATCTTCTTGCTGTGTTCTGTTCTTGTATGATTGTATCTGATGTACTGATCTTACTGCTGTATGTATTCATGTAATGTAACAATCGATAAATAATGCGCATGCCTACTCAGCTTTTGTTGTAATAAGCTGGCTGTTCCTTCTCCATTACTGGGGAAAAAGTTACAGGAGCTACCTCTTGGAAACTGCCTGACCAATCCGATCCTCCTGCTTTACTTGATCAGCAGCAACCTACCTCACGGTTGGATTCTTCTTGCATTATCGTCCTGCTCTGCTCTTCCCAACAAGTTCTTCAGCACCATTTCTATTAATATAGAAGGAAAAAACAAGCACAGACAAGCTCCTGTTTGACTTGCAGCATTTTTGCTACAAGAGGCGCCAAGCTTTTCTTCTGATTTATTAGTGGCTGTCCCTGTTGCGGATGCTCCTGTTTGACTTGAAGAATTTTTGCTGCTTTACTTGTTTTACCTAGAGTTTGTTTCTCCTTTACCTGTTGTGTGAACTGCAAACCTGAACCTTACGCTTTGTTTCGGTGAAATAAAGCGGGAGTACTCCTTGTCTCTAAAAAAACAAGCACAGACAGAAAACAAGCAAGAAAAAAAATGCCCAACAATCTGTCTCTCCTTTGAACGACAGGCATAGACATGTCTTAAAGTAGGCAACACTGCCCATTCATTGGTCCATCATAGCAGAATAACGCACATGTTCATGCTAAAAACAAGAGGTATGATAGATCAACATCATGCACACCGGAAAACCTACAACTCCATGATTCTCCAGCATATTATACATCACCATGATACAGCCGCTTTCAACTTTGATCAGAACCACGCACCCCTGCACGATAATTTACATCACCACTCACTCCCGCAAGAAACAATTGCTCTGGTGGGCTGCTACACTCACAGTGAAACCTAAGATATTAACAAAGAGCAGGCAATCATTGAACGATCAAGTAATGAGTGACAACATAACTGATGGAGTATAGAGTTACTAACTGAAAACATTGAAAAATTAAATACGGCAAGAAAATCAACTTATCCTAATGCTCGCACAGTAAGTGCTAGCAGCCATGCAACAAGAATATAATCCAGAACATCAATTTTTAGACCACGTCCACCCCTTTGGTTTTAAAGACCTTTTGCAAAAGAACAAAAGGTATATTTGGCATTAGTCAGGATCAAGCTGAATTGCAAAAGGCGGAAACTGACAGCTCTGATTTTGGAGGTAAAGTTACAATAAGCAGTCACAAGTCATCCACAGTGTTGCTTCCCAGGGTGGTGAAAAAATAGGTCCAGAATTGAAAGCTCATTGTCGCAGAGTAAAGCACGAAGAAACTGAGCTGGGCTAGCCAGAAAGAAAACAAAAGAGACGCTAAGAGGCATTGCCAATTTGCCATCTCCTCTCTTTTTAGATCTTTCATTACCTACTATTAAAACACGTTTTATTGGAGTCCACGATAGAGAGACATTTAATCATCACGGTAAAATCGACATGAAATCTGCAATACAATTTGTGATGCTGGTAAGAGTCAGACCATACAAAGCTAAGGTAACAACATTTTGACCACACACGCAGACTCTTCTATCTAGATTCTAAGGTTAGCCACAAGATGCTAAAAAACAAAAAACATCTCTAGCATCAATCAACATCATGTTGAACTGCAAAAGGCATAGGAAGTATCATGGTCTGACTTTTGGGATGTCAAGTGACAATAACTTCATAACAAGTCCACAAGCGCTCTGTTTTGGCTGTAGCTAGCGGCTGGTGCTAATTTGCTGTGAGAGAAAAGTACTGTTGGCTGGCTGGTGGCTGGTGTCGATTTGGTGTGAGAGAAAAACACTGCTGCTGGCAACCAGCAGAACAGAGTAAAGGTTGCTTTCAGGTGGCAGAAAAGTTAAGCCCATGAACAATAACCATTAGAAAAAGGGATTAGTATGTGAACCCTATCCCCCTATTTGATTTGAAAGGCACAAAAAATAAGAAGAATCTTTTTGATACAAAGTCGCAGTTCAAACACATCTTAGTGGAGTCCAGGATGGAAGGACAGTAAATTCCTCAACCTATAAAACACTTTGGTGGATGCTGGTCCACTATATCATCTACTTCCATGATGCATAGTATCATGTAATGCACATCAGATTCAATGTCTGAGAGAAAAAAACCTGACACACTCAATTTTGATGAACTATGAGCAGATAGGTCAAATTTGGGTTTGAGAAAGTTACACGCAACACATATGCCTCATCACAAAAAAAAAATTCAAATATCATAGACCATAAGTTCCTAACAGTATGGCATTGTTAGTGCAAATTGAAGTATAGGAGATTTCGAACTATTCTTTACTCCCTGAATGGAACATGAAATTGAGATGCAGCGCCTACCATAAAGTAACCAGGAAAGGGAAATATATACATGCACGGTCACAGATATACTGTTCTAGGAAAATTGCTTGCATGAATGCCATCAGCAGGAAATGATGAATAACCACATTCAAGCGCCAATAGGTAAAGGCATGTCCTACCAATTTTATATTTACTTACTACTTCTTTGTTATAAACAACAGTAAGTTAATCTAAGAGCCTAAAGCCAGGGTAAGATAGACCAGCTAATAGTACCTATTTCGCAATAACCTCCTTATGAGCCTTAAATGACAAAATCACATTCCATGCAAGGGCTACAAAATTAGCAGCAAGCACCTGAAAAAAAATGGCAGCAAGTTGGTGAGGGCAAGACACAAAGCGTGCTAAACTGCTAATATGACAACTTGTGAACATGAGTATCCTCAAAGACCTGAAACTTCTGAGGAACAAAGTAAAAATTTAGAAACTGAAACGGTATCCATAATTGCCAATTTGCCAACACTGACGATAACCACTCCTGTACATGTCAGAAATGAAAATTAGATAGCCAGAAAAGTGTATGCGCACGTTGTGCCAGTTGATGAAATAGTATGGTAAGGTTCAGCTCACCTGCTTAAGCTTTGGCACTACAAGAGAGGGCTTTCCCTCCAAGGTGACCAGTAAGCTCATAAAAATGCCGATGAAAATGGGAGAGAAAATGAACTGAGAAGGAGAAGATTAAGACAGCATCAAAAGCAAATACAAAAATTGTAGAAACAAAGAAACTGAAGGACACGCAAGAAAATGTCATGACTACAGTATATTTCCTTAGGGTTGCAGGGGAGAGAGGAAAAGAATGCAAACCTGATCAAGTATAAGGCGAGCAATGGCACCTGATGCTCCGCTGATTGTCACTAATTTACTCAAATAAAGGTACCTGCATATGAAGACTAACTATCAAACAAAGAGCAGCGGCGGAGAATGCTGGCTACACTATGTACTGATAAAGTGATAATTACTTCAGCTCAGAAAAGATTACCAGATATGTAAAGTTGGCCCCACAAGGGCAAGCCCCAAAAATGTGAACACAAATGTTCTCCTTAAATCAAGCTCTGGAACTCGATCAATCACAAGCTGGAATAGAAAGAAAAGTGGATTTAGAACTACACGTTTAAGTGTTTTGAGTAGCAAACAGCAGCGACTGCCATAAATATAGGATAAAAACACTTCAATGAGAGGCAAGCTTTCAACCTTAACAATTTCATACAATGAAATCAGCATGTTTTCCAATCATTGCTGTGATACACTTCTTGCTGCAGTCCCCTATATTGTCAATGGATTGGACTTATTATATTGTTTTCGCTTTCTTGCTTATTATTAGCTGTTCGCTTAAACTCTATATTTCAATTTTGACCTGCATACATTTATAGTTGATTTCACAAAGTTGGTAACAATACCATTTTTGTCATACAGTAGAATAGGAGTCTGTATTACTTTGCTTGTCTTAGAATTTTGGTCTTTTTTTTTGAAACGCAGAATTTTGGTCTTTCAAGTTCCATAAGTACCTACCCCAGCAAAGGCCAGTGGAAATTATACATTACTGTTGCAAACAAAAATAAATCCACACAATCTAGACAACGTCATGGTTGGCAACAAAATTTCAGTGGGATTATTTTCTGGACACCGAGATTCACGGAGGATTCATACAACTGATTTGCACTGGGGAAAAAAATCTGAACACAATTAGGTTGGTAGATAGTGCTTTGATTATATGAAACCTTAAAACTTGACAGTTAGTCTACAAAACAAACAGAAACATAGACGTACTAGGCAGCCTGAAAGTCACTATGAAATCCATGCGGCATTGCATCAGATTGAAGCCAAATGCTGCAAATGTACCTGGCAGATGAGGTCCCCGGCTAGAGTCAGCACAGCAGAAGTGACCGCCTTTGTTGCAATTGGATTCTTATCAAGAGACATCAAATACCTGTAGTATTGCAAAAATACAGTTTGAAGATGTATCATTGCATAAATACCTGTAGCAGCTGCAGGCAGAGCATAAGACGTACTGAACGCAGAATCGAATTACCATGCCAAGAAGAACCGCCAATCCTTCGCGCCGGTAGCGCTTCCTCCACTGGTTCCTGCGGCCGGAGTGGAATTGCTGCAGCAGGAGGCGGCACGGAGCTGATGGAGGCGCCCGGCCCCGGCCTTGCGCGGGTGGGTGGCGGCTTGGGCGGAGAGGGTGGCGGGTCGGGGAGGAGGAAGAGCGAAGCGGCGGGAGTGGAGATGAGGCGAGGCGGGCCTCGCGGAGACGGGCCGGGGCGCGAGGAGGAGCGCAAGGGCGGACGCCATGGCCATACGGTAGGATGGCACCTGCGAGGAGAGGACGGGGTTTTAACCAGGCGTTTCCTCGCTAGGTTTAAGAAACTAGTTTACGTTTCTCTTCCAAAGAAAGCGGAAACAAGAGAAAGCGTAAGCGTAGGAGCTAGTGGGCTCATTTTGGGCCCATTCCTTGAGGCCCATTTATGTGTATACTTTACCTTGGCAAAGAGAGCAGCAATTGCAATTAAGGAAGAGAAGCAAGTCGAGAGATGGCATCTTCAGTTCATGAGGCAATTTTACAGTTCAATTTCCAACTCCGTTGCTACGCATACAAAATTAGCTTGGTTGGTTCCAAATTCATTTTGAAGGAACTAGCGAATTTCATCCCTAATTTTTCCGAAATACAGAGTTGCGTCATCTAGCCACACAATCCGCGCCAAATTCAATCACAAAATCCACACAACGAGCTACCAGGCAAAGTTATAAAGCTTTAGCATTATTTTCGGTTGCTTGGAACTTTAGTATCACCCATATTTTTTTGAATTATAAATTGTGACAACAAGAAGCCATTTCCAGATGCAACAAGTGCGAGTATCGCATTTGCAGTCGTAAGATCAACAGATCGTGTGCAGTGGAGACGTTATACGTGCCCCATACCGACGATGGTTATACAACCTAACGTGTGTTTAGTTCCACCCCGTAAACGCAAAAAAGTCATAAACGCATTAAAGTGAAAAGGAATCTTGCTAATTTGAAGTACTAAATAAAGTCTATTTATAAAACTTTTTTGCATGGATGGGCTGTAAATCGCGAGACGAATCTAATGAGCCTACTTAATCCTTGATTGCAATAGTGATGCTACAGTACCCATCCACTAATTATTGATTAATCATAGATTAATTAGCATCATTAGATTCGTCTCGCGATTTACAACTCATCTGTGTAAAAATTTTTGTAAATAGACTTTATTTAGTGCTTCAAATTAGGAAAATTCGAAACGCAAAAGATTTTTGCGTTTACACCCTACTGAACTAAACACGGCCACATTCACTATGCAACAGAGGATCTGATTCCCTTGTGGCATCTGGCAATGGAATAATAGATGCTGCTTGTTTCCTGTTTTATGTGTTGTTTCGTCTCGTGTCCTATCTGCTCTTCTTGTTTAATCATTGATAGAGTGAGATTGCTCATGCAGCCTGACAGCCAGAATCTTGAGTTCAGATATGTGCATTTTGCTTGACCTTGTTTAGTTGCAAAATTCAAAATTCCAAAACTATTACAATCATACCATGATTAGACACTAAATTGCTACAGTAATTACTCCAGTAACCTTATGCTAATAACAGATTAATTAGTCTTAATAAATTCATCTCGTAGTTTACAGACGAGTTCTATAATTAGTTTTACAATTATATTTAATATTTTAAATATGAAAAAATTCTATTTCAAAATGTTTACGGATGCAACTAAACAATAGACGATGAGCAGGAGGCAAGCAAGCTGACAAAATAAGACTGAATTTTGGCTCTGAACCTAACATCTGTTGCTTCCTCTGCATTCTGCAGATGGGATTCTTTTTCTTTTTCTCTAGGCCTCAAGTGGTATATTGGCAATTTGGCAGGTCTTGCTGCGAGCTTTCCACGGATTTCCATTTGAATTTCATTGACCGAGCGAAGTGACATCTTCATCCATAAACAAATAGAAGCGGCAGCAGTTGCTAGCAGATTAGGTGCGGTAAGTGGGTACAAATCTCGTTATTTTTGTTCTGCTTCCAGCGCTAGTAGATCGCTTCACTAGGTCTGCTCAGGGAAATAAGAAAACTGCCGGCTTATTCAAAAGCTAGGATATACATCAGACAAATGCACTGAGCCGCGTGAAAACGAAAAGAAAATTCAGAAGCAGTCTGAACAGATCCCTGTCATGAGCCATCAGACGTGGTGCTACTGCTCTGCTGTGTCGAGTTCAACTGCCTGACTGACCTGGTCGCTGGTCGCTAGCACGCACGGGTCATCTGCTCCGCAATCTATCTGATATTCTGATGAACAGTAGAGAGTTGTTGCCAGGCTAATGAGTGGAGCAGGAAGGTCAATTTATATAATATATATAGTATGAGTAAAATACGTTGGCGGTCTCTAAATCTACGAGTGTGCTACTTAAGTCCATCAACTCCGGAAATCAATTTTTTGGTTCATAAACTTATTAAGTAGTTCACTACAGGTCCATACATATTCACATTTGCATGTAAAGCTAAGAGCCTAAGATAGCATGATGACTGTACGTAGAGGCGGAGCTGCCTTATGCCGTTGGGGGTCCGGCGACCCCGACAAATTCTGCAGATTCCTCTGTAAAATACTGTTCATCTCATTAGTCGACCCCGTCGTCCAAAGAAGCCGACCCCGGTGGCCAGAACTTCTGGCTTCGCCCCTGACTGTACGTCTCCTCTCCTCTCCTCTAAATCCTCCAATCTAACTCTATCTCAGACCGTGGGGCGGCTATGGCGGGATCGACAAGCGATCCGCTAGCTAAGAGGATGACTAGAGGATAGAGATGGTATGGTGGAGAAGTAAGCCAAGGGCAGCAGCGTAGATTCTCATCATAATCCACGTTGGCAGCTTTAGGAACATATAATCATGGGAAAAGTCCGTTTTTGGACCTTGAACTATCACGATCGTCCGATTTTGGACCCTGAACTACGAAATCGGGCATCCCACACCCTTGAACTAACCAAACCGTGCAAAATACACCCTCGAGCTGAAACCAGACCGGTATTGCTATGACGTGGCAGCGGTTTTATGACGTGGCTGCCAGCCTGGCCACTCTCTCTCCCCAATCTCTTTCTCTCTCTCCTCCCTGCTTCTCCTCCGCCGGCGAGCGGCCCGGCCTCCTCCCGGCGGCCGTCCCTACGCCCGTACCCCCGCGCCATGGCCGAGCTCGCCACGCCCGCCCTCGCGCCCGTGGCCGCACGCGCGCGGGCGGAGCGTCGCGTGCGGGCGGAGCGACGCGGGCGCTCCTCCCTGCTCCCGGCAGGGCCAGGCGGCGCGGCGCCCCTCCCCTGCTTCGCCTCCGCCGGCGAGCGCCCCTCCCTTGCTTCCCTCCTTGCGTGCGAGGCGGAGGAGCGGCGGGGCGAGGGCGGGCCCGCCGCCGATTCCGCCGCCGATTTGAAGCTTGCCGGGGAGGAGGCTCGCCGCCGATTCGAAGCTCCCCGGGGAGCTCGCCCGCCCGCTGGCCACGGAGGCGCATCGGGCGGGGTCGGGGGCGCGGCGCGGCGCCCCTCCCCTGTTTCGCTTCTGCCGGTGAGCGCCCCTCCCCTGCTTTCCTCCGCGCGCGCGAGGCGGAGGAGCGGCGGGGTGAGGGCGGGCAGCTGGCGCAGGCGAGTTGCCGTCGCGGCGGGCAGCGGAGCGGCGCGAGCTCGAGCTCGGCTCGCGAGGGAGGAGCTCGGCACGCGCGCGGGCGGAGCGACGCGGGCGCTCCTCCCTGCTCCCGGCAGGGCCAGGCGGCGCGGCGCCCCTCCCCGGCGTCGCCTCCGCCGGCGAGCGCCCCTCCCTTGCTTCCCTCCTTGCGTGCGAGGCGGAGGAGCGGCGGGGCGAGGGCGGGCCCGCCGCCGATTCCGCCGCCGATTTGAAGCTCGCCGGGGAGGAGGCTCGCCGGGGAGCTCGCCCGCCCGCGGGCCACGGAGGCGCGGAGGAGGCCCGCCCCGCCGCCCGCGCAGTGCTCCGCCGTCCGCGCTCGCCGCCGAGGGAGCAGGGGAGGGTCGCCGCCCCGTGCCCGCGCACGGAGGAGGATGGGGAGCCGAGGGCCACTGCCGGAGCTCGGGAGGGAGGCGGCGCAGGGGAGGGGGAAGGAGGCCGCCGTGCCTGGCCCTCACCGGCCCGACCGCCGCGCAGCTCCGCGGGCCTAGCGTAGCCCCGCGAGACCCGCCGCGGAGCTCCATGGGCGAGCTGGAGCGCAGGGGAGGACGCGGCGGTGGCGAGATGGCGGCAGGCGCAGGCGGCGGCGGCGAGGCAGCGGCAGGCACATGCGGACGGGTGACGCGGCAGGCACATGGCCCACCTGTCTGTGAGAGAGAGAGGAGAGGTGACCACGTTGGATGGGTGACGTGGACAAAACCGGATGACGTGGACTAAAACCGGGTTGTTTCGGTTCGAGGGGAGAATCTGCACGGTTTTGAAGAGTTGAGGGTGTAGGATGTCTGGTTTTATAGTGCCGGGTTGAAAATCGGACTATCGTGATAGTTCAGAGTTGAAAATCGGACTATCGTGATAGTTCAGAGTTGAAAATCGAACTATCGTGATAGTTCAGAGTTGAAAAATAGACTTTTCCCAATAATCATCATGTTATTTCAGTGTTACGTGCATAATTGATTAACTTAAAAGTTTATTGTGGATTTAGAAATACACTTTCGGTGTCGGTAGACCTATTTAGGCCCTGTTTAGTTCCCTTTAAAATTCCAAAACTTTACAAGATTCTCCATCAAATCGAATTTTTCAACACATGCATAAAGTATTAAATATAGCTAAACAAAATAACTAATTATATAGTTTATCTATAATTTGCAAGATGAATCTTTTGAGCCTAGTTAATCCATGGCGGGACAATAATTACTAAATACAAACCAAAAGTTTTTGCATCTAAACAAGACCTTACTCTACTAGTATGGTTCAGTCCCAGAGGCCAGCACACCTGCCACTGGTTTGAGGTTATAAGAGGTGGCACTTCTGGCTTCTAGAGACCACACTTCACCACGCGCGTCTTTACAGGAGAGGAGAGGAAAAAGGTCGCTGTTAGAGGTGTGAAGTCTACAAGGAGAGGCAAACACAAGGACAATTTTGTAGCCAGCGAGCCAAACAACAGGCTAGACTCCTAGACCTAGCGAGCTAGCCGCCCCTGGAAAAACATTCCTCGCAGCCTCGGTTTCTCACCTGCATCCACATCCGCGTCCAGATCGGTCGTCTTCCTCCTCGTCTCCCAGTCCCAGGGCGTGCGCCCTGCCTCTTCGACTCGGCGCACGCGCGTGGTCCGTCGATCGGCCCGTGGCGTGGAGATGATCAACAGGTGCTTCTGTTGCGTCACCGGCGATGACGAGCCGGAGCCAGCCGCGGCGCCCGCCGGCCGTCGCAGGTACGCATATATGCATCATCATGAACCATGCGTGTCTCGTGATTCTTGATGTACTCGAAGTTGCATGTCTACCGTGTGCATGCACACGACTGTGTCTCTGAACTCTGATCGATTTGGCGATAAGTTGAGCTGATGATTTTTTTTTTTTTGGTGACGCGCGCCGTCCTGGATCGGGTGAAATTGAAGAACGAATCCGTCGAGGACGCCCAAGAACAGGAGCAGCATGGAGTATCCATGGGAGATCTACAGCCTCAAGGAGCTCCTGCAGGCGACCAACAACTTCAACGACAGCAACAAGCTTGGGGAGGGCGGGTTCGGCACCGTCTACTGGGGCCGAACCTCCAAGGGCGTCGAGGTGATCCGTCCATAGCGGCGTTATCAGAGTCGTTTGTTGCCGCCGCCGGCCGGCGCGGCGCATCCTGAGAAATTTAATTAAAGGCGTTGTTGGTACGTGTCGTGTTCAGATCGCGGTGAAGCGGCTGAAGGCAATGACGGCCAAGGCGGAGATGGAGTTCGCCATCGAGGTGGAGATCCTCGGGCGTGTCCGGCACAAGAACCTGCTCAGCCTCCGCGGCTTCTACGCCGGCGGCGACGAGCGCCTCATCGTGTACGACTACATGCCCAACCACAGCCTGCTCACCCACCTCCACCCCCAGCGCGGCGTCCCTTCCTCCCAGCAGCATCAGCCCCTCGACTGGGCACGCCGCGTCGCCATCGCCATCGGCGGCGCCGAGGGCCTCGCGTGAGTCCTCATTGTTGGTTCCTTGCCACGGTCACGACACGCCGCCATCTCATCATCATGATCCTGCTAATAAGAATGATCCGTGCGTGTCCTGCAGGTACTTGCACCACGAGGCGAGCCCGCACATCATCCACCGGGACATCAAGGCGAGCAACGTGCTGCTGGACGCGGACTTCGTGCCCAAGGTCGCCGACTTCGGGTTCGCCAAGCTCATCCCGGACGGCGTGTCGCACCTGACGACGCGGGTGAAGGGCACGCTGGGCTACCTGGCGCCGGAGTACGCCATGTGGGGGAAGGTCTCCGAGAGCTGCGACGTCTACAGCTTCGGCGTGCTGCTGCTGGAGCTCGTCAGCGCGCGCCGCCCGCTCGAGAAGCTGCCGGGCGGCGTCAAGCGGGAGATCGTGCAGTGGGCGGCGCCGCTGGTGGAGCGCCGCAAGTGGGAGCGCCTCGCGGACCCGCGCCTCGCCGGGCGCTTCGACGCGCAGCAGCTCCGCGCCGTGGTCGAGGCCGCCATGCTGTGCACGCAGAGCAACGCCGAGAGCCGCCCCGCCATGGCCGAGGTGGTCGAGATGCTCAGGTTCAGCGGCGAGCGGCGGACGACCAAGGAGATCGTCCCGGTGGCGGCCGCGAGCAGCGAGGAGGTGACGGACCTGGACGACGTCACCGGAAGCAGCGAGCCCCTGGACAGGCGGAGCTGGAAGCTGACCAAGCTGAGGTGATCGATCGTCCGTCCGTCAGGATTCAGGCATGTCATCACATGCGATTGAGATGCGAAATGATTAGTGCCGTTAGATCGCATAGTTAATTATTGATGAGGTTACGCAAGAAAGATGGTGTTTGGTGGGAGAAATCAACAAGAGTTGTTAATCATCTCGGCCTGCAAAGTTTTGTTTGCTTGCGTTGTGGGGTTTCTTGCAACTCTTTCTTGTTTGATACAATACATGGACTGAGCAGAGGTTCAGAAATGATTAAGAGCTAGTGCAAGCAATCAAGAATTCAAGGTTTTATTCAGAGGCCGGGATATTGTTCAATATTTCTTTATCTAAAAAAAAGGTTTTATTCAGAGGCTGGATGGCTGATTTGTTAAATTATCAAATTAATGGCGGAATTCTCAATGAAGCAAAGGTGAGGTTCAACGGCCGTTTCTTTCTAAAAGCATTTGAACATTGACTGTCAGAAACGTAAAGGTGTTCAACAATTTTATTCGGCCCGGATGTGCCATGGTTGAGATGTCCAATTTTTGTAAACTTCTTGTTGTCCATGGTCTACCCACAATACTATTTGGTTTGATTTTGTTCTTCATCATACTCAACTTTCTGCTTGGTTGAGAGGTCCTATGGAGAGTGCATTTTCAGATTTTTTCTATGTTCTTTGCTTTGCAGTCTGACCTGAAGTATGACTGACAGTAAAACTAGCTAGATAACTGCAACACCTGCGCTATTTAGAGTCATTTTAGAACTATATGTCCGCATATTTGGGGGGGTGCATACACAAAATCAGCAGATCTCTTTGTATTCGGCCCATCTCAACATAGATCCCTCGATAACAACAAGTATATTTGTTGTCAGGTGTCCAAATGGCGGTCTTGCATAGACGAGCAAATGCTTGTTGTTTCTTTGGGGACAATAACACTTTAAATTTAGACTAGAAAAGCCCAGAATTCAGCTCCTTTTTGTGCCCACCAAAGACGGCGGCTTCCGCCCACTATTGTTTGTTTGTTTGTTCATTGACCCTCAGCGAATAAGTGGGCCATGGGCTTTCTGCTTTAGCGATATCTTATAGTATTTAAAC
The DNA here is from genome assembly GCF_016808335.1 of Panicum virgatum. NCBI lineage: Eukaryota > Viridiplantae > Streptophyta > Magnoliopsida > Poales > Poaceae > Panicum > Panicum virgatum. Next base: position 53,361,877 of record NC_053137.1, on the reverse strand, counting down.
TTGGCGAGGCCCGTTGATACCGCTAACGGGCCTCGCTCTATCCCGGACTGGAGGGAAAAGGGCCCAAGCTCTTTTTTTTCTTCCAAAGCGCGTATTCTAGCACAAAATCCAGACGCCCTGAAACCTGTTATGATCAAATGAGTACTACTACTGCATAGTACAGTACTAATATAAGCACACGACTTAGTGCTAGCTACCAACAAAAAGAGGCGCACTTGGCGCTAAAAGAAGCTCGAAAAGGGCACTCAGGTTAACACCGGTCGTCCAATGAGAGGAGGCGCCACGGCAACGACACCACGGAGAGCGAGCAATACGTGCGACAGGTACCCGTCGTGATCACACTCCAAAACTTACAAAAAAGAGAGGTAGAGCCCACAGAGCTAGGCACACACAAGCAGGCAATAAGCAGCTGCTGCCATCATCATAGTTATCGGGACGAGCTGGCCGACTAGTCGGCTGGGCCGGCCGGGCGTCCACACGGAGCATAGGATCTCGCTTTCTCGGGCACTTTGCCAGTACATGCATCTCTCTCTCTCTCTCTCTCTCTCTCTCTCTCTCTCTCATCCGTGACCATCACCTGCTTGACTCCCGGGCGGGGGAAGATCGAATTGGACAAGAACAAGGTACTAGGCAGGATACGGGCGGGGGCTGTGCAATATGCTCCAGACAAAAGCGCAGGTCGTGCTTGGTCGGTCAATGTTCGGAGCCAAGATTTTGCAGGAAAATCTTCCCGGCGACTATTTACAGCCGATGAATAATCCAGTAGCTAGGTTTGGCACCTGTAGCCTGTAGAGAGGCTTTCCTAGCACATGCACTGTCACGTTACATGTGGTTAACCTTTGCTCTTGTATCGCATGTCCTGTCAATCTTGCCCCCGACACACGTACGCATAAAACAGTCTCTCTTTCTCTGTCTCCAACTTCTCCAAACTTTCCATCCCATCGAAATCACATCGAAACATTAAATATAACAAATGACTCATGCATAGAGTACTAAATATAGATAAATAAATAAAAACTAATTGTATAATTTTTATGTACAACAAATCTAGTTAGCATATAATAGAATAATATTTATCACATACAAACAAAAAGTACTACAGTACTTTTCGCATGCTTTTCGTAACTAAGCCCCCACTCTCGACATGCAAATGAAGCCAGGATATACTAGCTCGACGCAGGAGCAATGATCACGGGTACCACTTGCGTCCAGACAGGGAGGCCTGCGTCTGGGGCGTAGGAGAATGGAAATAGCGGAGCCGGAGGCTGCTGCGTACGTGCCGGGGCCTGGGCCAGGATTAAAACAGTGCCGGCCGTTTCCCCAATCCTCCGCGACAGCTTCTCGGCGACGACAGGATCCTTGCTCCGACACTACCCCGTTATGGCCATGTTTGTTTAGCCATCGCATCACAATTTCACAAAAAGACGAACGTCCGTATGAAATACTAAATGAAATCTATTTGCAAAATTTTTTCAGGGATGTGTGTAATTTTTCGAGACGAATTTAATGAGCAAAGTTTAATCATAATTGCCTACAGTGATGCTACAGTGACCGCGTTCAGTCATTCCCTAATCGTGCGGTCAAAGGCCTTATTAGCTAGAGTAACTGCTACAGTACCATAATTGTGAGGATAGTTTTGTAATTAGATTTTATTTAATACCCTTAATTAGTGGTCAAAACATTAAAAAAAATTCATGAAAATGTTTTCACGCCCAAACCAAACACGACCTATATAAAATTCGTACCGGTACCATACTGGAGTAGTACTACCTCCTGCCGCTTTCGTAAAGGAACTGTTCACGGCGCAGCACCACTAGCCCTGATAATGAGTTGGGTTAAAATGAGTTTTATGGTGTAGGTTTTGATATGGGGTGTATTTGGATGAGTTAAGATGGGTTGTATTAGTTAGTAGGGAGGGGCGGGGTGGGTTCTATATAAATGCGGGTTGGGTTGGGTTGAAATAGATATTCTATGCAAAGTAATATAACTGTGTATAAACGTGAGTCCCACAATGAGAGTTGGACACTAAAATTAGAAACACATTCACACCATAAAATTTTATCGAAATTGACTGAAATTTGTTAGAGATAACTCAGCATGACTGACAGCTACTCTGCACAGATTACTGTGGTTAGAACTATACGTGGGCCCACATCAAGAATTCTTATTCTAAATTTTTTATGTTTAATTCTATAATTAATGTATGCAGCAGTAATGATATTTTAGCGATTTAGGTATTGTTTTTATTATAATTTATGTAGAATTAGGATTAGTTTTTAGAAAAACCATTTAGGTTTATTGATTAGTTGTTTAATGCGAGATAATTTTAAAAAATGCTCAGAAATTGTAGAAAATGCTTGAAAAGTATATGAAAAATTCAGATAAATTGTAGAAAATGCAGAAAAATTATAGAAAATGTTATAAAAATTTATTTATAAAAATTTATTGTACAAAAATTGTAGGAAATGCTAGAAAATACTAGAAAAGTTTATGAAAATTTCAAATAAATTGTAGAAAATGCAGAAAACTTATATTTTTTTGTGTTAGGTATGGCCGAAGATACGCCAGCTCTACTTGACCGAGTCGTAGATTCGTCGCATCGGTCCTTCCTTGCAGTGGTTCAGCGCGTGAAACTTAACGTGCTGCGTCCACGTCCACCAGCGGAGTTGATTTCTGTTGACCAACGATGGGTGCCCAGGTGATATGTCATCGTATTATGTTTCTAAGAATACATTTGTTTCGTATACATTTCGTACATAATGTACTTACCTTTGATCGTTCTCCTTTTCAGGTTGAGTGAGGCTGGTCTTCTTACTATAGGCCGTCTTGCTGAGAGTGGTTTGGCAAAGCTGGATAGGTCCCTACTGACGGCTCTGGTTGATAGATGGAGGCCTGAGACACACACCTTCCACCTCCCTTTGTCGGGAGATGTCACCGACCCTACAGGACGTTGCGGTGCTGCTGGGTCTTCCTATTAGTGGGGATGCCGTAGGGCCTCGTGTTGTCCCGTCTACGTGGTTGGACGATCTAGAAGAGCGTTTTACAAATATTGACATCGCGATTGATGTAGAGGAGCACCCAAAAGCAACAGGGCCTGCCAAGTCATGGATTCTGCAGTTCCAGGGACATACCTCGTTTTGTTATGAGTAATGTTAGAGTTATGCTTTTGACAAGTGCAGTTATGGTTTTATTTTATAATTGATCTTGTACTCATAAATGTTCATCTTTTCTATGCAGTCCAACAATTTGGCACATGATGCTGATGAGGATAGCGTCACTCGATCCCTTGAGACATAACTGTTGTGGTTGTTTGGATATATAATGTTCAACAACTCACACGGGGCCTGTCGTGAATCCAAAAGGTGGGCCACAGCCGGGTGACGTAGAGACCCGCCTAATCCCATTGGGTGGTTACTCGCGGAAGTGCAAGCGATTCCTCAGACCTACTCATGAGGCAAGAACACAAGAACACTCAAGGGTTTAGAGTGGTTCGGGCCGCCGGAGCGTAATACCCTACGTCCACTGGGAGATGTATTGCGCTCGTGTTTGTGGATGAGCCTATCCTCTGCCTCTAAGCCCTTTTTGAGACCTGAGTCTTTCTCTAGCGGGCGTCCTCCTTTTATAGCACAAGGAGGACGCGTACACAGGCGTTGGACCCCGATAGGTGGGCCCAACAAGGATGTATAGTATACCATGAAAAAGAAATTAACAGTGCATTGTGAATCTCTTTCTGGATACGCTTCATCGCCCTGTAGACTCTCTGATCGAGGGGGGTCTTCACCTGTCCCATCGGCGAGGCGCCCGTTGAGGCGGTGTAGGTTGCGGCGTAGACTGTTGGGTCTACCGCGTAGGCGTTAAGATACTCCGTCGCTGAGCTGTCATGTCTAACTGGCGTTGCAGATTGACGCGCGTGGCGTGGGTGGCGCCAGCGGCTGCACCGTGCGCCTTGGTAATTTGCGATCAACAGTACACCCTGTCAAAAGTCACCTCGGGCTCTGCTGTGGCAGAGCGCACTTAATCGTCTCCCGCATTTGAATGCGGTAGGTGGGCGAGTCTTCCCGGGGAAGCTTCGCGGCAGCGCGCGCGTGCCTGCACCTGTGAACACGTGGCGTCTCCGGACCCCCTCAGGCGGGGTGTCTGTTCCCTCCCCGCTGGGGGGTCCGGATAGTATATGAAGTCCGTGACCCCATGGGAGGTTCGGGGGCCCCCGGCTGTTTTGGCTGAGCGCTCCCTTCTCCGGAACACGTGGTGTCACCGGACCCTTCCCTAGCAAGGGGCGGGTCCGGGACCGTTGGTCTGGTGAGATGGAGCCGGACCCTAGGGGTCCGGCTGCTCAACTCCTTAGGGCGTAGTTACGGATAACTACGCGAGTCTTGACACAGCAAGAGGGGATACCCTAGTCCAGAGGTACCGGAGTGGACTTGGGCGACCGTGGCGAGCGGTCTCCACCGGAGCGGGCCACCGGAGTGGACTTGGGCGACCGTGGCGAGCGGTCTCCGTCGGAGCGGGCCACCGGAGTGGACTTGGGCGACCGTGGCGAGCGGTCTCCGTCGGAGCGGGCCACCGGAGTGGACTTGGGCGACCGTGGCGAGCGGTCTCCGCCGGAGCGGGCCACCGGAGTGGACTTGGGCGACCGTGGCGAGCGGTCTCCGCCGGAGCGGGCCACCGGAGTGGACTTGGGCGACCGTGGCGAGCGGTCTCCGCCGGAGCGGGCCACCGGAGTGGACTTGGGCGACCGTGGCGAGCGGTCTCCGCCGGAGCGGGCCACCGGAGTGGACTTGGGCGACCGAGGCGAGCGGTCTCCGCCGGAGCGGGCCACCGGAGTGGACTTGCGCGACTGTGGAGAGCGGTCTCTGCCGGAGCGGAACACCGGAGTGGACTTGAGCGACCGTGGCGAGCGGTCTCCCCCGGAGCGGGCCACCGGAGTGGACTTGAGCGACCGTGGCGAGCGGTCTCCGCCGGAGCGGGCCACCGGAGTGGACTTGAGCTGTCGCCATCAATCCGACGAGATACGCCACCGGACCTCATGGTAAGGCATAGGAAACCATGCCTTATACTAGAAAAGAGTCCGGACCCCTTGGTACGGCAGCTTCGGATACTAGGGTACTCGTAACAGGGCAGTGAAGTACGTAGGCTTAGGGTATATTACCAGGCTAAGCTGCTACGCAGAACTTCTCCACCCCAGGATACAAGCACCACTTCTCCGGAGCAGGTCCCTAGGAGTTTGGACCGCCTTCCAGCTAGAAGGGGTATCCCAACCTGACCACAAGCCAGCAACTCAGTTTGGATCGTTAGCAACAAAAGAAAAAACTCCATGCGGGAGAAAGAAACATGCAAGCCGAACGGACAAGTGTCATTAAGTTAATGTAAAGATAAGACCGAGAAAGCAAATCTCCTTCATTACTTGATTAGTGGTGTACATCAGAGGCCGGGATTACGAGGGCGGACCTCTATTGCTCTGGACCACTTGCTGGTGTCACCTGTTGTGTGATGAAGCCAGAGGTCGGGTTTATAAGGGCGGACCTCTACCGCTCTGGACCACACGTAGGCACCACATCATTACTAAGGAGAAACTCTCTCAACCCTATCGAGGAGTAACCTGCAGCTGCCATTCGTAAGGCATGCACTTCCCGGCCGAAGTGGAACTGCCACCTTGGGGATTCTTCATGATCGTCGTAGGCGAAGGCGTCCTGAGTGTGCTTGTACATCATCATCCAGCATCACCTCGGGAGCTCGCAGGGCTCTTCCCAGCACAAGAATTGTCCCTCGGTCAGATAGCATGGGAACAAATTCTTTGGCTTTGAATGGGAGTGGCCCTGTCGTTGCCAGCTGTCGATGGAAGCCAGCCCGATGGCCGCTCATAGTGAGCCGAAGCCAGCTTGACACCCTGGTGCTGCGGAAGGACGGGTGCTCGTTTGGACGAGCACGAAGCGTGGAGAAGGGCGGTCGTTCACCGGCTCCACCTTGGTGCTGGCACAGGGGCCCCGCACCTTGTGGCAAAGGTCGACGCCTGCCTGCAGCAGCTCCAAGGGAGGCATGAGCTAGGCGAGGGAGAAGGCGACAGACATCCTTCCCGAGCCACAGCCGTCGGCTCCAGGCCCCATCTTGAGAGGAAACCTTGAGCCGTCGCCGTGCCGCCGCAGGGGCCCCCTGGTGGTTGCTTGAGAGAAAACCTTGAGCCGACACCGGGTCGTCGTAGGGGGACGCGCAGCAGGCGTCGCCCCTGCGCGCCACCGTGCCGGCTCTGAGGTATCGTCGTGGCGACGCACAGCAGGCGTCGCTGCCGTGCGCCCCCGCACCAAGGACACTGCTGCCTCGGTGTCAGGGCATGCGGCGTAGGTGACACCGTGTCTCTCTTCATCTTCTTGTCGTCGTTGTAGAGGATGTGCTCAACCTGAGGAATCAGGAGGTGAGCGAAGATCTGGCCAACGATTGCGCGCTCCCCACGGACGGCGCCAGATGTCGTGGCTCTAAGAGGAGGGCCACAGCCGGGTGGCGTAGAGCACCCGCCTAATCCCAGAGGATAGTTACTCGAGGAAGTGCAAGCGATTACTCAGACCTACTCCTGAGGCAAGAACACAAGAACACTCAAGGGTTTAGAGTGGTTCGGGCCGCCGGAGCGTAATACCCTACGTCCACTGGGAGATGTATTGCGCTCGTGTTTGTGGATGAGCCTATCCTCTGCCTCTAAGCCCTTTTGAGACCTGAGTCTTTCTCTAGCGGGCGTCCTCCTTTTATAGCACAAGGAGGACGCGTACACAGGTGTTGGACCCCGACAGGTGGGCCCAACAGGGATGTATAGTATACCACGAAAAAGAAATTAACAGCGCTTTGTGAATCTCTTTCTGGATACGCTTCATCGCCCTGTAGACTCTCTGATCGAGGGGGGTCTTCACCTGTCCCATCGGCGAGGCTCCCGTTGAGGCGGTGTAGGTTGCGGCGTAGACTGTTGGGTCTACCGCGTAGGCGTTATGATACTCCGTCGCCGAGCTGTCGTGTCTAACTGGCGTTAAAGACGGACGCGCGTGGTGTGGGTGGCGCCAGCGGCTGCATCGTGCGCCTTGGTAATGCGCGATCAACAATACACCCTGTCAAAAGTCACCTCGGGCTCTGCTGTGGCAGAGCACACTTAATCGTCTCCCGCATTTGAATGCGGTAGGTGGGCGAGTCTTCCCGGGGAAGCTTCGCGGCCGCGCGCGCTTGCCTGCGCCTGTGAACACGTGGCGGCTCCTGACCCCCTCAGGCGGGGTGTCTGTTCCCTCCCCGCTGGGGGTCCGGATAGTATATGAAGTCCGGGACCCCGTGGGAGGTCCGGGGCCCCCGGTTGTTTTGGCTGAGCGCTCCCTTCTCCGGGACACGTGGTGTCACCGAACCCTTCCCTAGCAAGGGGCGGGTCCGGGACCGTTGGTTTGGTGTGATGGAGCCGGACCCTAGGGGTCCGGCTGCTCAACTCCTTAGGGCGTAGTTACAGATAACTACGCGAGTCTTGACACAGCAAGAGGGGGTACCCTATTCCAGAGGTACCGACAGGGCCTATGCGGATAGGGTGCTTGTGCCTTATGCACAGAAGATCGCAGACGTAGCTATGAAGGAAATGCCTCAATACACTTGGGGTTCAGCGGTACTTGCAGCCACGTACCGTTGCCTCTGCAAGGCATCGGTGCAAAATAAGCACAATGCAATTCTTACAGGATGTCCGATTCTTCTACAGCTTTGGTCGTACGAGAGGATAGCAATTGGTCGTCCGATTATCGACCACTCATCGTATGAGCCGGATATGTACGGTGACACCGAGGATGATAGGCCGACCATGGGGACTCTCTGGTACGCTCGTCAGATACGGAAATGACTGCTACTCGTACAATTCTGTTGGCAATTCTGTTGTTTTGTTTGACCCTCTTTGTATTTCTTATTGATATATATTATTAATTTCGTGCAGAAGAGTTGGGCCCACTTACAGTCTCGGCGGTCCTATCCTGAGTTTGTAGCTGAGTTTGATCGGTTGACACCTGAAGACGTTGTGTAGGAGCCCTACTCCCAGTTGGCTATAAACACTCGTGCACCGTTCGGGATATCTTCGGTTTGCTCTCAGGACCAGGGCCTGTGGATGACAACTACAGCGTTGGTGTACGACGTTTACATTGAGGCCCACTGCCCGGACAGACTCAGGCGGCAGTTCGGTCAAATGCAGTTGTATCCTGTGCTGTCAGCATTGGATCGAGTCCAACGTCATGACCACAGTTAACGATTCATATGTCATTTCAGTGATAATGCATTGCTGCTTTACCAGATCCGTAGCCCGAATTTATCATGTTCTTCTTATTTCTATGAATATTTTAAATAATTTGAACGGTTTACAGGATCGCACCACCAGCTTTCTGATATGGGTCTTTCTTCGTATCCACCACCAATAGGTACGTATGATGAATATATAACAAAATAAATGACTTATAAGACAATGATTAAGATATCTTAATTGCTACTACATAGGGGCCACGTAGGATACCTTTGAGGCGAACTTCGAAGACTGGAGTCGGTTATTTTCTACACCTAACCAGCAGGCCGATCCTACCTTCCAGACACCTGTGGCCACCGGACGTCCAGGTAGAGACGTAGGGCCTCCAAACCGACACACCTACCCTACAGACCACGTCCACGCACAGCGTAAAAGAGGTCGACATGGCTGGGGTGGTTAGGAGGTGCTTCTAGTTATTTCTGTATTTTTGTTATGGACATGTCGTCATGTTATAGTTATTTCGTTTTTATGTATCACCTATTTCGTTCTCAGTTGCGTATATGTATGAATTGCTAAGTTATACTTTTTATATTCATATATTTTATTAACGGTTTTTATTTCTATCCAAAATATCTTAAACCACATCTAATGCCGCACTGCACGTTCATTTGCGGTGAGGAGGGGCCTGCCGCCCCCCTGCCGGGCGGGGGGCCAAAATGCGATTAATGTAAATTTTATTTACATTGAGGTCCCTACCGCCCGGCAGGCTGGCGGCAGGGGGCCGGCCGCCCCGCAGTCGGGATACAAATCTGTAAACTATAAAACAGAAAATATATTTTTGTAAAAAAACGATTTTCAAAAATAAAAAAATAAAAAAACGCCAAGCCACAGACCCGCAGTGCGGCAGGCAGCTCACCTCTCGCCCGGTCGCCCCCCTGCCCTCCCGCAGATCCAGCCACGCGCCCCCAGAATCAAGCCACAGACCCGCAGTGCGGCAGGCAGCTCACCTCTCGCCCGGTCGCCCCCCTGCCCTCCCGCAGATCCAGCCACGCGTCCCGAGGGAGGGGGGCGCGGGCGCAGGCGCAGCCACTGCAGCCGCCGCCCGGCCTCGCGGCCGTGTCTGCCGCCCGCGCCCATCCCGTCGCAGCGCATGGCCACCAGTTCGTTACACGTCGGGATCGGCGCGCGCGCTGGCTGGGGACGCCGGGCCTTGGCCAACGGACGAGCGGAAAGGGATCCCGCCGCGCCGCTGCCCACTGTTCCCTCCGGGTCCGCGCGCGCCCCCCGCCCGGGGCGGGATGGACGGGACGTGGGCGCCGCGCGGCAATCAGCGGTGGCCGCAGCGCGCGCGCCTGCGCCGGCTTCCCTCACGCGGTGGTACGGCGGCGGGACGGGACCACGAGGGGCCCGGCCACCCGGGAGGCACGGCGGACGTGGCCGGCACAGTTAAAAAGAAACAAAAAAACAAGTGGAAGCTGGCTGGCCGTCGCCCCGCGGGGGGGGGGGGGGGGGGGTCAACTCGGTTCGGCTCGGCCGGGGCGCGCGGGTACAGCGAGTAACAGCGGCGCACGGCTCGAGGCGCGGGGATGCCTGCTCCGGCCGGGCCGCGCGCAGCGCAGGCGGGCGGCAGGGCCGGCCGCTTCCGGCTTCGCTTCATTATTGGGGCCCGGACTTTCTCAGCGCAGCAGCAGGCACTGCCGCACTGCAGCGCGGCGGCATCGGGATCCTGTTCCCAACTTTTTCCCTCGCCCCGGCCGGAACAAGCCTTTCCCTTCCCCCGCCCCGCAGTACTTGCGGCCCTGCGGGGGTGGTAAAAACAAAACTCCGCTGCGGGCCGCCTCAAGTAAAAATCCTGGTCGCGCTGCTACTGCACGGCAGAGATGTTTTTTTAGCAGATTGCACATCGGAAAATTTCCACGGCAGAGATGTTAGTGACTGTTCGTTTCATAATTTACAAGAGCTTCCGAAGTCGTATTAGTACGATATTGCATTTTTTTCATGGACATTGATTGGCCTGGAGAGCTTCCGAAGTGGTCGTACGAGTGCAGAACACAGAGGTAAAGTTCACATCAGCGCATTCAAACGTGCCAGCATTGGCACATGCCCGTTCATCAGATGGAAGCCGTTTCGCCGTACGCACCCGAGCCGGCAGCTGCTCTCTCGGTGGCGCATGCCCGGCGGTCTCGGCATCCGCCCTGCTGCTGTGCGCGGCCGGGGACACTGAGAGACGACACCCGCGGGCCTCCACCACCGGCCACCGCCGAGCCGCCCCCTGCCTCGGCGCGGCCGAGGGAGGTGAGATCAGAGTTTCAGACGCCGCCGCGTCGCAACGGGGCGGCGACAGAGCCTGATCCCACACGAGCTCCAGAAGCCCTGAACCGGTTCGCCCTGTCGCTTGCGTTTGTTTCGCTCGCGGCCCGCAGGCCGAGAACAGAGGCGCCGCCGTACGCCGGTTCCCTCTGACTCGAGAATGAGGTGGATCGGCCCAGCTGACAGCCTAGTTCAGAGCAGCGAACAATAAATGGAACCGCCCGCAGCCGGGCCGCCCCCACGGCCGAGCGCAGCAGGAGCACGCCGCGCCCCCGGCCAACGGCCATCAATGCGCGCAGCCGCAGCTTGCGGTTTCGACGCACGCGACGGCACTGGTCGGTACGTGGTCCGACACGGCCAGAGTTAAATCTCTTCCAACTGCCCCTGCAGCTTCGAATTCTTCCCCATCACCACCCGTCGACCCCCGAGCCGAGCAGCGCCGCCCCATCGGGATCGCGATCCGATCGGAGGCCCGGCCGCCGCGGACCCGAACAGTGGCCGGGATCGGGGGCGCCACGCCAACAGTGGCCGGAACCGCCCGGTACAGTGGGCAACGTGGCCACGGCGGCTCGACGCGCCCCGTTCGCGCACGAAAGTTGCTGTACTGGGGCATGGCGGGGCTCGAGTCCCCGTCCTGCTGCCAACATGCCAGCATCCATCCCGGCCGGTTCCCGGTCTCTACAGCGGCGGCGCTTTTTGATCATGGATGGACGGACGCCATGCTATGCTAGCGGCTGCGACCTTGGTGGTGGCCATCAGATTCTATTCCAGGTGTGAAAAAGCTTAGTTCCGACGCTCGATCGATGGAGCTTTTCGGCAATCATGGGCGCTACTGCTCCATTGCTAGCGCTGAGGCTGCCGGATCGCCTGGGTGGCTTGGCCTACGTACAGTTTGCTCACGCATTGACAATAAGATGCTCGATCTAGACTTCTAATAATACGCTAGGAACATCAACTTATGGATGGGAATGTCAACCAGGCATCTTATCAAGCAGCAGCAGCAGGCTCCACAGAGAAAGAAGAAACCTCCGTGCAGAATGCCACGCTAACAAATGACCAAAAAAAACTACACAAGCTGGGTTCTCAGAATTAAAAAAATCACCGTCGGTCCAGGCACATACCATCATCCCTTTCCCTGCAAACCGGGGACTAACGGCTGACCGGACCCCCGCGACGTGTGTTTGCGTACACGGGGCACCCGGACACGCTGGTCGCCCTTGGGACATGGATTCCTTCCGGCTACGTCACGCGTATCTCCGACTAGATCCCCGTCACCTCACACACTGCCGCGCCCCTCCGTTTATTCAACGCCCCAGTGGCCAATCCGACGCCGGTGCCCGGTGACAGGCGCGTGACCCCGGTGATCGTGGCGAGGGCTAGTAATAAACAAGACGCCGCGAGGCGACAGCGAACGCCGCCTGCTTGGCAACGCGCCGGGTGCTTCGCAAAACGCCGGGCCGCGGCAAGGCTGGGCAAGTTGCACAGGAGAGCGGGAGGAGGGAGAGGGAGGCGGCCCCCCTCCTCCCGCGCGCATGTTCGGGGGGCTGGACCCCGCGGCGCGTCGCCGTGCCCGACTCGGCGCCGCGACCTTGAACTCCCGGGGCCGTGGACGGAGGAGAGCAGAGCAGGGGCGGATTGAAAGCAGCTGTCCGCGGCACGTAAAGCCGGCAGCAAAAGCAGCTCCCGTGTCTCCCGGTCTTGACCCCGCGCGGCGGACCAGGGCGGCGGGGCGTGCCGGGCCGGGCGGCGCCCGCGCCCGATTGACGACCTGGCGGTGTCGGCGGGGCGCAAGCGAACAAGGAGGGCAGGGCCAAGTTTTCTGGCAGCAGCAGTGCGCGGCGCGTGCTGTTCGAATAGACGGCGATTTTTCACGCCGGGATTTCTCTGCTCCTCCGTTCCTGTGGTGATCTCAGGAGCGTTCGCGCCCGCGGATATGGCGCCTCCGAGGCTTTGAATATTGGATTGGCCAAATGGGCAGACCCCGGGTGGATGGAAACATGCAGGCGGGGGTGAATTCTGGAGCACGCCACCATCATCATGCGGCAATCCTTGCGGTGACTGCAGGCTCCAGCACATTCCATTCCAGCTACCACGCCATATCCAGGAGGCGGCCCCGCACGGCAGGGGCAGGGCCAGCCCAGCCATCACGTTGCCCCCATATTCTGTTGGGCGACGGCACTGTGCCTGTACCCCCCTCCCCCCCCCCCTCTCTCTCTCTCTTCTACTCGTCTCTCTCTATCAGCAGCAGCCGTGCTGGTGTGGTGTGGTGCCTCTGTCCCTCTCGCGGCGCGGAAAGGAGAGAGAGAGAGGGCAGGCGCAGCATCGGCAGGCAATAAATGGCAGTTTAGGTGCGCGCAGGCTCATGGCGGCGTGGCAGGTCCTCTCTGTCGCCTCACCGTCTTAACTCCGGCCGCGCAGCGCGCACCACGAACCCCACCGCCGCTGCCTCCGAGCGCGCGCGCGGGGGTTTTAATCCGTGCCCAGAGCGCCTGAGCTCGCCTCCCACAGTACAGACTACGAGCAGCCAGGGGGTCCGGCAGGCAGGCGGCGGGGCGGCGCGCTGAGCTGACCGTCCGCCTTCACCACCACCTAGCCGGGCACGGCGCCCGGCACGGCGGCCTATGGATTTGGGCGCATGGCGGGGTTCCCTCTAGGCGGAGGAGGCCACAACAGCCACAGCCGCGACGCCCCCGCGCCGTCCGTCCCGCCGGTGCACCCCTCCGAGGCCGCCGCCGCCGCGTCCTTCCTCTACGCCGCGCGCGCGGGGGCCGGGCTGCAGCTATGGCAGCAGCACGAGCAGCAGCAGCAGCAGCACCCCTTCTACGCCTCCAACATCATCCGCTTCTCCGATGATCCGTCCGGCGCCGCGCCCTCGCTCACGGGCGCCGCGTCCTCGTCCTCGTCGCGCGGCACCCGGGGCGGCGGGGCCAGCGCCGCCGGCGGCGTCAGCTGCCAGGACTGCGGCAACCAGGCCAAGAAGGACTGCGAGCACCAGCGCTGCCGCACCTGCTGCAAGAGCCGCGGCTTCAACTGCAGCACCCACGTCAAGTCCACCTGGGTACCCGCCGCCAAGAGGCGCGAGCGCCAGCAGCAGCAGCAGCTCGCCGTCCTCGCGGCCTCCGCCGCCGCCACCACCGCCGGCGCCGGCCCGTCCCGCGACCCCACCAAGCGCCCCCGCCCGCGCCTCTCCGTCGCCACACCCACCACATCCTCGGGTACACATGCCAATCATGCACGTCGATTATCCTGCTGCCCGCGCTCGGCCTCGTCGTCTAATCCTGTCTCGTGATCAAATTCTTGTCTTGCGTTCCTGCGCGCAGGGGATCAGCAGATGGTCACGGTGGCCGAGAGGTTCCCGCGGGAGGTGAGCTCGCCGGCCGTGTTCCGGTGCGTGAGGCTGGGGCCGCTCGACCAGGTCGAGGCGGAGGTCGCGTACCAGACCACCGTCAGCATCGGCGGCCACGTGTTCAAGGGCATCCTTCACGACGTGGGCACTCACAGCCTGGGGACTCCCGGCGGCAGCGGCGGCGCCATCGAGTACCACTTCCGCCACGCCGGGGACGGGTCGCCGCCCAGCACGGCCGGCGCTGGCGATGTGGGCGGCGGCGGCGGCGGCGGTGGCGCGGCCAATGTCATCGTATCATCGGCTGTGGTGATGGACCCGTACCCAACGCCCGGTCCCTACGGCGCGTTCCCGGCCGGCGCCGCCTTCTTCCACGGGCACCCGAGGCAGTGACCGGCGGCGCGCCCTCGCCAACCGTCTCGTCGCTGTAACGACACCGTGCCTCCCATCTCTCGCTCCCTCGATCTGTCAATTTCGTTAGCTTCCCTAAATTCTTAGCTTCTTATTGAGATGCATAAATTGATGTTCCTTCTAAAGCCTAGCTAGCTTTGGCGCGCCTTAGACTTGTTGCTTTTTGGGATCATTTGATGAGGTGAGTAGCAATATACTCAAGCCACCGCAAATGGTTGCAATCTGACAGTTAGGGACCTTGATGAGATATTTGAGATGATTTCTTGCGCTGTTCTTCTTGTTCTTGCTAGTGGTGTTGTTAACTCGGATCTTATGATTGCGGTGTAGCTAGTTTTGCTCCCAGTACTATGACGCTAACGTTTCTTTGGTCTTTCTCCATGTAACTTCTATGCTGCATGTGTCTTCCATAAGGGGACCCCATTGCTTTACTACTTGCTCCTTTGCTCTTCAAAAGCTGAGCCCTAGAAACCTAGTTGGCTTTAATTGGTAGCTCGTGAATCCTTGATATGGTGTCGTGTTAAGTATTGCCTGTGGTTAGATGAGAGAGAGGGTCGAGTCATCATATGCTCATGCTAGCGAGACAAAATGATCCGATGATTGGAAGCTGTGACCGATCGAGCCATGCGCCGATCCCTTGTTTGATTCAGGTAGTTTTTTTATGTTTCCCAGTATATATAGCAACTCTGAGGAGATCTGGAGACGAGGGCTCGCACATTCTCGTGTTCTTCGTCTCTGACATTATCTTGTTTCCTCGTTGATCCCATCACGTCAGGTCCAGAATATTTATTTTCATGGCTTTTGTACAGCATCCTGGATTCCTACTATTGTTGCACAGGGGATTAGCCTGTTCGGGCATAACTTTTTCACCTCTGCAATGTTCTGGTCTTCTCACAAGAAATTATATTAATTTTTCTTTCTATTACCCAAGAAATGATTGCTAGACCAATGGTGCAGGACCTTGCACTTTGCTAATTAAGTTTCAGGTGGCATATGTGTGCCTTGTCAAGAGCATTGATAATTTAATGGCTTAGATCTTTTTTCTTTATTTGTACATGTGATGCTATTGCCATTATTGTTTGCGCGCTAAATTAGATAAATAATAATATCTTTTGATTCATTGAAATATCCATAGGCAATTGGGACTCTGAATATTAGGAGATGTTAAGTTGTAAGATGTTTAGTTTTCTAAGTCAAACTCCGTTGAATTTGAGTAAGTAATAGAAAAATGCATCAATTTAGTTTCATTAAAATCCAACATGAAATGTCTTGATAGTATATCCCTGTCTTATTATAGATGTTAATATTCTTCTTTCAACTTAGTCAAAGTTGGAAGAATTTTACTTAGGACAAAAAAATGAACATCTTATAAAATAGATCGAGTAATGATTCTTATTGACCTCAATAAAGCCTCGTGATTCTTCATATTAATTATAACATGTAATTTGTTTGATCCTGTTTTCCATGTTGTCTTGTTCACACCAAATTTTACTAATTCTCATTTCCTAGGCTCCCTGCTTGGTACGAAGTTGCATTAAGCTTAGCTTTAATCCTTGTAATGGTAGAGAACAAACACATGCAGACTCCTAACTACAGACTGGTTATATATATTTAGATGATTGGGTGCTTTTGTGGTTAGTTGTAATTTTGCATTCTATCTGAGAAGTAGCCTTTTTTTTGTTGATTTGATGCTGTCTCTTTAATAGGAATATTAAGTTCTGACGTCAAATCTTAATTTCAGGTTTTCAAAGCAAATTATATAGAACATGAATATTTTCAAGAACATTCTGACCTCAACATCTATATATCTGAAATTTTTTGTGATAATAACATCTGTTTCTGTTGGTTTGTCCAAGACTCTAAACAGTGATAATATCCTGCTAATATTCTATACCGATTTTTGTTGGGCTTGCAATTTTGTAGTTTTAGTACCACCCGGTCGAGTATGATAAGCTGAAATTTTGTAGGTTTTACTTAGTGTTCCAACCTCCAGGCTCCGGCACAGTTACCATGGTTGTGTGGAGCGTACTTGTCATTCTGTTGGTCCATGTGTCATTTCAATTCTGTCTCTTTTGGCATTTTTGAGGAAGGAAATTGCACCCTCCTGTTTCAATGTTTGGTGTGGGTCCCAAAAGGTGGGCAAATTGAATACTTTGACTTATAAAACTTGTTTCTGTCGTAAAAGTCCAAATGCTAAATCTGGTGACAAAACTAGGGGGTGTCATCTCAGCTGATTCTCCATTTTAATCTAGAGGAAAGCACATGCATACAGATTCTGCAAAGTACTTAGCTTGACAAATGGGTCCATTGAATTAAACTTCTGAGTGCTAGACGGCTAGCCTGTTCCAATTTTGATCCGTTGTTGTTTTCTTTAAAAAAATGTACAAGTCATTCTATTTATATTTCTTCTGAGGAAAGTGCATGCTCTTTATAGAGTGAACTGAACAGTGTATATATGCTCATTTCGCGTGGCCGTTTATCCAATAGATTTAGGATTGATTGCCACTCCTACTCCTAGTTAACAAACACGATATCCATCCCAGTGAAACGTGGAAAGTGGAAACCTAGTGGATAGACTGTATCGATCGATGCCCAGGTATCGTCTCGTACTCCTAGCATGATGAATATATTTCGCTTCGACCAAATCCGTTCGCAAAATAACTTTGCATCTTCCCCTCAACTCTCGCATTGGTCCTTTTCAATCTTTTTTTCTTGCCACCCTCTGGCACAATTCTTCATCATTTTTTTTTCTCTTTCATGTTTTTCTTTTTGAGAACAGAACAAGATTATCCTAGCCGTGCTGCAAAAGAAAATCCACAAATCAAAGCCGATCGATATCAATTCCCATTCCCAGCATTGCCGATCGTTCTACTTCGCGAGGGAACAACTGGACGAGATCTTGACTTGATCTCACGGCCATGGACCACTACTGCTGGTGGTGGCCGGAACGCTGGCTGGTCGCTGCCATGCATAACTTGCGAGGAGATGGCACCAAAACGCGCGTGCCCTCGGCTTGCTGCTTGCATTGGCTGAGCCAATGTCTGGTGGCGCTGCCTAGTTGTGGGAGACGCATTAGTTGTTGAAGCTACACGTAGCGCCGTAGAGAGTTGGTTGCCCGCCTCTATAACTCTCTAGGCAGGGAGAAGAGGAAGGATGGCACTGGAATCTGGTGGTAAAATACGGGCCACTTTGAGAGGAAAGTAACCCATGTTTAACTCAAAGTGCAGAATCCGAGCTAGGATTTCTGTTGATTTTATCTGGTTCAAGCAAAACTAATAATGGACCATTACAGTAGCATGGATTCAGTCATGCCCTGGCTAAAATTTCAAACTGGATGCATGGTGATTGCGCATGTTTTAGCTGGATGGAGAAAGCGGGGACTATGACGTTGGCGGGCAACGGCTGCAGGCACGTCTCAGGGGACTGAAAGTGGGCTCGAGGACAAAGCGAGCAGTGTGAGAAGACAAACGAACAGGATGCTACTTTGCATAGAGCTGCCGCCGGGCACTTTTCATTTGCTCGCCTCGCCTCAAAGAAAGGGTGTGGAATTCTCGCAAATGATTACACTCAGGCACTGTTTAGTTCTCACCCCATAAACTCAGTAAACACAAAAAAACTGTCACATCGAATGTTTCGACACATGCATGGAGTATTAAATGAAGTCTATTTATAGAACTTTTTGCATAGATGGGCTGTAAATCGCGAGACGAATCTAATGAGGATACTTAATCCATGATTTTGCAATAGTGGTGCTATAGTAACCATCTACCAATTATTAATTAATTATGGATTAATTAGCATTATTAGATTCGTCTCGCGATTTACAACCCATCTGTACAAAAAATTTTGTAAATAGACTTCATTAATACTTCAAATTAGTAAGATTCCAACGCAAAATTTTTTTTGCGCTGGACTAAACAGGGACTCATTGTATTGTTTGTACTGCGCGCCGGGGGAGAATAGGGGAAAACATGAGACGTGACAGATTCTAAAACAAATTGCAGTACCGACCCCTCCTGCCCTTTTTCCATGGCGCCACACACCTAAACAGTTGCTGCTGCAGCAGCTGCACCAATTAAGGGTGCATGGCGCCTGCTTTTGTTTCTTCCTGCTATGCTTCATTGCCTGGGGAATAAAAATACAGAACGCAGCAGCTTAGTCCTAACACCTTGCTGCTACATGTACCATGCCCTTCCAAGATAGAAAATCATTGCCAAGACATGGAGGATGGCACATGAGCCAACAGTGCACTACCCCCCTTTTTTCTGCTCTAGGCTTGGTGTGCAGCACTGTTCCCATCTGGTATCTCTCTCCTGTTGTTCTCGCTCAATGCTCTTGATAAGCGAGGATGGAAAAGGGGGTAAAATCGTCATGGATGCATGCAGGCTAAGACGTGTAGGGCTCTTCATTGGGGGAATCCTTAGGTTTTGTTAGAGTGGGGAGGAGAGGGGCATGGTCCCATGAAGTACGTGCATCGAGTAGTTGTTGCTGGCGAGACGGGGGTCACGTGCCCCTCACCCCAAGCAAAATGACAAATCCCACAGAAGCGTTAAGCCCAGCCCCCCCCCCCCCCCCCCCCCCCCCCCCGGCATAGGAATTCCGGCCGGGCTCTGTTGTATGCCGTATCAGACCGGGGGGATGATGCATGTGTGCTACTGTGCTCTAGGACTGAAACACTGTGCATTAGACCCTTCGCTGCAATGATACCACAGCTTAATTAATTCCTGCAACTTGATCGATTTATATTGGTATTGTAAGACTATTGTCCTACGTATAGGATTGCATACAATACGTAGGAATACATAGTATACTAGCTAGTACACATCTTTATTTATATGAATTTTATTAAAAAAAAGTATTCGCGTGCCATACAATAACCTGGGATGGGATCCGCCAATAATATGTGGCGACGACCTTCAGAATTTCTAGATCAGTATTCTTCTCAGCTTGGACCCCAATCCATTTTTTAATCGGACCTTCTTCTATGACAAAATGCACAAAACATACAGAATCCTCTCTACTTTTTTTTTGTATAAATCACTACAGTTGTTTTGGTGAATCCACATGCCTAATACCGGCTAGCTGCAACTAACAAGGACAGGTTGGTCCAGCGCGCCGGAAGGCGCAGCAAGGCTGCAGCGAGCAGGAGACCCCCGACCGGGATCGACGCGCCGGTGCGTGTACAATTATTGGCTCGGCTTGTCTCGCCGGCCGCCATGTCACATTCACACCCGGCCCGTCACTGACAGAACAACTCGCCGGCGGCCGATCCATCCATCAGGATCAGGCACGCCGCAGCGGCTCCACCACGCAGAATTCCTTTGGACGCACGGGAAGTTAGAACAAAAGAAATCCCCCCACTGATCACGGATCATGATCCCAACGGGCCCGGCCACCCGTGGGGCTAGCTGGGGCAGGCAGATCGATCGTGTCCGTCTTGGATCATCTGTAGCCATCTCGCGCCGCACCGGCAGCAACCACCACTGCTCTCTCTCTCTCTCTCTCTCTCTCTCTCTCTCTCTCTCTCTCTCTCTCTCGTGCGGCTGCAATGTGCTCCGGGTGGCCATTGGGGCGGGCCGGCGATCCATACGCGGACGCATTGTTTGAGAGAGCTAGAGGAGCTAGTAGGGCATCCGCTTTCCGGCCGCTCTTTAGTTTTTGTTCCGGCTTCGACACAAAAGCCCCCATGGCCAAGCACACACGCATGGCGCGCACCAGGGTTTGGCCCTCTCGCCCTGTGCAACTTTTCTTCCCATTTATATGCGACCCGGAGCGGTAGGCCTCGATCGCCCGTATCTCTAGGCCTCAGGGGGGGCTCCATTATTCCTCATCGATCGCCTTCGTTTTTCCTCAGGAGAAAAGCTCCAGTTCTCCCCTGCATGCGCTTTCTTCACCGGCGACCTTTACTTGGTGGTTTGACAGAAAGGAACAAAGCCACGCGCGGCGCCTGTCTGAACATGCATCTACTGTTGCAACTTGCAAGTAAAGCGGCTGTGCATGGCCGCCTTCGTCGTTCTGAACCCGGGCATTACCCATGCAGCATGCAGCTCGTCTAGCTGCTGCTGCTCTGCTCGGGAATCCATGCCGCGCGCCATGGCCGCCTTTTGTGTTCCACTCTTTCAAGTCGACGTCACCTTTGCCTTTGTTTCCGCGGAGTCCATCCATCCAGTTCACCTTGTCAGCTGTCATGGCCAAAGAGGAGGAGGATAGAAAGGCCTGCCTGTCCGCGGCCACACACCGGCCTGCTGCCGTCGACCACTGTATTGTATCTCTGAAAACTCCGAAGCGACTCTACAGCAGTTGCAGCGAGTTCAGCAGCAGCAACCAGCACCGTGGTAAAGATGAAAACATCAAAGAAAGAGCCGCGTACTGTCTCGATCGATCGCCGGCGAGGAGTTGACCTGAAACGTTTTGGGTAGGCAGCAGGTAGATGAGCATGGCAATTGGGCTAGCCCTATGTGTTTGTTGGGAAACCTTTCGATCTCTCCCCGGGCCTTTTCCCTGGCCAAATCGTACGATAAGAATTTGTTCCCAACGCGCCCTTTGTTCTGCACTGCACATATATATAAGGGCTCGTTTGGTTACAGAGACTTTTTTTTAGTCCCAGTCACATCAAAAAAAATCTTATCATTTTATAGTATCAAATAAAATTTATTTATAAATGTTTTTTGACAGCTGAGTGCTAATTCGCGAGATGAATCTAATGAGTCTAATTAATTCATAATTTGCTACAGTGATGCTACAGTACCATCCGCTAATCATTAATTAATATATCTCATTAGATTCGTCTCGCAGTTTAACCCTAGAGTTCTGCAGTTAGTTTTATAATTAACCTTTATTTAATACTTCTAAATACTAAAATACTACATGGACTAAAATTTAGCCCATGGAACCAAACAACCCCTAAATAGCAGGATTCCCCTCAGCTCTGCCCTTTCCCCCGTGCACATCCCTTGTACGTAACACCTCTTCTTTCTGACAACCCTCTGGGTGCTTCATCACCTAATCACCTTGTTGTGGGAGTAGTACTGGTGGAGTTACGTACTACAAGCTCCAATTCCGTTTATGAACCATGTATGTGCCTATGCCAAGATAGTAAAATTTGGCCGCTATATAGTATGCATCATGGATGCAAGTAGCTTGTACAATTTAAGAGTCATGTAGCGGTAAGAAACCACTAACGGTAAAAAGATTATTGTACTGTTAGAGACCACTTGGCTGGCTCCTTTTACTGAATATAAAATCGGGCGCCGCACCTGCTGCTCAGCTAGCTGCTGGAAGAAGGCTAGGAGGATCCCAAAGCGACCCCAGGATTCATCGCCATCTCCAAGGAATCATGGCCCCCATGTTCTACTCTCTTGATGGCCCCGGCCCCCGGCCACCAGCCCGTATATGATCGATCCATCGATCGACATGGCCGTCCCGTGACATCACGGATCATGACATGATGGGGAGAGCTGGAGCCTGCCCGCGGCCGCTCGCAAATAATATGCCGCTCGCGAGTGAGTGCAAAAGCTTGGGGCTAAAAAGGAAAGGGAAATACGCTGCTCATTGTGTCGGCTCCACCATGTCAGCTTTTGCCCCTCCCGCTGCATCATTGCGTTGCGTTGCACCGCAGCCGCTGACCTCTTTGGCTCCGGCATCTGAAATGGGCTTTACGGCCCAACTTACGGGGACCTGGATGTTTGTTTTGCCGGGCCGGAGAGGAAAACGAAAACAGATTACGCCCGCCCAGGAAAGTCTTGTTAGGGCCCATAAGGATCTTTTTTTTTTTTGCCTTGGTATGTTTACCACTCACACGGCCTTTTCTTGAGGTTTGGTTGTGTGGGCCATGTGGGCTGAGAACGTGCTGGAGAAAGAAGCAGTTGTGTGTTCCGTATTATAAGCAGTTGGTCCTCAAAAAAGAAAAAAAACAGTAGGAAACTTGGACCGGACATGGTGTACCAAGCATACTCCATGTCGGCCCAGTACATCTACATCTGCATTTCAACCACTGTAAAAATCTCCAAAAGTTTCTTCAAACTACATTAGTTAAATTTTATTTAGCTAGCTATTTAGCTAGCCATTTATCAATCGAAAGAGCGTGAAATTCAATAGCTTCTCTATCCACTCCTCCACTCACCTCTGATCCGGCCATGTGCTGGACGCCGTCGGCCGCCGCGACCTCCCCGCACAGGACGCATGTGCGTGAGGGCCCTGCAGGACCTGCCGTGCGCTGAACGCCGCCGGCCGCCGCGACTTCTCTGCGCCGCTTCCTCCTCGCCTCGCCTCTCTGCGATCCGTGCCGCCTGCCTCGTTGCTGTCGATGCAGCCATCCGCCGCACTAGCTCCGAGAGACCGCGGCCCTGCGTGGGAGGCGGGCAAGGATATGGCGAGCTGGCGGCAGGGTTAATCATTTCGTTTTCCGGTCAAATCCCGGTGTTTAGCGGAAACGGAATTCCGTTCCGAAATTTCGGTAAATTTCGGCGAATTTCGTTGAATTTCGGTCGAAATTTGTTGAATATTGAATTTGAAAACGAAATATACCGAAAAATACCGAAATTTCGGATCCCGGTAACTAGCGGAAACGAAAAATTTTCCGAAATTTCGGCGAAATTTCGCCGAAATTGTTAACCCTGGCTGGCGGCCGGCACCTGCTGCGCACCGCCGGCGAGCGCAAGCTCCGCCGCCACAGGTGAGCTTTGCCGGCGCGGGCGCAAGCTCCCGCTGCGCACGATAGCGAGCTCCGTAGCTCCACGGCCGGATGGGCAGATCTCGGATCCGCCTCGCCGCACGGAGCTCAGAGCTCGGGGAGACGTCGGAGGGAGCTCGGAGTTTGGGCCGAGGCGCGGATACCGAACGAAGTTGGGTGTGCATTTTTGCTTTTCGGGGGACCGGGAATGGCTAATGGAATAGCTATCGGGAATGTTTGCATAAGCAGGTTGAATCCAATTTTTATAGACTTTTTTTACTTTTTTATCTAATAAGTCCATTTACATAAGTTTTTGGAGTTGCTCCAACATGCGTACCTCTACACATTCTGTACCACCCCACGCCGTCGAACCGATCTTCGTCGTGGTATACACGCGCCGACGAGGCAACGATTCTGATCCCTACTCGGTACTGACTGGTGACTGCACCCTACACGCGAGCAGGCAGGTTCGCATGTCAGATTGCCAGGGCAAACAGAGAGGTCAGTGGCGAGCAGTGAACAGGTGCTGCCGTGCCGCAGTTCCGAAAGAGGTCATGCTGTCAAGCTCTCACCGTCCGGTCCGGTCTCCCTCTGCAACCCCCCTCTGTCTTGGCGTCACCTAGGGGGTGATTGGTTGGCTGGTTTTACCGTAGCCAGGCTCCCGAGATGCAACATCATCGTGTTTGGTTAGCTGGAGCAGCACCAGAGCCTGGTCCCCGCGATGCAAAGTGCGCCTCCGAGCCAGGCTCCGTGGATACGGCAAAAATGGGCGTTTCTAGCGGGCCTGGCTCGCCGCATGCCAAGACTCTTTCATTGCTGCACCAAAACAGAGACGAGCGGTGCAGCCAGGAGGCCAACCAATCAATTTCCCTGCATATCCTACCAGCATGCAAACGAGCAACCAATCACGGTGAGGTTGCATGCACTGAGCCTGGCTCCGTGGATCCTGGCTCTTGAGTGCGAGACAGGCTCCGCTCAGACGAGAACCAATCAGGCCCCTAAGGTCTTGTTTACAGTGGGCGTCCCGCGTCCGTTGGATTTGCGAGATGAGGTACGGTAGAAAATAAATATTATTATCTGGACACTTGTAACCTCTCTCTCTCTCTCTCAATTTGCTGGAAGCATGGATTATGCCCGGATCGGCAGCCAAATTGGTTCTCCCTCGTTGTAAGCCTCTATCACCTCCTCCCGTAGAAATGCCACAATATAAAAAACGTAAAATACACCGTCTGACTTTAAATTTGACTCGAGGTGTCATCCAGATCTCCAAAATTTTAAAATGCATATTTAAATTCTTAAGCTTGCTAATAGAGCACATAAACACAGTTGCTTAAGCTAAACTGAAAGAATTTGTTCAAATACAAAATATATACATGCAAAAAATATAATTAAAATTACTTGTACATAATGTTTAAATACAAAATACTAACCTCCGTTTACAAATAATTGACAACTTTGACTTTACTATTCAAAGTTTGACCTTCAATTTTCTCATAAATTCATTGCTATGCCATTTTAAACATGTGTCATAATTAAAGTATTCTTGACACAAAATACAATGATACTCTAAGTGTTCTCGTTAACGGGATATTTTTTAAATAAGTAATGATCAAAGTAGCAATAGTAAAAGTCAAAGTTGACAAGTATTTGTGAATGGAGGTTAGTATATGTATAAAAATTTTGCAGCAAAATTGAACTCATATGACTAAATTTTAAAAAAAACGAAACTAAAAAAGAATAAATTTTAGAGGAAATGTTGGAAAAAAATTTGGACATAAAGTTCTGCAGCAAATTTTTGGAGAAATTTTCGAAACTACTTGAGCCGAAAAATTTAAAAATAAAATTTTTGGTAGAGTTTCTTCTGGGTTCAGCTTAGAAGCTGCCTGACAGCTCTATCAAGCAGTCTAAAAATATTGATAAGTGAAAGAGCGACCGATGCGGGTACAAAATTCTTGGATAATTTTGCTCCTAGGCACCTTGAAGCCTGATTCGTGATATTGGTCGCGAGACATCGTTCTTTCATGTACACTGCAACGGGGGTTGCAATCATCGTGCGCCAATTGCAAAGCACATCTAGATCACAAATATGGATAAGTGGAAGAGCGACTCGTGCAGGTAGCATTATTCCTCTCTAGTTCCTTCCACAAGCCGAATACCTACGTACTTCTATATTCCTACGCATATCATCAGGCACGAATCTCGAAGCCAGCGGACGGTCCTAGGTGTGTCATTCGCGGTTTGACTCAGCCGCCGGCAAAATGATGGCGCCAGAGCGCATCGCGCACGCGGACGACGTGTCTCCTCGTTGTTAATTAGTTGATTTTAACGAGCACCGTTCGGTCTAAACGAGAGATCGATCAATTCACGGGGCAAACTGCTTCCATGAGGGACGAGTTAATTACTTAACTTTTGGTTAGCTTGCTACTCCCTGTGACCGTGATAAGCCGGCCGGCAAAGCCCACAAGAACTAGATCGATTTCCTCCTCCATCCTTCACCCGTCCGGGGCGGATGCGAACCAGGGTTCACAAAACCGGTGGGAACCGGTCCGGTCAAACCGGTCCGGCCCAGTTCCGGTTTGGACCGGTACCAAACCGGTCCAAATTCAAAATTCAAATTTGAATTCAAAAAAATAAAAAAATCTCAAAAAATTCCTAAAAATACTTTAAGGTGCGACGAATCTAATGGTGTCAAATTTTTTCAAAAATTCGTTCATTTAGTATAGTTTGCGGGGATTTGAAGTTAGAAAAAACGTGCATATAAAAGTATACAAATACAATGTAAAAGTAGTACAAAAAAGGATTGGATGGTTCATTTAGGCTAAAATATGTTATACAAACATTTATTTAGTATACTTTGCATGCATTTGAATTTAAACAAAAAAAAATGAATTTGACCGGTTACCAATCAAACCTACCGGTTACCAGTCAAACCGGTCGGTAAACCGGTCAAACCGACCGGTAAGCCGGTCGGAACCGATTGAACATGCGATTTTGAATTTGAATTTGAATTCCACTGGTTTCCGGCCAAACCGGTCCGGTATACCGGTACCGGACCCCGCCGGTTTGACCGGACCGGTCGGTAAATTAAACCCTGATGCGAACACGCTAGTGGCACGTTGGTATAAGACTAGTCGCAGTGAGAGTTTTATAGGTACAGTTATCTAGACTGAGAATTAAATAACTGTGCCAGATGAATTTTATGGTGATGAAACTCTCCTCACATCTCATGAAACTTCATCTTTCTCTCTTCTTCTCACGTCAGAAAAATAAAAGTATTTAATGTCATAAAATCCTCCATGAAACTCATTGAGACTGGCCTAAGGCCATCTCTAAACCATAGTGTCATGGTGTCTAAAGGAAAAAAAGAGTAAGAAACTACTCATACACTGCTTTCCTAATGCATAGTTATTATGATAAATGGAGAAAATAGATCACATCCAATCCTCTCTTCTCTCTCCTTTCTTCATCCAATTACTCTTCTTTTTCTCTTGATTTTTGTGTAGATATGCTGTCTTGCATGAGAAATTATTTCTATCTTTTTTTCATTAACTAATTTGTTATGTCACCAATTTGTTTATATGGCATACTTATTAATACTAGAGAAATCATCCTTGGCACGGAGGCAGCGAGTCTCCCAGCTAGGGATGAAAACGGTCGGGAACGGTCGGGAAAATCCTTTGACCATTCCCGCAACCATATTTTTTTTGTCGGGAACGGAAACGGGAACGCCGGACAGGAATACGAAACCGATATTACGGGATATCGGGAACGGAATAATTCGATCGGGAATAAGCCGGTTACGATCGGGAATCGAAAACTCAAAACGAAAACACCACCACATGTTACCATTTCAAACATTTAGCTCAACAAAGTAGTTACAACCGTGTATAACTTATACATGAAAAAAATAAAAGGAATGAATTGTATAAGAAGATAAAAAAGGAAAAGAAAAGAAATAAAATTGATGAAACCTGCTGCTCTGTCCTCTGTGCTCCTTCGTCACTTCGTGAATGCTTTGGGCCATCGTGGGCCGCGTCCTTAGTTAGCCCCTTGCGTGGAGGGCGGCAGCAATCCAGCAAGCCAAGGGGCAGCAAGCCAGCAACGCAAGAGCTTTAGTACCACCTCGCGAAACTGACATAGAAAGGTGTCTGCTCGTGCACTATAAAACGGGACCGAAAGGCGGGGGACAAGCAGAGAATGTGTTCCACGCTCCTCAGTTGATGGGCCGGACTAAAATATTTAGGAGCTTTGTTTGTTGGGTCTGAGAAGAAAACATAAACGGGATTCTTGACGGGAATTTCCCGTATTAATACTGGATCCGTGGAATCGGTCAGGAAAGTGCCTCACCTGAATTCGATCCCGCTCCTGTCCGTTTTAGGTATATACGGGATACGGTGTCGGTCGGTAATCTGTGGAATCGGTCAGGAAAGTGCCTCATCTGAATTCGATCCCGCTCCTGTCCGTTTTACCGTAACTTTTTCCTGTTTTCGTTTTTCCTCGGAAATACGATATATGATCGGTATATACGGGATACGGTGTCGGTCGGTACGGGATCTTCCGGTTCCTGCTTTGATCCCTACTCCCAGCCGTGGCGCGGAGCATCCGGCGGCCGCCCTGGGCGGCCCCTGCCGTGCCTCGCGCCTGTCTTGCGGCCCACACGCGATCAGGCGACCAGATTTGACGGGAGTCTCGTGCTCCCTGCTGCCTTGTTGGCACCCCGCCCCGGCCGTGGCCCCGTGCCGCCGCCGGTTTTGTCCGGCGGTGGTGCGGATCGTTGTCGCGACCGGCGCGCCGACCGCGTCGTCGTGCCCGGCGCCCGGATATGCACCGGAGGAATGGAAGTCAGGATGAAAGTGGGTTGCGTTTGGGTCAATCGGTGACCGACCCAGCCTACCCATAAGTAAATATTTTGAGTTTTGGATTAAACCGACTCATTGCAATATTTACACTAGTGATTAACCCAAAATAAATACAATAAAGTACTATACACTGGGCACTACTAGCCATATGCGGCTGCCAATACATTCAAAATCACGATGACAGAGATATCATCCGGCAAGCAACATATCGTCCTGCACCAGCACCAAATCACACACCTACACTCTTGATCTGCGCGTGCATATTTTGCTGTCATGCAACTGAGCTCTTGTTTAGTTCCCTTCAAAATTCCAAAACTTTACAAGATTTCCCATCATATCGAATATTTCAACACATGAACTATTAAATGTAGCTAAACAAAATAACTAATTACACAGTTTATTTATAATTTCCGAGACGAATTTTTTGAAACTAATTAATCTATGACGGAACAATAATTACCAAATACAAACAAAATGTTACAGTACTTTACACCCAAAACTTTACACATCTAAACAAGGCCTGAAGCAACATTCATGGGACTTCAACAAGCTGCACACAAGCAGTTACTACAAGCTTTCACTTTTGGTGAAAAAAAAAGTTCAGCGCTTACAAAAATATGACATGTAAATATTAATCCACCCGCTCTAACAATGAATTATAGCATGTCATGATAGGCTGGACCTTGACTTGATCCAGCATGAATGGACCTTGACTTTATCCTGCCGTAGCTGAATGTTGGAGGGGAAGGGGAACTCTGCTCCTGCTGGATGATGGAGGGATCAGCACTCTGCACTTATGCAAATGTCATGGAAAGAAATGTAAGTGAATATACATAAGATTGCATAGCTTTACAAAATAGCAAGGGAAAAAGGGATGCGTATAAGATGAGAAACAAATACAGTAACAGAGCTAATATTGTGACAGCAAGCAAGGCAGGTAGCTGTTATGCAAAGCTAGCTATTAAGCCCATGTAAAAAGTAGACTGTCGGTACCTCTGGACTAGAATAATGCCCCCTCTTGCTATGTCAAGACTCGTAGTTATCTGTAAACTACGCCCAAAAGAGCTGAGTGGGGTCCGGCTCCATCTCACTAGACTAATGGCCCCGGACCCGCATCCCGCTCAAGGACGGGTCCGGAGTCACCATGTGTCCCTGAGAAGGGGGCACTTAGCCAAAATAGCCGGGGCCCCGGACCTCCCACGGGGTCCCGGACCTCCATATGCTATCTGGACCCCTCAGCAGGGAGGGAACATACACCCCGCCTAGGGGGGTCCGGAGCCGCCACGTGTCCGCAGGCGCAAGTACGCGCACGGCTGCCTAGATTCCTCTGGAAGACTTGCCCACCTACCGCATTCAATGCAGGAGACGTTAAGTACGTTCTGCCGTAGCAGAGCCCGAGGAGGCTTTTGCCAGGCTATACTGTTGGTCGCGCGTTACCAAGGTACACAGTACAGTCGCTGGCAACACTTACGCCACGCGCGTCAGTCTGCTACGCCAGTTAGACACGACTACTCGGCGACGGAGTATCATAACGGCTACGCTGTAGACCCAACAGTCTACGCCGCAACCTACACTACCTTAACGGGCACCTCACCGATGGGAAAGGAGAAGACCCCCTCGGTCAGAGAGTCTACAGGACGGTGAAGCGTATCCGGCAAGAGATTCTCCATCACTGTAGCACCATTAGTGTCTATTTAGTATAGTATACATCCTTGTTGGGCCCACCTGTCGGGGACCAACGCCTGTGTACGCGCCCTCCTTGCTCTATAAAAGGGAG
Organism: Panicum virgatum; assembly: GCF_016808335.1. Classification (NCBI taxonomy): domain Eukaryota; kingdom Viridiplantae; phylum Streptophyta; class Magnoliopsida; order Poales; family Poaceae; genus Panicum; species Panicum virgatum. The sequence continues at coordinate 53,332,273 of NC_053137.1, read as the reverse complement.
ACGCCCGTTAGAAAAGGGCTCAGGTCCAAGAAGGGACGGGGGGAGAGGATAGACTCATCCACAGATTCAAAAGCAATACAACCCTAAGTGGACGTAGGGTATTACGCTACGGCGGCCCGAACCACTCTAAATTCTCGAGTGTTCTTGTGTTCTTGCTCCATGAGTAGATCCGAGGAATAGCTTGCACTTCCCCGGGTAACCACCCTTCGGGGTTAGGCGGGTGCACTACGCCACCCGACTGTGGCCCACCTTCTAGAGCCACGACATCGGGCGCCGTCCGTGGGGAACGCGCAAGCGTTGGCCGGATCTTCGCTCATCTCCTGCTTCTGAGGTTAAGCTTATCCTCTGCAACAACGACGAGAAGATGAAGGGTAGCGCGGCGTCACCTACGCCGCGTGCCCTGACACCAAGGCAGCAATGCCCTCGGCGCGGCGGCGCACGGCAGCGGCGCCTGCTATGCGTCACCACTGCGACACCTCAGAGCCGGCGCGGTGGCGCGCGGGGGCGACGCCTGCTTCACGTCACCCTGCGACACCATAGCGTCAGCTCAAGGTTTTATCTCAAGCAACCACCCGGGGTCTCCTGCGGTGGCATGGCGTCGGCTCGAGGTTTCCTCTCAAGATGGAGCCTGGAGCCGGAAGGATGTCTGTCGCCTTCTCCCTCGCCTGGCTCAAGCCTCCCTTGGAGCTGCTGTAGACAGGCGTCAGCCCCCACCGCAAGGCGCGGGGGCCCTGAACCAGCACCAAGGTGGAACCGGCGAACGACCGCCCTTCTCCACGCTCCGTGCTCGTCCAAACGAGCACCCGTCATTCCGCTGCGCCAGGGTGTCGAGCTGGCTTCAGCACATCAAGGGCGGCCATCGGGCTGGCTTCCACCGGCAGCTGGCAACGGCAGGGCCACTCCCATTCAAAGCCAAAGAATTTGTTCCCATGCTATCTGAGCGTGGGACAGTTCTTGTGCTAGGAAGAGCCTCGCAAGCTCCCGAGGTTGCTGTTCTGTCCAAGTATGCACGTGGGGATCGGGAGTGCCCAATCAACATAGACAAGAGTGATTAACTGTGAAAGCACGAGTTAAAACTGGCTGCATCTACGAGTGAAAAATGGCTGTGTGGTGGCCGATGCTAATTTATTGTGAAAAAAAATATTATTAGTTGGTTGGTGGCTAGTATTGATTTGATATAAGAGAAAAATACAGGCCGAACAGAGTGTGTGAAAGATTGAGATAAGCAGGGGCGGAGCCACATGAGGGGCGGGCTGGGGCCTGGCCCCCTAATGCTCCATTAATTTCATTTAAAATCTCTAATCAAATACAAAATTACACTATATGATTCCTCTAATTACCTTTTGGCCCCCTCCAAATGGCTGCTTGGCCCCTCTCATTTGAAATTCCTGGCTCCGCCCCTGGAGATAAGTAGCACTAGCAGCAGCATGCAGTACTTGTGGTGTTATCCTGCTCACATATGGCTACACCATGAAACCTGCTCGATCCAGGCACACCGCACACCACCCGTTTTAGCCCCCTGCAGGAATCTTCCGACGCCATTGAAGGTATGCATGAAGGCTGCTGGCCCGGGAAGACGAGTCAAGTCGGGGAAGGGTCAGGGCCCGGGGAGAGATGGCCAGCCGCCCAAAATGTCCTCGAGAATATGCACGCGAATCCTGTGCACTAGGAAGGAAGGCGCGCTACGCCGCGCCAGGAGAATAGAGCGTCTAAGACAGCGGGAACACTCTGGACGCATATAATTTGTCAATCTTTTTAGTGGCCAGTTCTTGCTTCATTCTAATCATGCAGTTTGTTAGATGCGCCAGAAATTATGCCTCAACCTCTTTTTGGTTGTGAGACTAACAATGTAAAGCAAAGGTTGTGAGACTAACAATGTAAAGCAAAGCATCTACGTATTTGTTCTAATGATGGTACTGAAGTAGTGTACTAACACATAGGAAAAGACCCAACATGGTGATGTACTGTACTCGCTACATACAGAAAAAGAGAAGACAGAAAGGAGAAGAAAAATAACATAAAAAGTTGTGGCAATAGCAGTCCCCGACTAAAAATACTTGGCAGACTTCGAATGGAATTATGGAGTAATACAAAAATATTTGCTGGACACTGGAGTAATACAAAAATATTTGCTGGACACCTCTGTTTATATGGTTGCTACTTTTAAATGTAAGGAGCACACACAAAAAAAAAACTCGTATATCAAATACAATCTAAAATAGCTGCTATGAGTAGATGCTAATCATCAAATACAACACATCAATCTCTTTATGAATACATCTGCAAGAGCTCACCTTTTAACTTTATCCTTACTCAAGTTCAAATCTATCAACAATGTTCATGTCTGCATGCCCAATTGCCCATATCAATCGATCTAAGCCAAATGCCTTGAAACATGTAAGAGAAATGAGTCAGAAACCTGACCACAATAGATCATACTCATAATTTTGAAGTTCAGTCCTACCACATATTCATATTTCATTCTTTTACAGCCTATGTGATGCCATATAACTGCAGACCTGTGTTATTAGAAAAATTTATGAAAACCATGTCTCCCTATTGCTGCTACTCTGAGAATATTTTTATTTGGTAGCTTGTGTACCATAACTATCAGCCAAGCATGTAAATGAAAATACATTTTTCTGATTATTAACAGCATAAAAATGACTGCAGTAGAAACCAATTTAGGGGGAAAAACCCCATCAGTCACATGTTATGACTGCATCAAAAGTCATGTAACCATGGATATAATAGAACATGGGTCATGTATTTCAAGTTAGGGTAAAAAATGCGCCAATGTGTTGCACTTTGCTCTATGAATAAACTGGAAAGCACTTTCAAAAAATAAACTGGTAAGCCTAATCATGTATACTTTCAATTTCGAAATAAAGTTTTCTCTGCTAGTTTACTGATGTCTTCAAAAATACGGCTATGCACTTTGCACTTCTATTTGCAGAAGTATGGGCACCTATTTGTAATGGCAATTAGAGGTAATGTCACAAGCGAAATCAAATGTTCAAGTACTCTGCAGTTTGCAGTTGAAATAATTTGTAATGGCAGATCTGATCTTGCAAATAAAATAAAAAAGGTACAATTAAAATAGGAGCAGAATAAATGGATAGAAGATAGCAACAGTAGTTTCTATTTAAATTTACTGTCAGTGAACATGATAAAAGGTGGCTAATGCAGTCATACTCCGCCGGTAGCTATGAATATTAACGGCTGATTATAGCAATAATAGCATGAGAACAAAGACTCAAATATTACTTAGCAAAAGAGGTATAATAAGCAAATTATTTCTCACGAAGCAGGAACTAAATGTCTTACCAGTTACCACTCAATTGGCAAGCTACAGATTGTAATCAGAATAGACACCAATGCTCAGCATGTTTTTTGATACATTGTACAGATAAGTTCATTATTCATATTCTCGGATTTGTTGAATAGAGAGGCTCATGCAAAATGCATATCAGATATTAATCAGCATGGACCTTAACAGCTCGCTACTTAAGTCCTCAAATGCACTGTAGATAAAAGTTCATACAAAAACTAATAGTATATTAGATATTAATCAGTGAGGACCTTAAGCAGCTTGTTTTGGTATGATTGCTGCATCTAAGGGAAAGAACACATCTCGACAGCAGATGCTTGCAAAAAGGCAAGATCTGAACCTTTATAGGAAATTAACCCAAACTAATCTGTGAGGTCTCAGCCCGCTGGAGAGAGAGCATCCAAACCGTCGCCCAGATTCCCTTGACGACGACGACGCAGTAGAAAAAAAACCGGATTTGATGTCGACATATGCGGCAGGGCAGAATTGGGGGAGGGCTGGAATCAGCTAATGACGGAGGAAACAGCGGCGGCGTGGAGATCAGAGGAAGCCAGCAGACAACAGGAACCGAGCAAGCCGCACAAGCAAGCCATGAAATAGGAGGGCAAGCATCATCAGAAAAATGTGTGGGAACCCGCACAATCGAGCAGATCTAGAACTTACCAATAGCCTGAAGAGAACCAAGCCAATAAAGGAGAGGACCTGCGGCCCGGCGGGAGTGCGCCGGCAGCATGGCGGTGACAGCCGGCCCCGGTGGTGTGTCAGCGCCGGGGGAGTCCTCCGCCGCCGCTCTCCTCCTACGACGACGGCGAGATCTCGCCGTCCTCAAACCCTACGCCACCTCCACGAGAGAGGAAAAAAACGAAAAGGAGGCGTGGGAAGGGGCGCTGTCTCGTGGAGACGGAGAGAGGAGAGCCCGGCGGGGCCCACGCACATCAGAGGCGGTGCGGCAGCAGGCAGCCCTAGGGTGGTAATGGGCCATGGCTCTAATGGCCTCTTCACAGCTCAATAAAGCCTTTAAAATTTTTAGTTCAAAAATATATATGTTTAGAGTCCGGCCCTTTTAAAACTCGATCCTTAAATTTTTTAGTGTTGGACCCTTTACCACCCCTAGGCAGCCCCACATGCATCGAGCGAGAAAAGCCAGCCGGCGCCGCAGCAGAACCGGACGACTAATCCACACGCCGCGTCGGTCGCCCTGTCCCCGGCACGTGTCGCACAGGGAGCGCTCGAGTGCTCCCGTCGCACCCCCTGCAGGCCGCATAGTAATAACAGTATTAGCCCTATTTAGTTCCCACCCCGTAAACCCAAAAACGTAAAAACACAAAATTTTGCGAAGAAATCTTACTAATTTGAAGTAATAAATAAAGTCTATTTACAAAACTTTTTGCATGGATGGGTTGTAAATCACGAGACGAATCTAATGAACCTACTTAATCCATGATTTGCAACAGTGATGCTACAGTAACCATCCACTAATTATTGATTAATCATGGATTAATTAGTATCATTAGATTCGTCTCGCGATTTACAACCTATCTATGCAAAAAGTTTTATAAATAGACTTCATTTAGTACTTTAAATTGGTAAGATCTCGTCGCAAAAAATTTTTGCGTTTACAACCATAAAGAACTAAAAACGGCCTTAATGAAGCGGATTTGTAATCATGCATGCTCTCCTCTAGGCCTAGGCATTAGGCTGGCGCGCTATGCCCTCCGTCCCCCCGAATGACAGGTAATCCTTTGTTAATTTCGTGTTCCGTCTCGTCGCATTAGGTGTAGGACGTGTTTAGATTTTGAAACGGATTTTTATTATTTGCAGTATTAAATAAAATTTATTTGTAAAATCTTCTATAGGAATGGATTGTAAATCTCTAGATAGATCTAATGAGTCTATTTAATCCGCCCTTTATTTATAAAAGTTTGCATAGATGAGTTGTAAATCGCGAGACGAATCTAATAAGTCTATTTAATTCATAATTTGCAACAGCTACAACCATCTACTAATTATAGATTAAATAGATTCGTCTCGCGATTTACGATCTATCTATGCAAATTTTTATAAATAAATTTATTTAATACTACATATATGTGTCTAAATATTCGATATAATGCTTTTTGATGTAAATTTTATGAAACAAAGGAGTCGAGGCCATCACAACTTGCTCGGCTGGCGACACAAGTATTTCTTGTTTTATTCTTAATTAATTTTTCTTACCAACGCGAAGGTTGATGGCAAGATCCATCTTGGAAATTACTTTTATTTATGGGTACAGCCATTACCATCGGCATCTCGCAGAAGATCTTGAAAGTTCGCAAGGCATAAGTCATAACATGGAGGGAGTACAATTTAACACGACTAGGAATATTATGGACTGTGTGAAAAAAAAACTCTTCTGCGACGTATACGTTGCTCTATTTTCTCTAATTTTTCCTCTCTTCACATATTCCTGTATACGAAAAATAGGCACACAAAATTTGAACCCAGCTCCGGGCCCCATAGGCTTCCTCGGGGCTCCGGCGAGGGGGAGGGCTCTTCTTGCACCTGTCTCGGTCTCGCGCTTTATATATGGCGGCCGCTGCGTGCCCCTTCTTTCCTGCCCCCAAAATCCACCGGAGCCGAGCACAAGAAGCTCCGACTCCGAGAGCGAGCAAAAAAAACATGGAGTCCCAACCCCTCATCAGTGCCGAGGCCAAGCCCTACGTCCCGCTCGCGACGTGCATATGCCCTCCTCCGGTGGCCCAGCTTCCATCGCCGGGCTTCTTCCCGCAGCCGGTGCCGTACCCGTACCAGTCTCCGCCACCGCAGGCGGGGTTCCTGGGCGTCTCACCGGGCTGCTGGGGCATCCCGCTGGGCCCCGGCGGCGTGGTGATACAGGGCGCGTTCCCTCACCCTGCCTGGGCGCCGCCCATGCCGCCGCCGCACGGAGCTATTGCCACGCCGGCGGAGACGCCCTGCGCGATGGCGAGGGCTACGTCGCAGGGCGGCGGCAAGCAGCAGCCTTTGCGCTCCGTGCACACCGGGCGTGTTCCATGTACCCGGGCGCCGCCGCCGCCGCGGTTGCATCGACCGGCGGCGGGGCGTCCGGGACCTCGCGCAGCCTCCCGCGGCTCGAAGGCCGGTGGGGCCGGAGTCCACGGGGCCGCCAAGGAGGATCCAGCGCCCCGCGGCGGCAAGGCCCCGGGGGCCGGAGAGGAGGCGGCGGCCAACGAGCCGTCCCCGCGGTCGGTGCTCGTTACCACGAGCCCGCCGATCTCGCCGACGACGCCCGTCCTTCCGTCGTCGTTCCCGCTGCCATGCCTGCCTCCGGCGACCGCGGCCCTAACCGCACCAACGGAGCCGCCTCCCCACCGCGCCGAGCACGGTACAGGTACCATGCCGCCCTGCCCACCGAAGACGAGGCGGCGGCGCGGGCCTCCTCGTGCGCAGCCGCCTCCCGGAGGCGAAGCGCGGCGCGGCGCCATGAAGCCTCGGTTATTGTTCGACCCAGCTTCCAAGCGCACCACTCTAATGATCCGCCACTTGCCCAACAATTTTACGTGAGTCTGCTTTGCTTCATGTCCCCTCATCTCGGTCGTACTGGCATTGTTCTCCTTGATTTGTTTCACAATATTTTCTTTTTTCCTCCATTGGTGAGTCTCGAGCTCGATGGAAAATCGATCGTGTGAATCCTTTTCGTGCAGGAGGATGCGGCTGATGGCCATCATCGACGAGCACTGCTTTATCGAGAACGAGAAGGTCGCGCCTGGCGGGGTGAGGTCGGAGTACGACTTCCTCTACGTGCCAATCGATTTCCGGTAACACCTCCCCCATTTGATTTGGCCTGATGCGTTCTAATCGAACTTGCTCCTTCCATCGGAGCTAGGGATTCTGCTTCCCGATTCGTCACCTTGCTTGCCTGCAATTTGCCCACCAGGACCCTGGCCAACAAGGGCTACGCGTTCGTGAACATGACATCGCCGGGCGCGGCGCGCCGGCTCTGGGAGCACCTCCACGGCCACCGCTGGGAGGTCAGGCGCCGCCGCAAGACCTGCGCCGTCGACTACGGAGCCGTGCAGGTACGCCGTCGCACCCGCTCGGATGCCGCCGCCGCGCTTCGGGCTGACGGGTGCGTTGCTCGTCCGGGGATCTTGCAGGGGCTTGACAGGTTGCTGGATCATTTCTCCGGGTCGTCCTTCGAGTGCGACAGCGAGGAGCTCCTGCCCGTGCGGTTCGAGCCTCCGCGTGACGGCACCCGCCCGGCTCTGGGCGCGGCGCATGTCGTCGGCGTCCTGCGCCGCCGGTCGTGATGGCCAGTGCCGTCGACTCGGCGCGTTGCAACCCCGGCCGCTCCGCTCTCCTCTTATCTTGCGTTCTATCCGTTCATGGGAGATTGGGCAGGAATGGATAGAACGGGAGATACGATACGATTCGCCCGGCCGGTTGGATCATCAGTACTATGTTTCAGCCGTGATCTGATGCTACGAGTGTTGCAAAGGCTCTCGGTAGATCTGATTGTTGAGTACTAGTACGAGTTAGAAACTTGCTGTTTCGCCTGTGCTTGGGACTAAGTGGAAAATCATGTAATACTAGCGCACGTCTCCCGAGAAGAAAATCTCGCATGTATGGAGTACTAAATGAAGTCTATTTACAAAAAATTTTTAGGGATGAGTGTAATTTTTTGAGACTAATATAATGATGGTAATTGATTGATGATTTGTTACAGTGATACTACAGTAACCATCCTCTAATCACGCGGTCAAAGGCCTCATTATATTCGTTTCGCGATTTACACGGGGTTGTGGAGGTGGTTTTGTAATTAGACTTTATTTACTACCCCTAATTAGTGGTCAAAGAGGCAAAAAGTTTTCATGAAAAAATTTACACCACCAACCAAACACGGCTATTGTAATGTCGTTGGCTGATGATAGCAGCTTCATGTTGATTTCTTGTTTCTTGTGGAAACTTATTCCGAGAGAGGTAGGAAGGGGAAGTTATCGAATTTACACCGCTGTGCAAATTTAGCGTCGTTCAATGCAGTCATGAATGTTCTTACTTTTAATCTTAAGATGATCATGCCAGTTTAGCGTTGCCTCAGGTTGCCGAGAAGGCATCATTTTGATCGTACAAGTTCAGTGATGATCTGGTGTGATTCGGAATTATTGCTCATCTGGGTGAGATGATGCTGGAATCATTATTTCTTCAGAGTTCTGCGCTTGTTACTTTGGTCGATCATATGGTTTTCATGAGTGTTAGTATCTTGAAGTTTCTAACTTGGGCTGTATGTTTTTTCGAACGGGAACGACGATTAGGTGAAAGTTTTGTTATCAACTTTGTGTTTTGTTTGGACATTGATTAAACTTGCACCTAAGAATAAATACTTTCAGCCAACAAAAATGTTTCTGAAATTTCCGTGTTCTGGACCTGAGCATCTGCACCTTTCAATGTGAATTAATTTGAAACTTACGATGATCAGCTAAGTGCAATATATATTCCGTGAACCAGCGGAAGAGGATTTTACTTTAGCACAAATCTGAAGCCATTTAATTATAAACTTGACCCACAGAGTATACATCTGAATCTTTTGAAACGTCTTGATTTAACTGCATACTTCATCTATACCACAAAGACTGTTAGTTTAGAAATTTCAGATATATTATTAGTAGTAGAAAATGACCATGTTACCTCGGTTAACAATAGCAGCTGTAATTGAAGATCGCATTGTTGATTTGGTTCTCTAGATCCTCAATAAATGCAAATGTATTAGAACCAAAAAACAATATCTATTTAAATATTTAATTGGCTCTACACCATTCTCAATGCAATTATTTTTTATTTTTGATATTGGTTTAGTTAGATGGACTACTACAGACTAAACACAGTCTTTGTGGGAGAAAATTTGAGGGCTAAACAAATAAGCTTTGTAGGACGGAGGGATCTAAACGAATAGTCTTTGTGGGACAAAATTTGAAGCCTAAACGAACTATCTTTGCGGGATAGAGGGAGTACATATTTAAATGTCTTTTTTTTTATTTTACAATGCACGTGCATATTTAATTTCCTGATTTATTTTCTATCAAGGTGCGTGTCAATTTAATTGTCTATTTTCTTTTTACCTTTTTCTAGGTTTGATGTATTTAAGTGGATGATGCATGGTTGGTTGTTACTGATATCTTAGACGTGGTGATTTATGCAAGCACCAGTCCCACAAGGCCACAACTACTGATCCTTCTGAAAAATAGTAGACATGGGTTTTTAATGTGGTGGTACATGTAGATTTTGTCCAATTTATTTTAATATATTGTCCCTCGATAGAAAATTAGATCCCGTTTAGGAGGGCTTTTATCAGATTTGGCTTCACCTATTTTACTCAAATTGAGGTATCGTGATGTGAAGCTATTTTGTAAGACGAAGTAAAACTAAACTAGAAACCAGACGAAACCATTTTTGTAACTTTACATACGAAACTGTTTTTGACCAAACTCTACCAAACAGCCCTTTACACTTGGACAGCTATAGGCTTATAACTTGGCAAAATAGGTAAAATCGTCCCCGAACTCTTGGCAAAGGGTCAAGTTCATCCTTGTAGTTTTATTTCAGCCAATTTAGTTCTCGAACTATGATTCTCAGCTTTAATTATGTCCTTCATACAAACTTATGTCAACAACGCCGTGAAACCATCTGATGTGCAGTAGGAAGACGCATTTACCCTTTCCCTCCAGCTCCCTCGCTCCCCCCTATCTCTTTTGAGGAAACATATAGGTACATGTTAGCATATCTTTTGTCCATAACAGGGCCGCAACCATTACAAATTTGCAGATAATAAAATAAATATATCATGATCACTGCATATCTCATTTTTTTTTAAAACCACGAGCTGGAAGGGAGGGGCAAATAGATCTTTTCCTATTGCGCGTTAGATGATTTCATGGCATCACTTAAGGCAGTTTGGATGAAGAATAACTAAAACGAGAACCATAGTTCGAGGACTAAATTGGCCCAAACAAAAATACAAGAACGGACTTGACCCAGTGGCGAAACCAAGATTTTAATCTTGGGTAGGCCTAACAACTACATGTGTAATATTTTCTATGTTTTATACAAAAAATTATTAAATTATTAATAAGTACTAAAGAAAATCACAAAACTTACTGTGGTATCTCGCTGGGTTCGTCGCTGATTTGACTTTTTTACCAAAAGTTCAGAAACAATTTCGACTATTTTACCTTAGAAATCCGAGTCATCCCATTGCTACCATGACAACTCTTGCAATAGTCATGATACTTCGTGATAAAAAAAAAAATCGCGATACGCAGTCCAGTTGGAACAGGGAGAAACTGATCGACGGGACGGTGCAAGCACCAGTGACCAGTCCCACAAAAGCACCGTACCACAACCATACCGCGCGAGTTGTTGAGCCTGCTCTGTTTGTTTTAAAATTTCTTAATTCAAACTTCACTAATTACCTATCACATCAAATTTTTTACTTCATACATGAAACATTAAATATAGGTAAATAAAAAAACTAATTGCATAGTTTTGATGTACACGACGAGACGAATCTTTTGAGCCTAGTTAGATCATAGTGAGATAACAATTACCACAAACAAACAAAAAATATTAAAATGTACTACAGTATCCGATGTAATTTTTTTACCACCATTTTACGGATCTCAACACAACCCTTGTGCTCATGTGCTGTGCCATCTTTGCTTGTGGCCATCTCGTGCCCCCCTCGCTTCTGTAGTGGTGATCGTCTGATCGACGGGACGGCATGTGCCGTTGAGGTGATGCATATACGCCCTTGCCATTAATGGGATTTGAAGTCAGCCAACGTCAGTCCAAAATCGATGGTTTACGTGGGAAAAAAATGCAAATTCAGGCGCATGTTGGTTAGCATAAATAAAAAGATTTGTAGACGTTCTTCTTGCACTTGACCTTGGTCGTTCTATGTCATCTCTTTCAATGGTCAGAACCTTTTTGGAAGGCAGGTTTTTCAAAACCCAGGAATATGAAAAGTACAGAATTGCGGCACAATGAAATGATATAAGAATAAGAATTTGAAACATCGAAAAATACAAAACATGTGTTTGTTTGGATGCATGCTGCACGCGGAAAAAGAAAACATGAAGTTTTACCTTATGCCTATTTTCCTGTAAAATCCCAATGAAAGAGACCATTCCCGAAGTAATAGGTAGCATTGAATTTCACATAGGAAAAATCCTTTTTTTTTGAAAGATATCACATAGAAAATTTGGTACGCAGGTGCAAATTAGTCCAACAACTTGTAAAGTGTTCAATTTAGTATAATAACTTGATAGCCGGGTGCAGATTGATCCAACAACTTAAAAAATGCTTAATTTAGTGCAAAACTTAGTAAATTGGTGCATTCACAGTCCAAACATTACACGACAATATATTTGCTAACGTCAGGTCACAATAAAGAGTATATTCACGTCAGAACTTATTATTTGACCGTAGATTTTTGTGTCGCAATGGACACCAATAATTTTATTCTCAAAATAAACTAATTATGATTTTATTATAAATCATATATTATTTAACCACCATTACAATAGCAACATATTAAGCAAAGTAGATGAGCGTTAATAATTCATAAATTTTATAAATAGAAATTATTGATGGTGATCCGGTTGTTGTTTTTCAACTATGTATAATGTTTTATTAGTTCAAATGCAAACAAATTTTAGAATTACACAATTAGCATCACTCAAACACTGAAGTCGATAAGAGAGACCCTGAAACCTCAGGTTTCTTTTGCGCTTCTGCTCATGTATTCAATAATGCTCATGTTTGTTTCTGTTTATTTAGCTCATTTTTTTCCTTTCTAATGAATATATGAGGCTTTAAAAATATATGTACCAACCTCCTAAAAAGTATCAACAGTTTGTATCAATGTATTGGCTTTTTTTAGTTTAACAGTGCATATAATAAAACATATCAGAAACATTGAGGGTGGATTTTTAAATATTGAATATCAAATTAAATAGTTTTAGTTAAAATTAAATCAGTATATAAAAATAAGTAATGTAAAGACATAACATTAATTTCTAAATAGTGAGAGTTTTTATCCTGGCCAAATACATTGCCACACATGTGCAACAACAAAAATCACTGATCCAATAATATTTAAGAATTTGTCCTAACATGAATATACTCTTTATTGAGACTTTACATTACTTACATTGCTGTGCAATGTTTGGACTCTGAATACCAAGTTATTGCATTGAGTTGGGTATTTTACAAGTTGGTGGACCGATCTGCACCCATCTGTCAAGTTATTATACTAAATTGAGCATTTTACAAGTTATTGTATTAATTTGCACCCACCTGATAAGTTGTTGTATGATCAGTGTAATTTACTCAAAATTAAAATCTATAGAATTCAATCCACTCCCCCCTAGTTTAAATTTCACGCGATCTGCTGCTCCGTCTAAACCTCGTTATATCAATCCAATAGCAGCAATGCATGCAGATTGATCACAGAGAGCATCGCAACTTCTGAAGGCTGCCGTAGTGGGGCCGGGCAGGAGCTGTTGCCGGCGTACCGCAGCTCCCTCTCGGTGCTCCTCCGCTCCGCGCCCTTCGCCGTCTGCCCATCTCGTGCCCTGTGCCGGACGCGACGCGCTGTTCCACTGAGGTAGGATGATGCTTGCAATTATTGGGACGTGAAGTCCGGTGAAGAAGACCGGGCAACGGGGAGTTAATTCTACGAATGTCATTGAAATTTTCACTAATTCTTTGAATGCCACTAAATGATATTGAAGGGATTTTTTTGGCACGGCAACGGGCGAACGGCCATCGCGTCGCCATCCCCGCAACCGTACTCACTCCCCGTCTACTGCGAGGGAGTGCGCGTCTTGCATTGCCGCCCCCCCCCCCCCCCCCCCCCACGTAGCCTTGCGGTGCTGTTGTGCTCGAGAGGATCGTGCCACGCTTGGCGACGTGTGTCTGTGACTGCGGGGCGCGCAGCGCGCTCGGTGCTCCTCAGCTCCGGCCGGGCCGTACCAAGGCCACAGCCATCTATGGGCGCTAGCTGTGCGGTGCCTGGCAACGGCGCCGAGGCAAACAGTGGAACACGTTGGGAAATGGCGATGGCTGACGTGCCGGTGGGAAGGACGGAGAGAAGGGTCCTGTTAGGTTTTCTGCGCCAGAGAGTCCTAGAAAACTTTGATAGTTAATTACAGTATTAAACAAAATCAGGTTACAAAACTAATTCCAAACCCTACGCTAGGAATTTTGAAAAATCTAATTAGATCTTTAACCGCGTGATTGGAGGATGATTAGTTGATTATTGTTGCATCATTGTAGCCAATTATTAATTAATTATTATCATTAAATTTATGGCGAAAAGTTATACACATCTTAAAAAAAATTTATAAATAAATTTTATTTAGCACTCTATACATACGAGATTTTTTTTCGACTTGTGTGCACTATAAACAACAGCGAGAACCAAACAAGGCCAAGGTGCGCGCGCTGGCGCCCCAGTGGCCAGTGCAAATCGCACGGCAATACAGCATCATGCCGCTCCCAGCCACCCACGCAATTTGTGGCAGAATCGTCCGAATTAATCCGGTTCAAGTGCGCTAACCATCATCACAAAGACAATATAGGTTGACACGCACTTCAAACGGAGTAATCCGGCAGTGCTGTCGGGTAAAATCCCGAAGAATCCACGTATGCGTCGATCAAAACCCAAAGCTTACATGCAACTCACACGAAGGTGAGTCCAGAGAGTACAATATTTCATAATTATATTACAATACAGAGTCTTAACTTAGTTATTACAAACCAAGTTTGAAAACTTAGAAAGGTAATTGAAATTCAAAATTAAAGTAGTTCAGAGTTCAACTGCAGCGGAAAATAAAACGAGTTCTAAACGACGATACAAGATGTCACGATGAAGCCCGTACATGACATCACTTGGCATTGCCATCGTTGGCCGGAGTCGCATCCCACTCCACCGACCAACCAGGAGGTAAGTATACGACCAAGTCAAGCTAGCTATCTGATCTTCAAACGTATCACCTGAAAACAAAGTTGAGCCACAAGTAAGGCTGAGTATACTAATACTTAGCAAGACTTACCTGACTATGGGTATACTTAGCCCACTACCTAGACATGTAAGGCTTTTTGGCTGGAGATGTTTGTTTCGCCGAAAAGCAACTAAGAGTAAATCATTAATTTCAAATTTTAACTTCAAAATTCTAGTTCAATTGACCATTCTAAGTGAGCATCTATCCAATAGCATACATGGTGAAAAATAATTATTTTTCATCATTCAACCATATTCATCATCCTCATTGTTCCACTTCTGACTCTATGTGGCAAAAGGGTTAAGCAGTCCCAATATCCGTGAGAGGCGGACGAATCGAATTTATTAGCCTGGCCAGGCAGACCTAAACACACGCATGGAAACCGAGTCCCCACGCAACATTTCCCCTTTCTTTCCGGCTCGTGGATCAGGGTGACCCCCTTCGACTACAAGAGCCCCACGCCACGGTCGACGCCGGGTCGTGACCACACTTGCACCCGCATGTGGCCGCATGAGAAACAACGTTCCAAGAGGGTGAGGGAAAAGTCCACTCCCCGGATCGATCAGGTACTTAAGCTTACCGATTACCATATTTCTCGGCATGTGGTTAGTACGTTCAAACGCATAACCACCACTACCACACTCTACGGCCTTATCTATTTTCACTAAACAGACGGGGTATCACAAGTACAACAACCCCGCCCGTAAACCTTATATTGCAGTGTGTAGTAAACATCCAACTCCTATAATTCTCGCGAGTGACAGAAAATCACTCGACTTCTACCGAACATTTAGCACAACCAACTAGCGACCTATACATGCTAGTATTCAAACATAGGTACTTAAGATTACACAACTAGGGTTCCAAACAATTCCTACAAACTTAAATGCACAAGTAGATAGGAATATAAGCAGTTGCATAAATTTAAAATAGATAGGACATGCTCCGGGGCTTGCCTTCCTGAGCGTAGCTAGCCTTGGGCTCTTCCGAAACTTGGTTCGGGTCTTCAGTGGCTTCAGTTAGATTCACTTGAGCTTCACGCTGCTCACTCTCAGACTCCGGCACAGCTCGTACATACCGTCAGCGAGAGTAGTCGAATCTACATGAATGCATATGCATGAGTTGTTGTGATGGTAACAAAATTTATATTAATCCACTGTAGGATTATAACCTAAGTAATCCAAGTTAAGCTGTAAAGCAACTCATCTACCAAATATTGGGCAATCATTCATCGAGTAGTATTTTATTTATACTCAACTCAAAAAAGAGCTGGGTTTGCTGTTTTTTTTATAAAAAATGCAGAAAAAGTGTTTTTCATCATATTAACACATGGAAAACAAGGGAAAACTATAACTAAAGCTAAAAGCATAGAATAGTGCTGATATTTTTATGTGAGATGCTTTACTGGGTCACTAGTGTGCAGTAAAATTTTCAGATCATTTAATGTAGCAAATAAATCAGAAAAACTCATGAAACTATTACTACTAGTGTACAAAAACAATTCTCTAGGGTAGAGAATGCAAGTTCTGGTAATGAAATTTTACCATTAGGTTAGATTTCTTAAAATGAGCTTGTGGTAAAGTTTTCATAATTTATTGAGCTATACAGCAAGCATAGGAATCTAGATTCCTTTCCTAGGCATATATCTAACAAAAAATCTACAGAGTAAACTACTTAGTTTCAGTGGCTAAAGTTTTACAGGTATGTTCATGTACTTAGTTTCTACAGAGTAAAAATATGAGATTTTTCTAATGAAGGAAACTAGGGCTTTTGATTTACAAAGTTTATTCATGAATAAATCAAAAGGACTAGTTATACATTACTAAAAATTCCCAAAATGTTTTTATAGTATCTACAAACTAAGGTAAGGCTGTTTTAAAAATTTCAGATCAATTAAACTAGTATAGCACCCTGTGGATTTAAATCTATTTAACATAGGCATAAAACAAAATCTAATGAAACCTATAGCTAGAGTTGTCAAAAAGTCCTCAAAATTTTAAAGTAAGCTACTCATCTAGGTTGCAGTACACTGTCTAAAAATAAGATAAATATCATGGGTAGAACTTGAGATACATACAAATGTGGATTAAACTAATATGTAATCCGGAGACAAAACTATTGGTCAAAAGCAAAAGTGGATGTAACAAAAGTTGTAGATCTAATTTCAAGGATTCCAAAACACTTGAGTTTGCATTTTTCAGATTTTTCTATGAATTTATATCGATTTTACAAGTTCACTGTTTTTGAAAACAAAGGAAAAAGAAAGCGAAACTTTGTAGTTAGACCACTGGAAGTTTTTGTTTCCAAGCAATCGGATCCCTGGCCGGACCTGGAATAGGGGAGGGTCGGGCGGCCGAATTCCGGCGAGGAAACTCGCCGGCGGCATGGGGTAGGTGGAAGAAAAGGAAGAGGGCGTTGAGGCGCACCTGTGGGTGGTCTCGGGGCTCGCGGGAATGGCCGGACGGGGCTCGCCGGCGTGAAGCAAGGGGCGGCGGCGCTCCGGCGGCCATGGGCGGAGGTGCCTGGGCTTGGGAGCTCCGTTGGGGCGAGGTGAAGCCGTTCCAGAGGTCGGTTGGAGCCGAGGGAGGGCGGAGGAGGGGTCTCCACGGCGGGGTGGCATTCGGCGGCGGCAATGGCGAGCGGCGGCCGTGGCTAGCGGCGTTCCCGGTGAGGTGGTGGGTTGGGTGGTCGCCTAGTGGCTTGGAGAGGTGGAGTGGGAGGTAGAAAAAGCGCCTAGGTGGTTGGTCGAGGTCGGGGTGGTGCAGGAGTGGGTGCTCGGTGTGGAGGTCGAGCTCGGCGGCGCATGGCTTGGCAGTGGCTCGGCCGCGTCGCGGGGAGGAAGAAAGCAGGGGGAAGATAGGAGGAGGCTCGGGCGGGCTTTGTAGCGGGCGTGGGGAGGCGATGCCGGGATGTTGGGTTGGCTCGGCGTGGTAGCATGTGCATCGGGGGCTCGACGGCCGTGGGCGGGCGTCGCGACGTGCGCGCCGGGTGCGCCGTCGGGGCGCGGCGTGCTCGCTAAGCACAGCGTCAGTGGCGGTGCAAGCGCGGTGGCAGCAACGGCGACGCAGCATGGCTGCGTTGCCCTGGCTGAGGAAGCGAGCAGGCGCGCGTGCATCTGCGACATGATGGGCTCGGCTCTGCTCCGCACTCGAGTGCAGGGAAGGAAGAGAGGGAGAGAGAGGAGGAGAGAAGGATAGACAGCTGGCTTCAAATCAAATTTTCATAAGATTGTGTGAAAACTCAAAACGTTTTGAATACGACAGTTGTAGACATTTTCAAAAACTTCAACTTTGGTTTCAGTCAAAACTTCATCTGAGTTACGGTCTGGAAGAAAATTTAAAATTTCAAAAGCTAGGACTTGTCATTGTTTGAAATGTCCTATTTTCATCATGACTTAAACTATGCTTTTGTAGGTTAGGTGAAATGAGTAGTGTGCTCCTATTTGCTAGGCTGGTTTGTGTTGATTTGAAAGCTATAAGGAGGTACTTTGTGAATACACATATACTCACACATGCATACATAAATACAAGAAATGCATTGTTTTAATTTAATCTTGGTTATTATGCATGATGTCCTCTTTAATTTCTCATGTTTAATGTTTTTAAAATACCCGGGGTGTCACACAATTGCTGTTGCCCTTCCTGCCCCTGCTGACCTCCCGAGTCTCCACTGCTAGGGACGATTTTTTTTTTTGTATTTTGACCACTAATTTAGAGTATTAAATAAAGTCTAATTACAAAACCACCTGCAGGACCCTGGTAAATTCGCGAGATTAATCTAATGAGGCCTTTGACCGCACGATTAGAGGATGGTTACTGTAACATCACTGTAACAAATCATGGATTAATTACTGTCATTAGATTCGTCTCGAAAAGTTACATCTATCTGTAAAAAGGTTTCGTAAATAAACTTCGTTTAGTACTCTATGCATGTATTCGTCTTTTTGTGGAAAAAATTTCGTGGTGTTAACCAAACGCGGCCTGACTTGTTTAGTTGCCTTTAAAATTTCAAAGTTTTACAAGATTTTCTGTCACATCGAATCTTTCTACGTATGCATAAAGTATTAAGTATAATTAAACAAAATAAATAATTACATAGTTTATCTATAATTTACGAGATGAATTTTTTGAGTCTAAATAATTTATGATGGGACAATAATTACTAAATACAAATAAAAATATTACAGTGCTTCACACTCAAAACTACTGCAACGCAGGCCAGGCTAGGCTGCTTCTAGGGCGCGGCGCCACCAGGCGTCAACTCCTTTTTTTTTCCGAACAGCAATGCGTCTTTTGAACCGTTTGCACCAGGGCAACTAGAGATGTTCGTTTCATCTTGTCATGGAGCAATGCGTGTCTGGGAAACTGATGAAGCACACATTTCTGCCAGCATTCGATCATTTCTTGAGTAAGAAATTTGAATGATGTACATGTGCAGTGTTGTACACAGTACAGTATGGAGAGAACAGTGATAAACTCTATAGGTGGTGAGGGTGGTTGAAGAGCATGGTCTAGAACTCTGGAGCTGGAAGCAGTGCTAGTGCTTAGATCCATTGCAAAACAGGGCATTGGCGTAAATGATGAAAGAATAGACAGACAGAAAAGTAGACATGCTGAAGGTGATCGTCATCGCCCTGGGGCATGGGCATGCCACGTGAGTCCCCACAGGGAACGGCCGTGTTTAGATCCATAAAATTTACACAAAAATATTATATCGAATGTTTGGATGCATGTATGAAGTATTAAATAAAATCTACATACAAAGTTTTTTGCACGGATGAATTGTAAATCGTGTGACGAATCTAATGAGCCTATTTAATCTATGATTTGCTACAGTGATTAATTAGGCTCATTCGATTCATCTCGTGATTTACAATTCATCCGTTCAAAAAATTTTGCAAATAAATTTTATTTAGTACTCTGAAATACCAAGATTCCGTTTCAAAATTTACAAATAAAATTTGTAAATTTTATTTAGTACCCCTTAAATTGGAAGAAAATTGCATAAATAAAGAGATCATGTTGAATGTAACAAGTTATGAGCTAAATTTATTAAAAAATATCAAAATGGCACTATCGTGAAAAATTTATTATAAAATTCGTAAATTGTTGATCTTATTTGGTATAAACTCATTATTTATCTATTTTGTTTCCCAATTCATGAAGAAACCAAGCTATTTTAATTATATTTTTAATTATGAATTTATTATTCTAGTAATCATATTTGACATGCACACTTAGATTAATATAGATTGACAGACCATCATAAAATTGATGGTGCAAATTTTTTAGGTCCTCTCAGCTAAATTGCGCCTTATTTTTCATACTCCCTTGTTCAGATAACATAAATAGTTGCGGCATATTAAAATAAACAATTTGACATTATCACGCATCTATGAGTTTTATTTTGTCTTTCTCGTCCTCTGATTTGTCGCTCTTTGTTATACGAAACAATGCGAGCTCTAAAGTTCTTTAGATGAAAAAAATAGTGTGTGTGGTGACATGTGAGGTACACTGTTGCTCCGCCTGGTGCCTAGGCACGGGCCTTTTTGAAACAAAGATGACATTAAAAATAATTATAATTATTGGTCAAAATAATATTCTAACTAAACGAAGCACATCTTGTATAATTTCTAAAATTTTCAAACATGACGAAGTGAAAACTCGTTAAAGATGCATCGTTGACATTTTTTAAAATCTATTTCAAGGAGCCATTGGGTAGTGGAAGTGTGGAACATGCTGAAGATAACTCGGGTTCGGGTCCCTGCCTCTCCAACCGTGTGTTTGGTTGCGGGATCAGTGGGTTGGGTTGGGTTGGATCCAACCCTTATTTTGGGGACGGAGCCAACCCATCCATTGTTTGGTTGCAGCTCTGATTTTGGGGACGGAGTGATCCCATCACATGTTTGGTTGAGGGAATTGGGAGTACGGGTTGGATGGCAACACTCACTCCGTTAGTGGGCCGTTAGCGGGCCCCACATGTCGGTCTCCTCTCTCTCCATCTCCTTTCTTCTTCTTCCTACCCGCTCCGCTCCCGATGCCGCCGCCCCGCGCCCCGGCTGCCCGACCTCCTCGCCCCCGCTGCCGCCGAGGGCGACGCGCGCCCCGCCCCGCCCCCGCCAGACCTCCCCGCCCTCGCCGGCCTGCGCGGCCCTCGCCGGACCCGTCGAAGCCGCCCCCGCCAGATCCGCCGTCCGAGCCGCGTGCTGCCCATGGGAGCCGCCTCGCCGGCCGAGAAGATGAGGAGGCCGACGCCGCTGCCCCGTGAGCGGATCCGCCCGACGCCCCGACCTACGTGTGCCCTGCCGCCGGCCTACGCCCGGCCCCCCACCGCCGGCCTGCCCCAGCGTCGCCGCCGCCGTCCCCTGCGCAGCCCAGCGCGCGCCGCCGCCGCCACCCCGCGCACCCCCGCGAGCGCTGCCGCTCGCCGAGCACGCCGCAGATCTCCGCCGCCCCCGCCCGCGGCCGCGCACGCTGCTCGCCTAGCCCGCCGCAGACCTCCGCCGCTCCCGCCCGTGGCCGCGCGCACCGCTCACTGAGCCCGTCGCGGACCTCCGCCGCCCCGGCCCGCGGCCGCGCGCGCTGCTCGCCGAGCCCGCGCGGACCTCCGCCGCCCCGGCCCGCCATGCTCGCGAGCTGAAGCTCTGCCTGCGCCATGCCCGCGAGCTGGAGCTCTGCTCGCGCCGGCCAACGCGCCCCAACAGGAGGAGTAGGAGCAGAGGGCGGCGATGCAGGGAGGTGGAGGGAGGCGCAGCGCCGGGGACGGCGGCGCTCGATGCGCTCGAGGCTGGGGGAGAGAGAACGAGGAGAGGAACGACGCGACGGCGGCAGTGGAGGCGGTGGAGCTCGAGGGCTGGGCACGGGAAGGAGACGGAGACTGACGGGTGAAGGACGGAGAAAATGGGGTTCGCTCCGTCCGCCAGATTTCGGCGGATGGAGGCGACCCGCATATTACAAGAATATTCGATTTTTAGGTTGGCTCCAACTTCTTCCACTCTCATCCAAACATGATAAAAAGGGGTTGGCTCCATTCGGGTTGGACTCCACCACCCAACCAAACAAACGGCAAGTTTCCGCAAACGAGGAACGCGTATTACGTAAACTTCCAGAGAAGGCGTCAACGACGGACCGTAGAGGCGGGAGCTCCAGCTCTATCTACCAGTTCCATACCTGTGGAGCACACCGCACGCGCGCCCGGCGGACTCCCTCCCCTCCCCTCCCCCCTTTGCCCTCCACTCCGCTGCCGGCACCGGCCGGCGATGGCCACGGCCGCCGCCTCTACGTCGCTCCGCCCGCCGTCGGCATCGCAGCGTCGCCTGGCGGTTACACGCTTCACCCTGAGCATCCCGATTTTCCCCCCATCGAACTCGTGTCTCCTCATCGTCGGCGTCCTCTAATCATCCGTGCTTATGCTTAGCAGAGTCTGCCGCGTCGGTGGTGTTGGGGGATCCCGGTGCGGCCCGCCGGGGGGAGTGCATTCCGTGCGGAGCGGCGGAGGCGGTTTGTGTTCCGTCCTTATGCCTGCTTGTTGTTAAATTTACTTGTGCGCACTTGTGTGGGTGCTTCTGGATTGTTGTTCTGACTAATGTGATTGTTCGGGTCATCTCCTTAGCTTTGCTGTGGCATTGCTCAATTGCTGTGGGCGGGATTGAGAAATTAGTGGATTGGGGAAATTTTATAACTGAACGGTGAGCACGGAATGGACGTTACAGTAGAACTGCCTGTTGTGTTTTGTAGTTGCTCGACCCTTAAATGAGACTCTGGAACTGTAACTCGTCAAGCAGTAGCATGGCTATTGTTAGAAAGTTTCGATATGATAACTTTTGGGTGCTGAATTGCTGACGCAAATCTGTGACTAATGTTAGGTATGCGTTAAAGTTAACACTACCCTGCAGTCATCAGGGTCTATGTTTCTATCTCGAACTTTGATGTGGAAGTCAGTAGAGAACATTACGATTCTTAATTAAGGACTTATAATTTCATTAAACAGGAGCACTCTATTATGCGCAGCTGATAAACCCCGTGAAGAATCCCTCAAGAAGACTATCGAAGTGGACAGGCTGATTGATATGTTGAGGGATGCAAATCCTAGAGAGGTAAATGTGTTTTGTATCTTCAATCTGGCTTGTAATTAGCTCACAGTGCCTTTTTGAACTATGATTGCTGTCCTAAATTGCAATTCAGACCTAGAGATTTGAAAACCACGAGTCTGACTATGCTCAGTTTGAGTTCGCTTCCTATGTTGCTTGTTCAAAACGTGCAGAGCCGAACTAAGTTTGATCAACTACTTGAAGTGTAGAACTAGTTTACAATTGACTTATAAACTATCAGACTGCTTTTAGTCTTCTTACTATTCTGTTCTACATGTTTGTACGGTGTTTCAAGTTTGCCTAATTGCGTCACTAGAGCAGACTAATGTGTCTATTTTTTTTGACACAATTAGTTCAGCTGATTAAATTAATAATACACCTTTCTTGCTTGTAAACAGCTTGATCAAGTTGTGGTTGAAAATGTTCTGGCATTCGACGCTGGTTTCTGGGTTCGGCTGGCAGCTAGAATTGATCTCTGCAAATCGGATGATGATAAAGCATGGTTTCACATATGGATATAATTTTGCTTCCTGTGGATGCTAATTTCTTCCATTTCAGTTAGTTTAACTTTGTAAATGGCTTCACTTTTTTGCCTTTTCAGAAAGATTATGAAGAGCTGGCTGAAAATGTCATGAACATTGTTGACCGGCTTGTTCATAAGACTGATGTAAGAACCATGTTCAATGGTGCATAAGTGCTCATATAGTATCACTGACTATGTCTTGATATGAAGCATGGAAACCTTTGCATTTGTTTTGTACTTTTGTCATTACAGATATATGTTGCATGCTGCTAATTTTACTCTTAAGTTATGCAGCAAAAGATTGAACAATCAACTGATGTGCTGAAGGCAATCATTAGTCCTGTGATGCATGAAGGAGATGTGAAGTGGCCACCAAGAGAACCAGACACACTCAAATTGATGGAGAAAGTAAGGTCACATCTCTCCCTATTTTTCTGCATACCTTCAGCTGGTCTTGGCCATTACTTGCATTTTGTCATGGTCTTTCTTACATTGTTATCTGCACCAACAAGAAAAAATGTGCTGTGAAAATGTGGTGCCGTGGTGGCAAATGCGAGAATCCAAACATATCTTTTGTTCAAAGAATGCTTTAGACATCGCTGGTGTTGCCAGTGTCGCTACTTTTCAGCCAACATTTTTTGAGGCTTCAGAGATTTGATTATTATTTGTTATTTTCTGTGTCACATTGTTACCTAGAAATTCCAATTGCTCCCATTTTTTCTTCCTGAGTTCTAATATGATGTTTTTATGCCATCCTGATATTCGCAGGAAATATCACGGCGAGAACAAGAAGGACAGCTTGATGAGGGATTTCTGTCAGAAGTTAGTGCTCAATTGAGGCAAGTAAGTGTTATTTTCTGCCTTTTATTCTAGCAAGTTCTGTATCATTCCCAACGTAAATTAAATTTTGTTTTTCTTGTGATCAGTGTATGTTTACATGTGGTTAGGCTAAACAAGATGGAGATAAGCCAGGGCTTCAAGCTATGCTGCAAAAGGTGTTGCAGTTATATGCTTCCAAATCTCTCCAAAAACGTAGTTACGCATACAAAGGTAGTTATTCTTTATGCATGACTTTTAGACTATTCAACTAGAGATATTGAGTAGAACTACATTTTGATTTTGTTCCTGAGTAAATTTCCTCTTTTTTCAGGGGGGCAAGTTGTAGTTCCTGAAAAGTTTCTTGAATCCATAATACAGGGTCTGTATTGCCACGCTGAGCTTATTTTTCTCATTTGCATGTGCTAGCCATCATATCTGATCAGTACAGATTGTGCAATGCAGCGCCTGAGAATGAGTGGAACAAGGTGTTGCTTGATGGACTTACTGTAGGAAAAGGAGACATTTCACCATATGATCTTTATGCCGTTATTAGCAAGAGAATTGAGCGAGTCTTGATTCGCATGGTGAGATCAACAAACATATTGTTTCTGCTGGAAGCAGGGCTGCGTCTTCTCTCCTCGCACTGAAAAACTTTCTTCCTTTCTCTTGTGTTCGAGATATTGAGTAGAACTACATTTTGATTTTGTTCCTGAGTAAATTTCCTCTTTTTTCAGGGGGGCAAGTTGTAGTTCCTGAAAAGTTTCTTGAATCCATAATACAGGGTCTGTATTGCCACGCTGAGCTTATTTTTCTCATTTGCATGTGCTAGCCATCATATCTGATCAGTACAGATTGTGCAATGCAGCGCCTGAGAATGAGTGGAACAAGGTGTTGCTTGATGGACTTACTGTAGGAAAAGGAGACATTTCACCATATGATCTTTATGCCGTTATTAGCAAGAGAATTGAGCGAGTCTTGATTCGCATGGTGAGATCAACAAACATATTGTTTCTGCTGGAAGCAGGGCTGCGTCTTCTCTCCTCGCACTGAAAAACTTTCTTCCTTTCTCTTGTGTTCGACAAGAAGGTGGTTCTTACCAGCAACGCATTCTTGTGGAGTTTCTAAAAGAAATACAAGCTAGAGCAGAGGAAGTTGTCAAAGTGCTTCAAGGACCAACTATTTAAAATATGCTGATCCGGTTTACACTATAAATGTTTTTTTTAATCATAGTCTGATGGGACACTTGGCTCTGGCTGAATTTTGTTGATGGTGTTTCACAGATAACTATGAGCAGGTATGTTTCCCATTTTCTGCATACATTGAGAAACCAGAAGCTCTATCTACTCTCTGCGTGTTAAACAGGTTTCATCTTCAAGTTTCAGATATACCTGTGGCTCGGACCAGATCACACAAAGGGATGGGTGCGCAGGAAATGGAAAGGAGACATATAGAGCCATGGGAAATGTGCAATTACAGCAAGTCGCCCGTGATTTTTTTTTTTGAGTGATCGCCCATTTTCAGTTTGGTTTAGCTGTCAGGATATTGAGATGAGATTTCTGTGGGTCTTGTCTGGCTGAGAACTGCAATATAGTAAACAGATGAGAAGTGGAAATCCTGATACCAAAGTTCGATGAGGGCAATGCTATAACCTGTCCTAGGAGTACTGTGGATCTGGAAGATTTGAATCCGGTATACGAATATCCTTCGCATGGAGTAGAAGAGTAGCTGTCTCTCGTGTTGCCCTTGTTCACTGGATTGTTTTATCAGGAGTGTCATCAGCACAAAATAATATATCACATCAGCAAATTTACGGATCGAGTTGTTCACTGGATTCACTGACGAGAGATGAATGAGTTTTATGACATGAGTGAGGAATTTCATCCTCTCAAATCTAGCCGGCGTTTATAGTTATCATTTTCTTAGTTTTGACTATTTATGCTAGTCTCCCTTCATATACCGTCATGCCATACTGTTCCTCCGTATACCGTCACGTCCAACTGTAAAATCCGACACTACGATACTGATCATGATGTGTGCTGTTCCATCGTCTGGTAGACTGGTACTCTATGGTTGCCTTTTCTGACTTGTGTATAGGGGGAGGGAAGGGAGGGTATGATGACTGACGAGCACCGAGCTGAACAGGCAATCAGGTGGCAGCAGTGGCGGATGACAGGATCGAGCTGAAGAAGCAATCAGTAGATCGCTGAGGGCCTAGGATGCGGCTACTCCGTTAACCGTGCAGCACGAAGCAACGAGAGTTTACCGTGTCCGTGGTGGGATCTGGATCAGTGGCCGGATCACGGTTCAAAAGGCAGGCGCCAAAAAGCAGTTCCAAAATCTGTCGCGAGCAGCCGGGCGACTTGCACTGTACTCCGTAATTTTGACTCGTTATCTTGTACTACTCCGTAAATCCGTAGATGTGGCGTAGATACGTATTCCGTTTGGGATTGTGAACGGTCAAGGCCATAGATAGACACCCTGCCCGATATATTTGCGAGAAAGCCGAGCTAGCGAACTGCCAGACGAGCCACCCCATGCATCGGGCGTGCTTCAAGATTTCCGGAGCTTCACACAGCTTCACGCTCCAGTCTCAGGAACCGTGCGGTCACCGTGTGCTTTCGCTGCAGGAGTCTCGGCACCAACCAGGAGAAGTCACCGCCCCACCGCTCGAAATCTAGGGTGTGCGTGTGCCTGCCGATGCCAACTCCATATTGCTGCTACCGAGATCTGAATTAAGAGATCGAGCAAATAAAGTCGCCCTACTATCCATCGGGGCGCTTCTACAGCGCGATGGACCAAGAAGCTTGTGGCGATCATCGTACGCGTACATGTAGATGTAGCATCCTCTCCCGTTCCTTTTACAGGTGATGAGGTGCGGGCGAAGCGCGAGACAAAAAAAAGAAGAAGAAGAAACACGGACCTGATACTGTTAGAGATCCTATACCGTGATATATAAGAGTGTTTAGATCCAAATGTTAATACCTAAAACTGCTAAAAGTGTTTAAATCTAGGTACATAGAATACCTATGTTGGAGTATTTATATTTTTTGAAATGAACTACGGCCTTATTTAGATGCACGTTGTAAATATTTTGAAATAGGATCTTTGTACATTTGAAGTACTAATACAAAACTCGTCTGTAAACTACAAGACGAATTTATTAAGACTAATTAATACATTATTATCACATATTGACTGTAGTTTTTCTGTAGCAATTTATTGTCTAATTATGGTCTAATTCGGCTTATTAGATTCGTCTCGTAATTTACAAATAAACTATGCAATTAGTTTTTTAATTTGTCTAGATTTAATACTTCATGCATGTATTTAAATTTTGCATCTAAACAAGGCATAATATAGAGTGAAATGAGTAATAATTAATTTTACCGCAAAAAAGAGTAATAATTAATTGTCCATCCTTCCACTGTTCTAGATAATAATGGACACAAGGGACGGGATACACAGCGATACCGGCATACCGCTACGTAGAGCGCGCACACGAATCTCGAAGCCAAGGGACGTGAATCTACTCCTACACAGGGATAATGCGTGAAGATGTTTGGAGAGTCACATCAAAATTTCAAAAAAACAAATATCCGCATGTAGTACTAAATAAAGTCTATTTGCAAAATTTTTTTAGGAATGGGTGTAAATTTTCGAGACGAATCTAATGAGCCAAGTTTCATCATAATTGACTACAGTGATGCTACAGTAAGTCAATAACCGTACACAATCATCCTCCAATCGTGCGGTCAAAGGCCTCGTTAGCTAAAGTAACTGCTACAGTACCATAGTTGTGGAGGTAATTTTATAATTAGATTTCACTTAATACTTATAATTAGTGGTCAAAGCATCATTTCTCTCTCACGAAAATGTTTTCACGCCTAAACCAAACATGGCCTCCTGTCCTGCTTGTATCCCCCTTTCTCTGTCGCTTGTGGTTGACTTTGACTCGAAAAGCGGTGGAAGCTCTGGCACGGCCAGCGGCAAAATGATGGCTTCAGAGCCCATTGACTCTGCAGCACGGCCAGGACCTTTCTGCCCTCGATTTTGGCACGGTGCTATTGGCCCCATTCGCTAGTCGGAAGACAGTCGAGAGATGCACCCAGTGCCCTGGCAAGGCATGCAGCGTCACTTCGTTTCGTTTCTGTTCTCCAGACGTTGCTTCCTAGTGGGTGCACGGTTGCACTTGCGTAGAACGCGGCACGTTTGAACGGTCGATTCATCTCCTGCAAGTTTCCACAGCATGCAGATTTTAGATCAACAGGTCATGGTTCCTTCGCAGGTCAACAAGTGCACCCTTGAAATCGACATGGCTCCTTTTCTCCTTCAGTGGAAAACGAGATTCCAAGCCCAACTGCAGGTATTGACTTTAGGCGTGTTTGGCAGGGCTCCGGCTCCTTCAAAAACAGCTCCGGCTCCGGCTCTTTAGATGGAGCAGCTTCTCTCGTGGAGCTGAAGCCGTTTTAGAGAAACGTTTGGCACAACAGCTTCATGTAGATGTTAAAATACAATAAAAGTGTAAAATGACCACAATACCCTTCTTTTTTAATTTTCCACTCTTCTTATTTATTTCCTTTCTTTCTATTTCTTTTTTCCTTTTCTTTCCATTCTCTCTCTCCTTATCCACTACTGTCTGCCTCATCCATCCCCATCGCGCGGAGAAGCTTCTGCCACCGGCTGTCGCCCGCCCTCCTGCGCAGCTCGCAGCCGGCCCCGCCCGCCGTCTCCTTGCTCCCTTGCTCCAACCACCGCCGCTCTCTACTCCCACCGCGCCCACACCTGCCGCTGCTTGGGCTCCTGCGGGGCCAGCCGCCGCCACCTGCCACACCCGCATCCGCTCGGGCTCCCGCAGGGCCGGCCGCCGCCCACCGCCACCGACCGCGCCCGCCGCCGCTCGAGCTCCGGCCGCCGCCTTCTGCTTCTTCTCCAGCTCCTGCTGCGCGGCGATGCGGTCGAACTCGTCGCTGAGCTTCCTCGCGCGCTTCCTCTTGGACGCGGTGGCGATGGTGGCGAGGGACTCATCGTCCTCCTCCTCCTCCGACTGGTCGGACCCGTCGGAGTCCTCGTCGTCGTCGACGACCTCCCGCTTCAGGATCCGCTCTTGCACCACGGCCTCCTCCTCGTCGGAGTCACCGTCGCTGGCTCCGTCGTCCGAGCGCGGCGAGCGACGCGGCGACCCCTCGATGCGGCCCTGGAGGCGGAGGCGCTTGACGCCGAGGCCGCCCATGGATAAGTGCGCCTCCTGCGCCCAGGCGAGGACCGGCTCGGTGACGGACGGCAGCGGGTCGACACGGTCGCCCGGGAAGAAGCGCGGCCGCGGGAGGCTGCTGCCGTAGAACCGGCCCCTGCCGCTTGCCACGGCCCACGCCGGCCATCCGCTTGGGCTCCTGAGACGGGAAAAGGGGGAGTGGCAAAATCGCTGTAAATAATTGGAAGTTGATGG
The DNA here is from genome assembly GCF_016808335.1 of Panicum virgatum. Classification (NCBI taxonomy): domain Eukaryota; kingdom Viridiplantae; phylum Streptophyta; class Magnoliopsida; order Poales; family Poaceae; genus Panicum; species Panicum virgatum. Next base: position 53,303,026 of record NC_053137.1, on the reverse strand, counting down.
GCACGTGGAGGGTGTGGACGTGGGCCTCGGATGAAGCCGCGAGAAGCCTTGTTTCACTGGCTCCGTCGCTCGTGTGAAAGACGTTTGCAGCTCCAGCTGCAGCTTCATACTTGAAGCACCTACATTTTCAACCCTTTGGCAGGGCTCCGGCTAGAGCTGGGTTTGGAGCCGGCCGTGAAGCCCTGCCAAAGACGCCCTTTGCCATTGGTGCTCCTTGCCCGCTGAGCTGCATGCAGGGTTAACAATTTCGGCGAAATTTCGCCGAAATTTTGGAAAATTTTTCGTTTCCGCTAGTTACCGGGATCCGAAATTTCGGTATTTTTCGGTATATTTTGTTTTTAAATTCAAAATTCAACAAATTTTGACCGAAATTCAACGAAATTCGCCGAAATTTATCGAAATTTCGAAATGGAATTTGGTTTCCGCTAAACACCGGGATTTGACCGGAAAACGAAATGGTTAACTCTGGCTGCATGCCCGCCGCGCCGTCGTGCGCCCGGCCGCGCTCCACTCGCAAGTCACAACTCACAACACGAGCTGACTCCGGCGGCGGGCCTCCGTGCCCGCGACGGCGAGACCGGCCGTAGAGAACGACGGCCACCCTGCGACCGCCGTACGCAGCTCGTCGGGCCCAAACGCGACCAGACTCTGGGAGTATCCGCCCGGAGCGGGCGCGCACGTCGCTGTCCTCGCTCTCGCCCGCGCGCCCACTGCCCAGCGCCGCCCGGGCCGGGCCTTTGTCTGCGCTGCGGCCGTGTTGCGGCGTGCCCCTCGCCCGACAGCGGCTCTGCCGCATCATGGTCGTGGAGTTCGCTCCGGCTGCCCCCCATCACCGTCAGGCTGCACCATTCCAGCGCGGCGGAGAACCTGCCGCCCCCGGGTCGGACGCTACCGCGGCAGAACGACGAAGCCGTGTCGCTTGCTCATGCACGGCAATTCGCCGGGGGGCGCTGCTTTGCTTCGTCCACTGAAACCGGGTGCGTGTTGCAGGCACTTGCAGTTATTACGCTTGCAGCAAGAACTGCAGCAACTTGCAAGCATATGGCACTGCCGCAAAGGGTACTGCAGGCTGCCTCTATCCGGCAGTGCATTTTCATCTGGCAGTACATGCTCACGTGCTTTACTACTTTGGCAAAAAAAATGTATTTTCCTCGCAAAAAATGTAATATTTAGTTAGAGCAAATATAGTTTTCAAAAAAAAGTTAGAGCAAATAACAATTTGTGGATGTTTCTTATATCCGATGCAAATATTATTATATCACAATCTTCAGGCGCAGTATAGGAAAGGAAAGAGGAGAGCGGAACTATCACACAATCCGATCGGTCTCCATCGGCATCAGAAACTAATCGAGTAGCAGAACTGAACTAGCTACTGACGAGTGGGACAGCTGGTGCAGTATCATCATGATTACTCGCTGCGGCTCCCTATCTTGCGTCTGTCACTTTGAGCAACTCCAACAAATTGATTTTCTCCTTTTTCCTTTCCATTTTTTCTCAATATAGGGGATTGATGCTGAAAAACCTACTCTAGCAGATTGATTTTACATCCCCTTTTCCCTTTATTTTTTCTCAATCCCCAATAATTTCTCTCCAATCCCCAATAGAAAGAGGAGACATCATATCTCCCTTTCCATATAGAAAGAGGGAAAATCAATCTGTTGGAGCACTTCTTCCTTATATGTTGAAATTGAGAAAGAGAATTTCCTTATATGGTGAGAAAAAAAGGGAAAATCAATTTGTTGGAGTTGCTCTTAGGGCGTCCGCAGTAGATGCTCACGGGGCTGTATACCGGCTGAGTCTGACATGAGGAGAGAGAGGGCGTCTCGCGACGCGCTCGCTCCCGCCGGCTGAGAGGCACGGTGCGCGCTGTTTATTGGCCTCCTCGCTACTGGCATTAAATCTTGCGGGCCCGACCACCATCGTGGCGCTCGTTCTCGCCCGTTTGCAGACGTAGCCATGATACTTGCTCGTATTAGAAGATTTATCCGGCGATTTAGTTTTTAAATCGATGAACAGTGGCGCACAGGGCCGAGCTAGCGACTCTCGCCGTCTCTTTTGAGGGGTGTTTAGAAACAGGGACTTCAAAAAAGTCATAGGGACTTTTTAGTATTTAGAAGTATTAAATAAATATTAATTATAAAACTAACTGTAGAACCCTGGGCTAAACTGCGAGACGAATCTAATGAGATATCTTAATCTATGATTAGCGAATGGTTACTGTAGCATCAATGTAGCAAATTATGAATTAATTAGGCTCATTAGATTCGTCTCGCGAAAAAGCACTCAGCTGTCAAAAAACATTTATAAACAGATTTTATTTAATACTATAAAATAATAAGATTTCTTTTGATGTGATAGGGACTTCTGAAAAAATTCCTGAGCCACGCTCGCCCACGCCCCCGCCGGCACTGTGCCGAGCTCGTTTGAGCCGGCGACATGGCTAGCACTGGCTAGGACTGTTGCGGGTGCCCGCGAGCTCCAACGGAGCCCCTATACGTCCCCCGTATGTGCTTGCACTGGCTAGGACTGTTCATATAAGGAGCTGACACTGATGGCTGCGACGGCTGGCTCCGCCCCTGCGGCAAACCCATATGTGTTTGCAATGGCTGTGTTTACTTCCCTCGAATTTTACAAATTTTTCATCACATTAAAATTACATCGAAACATTAAATATAACAAATGACTCATACATAGAGTACTAAATTTAGGTAAATAAAAAACTAATTGCATAGTTTTAATGTACGTTGCGAGATGAATTTTTTGAGCTAGTTAGCTTATGGTAGGACAATATTTACCACAAACAAACAAAAAATGTTATAGTATAACTACAGTATCCGATGTGCCCACCCAATGCCCCATTTGCTCAGCAGGTTTGGGAACTTGTTCGAGCGTGGACAAACGATCTAATCAAGAAGCCGATCAGCACGATGGGCATATCGGAATGGTATGGTGGACTCTGGAGCTGCACCTACCAACAAAAGAACAAAAAATAACGTGCCCGGCAATCAACATGTACACAGTTTGGAACATCTGGAATGAGCGCAACCGAAGAATTTTTGAAGCCAGAGAAGCTGAGCCAGTGAGGGTCTTTCAGTTGACGAAGGAAGAGTTGAATCTACGGCCATGTTGGGTTACAAGTCACATCACAATATCAAAAATGACGAATGTCTGTATAGAGTACTAAATAAAGTCTATTTGTAAAATTTTTTCAGGGATGAGTGTAATTTTTCGAGACGAATCTAATGACTCAAGTTCCGTCTTGATTAGCTACAGTGATGCTACAGTGACCACGCTCAATTATTCACTAATCATACGGTCAAAGACCTCATTAGTTAGAGTAACTGCTACAGTACCATAGTTGTGAAAGTAATTTTGTAATTAGATTTTATTTAATACCCTTAATTGGTGGTCAAAATACCAAAAAGTTTTCCTCAAAACTTTTTCACACCTCAACCAAACACGGCCTACGCAACCAAGCGTGCGGAAAACCGTTGCTTTCTAGTTTCTAATGTTAATAAGTGTGAGGAAAAGAGTTTTTTTTAATTATTTATGTAATACAACTTTATAACATTTGACTTACTGCTCCTTCTAACCTAATTTGGCAGTGCTCCTGCCCTTTTTCAAAAAAAAAACAAAGAAAGAGTAAAAACTAAAATTTTATCATTTAGTAGTTCTATTTAAGTTGCCATCTCGGATATGTACGTTTCGGTTCCTACTTCTCCCGAGAAACAGTTGCATGTATATTATCACGTCAATGTCATTATCAAGGAGGATAGAAAATCATTTCGATTCATGAGATTACTTTGATAATATGATTAATTAGTGCTAGTATCTCACAGAAAAATATGATTAAGCAATTACAACTAATGTTTTAAATAGCGGGCTAAGACATTTAGCTATTTTTGTCAGAAAAAGGCTATAGCCGGCTATAGCGGCAGCTAAGAGCTAAATTATATATGAAAAAACTTAGCTAAACCTCTCTCAAATAACTATAGCCGGAGATAACGGAAGCTATAGCCGGAGATTTAAAACTTTGATTACAACCGGGAAATCTTGGCTCCTGGCACTTGCAAGTAGAGTTGTGTCTACGTTCAGAAAAGAGCAAATATTATTGTTGTGCAATGTCTAGTTGTGGTCTTATCCATCTCACAAGAATAGTAATTGTTTCATGCTGGACTACTAAATCTAGCTATGCCCAGTACAACGTGCTGGATTCAATTTGAGTCAAATGTAGCTGCTGCTATACTAGTAGCTTCTGCCTACTAGGGAGAGTGAGGCTGTGACTGGGAGAGAGACTCTGGGGCAGATATCGGAGAACCGCCGAAGCAAATCTTGTGCATTAAATGAAGCAGCCGGATATGTGTTCCCTTAACCCGAGAACTACCCGTTTTTCAAATCCATGTGCCATATCGTCGGTCGTACGCATCGGTCGCCCAAGATTTGTACTACGAGATTTGTGTAGGGATGTTTCAAGGATTTTTATCCAAAACTACCAGAGACAAATAATACCCCATGTGTCGTGTTCGTGTTCAAATCGGGCTCGTTCATAGTTCATATCCTGTCGTTTCGTAAACACATGCTTCCCCTTTCGTTTTTCTGAAGCCAGATAAGAGTAAATTACAGCCAAACATTATCTAGAGCAGCACTGTAATAGCCTAGACAGTGCACAACGGCTGATCAACCCAGTCTAGGCCTCCGGGAGTCCGGGTTGGTTCCTCCGGTCACATGAAATAGCAGCAGCCAGCAAGGGGCAAACTCCGGCATCCGCCCTAGCCCTTGCACCCCGTTTGGGCCCACCGTCAGCGTCATGCTCTTCCACCCAAGCCCCTTTCGAAGCCTCCGCCCCTTTATATCCCGGGCCGCCCCTGGCCCTGGTGCTCACGGCCGCACGCCCTCTCCCTCCGGTCTTGATCTCCTCCCAGAAAAATTTCCCTAAGCCAAGAGAGCAACCATGGCTGCTTCCCAGTCTCCAACCCTGGACGCTTCGGCGAAGCCGTACGTGAGGAAGGGGCGCGTCGCCCCGCCACCGCCCGAGCTGTACATGGGGCCTCCCGCAGCGGCCCTGCCGCCGGCGGGCTTCTACTACCCGCAGCCGGTCCTCGTCGCGCCTCCAGCGCCAGGGTACCCACCAGTCGCCCCCCTGGGCTGCTGGGGGTTCCCGCAGCCGCAGGCTCCCTGCGTGGGGCTGCCGGGCGTGCTCCCATCCCCTGGCTGGGCGTCGCTCGCGATGGGTGTGCCCACGCCGCCGGCGGGGATGCCGCAGGGTGCCCGGCAGCCCCAGCTGCCGGCCGCGACGGTGACCCCGCGGGGCGGCGGCCGTGGCCGACCGTCACACGGCGTGCGCGCTGGGCACGCTCCCCGAGCGAGGCCGCTGCAGCGGCTCGACGTGCCGCTGCCGCGGCTCGACGTGCCGCCTAGGATGATGCCCCGAGCGGCGGGTAGGGCGGCACCCCCGTCCTCCCGCGGCGCCGCCAAGGTCGAGCCGGCGAACGACCGCCCTTCTCCCCGCTCCGTGCTCGTCCATACGAGCCCGCCCGACACGCCGCCGGCGCTCCCTAGTTCCTTCCCCTACCCTGAGCTGGGATCCCCTGCGCCGCGGGCGTCCGAGGGATCGCCTTCCGCCGTCCCGGTCCCCGCCGCCGGAAACAAGCAGCCCCCGCCTCGGAGGCGGCGGCTCGAACGCGCGCCGCGTTTCCGTCAGCCCGCCGGGGTCACTGTGCGCGGCGGCGACCCCAAGCCACGCCGCCTTTTCGACCCGTCTTCCAGGAGCACCACGTTAATGATTCGTAATATCCCTAATGACTTTAGGTGTGAGCCGCTATTTTTCTCTCTCGTTTTGGTTGAAGCTTTGATTTGTTCCGTTGATCCGAGGGTTTCCAATCGTTTTCACGCAGGCGGAAGAGGCTGATGCAGATCCTTGATCAGCACTGCTCCATCGAGAACGCCGAGATCTCATCTGGCGGCGTCAAGTCTGAATACGACTTCCTCTATCTTCCGATAGACTTCAGGTATGATCACCGATTCACCTCGTGCTAATCAAGCACTCGATTAATCTTCTTTCCCTTAAGGGCTCTTTTGGTGTATCCATCCGTGACCTTTGCTTGATTCTGTGTTGCCCAGCACCGGTGCAAACAAGGGCTATGCCTTCGTTAACCTGACGACGCCGGAGGCAGCGCGGCGGCTCCATGACTACCTGCACGGGCACCGCTGGAGGGTCAATGGCTCCGGCAAGACCTGCGAGGTCGACCACGGAGACATCGAGGTAGGCGTCGGTCGTCGTCCGCGCGCTAGCCTCCGGCCCTTCGCTTGCGCCGCCCAGTGCTTGGTCGGCTTACGTGTTCGTTTCTGTTCGCCCCCATGGAACTGCAGGGACGGGAGAAGCTGGTGAAGCACTTCTCGGATTCGCGGTTCGACTGCGGCAACGAGGAATTCCTCCCCGTCTGGTTCGAGCCGGCCCGCGACGGCACCCGGAGGACCTTGCCGCATCTCGTCGGCCGCATGCTGCGCCGCTCGTGATGGAAGCTCCACCGCCGCCGTCTCCTCGCCGCCGCCGGCCGCCTTATCTTGCATTCTATCGGTTCCTGGCTTGGTGGAGGATCGGGATAGAATGGGAGATAGGATCCGCCCGGCTGATCTGGTTACCTGGCTAGAGTACCTGTGTGTTCTCCTTCCATTTGCTTGTGAGTTTATGTGTGGAGACTGGCTTTACCTGTTGTGTATTATGTTTGGGCCGTGTCAGTTGTGTACTAGTCGTGTAGGAGTATGTTCAGAGTGTTGTGAGCTTAGTTTGAACGGGTAATATTAGCGGCATTCGGCACACGGAATTGTTCAGTGAGTTAAACTTGCTAATGTGCTTGCTCATGGAAATAATTTGGAGGTCTTCTATATATATGTACGGTGCTGCTGGTGATACACAGTTTTATTCTATATATCTTGGATGTATGTATCGAGTAATGTTGTAATGGAATGCACTTTGGTTAGCAAATTTATTAGCACTAGTAAACTAGTACTTGAACTAGTTGTGGTGGTAACCCGTAGCAGTCCTAGCAAGCAAGGTACTGCACGTTTATATTTGGCTTCAATCTTCGAACAGACGAACAGACTGCATATTTTGTTGAACTTATAGGAAATATTGACCTAGGAGAGGTGTATTGTCTGCATATTTTGTTGAACTTGCAGGTAATATCGTTTTACAAGAAGTGTTGTGATGACAGCGTTCTAAACTTCGATCTGTACGCGTAGATTTATGCAAGTGAATGATGCGAGCGAATTGATTTGTATAAAATGGTACTTTATTATGGTACGGTTTTCATGTATGTATTTGCAGGTAAACGCGATAGTTATTACTGATGCACTCGATTTAGTGAGCTTTTATTTGTTGTTTGATTTGGTACAGAGGAAAAGTCTCTCAAGCTATTTTCTGAGTGTATCAATAAAAATAGGAAAAAGTCAAATTACATCCTTGAACTATGTAGAAATCTGATTTTCATCCTTTTGCTACAAAATTGGATAACAAAGCCCATCCATTGACACCAGCGAATTTTGTCCTTAGGTGGTTTCCCTTAGGTGATTTTGAATGTAGTTTTCAATTTTATGGGAACTAAAAATATTTACTTTTAGATTTAAAAAATCATAATTAATTCAGTAAATAAAAAATACAAACAGGATATCAAAAGTTTTGTAAAAATGTAACCTATTGGTATGATACTATTTAGTTATTCTGATCCATTTTTTTATTTTTGTAATATTTGATAGCTTATAGTTATGTCTATTATTTTTTAATAATTAAGATTCAAATAGAACTACTATAAATAGATTATATTTTTAAAATAGTAGTACTAGTTTCAATTTTTTGATTTAAAATGAAATAGTTTTGATTTTTTAGATTTAATTAAAATTTCTTTATTTTCTTAAAAAATATAAAACCACCTTGGAAAGTACTCCAAGAGCTAAATTTATTCGGTTTCGATAATCAATCTATTCTGTTTTATTGTCGAGGGTTGAAAATCAAATTTCTACAATTGTTTGAGGGCGTAATAAAAAATACTAATTGTTGCCTTTGTATCGGCGGTTTGCTTTGCATGGAAAAAGAAAGGCATTTCTAGATGTGTTGTCTCGGTTACCAATAAAAATACGAATGTTATCAATAAAAAGATATTTCTAGATGTGTTATGTGAGAATACGACTGTACAGAAAAAAACGAGTCTCGCAGATTTTTGAACAGGCCGGGAGTACAAGAGTTGAGGTTTTGCCCCGTGCCTGGGCCTTGCAGGGGCGTCTTGTAGCTCTGACGATCGACCGACCGCGCTCCTGCTATGCTCGCGCTTGCCATTAATGGGATGTGAACCTGGGCAAGACGACACAGTACCCTTTTGCTTCCCTCCGTCTCTATCAACGAGACAGCCCATCTCTCTCTGACTCTCTCCATCGCCATCTCTCTCTCCTCTCTCTCCCCCTCTCCGCAAATGCTCGTCTCTTCAAGACTTCAATCCCCGTCGCCCAATGTAGCGAACGCTGTCGAGGACAATGGTCATGGCCTGCTTCGCGACGTGACTGTCTCTCTTTCTCTCGTGTCTCTTGTGGATCGGAGCTGTGCGGGCGTGCTCCACTGCTCCCTGTCCGACCGGCGACAGGTGCCCCCCAGGCCGGAGGCCACGGCCGCCTTGCCTGCCCCTGTAGCCAGGAGCCGTAGAGCAAGGTTTATAGCCTTGTGGATCGTAGAATCCTAACACGATAGTAATAGGAACAACTTTGACAGCTAATTACGGTGTTAAATAAAATCAGTTTACAAAACCAATTATCAACACTGCTCGACCAATTATTATCTGCGCAGCGCGTCTTCGCCCGCTGAAGCGGCGTTTTGTGAGCAGCCTGCTGCCTTCTCTTCCTACCTCCCACGTCGAACGTCGTCCACTCCTGCTCGTAGGCCATCCGATGAGGCAATGTTTTTTTTTAAAAAAGAAATGAGGCAATGATCAGACGCTAGGCGTACGTACTGTATGCTGGCTATAGCCGGCTGCCCGGCGGGGTGTTTAGTTCCAAAAATTTTCACCTCAAAATTTATGTCTTTATCTTTGGACACATATATAGAGTATTAAATGTAATTAAACAATAAAACTAATTACACAGTTTGGATGTATACGACGAGACGAATTTTTTGAGCCTAATTAGTGCATGATTAGCCATAAGTGCTACATTAACCCATATGTGCTAATGATGCGGTCAAAGGAATCAAAAGATTCGCCTCGATTCCAAGTGAGTTTTGAAATTAGTTTTTTAATTAGTATTCGAAAACTCTCCCAACATCTGGTCAAACTATTAACGTGACACCCAAAAACATTTTGTCTGGAAACTAAACTAGGTGTATGGCAACCACGCAAGGGGATGACCAGATGAGCCGAGGGACTGGGAGGGAAGCATTGGGAATTCGCGAAGGGCCGGGGGCACACGCTGCAACCACGCGATTGCACCTGCCGCACCTGCTGTTACTCGACTGGCGAGTGTCGACTGCCACCTCGCTTTGTCTGCAACAGCATTGGCACTTGGTAGCATGGTACTGCCTGGGGCCTAGGCTGCTCTCCAGAGTCTAGAGGCATGCTGCTTCTGGCGCTGTTTAGTTTTTTCTAATTTGAAGTACTAAATGAAGTCTATTTACAAAACTTTTTGTATGGATGGGCTGTAAATCGCGAGACGGTTCTAATGAGCCTACTTAATCCATGATTTGCAACAGTGATGCTACAGTAATTATCCGCTAATTATTGATTAAATATGAATTAATTAGCATCATTAGATTCGTCTTGCGATTTACAACCCATCTATGCAAAAAATTTTACAAATAGACTTCATTTAATACTTCAAATACCCTATTTACTTCATATCGTACGTGTCACGAGTACTCCAGGACGAGAAGTGGGTATATGGAGGGGGGGGGGGGGGTGAATTTGGTGAGCCACGTGAGAGTGGCTTGAGAAGCCTTAGGGCGGATGCACTTGCGAACCGATGGACGAGAAAGCATTCTACTCGGACAGAAATATACACATGATTCTTCTCCTCCCTTAAATTATGGTCGTGATAAGAATAAGATTCTACAACACTGCGCCGCTGCTATAACATGTCATAAAATAGTTCTTTTCGTTCAGATGCTCATACCTCGCACGTTTTGCTAAGTTTTGGGAATTTTTACGCTTAAATTAACCATAGCGGTGAAAACTATGACTATTATTTTTCTAAAAAGTACGGTCGAAACTACACTAGATCTTACTCTTGCAAACAAAGTTTAATAATGTCTTAGTCTTGCCATTAGCGAGCGCACGGCGGCGCACTGCAGACGGAGGCGCTCGTGGAGCACTCGGCGCAGCGCACGCGGAGGCGTGCGAGCGGGCCAGGCCAGGGCAGGCAGCACAAGAGCGGCCCACACGCACGCGGCATCCCAGGCGGGGCGTACACAGGCCGGGGCTCGTGGCCCAGGTGACGAGCAGGCCACGCGGGGCAGCCGGCAAGCAGCTGCTCGCGGCTCAAGGACAAGCTTTTTTTTGAATAAGGCAAGGACAAGCTTTGGGCTCGAGCAGCCCACACACAGACCAGCATGGACCAGCAAGCAGGTAAAGCTTCTTTTGTGCCCAAGCAGGTTCGGCCTGATTTCGTTTTCCTCTCGGAATTGTTTATTTGTAGGAACAGTAAGCTGAATTGTCGAGTAATCTTTGCCTGTATGATTTGGTCGAGCATTTGTGTAGTTAGCCTGCTGACTAAATGAACTTGAGCACTTGAGTGTGATCCGTTGCTTGTTGATACTTTGCGTGCTGAGTTAACTTGTGCTAACTAATATTTGAGCCTCAAATTCTTGATAATCTCGCATGCTGTGTTAAGTACAATTGCTGGTAACTTTGCTAAAGTAGACTGCTTTAGATTTGCTTCCATTTGTGTCGAGCTTTTGGTAACCATTGCTAGGTGAACTAGTCACTAGTTGACTTGTGTCACATTGACGGTTAGAAGAAAGGGGTGTCGGCTGTATTCGGGATACATGCCTTGTTCTCTCGGAGGAATTTTTAAAGCTTCCATTCACCCCCTTGATCGCCTGTAATGGCACGCATTCTAGCGCGTGTGCTTGTCCTTAATTGCACGCATTCTAGTTTCCTTGTTCAGTATTCACCTTGGGATAACGAGGTTTTCTTGGTTTGTCTGCTGAAAACGTAATGCTACACGGAACTTGTATGATCAGATCAGATGCTGGCTCGGCTCTGCGAACCTTCGTCGAAAATAAGGTCATACCGATCGAAACCTCGAAACTCGGCTCCTCTTCCATGGGCAGCAGAGAGAACAGGCCAACCAAACGCGACGTGGCGTGCGTCAGTTCGCTCGTCCGCGCTGGCTTGCGGCAGCTGGACTCTGACCCTCCGAGTCCGATCTCCCGACCCATCACGCAGGCTCTTCCCTCCTCCGCGTCCCTTCCCCTTTCGACGACGCCACCTCTCGGCTGTATGCGGGGCGCCGTCCTCCGCGTTCCGGCCCCGATCCCGCCGCCTCTGCGCCCCGCGCCGACGCGCCCTCTCCTCGTCCTCCGCCGCTGCCGCAGCGACTGCCTGCCGCCCGGGACGCCCATGGCCTCGGCCGGCTCCCGCGACGGCGGCGGCGCCACCAAGCCCGACGCCGCGCCATCGCCCGCGCCCGCGTCCGCGCCGATGCCGCAGCCGCCCGAGAAGCCGCTCCCGGGCGACTGCTGCGGCAGCGGCTGCGTGCGCTGCGTCTGGGACATCTACTTCGACGAGCTCGACGCGTACGACAAGGCCCTCGCCGCCCACGCGGCCGCCTCATCAGGCTCCGGTGGCAAGGACTCCTCCGCTGACACCAAGCCCAGCGACGGCGCTAAGCCCTGATGCGCGTGCCAGGTGTATGCCCTCTTCTGTTCCCAATTGAATTAGATTACTGGCCTTCTCTTCATCAGCGTCAGATATGGCGCTACCAAATTGACTGCTGTTGGTGTGTGTGCTAGATTGGTATGCTTTCCTACGGCACCCTCATTGTTGTGTAACAAGAGAAACTACTCATTATTAGCAATCAAAGGAAAGATTCAATTTCTCTGGGCATTTCATTTATTTGTTCGTCTCAATCAGTAGTTGAATTCAATCCAATCAGGAACCCCAGCCTTACCAATGCCATTAGAATCGGGAGAAATTAACGAGTTACATGCTGTCTGTCTCACCATCACCGATGGTGAACGAAAGCTAACACACACATTAGCTCATGCATTGACGTAGAACTTACTGATCATCGTCCGAACGGCAAGAGGGATCCTCACCGTGTGGGCGCCATCCTCCCATGTCAGGCTACCGAAGTTATACCTCCCTTGCACCTTCAGTTTGGCCTGGAATGTAACCTTGAATGTCAACTTTGTCGCGGTCGAGTTGAAGACCAGGAGTGAGGGGCTGACGGCCACATCCACACCCGGCGGAGGTTGGACATGAGCTCTGTACTTCGACATGGCTGAGCCAACATTCGTGACTGTTCTTGACACAGTAAGTTTGCCCCTCAGTTCGGGAATGGTGATGGATGGAAGATTCAGGTTTAGCTGAGTTTTCGGCGTGTGCTGACATGTCGCATGCTGTTGAGTCATGGAGCTGATGGCTGAGCCGTTGTAGCCCATGGAACAAAGGAAGCGCACATACTCAGATGTTCCCATGTCATACACAAGACCGGGGTGTGCAGCCTTGCTTGGATCCACATGACCACCACCATAATCAAATGGGTTTGCCTGATTGTAGGGTGCCGCCTCAGATACAATTTCAAACCCATAATTGTCATGGACATTGGCTGCAAGGCATTGAATTGTTAGGGTCAAAAACATCTTTGACTAAAGAAGCAGATGAGTCGTTACCTGTTGTGACAAGTGCTGATTTTACTGCAGCGGGACTCCAACTAGGATGCAGTGATTTGAGGAGAGCAACCACGCCTGAAATATGTGGGCAGGACATCGAGGTTCCTGAATCAATCTTGAAGTTCACAGATCCAATGGCGGATGATATGGCAGCAGCAGGTGTCCATGCAGCCAAAATGTTGACACCTGGGGCGGCAATGTCTGGCTGCAGAAAGGTGCAGAGTTTTTGAAACCAACTAGGGCAGGCGCTATTATAGAGAGATTTAAAAAGGATGAAGCTTGATCAACTGGACTAGTGGATCTGATGTTTTACCTTCAAAACAGAGGGGGATAGAGAACTAGGACCCCGAGATGAGAAATATGCAACTTCTGGGCCTATTAGTTCTCCGAAAATAGTTTTCGCTGAGTCAAACTGAACTGTTGGGTTTCTGTGTATAGCAGAGAAATTATTGGAAATTTGCCATCAATACAGCAATGTTGCCAGATTGTTACAACTGTTGGAATCTATGGCACTGTTTGCATACCTCATGCTAGTAGTGTATGCCAGTATTGTTATTCCAATTTGGTAGTCTACTTGAACACAGGGAATGTCAAATGAAGATGTGATGTCCTTGGTTAAGAACTGAGCGAAGATGACTCCAACACCACGAGCTTTCTTGACAGTCTCTACTGCCACTGATGCTGATCTCTGTGCTCGTGTTTGGAAGCAAAGCACCACATTTCCCTTTACTAGAGTAGAGTTCAGAGATCCTGCAGTACAGCTTCTGCAAAGACATGAGCCAATATGGAAGTTGAACTCAAGGAATTATCAGAAGAGGCTGAGGACGACAAAGCTTACCTTGCATCTGTATCATCTGCATTATTAGATGCAATATCTTCAGCATAGACTACACGAATACTTTTGGCAGGATGCTTCCCGGAGTACAATGTTTGCCCCTGCACCACGAGACATCAGAATGTGAGGCACAAATATTGGCATATCATGTGCTTGCATTATAGCATCAAGTCTCAACCCAAAAATTCAGATGAAACTCTTACCACATAGGTGCTGTTGTTTCCAAGGGTGATCTTTGTGAGGAAAGTCCTATCAAGTGTGCCAGCAGCAACAGTCACAATCCAGGGTGCTGAGTTGATCACCGTCTCTGAATAAGGTCCAGAGTTTCCTGCAGAGCAGACCACAACAATCCCTTTTGCGACAGCATGGAAGGATCCAATCGACAAGACATCATCAACATAAGCAGGAAGGGGTGGTGCTTGCCCCAGGGACACTGAAAGCACATCGACGCCATCATGTATAGCGTCGTCGAAAGCTGCAAGTATATCCGCAGAAGTGCAATCTCCGGTGGCCCAGCACACTTTGTAAACGGCCAGCCTAGCTCTCGGTGCCCCTCCCCTTGCAACACCACTGGCAAGGCCCCTGAAGTTTGCATTGGCTACCAGGGCACCAGCAGCTGTGGACGCCGTGTGCGTGCCATGCCCGACAGCATCTCTCGCGGACATGAACTCATAGATGTCGGTTGTGTTCATCTTGCCATACTCAGCTTCGTACCCTTTTATGTACCATTTCGCACCTATTATTTTCCTATCCTATCATGAATTTGAAGTCACTACCAGGACAGCCAGTAGAATTCAAGCAGTGATAAAATCTCTTACAGGCGAGCAGTAAGGTGAAACTTAAGTGCAGGCCAACCTGTTGCAGTTAGAAGCGTTGAATCTGTCTCCGGCTATACACCGCCCTTTCCACCGCCGTGGAACCTCACCGATGCCGTCGTCTCTAAAACTGGCCGACTCCGGCCATATCCCTGCAAAGTGCAAACCACCAGGACAGCTCAATCTTAGCGTTGCAATGTCGGTCATAATCCCAATTGCTACCTACAGGCTACAGCAGATATTGAGAAGAGTCAGTCTCACCAGTATCTAGCACGCCGATGATGGAATCCTCCCCAAATCTACTCTCCGATAGGATTCCAACCGAGGGCGCCGGTTTCACTCGCATGAAATCCCAGCTCCTGGTGGTGTGCAGGTCAAGAACACGATTCCGCACCACTCGCACGACCCCAGGCCAATCTTCGACACCGCAATTCGATTGGAGCCCAACGGCACAAGAAAGCAGGAGGGGCTTCGTCAGTATCACACACGGAATCTCCGAAGGTCTGAGCAGAAGAGGAGGTCAGCGGAAATGTGAGCTCACCGGCGAGCCGCGCCGCCTGCCTGTCCGTGAGCACGGCGGCGAACCCGGAGAAGCCGTGCCGGTAGCTGTAGAGGATGGCGTCCTTGGCCGCCGGCTCGCTGCAAAGCGCGCCGCCATGAGTCGTAATCCACAGGAATCAAGCAGATCAATGGTGAGCTCACTCACCTGCCGAGGACGGCGGCAAGCATGCCGTGGTGCGCGTCCCGGACCAGCGCCGGGTGCAGCTTGGGGCTCCTCTCCCCCATGTACACAATGTACACCTGCAGGAAACGGAACCGCATCAGCTCAACCGCTCAAGAACCGCCCGGTGATTGGGAAGCTGAACCTCCGGGACTCCGGCCGGTCAGGCTCACTCACATTGCTGCAAGAAGAGGGGCCGAACTGAAGCAGCAGCAGGAAGAAGCCGAGCAGGGCCACCATGGCCGCCGCGGACGAGCTCGCTGGCAGCTCGCCGGTAGCTGGAAGCAAAGACGAAGCTGACGCAGATGGCAGCCGGAGGCCGGAGCGGAGTGGTTTGAAAGGGAGGAGGAGGAGGCAGGGGGTTGGTGTGTCGTGTGTGGGTGGCCCGGCCTCCTCCTCGCACTACAGTTGTCTACGGGAACAAGGCGGCCTTCTCAACTCTCAGGTCTCAGCTGTGGCCTGTGGACTGGAACTTGGATTCAAAATCCCGTGCTGAGCCTGAGCATCAGCGGTGGTCGGATTGGTTCCCAATTCATGGATCGCATGTGAGTCACATCATATCAGAATAAAATTACGAGAGTGCACGCAGTATAAAGAAGGGGTCCGGATGTTCCATCGGAAGCTCTGACAAAACATTAAAAATTACTTAGTAAAACATCAGCGGCCATCTTTGCAACATGAAAAATAATATAGTAAAAAATAACTATATGGTTCGACTCCGGGATAGAAAATTCCCGCCGAACATGAACATTATGTTTCATAGAACGTTTATCGTGAAATACGCAGAAACAATATTTGCAACATTGATACTCAACCCTAGTGCTTAACTATTGCAACATAGTATGTCGCTATCTGATTTTTTTTCAGATTTTGAACATCACTTCTATAGCATTACCTATAAAGAAACCAATCAACTGCTACTACCACAGCTTCTATTCGCATGTGCAATTTTTAATTGGCGATGAATCAACTCTCAAGTACGAGTCCACTTCTTTCTCTCTCGTTCCAGATTCGTATTCCCTAAATAGTTGCATCGACTTCTCCGGATGCCATATCGGATAGATTATTCGGTCACTGGAGATGGCCAAATGCCACCGCACTGTTGCGGCGCGGATTGGTTTGTTACGCTTTGGCCCTGTTTAGTTCCTTTTACATGTAAACGCAAAATTTTTTTTGTGTGAGAATCTTGCCAATTTGAAGTACTAAATGAAGTCTATTTACAAAACTTTTTGTACAAATGGGTTGTAAATTGCGAGACGAATCTAATGATGCTAATTAATCCATGATTAATCAATAATTAGAGGATGGTTACTGTAGCATTGCTGTTGCAAATCATAGATTAAGTAGTCTCATTAGATTCGTCTCGCGATTTACAGCCTAACCATGCAAAAAGTTTTGTAAATAGACTTCATTAGTATTTTAAATTAGCAAGATTCTTTTTCACTTTTTTGCATTTACGGTTTTTTTGTATTTACGGGTGGGAACTGGGCCTTTATTCTCCTCCTTGGCCTCGGCTTTCTTTAATGGAAGATGCCCGCTCAGTGACTGACCGGTGCCCTGTCGCCCGCCTCTCTCTCTCTCTGAGCGTGTGCTCTCCGTGCGCCCCCGGTGCGGTGTTGGCGTGGCCGTGGCGTTCGGCCGAACGCGTCGTGTCGTGCTCGTTGCCGGAACGACGCCGAGTGCTTCCCCATGCTTCCTCGGTGCTCACTTGGTGGTGGTGGTGGAGTTGGAGGGTTTCTGTGCCTTCTCGGGTTGCTTTCTCCGCATTCTCGTGATGGGCGTGGGGTTGAGTGCCTTGTGCCTCTGCCATCTTGCTTGCAGGTTTAGTTTTAGGACTTAGGGTTTGGGTGCTTTGGGATCTTTGCTTCCCGGCACCAAGACGGGGATGTGCCCGACAAGTCCCTGGACACATGGACGGGGTGTAGGATCACTGCTCGGTGAGCGCCGGACCACACGTGTGATCGTTGCCTCCTCGTTTGGCGCTTCTCCTCGAGCTCTGCCTTGGAAGGAACACGTCGCTCCAAACAAGCGGTCTTAAGGCTAGTGTACATTCCTTTTGTAAAGAAGGAAATTCCAGTGGTTAGTAAAGAGAGCACATTCCAACGCACCACTTGGATGCGCACTACTAACACATTTGGTAACTTCGGATTAAGTAAAAAACAGCAAAGACGCACTAAGCTAGTAAAGAGACAACCCCGTTGACCTAGGAGTGGACTTGAGCAGCAGTGGGCGCCTCTTTCATCTTTTGATGCTATATATGATCAGTGGGTGCTTTGGTTTCAGACTTTAAGTCCACGCCCGTCTGCTTTGATTTTCTTTTGGATAACGACGGCCCCCCCTGCTCTGCTGCTTTCTCCTTTTGAGCATTACAGCGACAGTCGCCGCTAGATCTTGCTCCCCCTTTTCGATGTTCAAAGCGGCAGGTCCCTTCGATGGCGTCGGGTCGTGAACTCGTGATGCCATCCATGCCTTTGCCGAGCGCTGATGGGTAGCAGCCAGGAGCGTGGGCCGGCAGGCAGTGCGCCGCCAGGAACTGGGGGGGAGGGGAGATGGGGAAAGGGGATGAGATGAGATCACCGACCGCCTCACAATTTGGAAGACCGGCAGCTTTTCTTGGGTTGGGGCAATGGCTCTCCCTCTGGCTGCAGTGCAGCTGAGTGCCGACTGACGAAGGCCAAATAATTCGCACCTTTTGAGCAAATCATTTGGAATAATGTTTCATCTCCTTTCTTTTTGTTTGCAGCCTCAAGTACAGAGTGGCAGGCTGATACATACGGTAGTGCATCATGGCCTGTTTCAGGATCAGGTCAATGCTTCAGAGTAATGCAGCAACGCCTGATGAGTGAAAACTTTTCAAAGTGAAAGTAGAGTAGTAATGTAGTATGGCATGACATACGGGCAGCCAGCATCCGTATCGTAGTAATATTTTTCTGGACAGAATTCAGAAAATTCAGAACGCCGGGCAATAATGTTTTTCTGGACAGAATTCAGAAAATTCAGAACGCCGGGCAATGGCTGAGCAACGTTCGAGCACGGCGTTTCAGGGGCCGTTTAGTTCCCAAACAAAATTTTTTTTGGATGTCACGTCAACGATGGTTTGACTAGAGAGGCGTGCGACTGGGAGGAGGAGTGTGGGACGAGAGACCTGGAGAGGGGCCGTGGCAGGAGAGTTGGGGCGTGTTTGATATCAGGGCTGTGCAAGGCCTGGCCAGCTAGCCAGCCCAGGCCAGCCACGGCCCGGCCTGCGGTGCACAAGTGCACTTGTTTGATTTGCATGTAGCATTTGGGTCAGGTTATTACTTTTCTGTGTTTGATTCACAGCCAGCAGCCTGGCCCAACCCCAACTACCATCAACTACCAAAACGAGATGGTGTTTGATTCCAGCCAATCCAGCATGGCCCATGGATTCACAACTCAACATATTTCAACAACAACACATGAAAATAGTAAAGTTCATATGATCAGGTCTGAAATAATGGCCTCAGGTAATTACCCAACATCATCGGCCATTTCAAAATAACAACATTGAGTTGGAGTTAGAGTTGACCAACACCAGTTTTCATCATCACACAGTTATCATCAACCGAACATAATTAACAGAAGGAGCACCAGCAGACAGAAGCAGCCAACACAAAAAAGTAGTAAGGACATTAGATGATGTGATATGAGATTATGAGAAAGGTAGTAAGGACAGTAATGATTTGCCTCAGATTCAATTTGACTTTTCATTTAGTCTATTAACTTGGAGCATAAGGGACCTAAAAAGGTAGGCAATCTGTACAGTCATGAAGGCCATGAGAGCGTGACCAACATCCAGCCCAGTAATCAAACACGCCCCAAGTATTCATAAGCCCAGATCCTGACAAGTTACTTGGGCATGGATGTTATTCACGGTTCGATGACAGTCATGAAAAATAGTTTCATCATATGCCCAGTACCTCACAAGTTAAAGACCATAAATGTAAACCTTTCCTCACCATGGCATTGGTATCATCATAGGCATTAAACAGGAGAAGCACACAAATCAGAGGGAGAAACAAGGCCTCAGTTGCTGGCATAATCTATAAATCATCATGGGTGCAAAAAATAATCAGGTGGCATGAGATTCAGAAAAAAAAGTCACAAGACATCAAATGTTTTTGGAATGCAACAAAGCCTGGCAGGAGTATGAACTCGGCTTGGATATAGCCACCACTAGGCTCAGTTTCATTCCAAGAGACAAGAAGAAGCAAAGCCACCTTATTGATATGGAAAACAAGCAAATGCACCTCAGATTAGTGTACAATGCATCATAGGCCAAATACAAAGCAACATATTATGAAGTAATGAAACAGGAATGGATCGTAATAGCATACAACTTCATATCAGTGCAACAGCAAGCCAACAGAGGCTGCATTTGAATACAACAAGTTGAAATATAAGTACACTATCCTTAGTTAGCCACCCTCCTGCTAATTAAACCCAAAAGAACAGGTGCTGGTCAGCCATCTACCATGCACAGTTTCTAGCCAAAATGGAACCCAAAAGAGAAGAGAGTGGGGGAGGGAGGTGGAGGAACTATACTTCTCAACAGTTAACCCCCTCTAAGTGCTGTCTGCACAACATGGACAGAACTACAAATAGTAGTTCTTGGCCAGGTAGGTCCTCAGCCATATGGCCCTATGGGGGTGGACATGTTGACAAAACCAGTTGCAACAGCCTTGTTCTCAAGGAGATGGGTGTAGGCAACAATCAAGGCCTCAGTGGAGAAGTCAGACATCTCCATCTCCATGACAGCAAGGTAGAGGTCTGGATCGACATGTGCAGCACCTGTTTTCAGCATAGCATTGGCAACATTGTTGACAACATTTGTCATGTTGGTCATCATAAGCATCTCTTCCTCACTAAAGTTGGCCCTCTTCCTCTTAGCCCCTACAATGTTGTTCTTGCTGGCTTCCCCAAACACAGGTGTTGTGGCCTTGCTGCCCTCCCCAAACTCAGAAGTACCACAAGAGAAGTCCTGCCCCCTCAAGCTTAGCAGCCACACTGTCTGCATTGTTCACCCCCAATGGTTCATTGGACCCTAAGGCAAACCTACCAGTTGCCAAAGTGCTACCAAAGAGGGCCTCCATCTCTTTGTAGAACCTGATGGGGGTGTTGAGGTATTCAGCATCCTTAGGGTGGTCCTGTAGTGAGTCCACAAAGTGAAGAAGATACAAGACTGAAAGTGATCTAGGCCCCTAAGTTGGTTTTGGTGGTTAATGACAAAAACACATGTGCATTTAATCGTGTAATTGAGCATGTGTGCAGGTGGTGAACATATATAGGTGAATCAAGTGACGATATACGACCCTCAAAAGGTAAATGAAAAAACGGAGTTCAAGTTTACTCAAGAAATTAGTTTTTGAATTTGAAATTTGAGTATAGGAACGCCGTACTATCAAGAGGGACTTGGTTCAAAGGTTTCGATTTAGATCTTGTGCTCAAGAGAACCTATACAAATATTTGTGAGCCACAAAACAAATCAAAAGAACCATAAACTGAAAGTTTATCCCTGCCTTACCCGGATACTCCGGGTATAGGGCCGGATACTCCGGACCCCTTTACCCGGAGTGTCCGGGTGCTGTTTCCGGGCTGAAAAATCAGGGTTGCCCGGAGTCTCCGGGCATATTCCCGGAGTCTCCGGGTACCATTTCGCCCAACGGCTATTTTTGGGCTGAAGACTATAAATAACCCCTCCATACCCCTTCAGCCCTCTCTTGCCACTTTGGACGAACAGAACTCATACCTAATCCAAAAAGAGCTCCCTCACTCTCCCTTCTTCATTCTTGAGTGATTCCCTTGAGGGATTTGAGTGAGAAGCAAGCAAGAGCAAGGATTAGTGCTAGTGAGCCCCATTTCCATCTCTTGAGCACTTGGTTTTGGTCAAGCCCGCGGATTCAAGTTTGTTACTCTTGGAGCCTTGTGCTCCTAGACGGCTAGGCGTGCTTGTGATTGCTCAACCAAGATTGTGAGCTGCACAAGAAGTTTGTAATCTTCATTCCTCGCCGAGGAATCCATAGTAAGTAACCTTGGGCTTGAGAGGTGATCTCGCCCTTGGGAGAGGAGCATAGGGGTTCTTGAGCACCGTCTCTCGAATTCTTCCTCAACGGAGACGTAGCACCTTCGGGTGTGAACTTCGGGAAACAAATACTTGTCTCTTTTGTCTTAGTTTACTTGATTTCATTATCATTTGCTTGTGAGACTTCTTTTCTAGGGTTTGAGCTCGATCTACTCACTCACGAGTTTCTAGTGAACTTCGTTTGTTGGATATCAACCTTAAGGAACCCCTGGTACTCTTTATCTAGCTCGATCTACTTTTCTTGCAGAGATACTTGCTGTTTCGTTTCAGATTGTTCAAACCCGGAGACTCCGGATATATCTCCGGATACTCCGGACCACCAAACCCGGAGTATCCGGGCATATACCCGGAGTATCCGGGCTAGTCTGTGTCTGACTCTTTTGTTAAGTGTTTTTAAATTGCAGATTGCCTATTCACCCCCCCTCTAGGCATCTTAAGATCCTTTCAATTGGTATCAGAGCTTGGCTCTCCATTCAAAGGGCTTAACCGTCCGGAGAGGTCAAGATGTCGGATGATGAAAAGAATCAAGAGATTCCGGTTAATGAAGGTGAAAAAGGTGATCCTAGTGATAAAAGAGACAAAGACAAGAATGTAGAGCCATCTAACAACAACAAGAAGGGAAAAAATAAGAATGGTGGAGTAGAAAGTGAAGAAGAGACATCCGATGATGAGATGTCTTATGAGGAGTGGAAGGCATGGAGGAAAAAGAAGAAGGAGCAAAGGAAGAAAAAGACTAGTTCCCGAGTTATCATTGACTCTAGTGATGACTCCGACACCGATTCCAAGAGAAGAGCCTCACGCTCTTCAAACAAGGGCAGCTCATCAAAGTTAAAAGGCAAAGGTGATTATCGAAGAGTTGCTCATGATTACACTTTTTCTCTACCTAGTGAGCACAATGCATCAATTCATATGGGCAAGCCACCTTTCTTTGATGGTACCGGATATAATCAATGGAAGACTAAGATGTTCGGTTACATGAATGCAATTCACAAGGATCTTTGGAAAGTTGTGGAAGTTGGATGTGAAATTCCGGATGAATATGAAACTCCAACTCCGGTTCAAGCATATGTGCTACAACGGAATTTTCAAGCATTAAACATCCTACACACATCCGTGAGTCCCGAACAGTTTGACAAGATAGAGGATGCACCAACCGCCAAAGATGCTTGGGACACTCTTCTAGTGAACCATCAAGGATCAAGAAAAGTACGAGAATCAAGAATCAAAACTTTAGAAGATGAATTGAGCTTGTTCTCCATGAAGAAGGATGAAGGTGTGAAAGAGATGTACAACCGCATGAAGAAAATTACAAATCAAATCAAATCTCTTGGTGGTGACAAGTGGGGTGACCGTGAGATTGTGGACAAGCTCCTGACCGTGTATATGGCTAGGGATGTTACTCTACCTAGCTTGATTAGAGCCGAAAGAGGATTCAAGCACTTCACCGCCGAGAATGTCCTTGGAAGAATTGGGGCTCACCATGATCAATTAAAGAGAGTCAAGATTAACCAAGATCTAGCCGAGCTTCAAGAACAAACGGCCAAGAATAGTGGGTTGGCACTTCAAGCTAAGTCAAAAGGCAAAGAAAAGACAAACCAATCCTCAAAAAATGAAGGCACTAGTAGTGATGATGATGAAGAGCTTAATGATGAGCAAATGGTTTTCTTTATCAAGAACTTCACAAGAGTATTGAAGAGATGCAACTTTAGAAACTTTGGAAAGAACAAGAAGTATGAGCCAAGAAGAAGGTCTAATAGGCCATGTTTTGGGTGTAACAAAGTTGGGCATTTCATTGCCGATTGCCCGGAAGAGAAGAAGAAAAACAAAGACACCAAAGAAAACACATCCAAGAGAGATAAATCAAGATACAAGAAGCAAGCCGGAGAAGCTCATCTTGGTCAAGAATGGGATTCACAACAAGAAAGTGAGTCCGAAAAAGAAGATGTTGCAACCATGGCTTTCAAGGCATCATCTCCACATCCTACAAGCTTGTTTGAAGATCTCACCGACGATGAAGATGAAGCTCCTATCATGTGCCTCATGGCTAAAAACTCCAAGGTAACATCTCCAAACACATCGGATGATGAATTGGATAATGAAGTAGAAGTTGCTAAACTAGTCAAGAAATATGGTAAATGGGCCGCCACTAAAATGATGAAATTAGTTATGAAACTAGATGAAGCGGATGAGACTCTTGAAACACAAGAAGAATTGCTTAGACTTGAGAGAGAAAAATTCAAGGCTCTTGAAAAGGACCTCGCCTATGAAAGGGAGGAAAACAAGATGCTTGTGAACTCAATCAAAGTCAAGGATGGCACTCTTCTTGAATTAAAAGAGTCACTCTCTAGTGAAAAGAAAAAGTGGATGATTTGACTAGAAAATTTTCTTTTGTCAATGACACTAACACTTTCCTAAGGAAGGATAATGAGAAACTTCAAGAGAGCATGACAAGCTTACAAGCTAATCACACGGCACTTGAGGTTCAATTTAATACTCTTTGGGAAAGTACTTCTAAGACTAAAGAGACATCTAATTCATCTAGTCCTTCTACAAGTAATGGATGTGCACGGTGCTTTAATATTGATATTCAAACTTGTGCTACTAACCATGTTGAGATGAATGCAATGAAGAAAGAAATCTCTAGACTCACTCACTTGTTGCAAGAAGAGGCTCCATCACATACTCAAGTCCCAAAGAAAATTCCCTTTACAAGGGTAGGTGAATTTGAGAAACACACCAAGGGATTTGGGTCAAGATACATGAGCAAGTTTGGGTTTGAAGTGGGTAAGGGACTTGGTAGGAATGGGAAAGGAACCCCACATGCCATTCCATTTACCAAGAACAAGACCGCCTTGGGTGCACAAGGAGGTCTAGTGAACATGACCACTCCCATTCATAAGACAAATGATGTAATTCAAG
This sequence comes from Panicum virgatum, assembly GCF_016808335.1. NCBI lineage: Eukaryota > Viridiplantae > Streptophyta > Magnoliopsida > Poales > Poaceae > Panicum > Panicum virgatum. The sequence continues at coordinate 53,278,765 of NC_053137.1, read as the reverse complement.
AAAGTGGTCATGTCAACTTCATCAAGAGAGGCACAACATGTGATGAGGGTGCTAAGATTGTTGCATCCTCATTCAAAGAAGATAAGTTCAAGGCCTCTAACCTAACTAAGATCAAGGCACAAGAATCATCTCATGTATCCTTTTATGCCGATTATGTATTGACAAGGAACCACCGTGGTAAAGTGGTTGCCAAGTTTGTAGGACATCGTACGTGGAACACAAAAGTGAAAAGCATGTATGGGTGCCCAAAGTTCTTATGACTAACATTAAAGGACCCAAGTATTGTTGGGTACCTAAAAGAAAAGAGTAATTTTGTTTTGTAGGGATACTCCTCCGGTGGATCAACTTGGGTGATTGATAGTGGATGCACAAATCATATGACCGGAGAAAGGAGTATGTTTGAAACAATAACCGCATCAAGTGGAGATCATTTCATTACTTTTGCGGGAAATCAAAAGGGAAGAGTGCTTGATACCGGTAACATTAATCTAAACTCAAAGTTCACTCTCTCAAAAGTTCTTTTAGTTGAGTCACTTGGTTATAATTTGTTGTCCATCTCACAACTTTGTGATTCGGGCTTCAATTGTTTGTTCACTAACGAGGGTGTGACCGTCATTAGAAGAGGCGATGACTCCGTTGCTTTCAAGGGGGTGCTCAAGGGAAAGCTCTATCTTGTAGATTTTTTCTCAAGAGAGGGCTCAACTTGATGCTTGCTTGATAGCAAAGTCTAGCTTGGGTTGGTTATGGCATCGCCGACTAGCTCATGTTGGGATGAGAAATCTCAACAAGCTTCTAAAGGGGGATCACATCCTAGGACTAACAAATGTTTCTTTTGAGAAAGATCGTGTATGTAGTGCATGCCAAGCCGGGAAGCAAGTTGGTGTTCCACATCCATCAAAAAGCATCGTCACCACCGTCAAGCCATTTGAACTTCTACATATGGATCTCTTTGGCCCGGTGGCGTACATTAGCATTGGTGGTAACAAATATGGTCTTGTCATTGTTGATGATTATTCTCGTTTCACTTGGGTATTCTTTTTGCATGACAAAAGTGTAGTGCAAGAGACCTTCAAGAAGTTTGCAAAAAGAGCTCAAAATGAATTTAAGACTAAGATCAAGAAAGTGAGAAGTGACAACGGCACCGAATTCAAGAACACTAATGTAGAAGAGTTTCTAGATGAAGAGGGCATTGGTCATGAGTTCTCGGTTCCATACACTCCTCAACAAAATGGAATTGTTGAGAGGAAAAATAGAACTCTCATCGAGGCCGCAAGAACAATGCTTGAGTACAAGATCTCGGATCAATTTTGGGCGGAAGCAATCAACACGGCATGTCATGCAATCAACCGCCTATATCTTCACAAGATCTTGAACAAGACGGCATATGAGCTCCTACTTGGTAAAAAGCCTAATGTGTCTTACTTTAGAGTTTTTGGAAGTAAGTGCTTCATTCTTAACAAGAAACCCAAGAACTCTAAGTTTGCACCTAAAGTTGATGAAGGTTTTCTTCTTGGTTATGCCTCAAATGCTCATGGCTATCGTGTTTTCAACAAAACCTCCGGTTGTGTTGAAATAGCGTGTGACGTGACATTTGACGAATCTAATGGCTCTCAAGGGGAGCAAGTTGATAATGTTGTAGGAATGGAAGAATCATCAAGTCAAGCTATCAAGAAATTGGCGATTGGTGAAATAAAGCCTCAAGAACAAGTGGACAATGATGATTATGAGTTGATGTTTGAAGAGCCATCTACCTCTACATCCGCTGCAAAACCCGGAAACTCTGGATATGAAGCCGGAGACTCCGGACATCTTAACCGGAGTATCCGGACTCCAAACTGGAGTATCCGGGCTATTCAAGCCGAAGCATCAACTCAACATCAAGATCAGTCTCAAGATGATAGAGAAGCTGAACCAATCCAATATCAATCCTCCATTCCACATCCAAGAGTTCATCACATAATTCAAAAGGATCATCCCGTGGATAATATTCTTGGAAGTATAAGTAAAGGGGTAACCACTCGATCTCGTTTGGCTACTTTTTGTGAACATTACTCGTTTGTTTCTTCTTTGGAACCTCTTAAGGTGGAAGAAGCATTGGATGATCCGGATTGGGTGATGGCTATGCAAGAGAAATTGAACAACTTCACTTGGAATGAAGTCTGGTCCTTAGTAGAAAGACCCAAGCAAAATATCATTGGAACCAAATGGGTCTTTCAAAATAAACAAGATGAACATGGCGTGGTGACAAGAAACAAAGCAAGGTTGGTTGCTCAAGGCTACACACAAATCGAAGGTTTGGATTTTGGTGAGACGTATGCACCCGTAGCTAGGCTTGAGTCAATTCGTATTTTGCTTGCCTATGCTACTCACCATGATTTCAAGCTCTATCAAATGGACGTGAAGAGTGCTTTCCTTAATGGACCAATCTCCGAATTGGTATATGTTGAGCAACCACCGGGCTTTGAAGATCCAAAATTCCCAAACCACGTCTACTTGCTCCATAAGGCGCTCTATGGGCTTAAGCAAGCCCCTAGAGCATGGTATGAATGCATTAAGGACTTTCTCTTAAGAAAAGGCTTTGAAATAGGCAAAGCCGATCCTACTCTTTTCACTCGCAAAGTTGATAAAGATATCTTTGTGTGCCAAATATATGTCGATGACATTATATTTGGCTCTACTAACAAAACTTGGTGCGATGATTTTAGTAGGATTATGACAAAGAGATTTGAGATGTCCATGATGGGTGAGTTGACCTTCTTCCTCGGATTTCAAATCAAGCAACTCAAGGATGGCACTTTCATTAGTCAAACCAAGTACATCAAGGATATGATCAAGAAGTTTGACATGGAAAATGCCAAGTCCATCAAAACTCCCATGCCAACCAATGGGCATCTTGATCTCAATGAAGATGGCAAGGCCGTGGATCAAAAGGTATATCGCTCCATGATTGGATCACTTCTTTACCTTTGTGCATCTAGGCCCGATATTATGCTTAGTGTGTGCATGTGTGCAAGATTTCAAGCTAATCCGAAAGAATGTCATTTGATGGCGGTTAAGAGAATCCTAAGATATTTGGTCTTCACTCCTAACCTTGGTTTATGGTATCCCAAGGGCTCATCTTTCGATTTAATTGGCTATTCCGATTCGGATTATGCCGGTTGCAAAGTGGATCGAAAGAGCACTACGGGGACTTGTCAATTCCTTGGCCGGTCCTTGGTAGCTTGGAGCTCTAAGAAGCAAAATTCGGTTGCCTTGTCCACGGCGGAGGCCGAATATGTCGCCGCCGGTGCGTGTTGTGCACAACTTTTGTGGATGAGACAAACATTGAGTGACTTTGGTTGTCATTTTGATGCAATTCCTCTATTTTGTGATAATGAGAGTGCAATCAAATTAGCAAACAACCCGGTACAACACTCCCGAACAAAGCACATAGACATTCGTCATCACTTCTTAAGGGATCATGAGGCTAAGGGAGATATTGCATTACAACATGTAAGCACCGACGGGCAACTTGCCGATATCTTTACTAAGCCTCTAGATGAGTCAAGGTTTTGTGCTTTGAGAAGTGAACTAAACATCTTGGATTCTCGTAATCTAGCTTGAATTACTGCATACACTTGAGTGATCATAGATTAAGTGATTATCAAAATGAAAAGATCTTGAAAACTTTCAAAAATTGGGTGTTTTTGTGTTTATAAAAGGCTTGGTTCTTCACTTTACTCACTTGAGATCATTGTTTCCATTGATTGATTGTTGGCTGATCTCAAGTTGAGTAATTTCTCTCACACCATTAGATCTACAAAATCTATCTTAGCCAAATCCATCTAGATCAAGTTCTTTTGAACTTCCTTCTGCTCAGTCTCAGGGGGAGCCGGAGTCTCCGGACCAGGGCCCGGAAACTCCGGACTATCCGGATACTCTGGCCCTGGGGCCGGATACTCCGGATATCTGGTTTTTACTATATATACCATGGGGGGGTCGGGGTAAACGGTTACCTTCACTCCCTTTACCACAGCCGCCGCCCCCTCTCCTCTCCACTCTCCCACTCATGCCCTAGGGGCGATTCCACTCTTCCAAGCATCAAGAACTCGTAAATCTTTGAAGGAAGACTCTCCTCCCCTCCGGAAACTCCGGGGAAGTCTCGGTTTTGGAGTTCCCGCGCTCTCAACGGTACTTTTGAACTTCGGATCGCCCGATCTCCCAATGTCGTAGGTTTCTTTGAAAAATCTTTAGGGCATCCCTTCCTAGCATGTGTAGGAACCTTTTCCTCAAGTTTCATTCAAATCCCATGGTCAAATTCTTAGATACTTGAAACTTAGGGTTTCAGGCGCTCTTGTCCGGATACTTCGGATATACACCCGGATACTCCGGACCCTCTGGGCCGGAGTCTCCGGGGATATACCCGGAGTCTCCAGACTTGGTCTCCACCAGCACATCTTTTTCTTCCCAATTCTATCCATGGTTAACCTTACCGGTGGGAACCGGTCCGGTTTGACCGGTAACCGGTCAAACCGGTCCGGACCGGTTCCGGTTCCGACCGGTTCCCAACCGGTCCAAATTCAAATTTTGAATTTGAATTCAAAAAAATGAAAAATTCTCAAAAAATTCCTAAAAATATTTCAAGGTGTGATGAATCTAATGGTGTCAAATTTTCTCAAAAATTCGTTCATTTAGTATGGTTTGCGGAATTTATAAGTTAAATAAAAAAAACGTGCATACGAAAGTATACAAATACAATGTAAAAGTAGTATAAAAAAGAGTTGGAGGGTTCATTTAGACTAAAATATGTTGTACAAACATTTATTTAGTATACTTTGTGGGCATTTGAATTTAAAAAAAAAAGAAAAAAAATTTGAATTTGACCTGTACCAGTCAAACCGGCCGGTTACCATCCAAACCGGCCGGTATACCGGCCAAACCGGCCGGTATACCGGTCTAACCGACCGGCATACCGATCGGAACCGGTTGAACGGGGAAGTTTGAATTCAAATTTGAATTCCACCGGTTCCGACCGGTAACCGGCCAAACCGGACCGGTATACCGGAACCGGAGGCCGGCGGTTACCGGTCACCGGTCGGATACGTGAACCCTGATTCTATCCAGCTTGGTCTTGATCTTTGTTATCTACTTAGGCATGGTGAGGCCACGCGCTGGTGAGTCCTTGGAGGACGCAGAGCAACGGAGACAAAAGAGGCGTCATGATCCTCACTCTCAAAGGGAAGATGCTCCTCGAAATCCTCCAAGGGAGTTGCGTCCACGTCATCGTGCCGGGAAGGAACCCGCTGGGAGCAGCTCTAAGGAGCCAAGGAAAGCTCCTTACATTTTGCAAAGCCGAGCAGCGGCTCCTCCATCTCGTCCAACTCCAACAAGCAAGGGTATTGCTCATGACATATGTCCTAAGACCCCTCCTCGTTTGGTAGTTGAGTACCCTCCCGGGCAGCACACTTATCCTAACATTCCAAGGCTTCATCGACCTGGGATAGTGCCTGGCTTCACAGTAGAGATGGAAAGAAACTATTACAAGCAAGATGTGGCACTTAGAGAGGCACGCAAAGAGAAAGTTTACAGATATGACAAGAGTGAAGGTCTTGAGCGACGCTTTTGGTGCAAGCTTCACGAAGACTTCTATTCTTCAGTTGTGATGCGTAAGTCTCGTGCTCCCATTGTTCATTGCAAATACGTGGATTGGAAATACTATGAGAATATGAAGGATCCATTCTTTAATGAGGCTATGGCAAAGTGCAAGGAGATGGGTCTCTATGATATTATGGGTTTTCGCTATGATTGGAATGAAGAGATCCTTGCTCAATTTCATTCTTCTTTATATTATGATGAAAATGAGATTGCATTTTATTGGACCACCGAAGGAGCAAAATATGGAGTGGATTATATGACCTTCTCTAGATTACTTGGACTTGGCACTGAGGATGAACAGAGAGATCCCATTCATGTTGAGGAACAATTCAAGACATATCAAGTACCCACCTTGTTCTACAATCCCTATTGTGCTCAAGAAGGAAAGGCAAATCATCTCTTACCGGTTTACTATGCAATGAATCAATTCTTTAGAGCAACAATTGATGCAAAGGATGGAGATCCCGTGGCACTTAGATACTATGCAGTGAATCTTCTAGCCCGGACTTTGCCAAGTGGCAGACCTTTTTGCATTATGGACTTCATTTGGAATGAGTTAAGAAGGACTATGATTGAGGCCAAGAAGTCCCTTCCTGCTGCACCATACATCATGTATATGATAGAGAGGGTGACCAAGGTCACATTTCCAAAGACAGTTAAGCATGAGCCTCTTCACTTGCGTGCCCGCTCAGGTGATGCACCACCTCCTCCTCCAGCTCATGCCGGTGCAACAAGGAATCCAAGACATGATCCTGTTCCATCTTCTGTGGGTGCCTCTTCATCGTCTCGTCACCGTCATCATAATTCCTTTGTGAAGAGGGCCCTCCGCAGCATTTTTGGGATGTGTAGAAATATTGCAAATGATGTGCATGAGAACTCAAGGTCCATTAATGAGATTCGAGGTCATTTGGGACTTCCTTTGGATCCTCACCGCGAGCTCCCGGACTTTGATGATCCATTTGCTGAGTGGGATGCCACCGATGAGGCTTCTATTGCCGCCACTCATGCTCCACTTCCACATGCTCGTTGTCAGCCCCGTTCTCCTCGTCGCCGTACTTCTTCCTCCCGCCGTGCTCCTCCAAGTGGCCAAGAGATCTTTGATGAGGATGAAGAGACCGAAGAAGATGAGCCCTTAGGCTATCGTGAGCACCCCGACTCCGATGAAGATGAGGATACCTCCGAGGATGCCGCCCAAGATGAAGATGATGAGTAGATGGACTTCATGCTTCTTTTCATTCCCTTTTTGGCACTTGATGACAAAGGGGGAGTGAAAATGTCATTTATGTACTCATTTGGGCATGTGTCGCCTTTGTATCGAACTTATGTCGTTTCCATTCCGTTTTAAACTCTCTTGATTGTTTGTAAGGACTATGTGGTGTGAGATCCTTTGTAATGTGTGCTACTCTGTGCTTAGCTGTCGAACTTGAGTTATTTCTAAGAAATTTCTGCTAGTGTGTGACATATTTGAGCTGTGGATACTTTGTATTTTGTTTTTCTGTGTTCTGGCTCAGAAGGGCCGGATACTCCGGGCTAAAGGCCGGATTCTCCGGGTTACTTATCCGGAGTCTCCGGACCTATACCCAGAGTCTCCGGGTCCAGCTGACAGATACACATTTTATTGAGTGGATAACTTGTCATATGCATCACACATATTCTTGGCACTCACCTGTTCACCCCACTGTAAATTTATAAGAGCTTTTGTGTTTCTCTCAATATATATGCCAATCATTGACATGTCAAGTCAAAATTGAAATTCAAAGTTCATGGCATACATTTAGGGGGAGCTCTTATATGCTAGATGTTTATCGCTTTATGATTATCAAATGAGTTACATGTGGGTTGTCATCAATCACCAAAAAGGGGGAGATTGAAAGTGATCTAGGCCCCCAAGTGGGTTTTGGTGGTTATTGACAAAAAAACACATGTGCATTTAATCGTGTAATTGAGCATGTGTGCAGGTGGTGAACATATATAGGTGAATCAAGTGACGATATACGACCCTCAAAAAGGAAATGAAAAAACGGAGTTCAAGTTTACTCAAGAAATTAGTTTTTGAATTTGAAATTTGAGTATAGGAACGCCGTACTATCAAGAGGGACTTGGTTCAAAGGTTTCGATTTAGATCTTGTGCTCAAGAGAACCTATACAAACATTTGTGAGCCACAAAACAAATCAAAAGAACCATAAACTAAAAGTTTATCCCTGCCTTACCCGGATACTCCGGGTATAGGGCCGGATACTCCGGACCCCATTACCCGGAGTGTCCGGGTGCTGTTTCCGGGCTGAAAAATCAGGGTTGCCCGGAGTCTCCGGGCATATACCCGGAGTCTCCGGGCATATACCCGGAGTCTCCGGGTACCCTTTCGCCCAACGGCTATTTTTGGGCTGAAGACTATAAATAACCCCTCCATACCCCTTCAGCCCCCTCTCTTGCCACTTTGGACGAACAGAACTCATATCTAATCCAAAAAGAGCTCCCTCACTCTCCCTTCTTCATTCTTGAGTGATTCCCTTGAGGGATTTGAGTGAGAAGCAAGCAAGAGCAAGGATTAGTGCTAGTGAGCCCCATTTCCATCTCTTGAGCACTTGGTTTTGGTCAAGTCCGCGGATTCAAGTTTGTTACTCTTGGAGCCTTGTGCTCCTAGACGGCTAGGCGTGCTTGTGATTGCTCAACCAAGATTGTGAGCTGCACAAGAAGTTTGTAATCTTCATTCCTCGCCGAGGAATCCATAGTAAGTAACCTTGGGCTTGAGAGGTGATCTCGCCCTTGGGAGAGGAGCATAGGGGTTCTTGAGCACCGTCTCTCGAATTCTTCCTCAACGGAGACGTAGCACCTTCGGGTGTGAACTTCGGGAAACAAATACTTGTCTCATTTGTCTTAGTTTACTTGATTTCATTATCATTTGCTTGTGAGACTTCTTTTCTAGGGTTTGAGCTCGATCTACTCACTCACGAGTTTCTAGTGAACTTCGTTTGTTGGATATCAACCTTAAGGAACCCCTGGTACTCTTTATCTAGCTCGATCTACTTTTCTTGCAGAGATACTTGCTGTTTCGTTTCAGGTTGTTCAAACCCGGAGACTCCGGATATATCTCCGGATACTCCGGACCACCAAACCCGGAGTATCCAGGCATATACCCGGAGTATCCGGGCTAGTCTGTGTCTGACTCTTTTGTTAAGTGTTTTTAAATTGCAGATTGCCTATTCACCCCCCCTCTAGGCATCTTAAGATCCTTTCAAGCGCACTTAAGCCGGTTTAATTTGGGCGGTTCTGCCACATCCCCAAAATCTTTGGATGTGTGGCAGTGGAAGGAGGCTTCATCATGTCAGCCCTTAACTCACCAATTGCATACAACACTTGGTGAAAGACTCTACTCACCGTCTCAATGGACCTCCTAAAAGATTGGTGCACTACCCTAAATCTCTGGTTGTGACCAACCACATGCAAAAACATTGGCACCTGCTCTTCCACAAGACAGCCTACTATCTCAGGTACAAGGCCTCTATTTCTGAGCAGGTTACATAAAGAAAAAAAAGGGACTCTTCTCATGCGCAGCATTGCAACGCATTCAACATCGTTGTAATTGTACATCAATTGCAGTGTGCTTTGTCTATGCCTCTCAGCATGAGTCCTAGGGCCATAAGGGATTGCCTCTTCTCCACTAATCCTTCTAAGCCTATTTACTACAAAGGTCACCATCACAACAACCATCCCAGCTGCTTGCCTAGCCATCAAAGCATGTTGTGCATTTGCATCCATCTACATTCATTCACAAATGTATAAGTAATTTAGGTAGACCCTAGCTGGCCTCTGCATGGTAGTGGAAGCATTCACAAAAAGGCACGGCCCGCATAAAAAATGCCTCCCTGTGCCACATAAGCTATTCATCATCGACCATTCATCTCCCAGTACCAACAAAACATGAACATCGACAAGAATAGTAACACTATGATACAAATCAACGAAGTACCAACAATAAGAACAAGTAACCATGGACGACAATAGGCAGGATTGACCATGAGTATAGTAAACATCAACAAAAAGTACAGAGATCCGAGGCAAACATTAAAAGTAGACCGAGAAGGTTGGGGGAAAAACCGATTTCACCTCGGGTGAGTCGGAGGGGTGCAGATGCTGCTCAAATCGGAAGGTGGTGGGGAGGAAGGAGCAGATCTGGATGACGAAGCACAAGAGACGCAAGATCCACGAACAGAAACACCGCCTCGCCGGAGAAGAAGAAGAAGAAGGAAGAAGCCCGCCTCGCCGGAGCCCGCCAACAGAGGGAGCCGCGCCGCCTGGACGCAGATCCACACCGGGAGAACGGAGACGAACCCCGCGGAACGCAACCGACGCGCCGGCAACGGAGCTCACCTCGACTAGGGCTGGAAACGAGCCGAGCCGAGCCAGGCTCGGCTCGGCTCGGTGCGGCTCGGCACATGAGCGAGCCGAGCCAGGCTCGGCTCGGCCTTCGAACGAGCTGGCCGATGAGGCTCGGCTCGGCTCGTATGAGGCTCGCGAGCCGGCTCGAGCCGGCTCGCGAGCTGCCGTACTTGGACAGCAACACAACGTTCTAGCCATATTTACATCATTTGCATCATCCAAGATCAATATATATATATATTATGCAATTGAAAAATGACAAGTTCAAACATGACATGATGCATATCTCCTGCGTCCTTGAGACCATGACTCCGTGCCGATTGTAGGAGGTAAGGAATAAGGTAGGATTTGCCTTCTGGGCCGGCTTGAGCCATGTTGGGCCGAGCTCGCGAGCCGGCTCGCGAGCCTGACCGAGCTGGCTCGGCTCGGCTCGGAGTTTTTACGAGCCAGAGAAATAGGCTCGGCTCGGCTCGCATGAGGCTCGCGAGCTGGCTCGAGCCGAGCCGAGCCACCTCGAGCCCGAGCCGGCTCGGGAGCCTCGAGCTTTTTTTCCAGCCCTAACCTCGACGATAGTACCTCAACGGGAGTGGAGTGTGGAGAGGAGGAGAAGAGCAGAGAGAGGGAGAAGGGGGGTTAATATAGGCCATGAATTTCAGCGGGGAAGGGAGCGCGCGGAAGTTTCCCTCTTCCCGCGCGAGCCCGCCAGAGCCGCGCGCAGCCGCCAGAATCGCTAGCGCAAGCGCCGCAAGAGCATGGCCGAGGAGAAACAAAAACCTAGAGCGTATGGCCAGAGCCAGGAGAGAGAAGAGATTTTGCACACCGCAGGCCAGGCTCCCAATCCGGGCCAAGTAAATCAAACACCGGCTCTGCACGCCACGGGCTCGGCCTCCCCCTTTTGGCCCATATCAAACACGCCCTTGGAGACCACTAGTAGGTGGAACATTTACTGGGCACGGATCTTTCAAGCGACTGATGTGACATGATGTCATGTCAGGCTCGCCGTCCGGCGCCCGTTGCCCCCACCATCACCCAAGTTTGAATCTACCCAATGACGACGACGACCACCACCACACGGAGCACCCGCCGCCGCAGTATCACTGGTTGGCGTTCAGCAGCTCTAGCCGGTGGTCCCATTGGAGTTTGCCGATGGACCAGATACGATGCAGTTGCAACCGGTCTCACTCCGCGTCTGTGATGAGACGAGATGAGGGCTCTGAACGAAGTACAGTGGCCGGAGGGCATGTGGCTGTGCGTGGGTTCTGGCACCGGCAGCCGCAGCGCAGACGACCGTTCAACTCTGAAGGCATTCAACGAGGGCAGCAGCACAGCAGATCCGATCCGAGTAAGAGCAAGTTTTATGATCTCGTCCATCGCCGGCTGGGATGCATGTGGCATAGGGAGAGAGATAGTGGCGGGTCCCACAATCTGGTCAATAGCAGCACGAGCAAACTCATTTCGCCGGCCTGAACGGGCGCGTGGGCAGTCGTTCACGTCCATCTCTCTCCTAAGCGACATAAGCTCTCAGCCCGTTTCTCACCACCTATAATTAGGGATGGCAATACCACCCGCGGATGCGGGTATTCGCGGATTTTAAACCCGATGGATGCGTGTGTGGGTCTGATATTTCACCCGTGGGTGGACCCGCACCCGCACCCGCATATTGCGGGTGCGGGTGCGGATTTGAGATTCCACCCGCGGGTGGACCCGCATCCGTCCGGAAAAAAAAACCACAACCCAACCTACTTAGATAAGGTCCATCCCAACTATCATAACTACAAAATGAGCACATAACTTATGAATTTATTGTTAGTTTGTCCGTATTACTTTGAACTAATGGATTTGTTGCTAGTTTGCTCTTATTACTTATAGAAATGTGTTATTTGACTATTTAAATTGATGAATTTGTACATTTTTATTATATCTATTGTTAGACCCGCGGGCGCCCGAAATCCGCGGGTGCGGGTGCAAAAATGCACCCGCGGGTTTGCTCGCGGGCGGGTTTATTCCAATCCCGCGGGTTTGCCTGCGGGCGGGTTTTTGCCAAACCTGCACCCGCACCCGCGGGTGCCATCCCATCTACAAAGAGTGTTTTTAATTTTATTTTCACACTACCCCAGTATCTACGAGTAAAAATGTGCACGCGGACAGATCCATTATGGACAGAACGAAGCAGTATCTAACAAGGGAACCCTTGCAACACCGGAAATGAGATGCGATTCCGAACGTGACAGAAAAAAAGTCTCTCTCAACAGCTCAAGCGAACAAGAGCAGATACCATGGCCTTTCTGTTAACATTTAACAATATAGAAGAATGGAAGAAAAAAACTTTTATAACCATTGAGTTCCACTGTGAACGGTTGAGATTACTCATCAGTACAGCAACCGAAATCAGATTCACTTCAACCAAGCAGCATTTTATTTGAATGCACACCATTGGGCTTGCATGTAGCCGTAAATTACAAAGTCATGCGAGTTCTGCAGAAATTTGGTATCCCAGAAAGTCACTATTTTCTTTCAAGCAGTAAAACTGGAGCTACTTCTTGCTGAGACGGTAAAACTATGAATCGTCAGGTAGGCCTTTGGTAATGTTTCCATCATGAAGCATTTTCTCCAGCTCTCAACCTGAGCGCAGATGACCCCTCAGCACGGCTGCTATTTCGGTGGGCGGCGATCAGGGTAAACTATGTCCTGGATATTTTCCTTGATATAATTTGCTGTTTTGTTTAGGTTCTTGGCAACACCTGAGGCCACCAGTCCAGCGCTCCTCTTAAACCTGCACCATCCTTATTCATCAGCAAGTCAACATAACAAAGTGGGGACCAAGAAGAGTGAGATATGGAATGTAGCTTTCCTCCCCAAGAATTCCTGTCTCGCCAAGTGCGCGGGTCTCTGTTGTCCCTGCTGGTGAGAGCGGGCTGTAGCTGCTGCAAAAAGAAACATGAAGACATTACCAGAATTAATATGAATGATCAATGCCAGATACGATTTGCTGATATCAAGAATACAAGAGACAGGAGAAACCTAAACCTAATCATAATGACAATATGGCATAATAGCATAGCATGAATTCAACTAGCTCATGCCACACTATAATTTATTCAAAAGAAAAAGAAAGGATCATATATGCATATTGGATTTTGAATACAGCACTGCAGCTGACTGTGGTTCAAAAGTATATCCATGTCCCAACTAATGTGCTTGGTAAAATTTAGATGAGCCATGAGGATGAACCACTGGATATATAACACCAAGAAGAAAACTTCACATACCATCATTTGAAACATGTGCTGGAGCTTGTTCAGCAGTAGACGGTTTTTTCTCGACCAATCTGCTGTCTGCCAATAGCTGCAGAGACATTTCTCGCTTCTATTAGGACCATATACAGAACTTCAACAACTAGAAAAATGTACATAAGCATAGCCCAATTGCGCATCCTAAAAGTAAAATATATTATTAGCCTATTGGGAGGCAGGAAGTCAGCTCACTGCATTCAGAAAGCATACTACACTCCGGAACAGAGTTTGACAGAGAAGCCTAGAGAGAAAAAATTATGCTACCATTCCTTGATATCCAGTGGGACTGAGCCACAAGGATTCGCATGAATCATAGGGGTTGATGCCTCCTACCAATATCCCACCCATGAAAGTGATGCAGGACTGGGATGACGGTTGGGAATCAAAGTAGTCAAAAGTGAGATCATATTACAATTTACATGGTTAGCTCAAGACTGGGATCATCATATGTGATGATGGTTGCTGGTGGTAGGCAGAAAAAGAAAGCAATCAAAAGGAGGTCAAGGCATCAAATAGTCAATACGAAACGGTTAGCAGCGTCAGGAAAAAGGACAATCAACAATATCCACTACAATGTAATGAAACTTAGGCCTTGTTTAGATGCGTAAACTTTTAGGTGTAAAGTACTGTAGCACTTTCGTTTGTATTTGATAATTATTGTCCCGTCATGGGTTAATTAGGCTCAAAAGATTCGTCTCACAAATTATAGACAAACTATGTAATTAGTTATTTTGTTTAGCTACATTTAATACTTCATGCATGCGTTGAAATATTCGATGTGATGGGGAATCTTTTAAAGTTTTGGAATTTTGGAGGCAACTAAACAGGGCCTTACCTCCTAGGTAGGTAAGAAAATACTGTTTCTCATTGCTGAATAGCAATTCTAATGGCAACAGTAAATCAAATCTAGCACTGTTGTGCATGAATGTGGTTAATTGGCAAGATGCAGTTATTGGGGAAATTAGTGTCCACATATCTTTTCTAAGCTATAAATTTTATTCCTACATGATATGGAGATTACTGATTTGTCAGGATATCAAGGGGAGGATGCAGGGAAAAAAAAAACACATTGGCTGCCTGATGTGTATCTACTGCATCAAAAGCGTGAATAAGTTTGTGACACCGATTATGTTATACTAACTACCTATGCTGTGGTATGTTTCCTATACGTGTAAATTAACAAAAACAGAAGAGAGACACATGCCAGAAGCTGCATCGGATCATCGGCAAAAATACACAAACAGCTAATTTCAAAGCTTCACAAGTGAGGGAAATCAACCTCGAGGCCCCGGCAATACGGCAACAACGTCTTGCCCTCGCTCTCGGCACCTTGGCTGTCCCTGCTGTCCACGTACATGGAGTACCCCGCGCACCCGTACCTGAACTGCCTCAGATCATGCCCCTGCGACATGGCCTCCTCCTTAGGCTCGTCCACAACGTAGTTCGGAACTAAACACACCAAAATCACCAATAGCGTCATGAGATCTTCAGATCAGGCGTAACGCAAACCAGAGTTTCTCTTTTCTTCTTTGAATCAAACAAATTCGCATCCGACAGGAGGAAAAAGTGTGGGCTGGGTAGCGAGTATCGGCCGAACAGACTGCAGATTCGCAGAGCGTCGGGTTAGGGTTTGTGACCTTGGGAGATGGAGCGGGGGATCCCGACGCAGATGGGGTTGTAGCCGCGGGACTTGAGCACCGACGAGTAGTAGAGGCAGCCCTTGCAGGACTTGCCCTTCCGCGGCGGCGCCGGACCGGCGGCGCCTCCGGCCGCCGCGCCGGCGGGCTCCGGCGATGCCTCCCCCATCTCTCTTTTTGGTCTTTTCCCCCCTCCGTCTCCTCTCCTCTCCTGCCTCCGTGACGAGATTAAGCTGTCCAATGGGAAAACAGCGCCGGCTGCCGTGTGGGGCCGTTCGCCTTCCCGACAACCCGACTTGGATCACGAATAGACCTGGACATGGTCACCCGACCCGAACAACCCGACCCAACCCGTCCGAAAAAAACCCGACCCGACCCGACCCGACCCGAGCTACGTGGCGGGTGGGCGCGGGCCGTATTTTTTGACCCGCAACAATCAACGGGCCGGGCACGGGCCGTGATTTTTGACCCAAAACCCGACCCAACCCGAAAAACCCGACCCAAAGGCCAAAAAACCCGACCCGACACGCCCGCGCAGGGTGCACGGGCCAACCCGACCCGACCCGGTGATAGGTACGGGTCGGGCGCGGGCCGTCCTATGTGACCCGTGACCCGGCCTTGACCCGACCCGAACTCGACCCGACCCGACATTTGCCCAGGTCTAATCACGAAACGAACTCTGGCCGACATGGAAGACCTGGGCCCAACGGGCGGCACGGCCTGGCTCGTCGCGGCCCATTATGCACAACCGGGATGTGAGTCACGTGCCCAACTCTGAGCCGAAGCACGGCCCAGGAGGCATTTATTCCGAGCCCGGCCGGGCCGGCGGCACGAGGCACGCGCGGTTTTTTTATTTTTATATTTTATATTTTCATTTTAAAAAAAAATATATTTTCGTGTTCGAAATTTACATGAATATACCCCGGCCGCCCCGCTGCCGGGCGGCCGGGACCTGGCCGCCCGGCAGCCGGACGGCAGGGGCTTATCTGCAAAAAAGTTGATAAAAAATTGCGTCGAGGTCCCTGGAGGACCGGCCGCCCGGCAGCGGGACGGCCAGCCCTCCAGGCCGCCCGGCAGAGGAGCGGCGGGCCCTGGCCGCCCGCCTGCGGGGCGACCAGCCCCCCAACCCTATATAAGGTGTTGGCTGCCCCTCACCCCCTCATTTGCCTCACTAAAAATCCAGAAAAAAAAGAAAAGAGAGGGAGGGAGGGAGAGGCAAAGCGGTGAAGCCCTGCCGGATTTTCAAGCCAGCGACTATAGGTAACTAAAATTTTCTATATTTTACAAATAGATTATGTTGTAATTATTTTTTGAAATAGTAGATTAGCAATCAATTTAATTATTGTTAGGAGTGATTAGTGGTAAATTTAGGTGCAGTTACTTATAGTGATTAGCGTTGATATAGTAAATTTAGTTTTAGATTTAGTATTAGAAAATTGTTAGAGAAGTATTAGAAAATCAAAAAAATTACAAGATAATATTAGAAAATTGTAGAAAATGTTAGAAAATTGTAGAGAATGTTAGAAAATTGTAGAAAATGTTAGAAAATTATAGAAACTATTTTGTTGAAATAGTAGATTAGCAATCGGTTTAATTATTATTAGGACTGATTAGTGGTACATTTAGGTGTAGTTACTTGTAGTGATTAGCGTTGATATAGTACATTAGCAATCTAATTAATTAATCTTAAAAATTGCAAGATAATATTAGAAAATTTATAAAATGCTAGAAAATATTAGAAATTATTATAAATCGTTAGAAAATCTTAGAAATTATTTAGGAAATATAAGGAACTATTAGAAATATTTAGATGTGTGTGATTGTATTGTATTGTTTTGATCTTACGTGGTAGGTATGGCCGGGGTTACTCCTGCGTTGCTGGACCCAACAATAAACTCGGGTCACCGGTCCTTCCTTGCGAAGGTTCAGCTCCAAGAACTAAACGTGCTGCGTCTACGTCCACCTGCAGAGTTGGTTCCTGTAGACCCACGATGGGTGCCCAGGTGATATGTCGTCTATTTTCTGTTTTTATCTGTTATACATTTCGTTATATAATGTATTAACATTTGTGCACTGTATGATGCAGGCTGAGCGAGACAGGTCTTCTCACTGTGGTTCGTTTTGCTGATAGTGCTTTGGTAAAGCTAGACATGTCTCTACTTTCAGCTCTCGTTGACAGATGGAGACCTGAGACACACACGTTCCACCTCCCTTGTGGGGAGATGGCACCGACCATGCAGGACGTTGCGATGCTGCTTGGTCTTTCTATCACCGGAGACGCTGTCGGGCCTCGCGTGGTACCTTCTACGTGGCTGGAGGATCTTGAGGAACGTTTTGCAGGTGTTGCCACCACGATTGATCCTAAAGATTTCAATGAGCACCCACAGTCGAAAGACCCTGCATGTCTGATGTCACTACATGCCACTGCATGTCTGATGTGTGTTTCATTAACGTTGTATTATGATGTAATTCCTATGGTTTACATTGTGTAATGCAGTTTTTAGTTCTTAATTCTTACCATTATATTTGATGTGTGGTTCACAGTATTCTAATCTCCTGAAAAGGTCCGAAAATATTAAAGGCAAGTTCGAAGATTCACTAGATAGCTTGTGCGTGCGTGGCACCTCGGCGCCGTGATCTGTGGTGCCAAGACGTGTTATCTCGGCGCCACATATTACGACGCCGACTCCCAGGGTCTATTTCTGCAAAAAGTTACAAAAAAGCACATATGTGAAATTCTTTCGCGAAAAGGGCTAAATTGCAAAAATTACGGCCGGCCGCCCCGCTGCCGGGCGACAGGCCCCCAGGGACCTGCGTGCAATTTTCTTTGCGAAATTTTTTTCAGAAATGCCCCTACCGCCCCGCTGACGGACGGCCAGGTCCCGGCCGCCCGGCAGTGGGGTGGCCGGGGTATATTCCTGTAAATTTCCAAATCGAAAATATATTTTTGTAAAAAACGAAAATATAAAATATAAAAATAAAAAAACCACCGAGGCACGCACGATCCAGAATCCTATACGAAAGATTTTTTTCTTCCCCTTTGAGATTCGTGCAAACTATCTCATCGATTGGATCTTCACAACTCTAACCTCTTCATGCACTGCGAGCTGCTGCTGCTCGCCGTGCGCTGCGAGCTGCTGCTGCTCGCCGCCGCTGCTGTATGCTGCCACTTGCTGCTACGGGGCCACGGCTGCTGGTTGCTGCGCGGCAGCGGCGGCTGGCTGCTGCGCGCTACTGTGTGTCCCCCGCTGCTTGCTGCTGCGTGCGGCCGCTGCTAGCTGCTGCTGCGGGCGCGCGACGCGGCGCCGCCGCCATTGGAGAAGAAACGCATCGCTGGAGAAGAAATATTCAACATTTTCATTTTGTGTTTTCAACATTTTATATTTCCAATTTCAACATTTTGTCTTTACAGTTCAATATTTTGAAAGACAAATGTTGAACATATTTGCAGCAAATAATTAAGTTAAAGTAGACTTTAAAGATGGATGACTTATCTGTCTTCCACAAGATAGATAGAAACCCCCCGTACGATCAGCCCCGTGGCCCGAAGAGGCCCATTAATCTGGCAAAGCCAGTTAGCCAGGCTTTGGAAAAATCCTTTGCAAGTTTCAACGATGCACTAACGGACTGTAACATCCAGCCTCGCGGACAGTCCGCTTGGGGCTGCGGACGGTCCGCGACGGCTCTGTTTCAACCACTCCGAGACCGAGGTTCGTCGGTCGCCGCCACGTGCCGACCGTCGAGCTCGTCCCCGGCCACCAGTACACCGTATTGAAGGCGTACAACTCCCCTCCACCCACCCGCGCCCACTCTTCCTCTCTCTCTCAGTTCACTCTCCCTCTCCCTCCCGACACCATGGACGGAGCTTGAGCTCCTCCAGATCGCCGGCCGATTTCGCGAGCTCCCCTCCATGGATTTTAAATCCACCGCACCCAAAACTTAACCACCTCCCTAGCTCCCTCCTCAACCCCTCCAACCACAGCCACAACCCCCACCTCGCCGGGAATCCCAGATTCCCCGGCCGCCAGTTCAAGTTTCGCCCAAACTCGACCTCGCCGTGGAACTCCATCGCCTAGCTACCATTTCTCTCATCCAAGGGCTCAAATCGACTGTAAGTGAGCCACTCATGCTCGTGCTCCCCTCATTCCTCCACGTTCACATCGTTTCCACGCACGTTCTCGAAAAGTCGTTTTGACCGCCACGGGCCGCACGTCGCCGACTAGGTTAGGCTTGATTTCTTCGCGTGCGTCACCCATGCCCGTGTGCGCCTCTTCTAGTAGATGGTGTAGTACTAGCCTCGCCGTCGGTCAGGGCACCGTCGGCGGGAACGGCGTGCCGCGGCGCCGCACTGGCCTCACTGGTGGCGGCGCGCGGTGTCAAGAAATATGAATCGCGGATGGTCCGCCTAGGAGGGCCGGACAGTCCGCAGGTTAGGTTAGAAGTTGTCCAGAGACAATGTTGTCTCTGGTGGTTTCGCAAATTTGTACTGCGGACGGTCCGCTATTGGAGAGCGGACAGTCCGCCATGGAGTTCGAAGTTTGTCCGGAGACGAAATTGTCTCTGGTGGGGTTCGCAGAGTTGAACTGCGGACGGTCCGCTATTGGAGAGTGGAAAGTCCGCAATAGAGTCTAAAAATTTGTCCAGAGATGTTGTCGTCTCTGGTGGATGGATAGAGTGAACTGCGAACGGTCCGCCAAGGAGGGCCGGACGGTCCGCAGTAGAGTTTAAAATTTGTCCAGAGGCATCGTTGCCTCTGGTGGTTTTGTGGAGTTAAACTACGGACGGTCCGCTGTTTGAGAGCGGACAGTCCGCCGTATAGATTTGAAATTTGTCCAGAGAGGTAGTTGGTTCTGGTGGGTCTGAAGAGTTGAACCGCGGACGGTCCGCCACTTGGGTGCGGACTGTCCGCAGGGCATTTCAGTTTGAAGTGTAGTAGTTACATCATTGAGCTGCACTCAATTATTTCATATGCATTCGTGTAGCATCCGCCGTTGAGGATGTTGTGTTTGAGGTGATTGCGGCACCGCAGGAGCAGCCGGAGCAAGCCCAGGAGGAGAGGCATGAGAACCCGGCCCAAGGCCCGCCTGACCCTAGCTCTGAGCAACAGCCCGAAGGCAAGCCCCGGTGCACATCTGATTATTTCAAATTATGACACCTTTATATGTCTCTATTATTTGTGCATTAGGTTTAGGAAATTGTTTGAAACCCAAGTTGCATGATCCCTAGGTCTCCTTGAGTTATACTAGTATGTATAGGACGATAGAAGTGCTATGCTTAAAGGGTTCCGGTAGAAGACGAGTGCTCTCCTGCCACTCGCGAGATATAAGATGATTAGAAGTCGAGTAATTTCCGGTTACTCGCGAGAGATATGATATATGGCTATCTCAGTACATGAATTTTTTAGTATGATTTGAGATAAATGGATAATGTGAGACCGGAAGGGGAAATGATGACAATATATAGGTATGGCAGCAGGACAGGGTTCCTGAGTGTCTTAGCCCCGTCTGTGTCGATTAAGGACCGTCCGTTGTTGGCAGTGCTGATCGGGGATGGAACTGTACTAATCGCATACCGGGAGTAGGAGGTACTCGAAACCGGTAAGCCTAGTACTGCCTTGCTTCGAAAGTACAGGACTCCTTCCCACCCCTTAGGGTAGTCGAGTGGCAGCGGAGAATTGGCTTGCATGTATTTACTTTTGGTGGTCTCTCGTAGGGCTCGGCTGACTATATGCTGGTGGGGCGGTCCTGTAGTTCGTGGCGGGGAGGGAAATGGTTGGTGCGTGTGGTCCGACGGGGCCTAAGCATGCCGTGTTGGTTAGGTCTACCTTGCAAGGTCAAATCGAATCGATTCGCCGTGTCTCGCGGATATGAGGGCCTCGATCTCTTTGTCGCCTCATAGAAATGAATTAGAAATGTTAGTGATAAATGATGAAACTATTTTGAATCATTATTGTAATGCTCCAACATGATTGCTGTAGATATGCCAACATTAGATGAGAGTCTTTCTATATAGAACATATGGCTAAAACATTGAATGTAAGGATTCAACTATAGATGCTTTTCTACAAAACAACCCGCTGGCCAAAAAGCCATGCATGTCTAGGTAGGGGCTATGTATACTCTTGGTCGGGTAAGCCTTGCTAAGTATTAGTATACTCAGGGTTTGTTGCCACAATTATTTCAGAACGCCCGGACGTTGACTTCTGTTCCTGCTGCGCTAAGTTCATCTGTCGGGACGTAGTGGGATGGGAGGTTGTGGAGCCCGCCGCCTAGTTAGGGGACTTCTCGTTGTACACTTGTGGTAGATGTAGGCCTTTTATATCTGTTCGAACTCTAGATTCGGTGATGTAAGGTTTGTAGATTATACATGTATTTAAACTTGGTTTGAAAAACTTATGGCAGAATCTCGTGTATATTGTTGTATTTTCAAATATGTGTCGTGCTTGTACCATCTGCGCTCACCTTCGCGTGAGACTATCGGTGATGTTTCGATCGGGACGTGGGCTGAGAAAGGGCTATCAAATTAAACCATTAAGTTAATGCGCCCGATGTGTTCAAATGACGGCCATTACGCTTAATTTAGAGTTTTAATTTGGCAGTTCCGTCTCACGCACACAAGTAGGAAAAGGAAAATCCATCCTAGGTTGCAAAAAGTCATGGAAGAAAAATTGGAAGAAAATCGATCCAAGCAAGCGACCGATCAACTAGCAACAAAGAAAATTAGGGAAAGAGATTGAAGAAGACATGGTCAAACTTAGGCTTCCATCCAATCTAAGCCATGCTAACATTTTTGAAGGCCGGCCAAACTTGGACGGAACTTCCATGCAAATTCTTGCAATTATCTGGGCTCGGCCAAATTTTGGTTTGGCCCACTAAGGGCAACCAACCAAACATGCCCCATGGGCCAGCTGCATCCGCTGGATGGGGCGGTTTTTTATTTTTATATTTTTTATTTTCGTTTTTTACAAAAATATATTTTCGTTTTCAAAATTTACAGGAATATACCCCGGCCGCCCCGCTGCCGGGCGGTCGGGACCTGGTCGCCCCGCTGCGGGGCAGCAGGGGCTTTTCTGCAAAAATTTGGAGGACCGGTCGCCCGACAGCGGGGCGGCAGGCCCCGGCCGCCCGGCAGCGGGGCGGCCGCCTCCCAGATACCGCCGACCCTCATTTGCTTCACCAAAAATTCAGAAAAAATTCTCGGTTTGTCGTAATACTATACGTATAAAAGACAATAAAAAGAATGTGCCTTTGGTTTGTAAACAATGGCGGTTCCCGTACTTGCAGCATTCTGAATTCATAATTCGAACTAATCAGCGCGGTCTCGTGCATTTAGAAGATCAATGACTACACCTTGGCAGCAGAAGGCCTTCTTTATGCCATAGAGTCGATCTCGCGGATAGGTGGGTTACATTTCTTTATGCTATTTGTACATGTCACTGGTTTATGGATGAGTGCTATTGGCGTAGTTGGCCTGGCTCTGAACCTACATGCCTATGACTTTGTTTCCCAGGAAATCCGTAGGTCAAAGCCGTAGCGCGCGCCCTGTAGTTTTGAAGCAGGGCGAGACAACTTTAGTTAGGAGCCCCTTTTCCTTCTGCCCAGCTCCCCAAAAACAACGTTCAAAAAGGGCTTCATTTCGATTTTCCAATTTGGAAAATCACATATTCGTTTCCTTCGTATGAACATAAAAATACAATGACTCAAAGAAGTTCCTACCACGAACTTTGTACCGCGCGGATTACTTAGAACTCAGTTTGTCGTAATACTATTCATATAACATATAATGGTCTAACAGTTCATTGGTACTGCAAAAGTGTCCTTGCATTGCAAGGTAGCATAAACAAAGTTTGAGTACAAAATATGAAAATCAAGACGACAGGTCCATAATAACAATAGAGAAACAAGTGGCAACAACTCACCACCCCTACCGTGCCGACCTCTCTTACGTTGTGCGTGTACGTGATCTGTAGGGTAGCTATGACGGTCCGGTGGCCTCACGTCTCTGGCAAGACGGCGTAACTGAGCCAGAGGTGTATGCAAGCTAGGATCATCGTCCTGGGCAGGCGTAGCAAACAACCGTGTAAAGTCGTCGAAGGAGACCTCGTCGTTGTCTTGAGACCACCCTACGGATCACAAAAAAAAATTAAAGCAATGTTAAATAGGTGAATGCAATTCCGTACAAATGATTGTACGTACCCTGTGTTGGGGGTGGTGGTGGTGGTGGATAGGAATAAACTCCGTGATATCCTCCTGATGGCGGCATAGGGTGATACGAAGAAGGCCCCGCTCCGGTGAACTGTTGTGATCCTGAGTGTAAATAGTAATGTACGAGCCTTCGACCATAAAACATAAGCAAATAAAATTATGCACCACATATTTACCTAAAGTCCCTGCAGCTGGTGTCATAGAGGTAAACTGGGTTTCTTGAAACGGAGCCCCTTGCAAGGCACCTGACCCTCCATAGGGCTGAGAACCAGGGTACCCATACCCTGTGTGGCTATAGCTGAAGGTCTGTATGGCTCCCACACAATATCTTCTAGGGCCAATCGATCAAATGCTGCAACAAACTCAGGATAAGACCGCCGGGTCTGTACATGTGCCCATGTTTTCTGCAAAAATAAAAATTATGTGTCCATAACGAATGTATTGAGGGAACAATGTATGACCATAGTATGCATAGAATACAAATTTTTATCGGGTTCATACCTGTCGAGAGTACCAGAGAGTCCCCATGGTGGGTCTGTCGTCCACCGTGTCACCGTACATATCTGGCTTATATGGTGACTGGTCAATCATGGGACGACCGATAGCAATCCTCTCGTAAGACCAAAGCTGTAGTAGAATTGGACACCCCGTTAGGACAGCATTGCTATCATTCTGTCGTGATGCCTTGCAGAGTCCAAGATATGTGCATGCAAGAACCGCTGAACCCCAACTATATAAGGATATGGCATCCTCATCTGCATCGGCGATCTCCTGTGCGTAGGACACAAGCACCCTATCTACACAGTGGCCGTGTGAGTTGTTGAACATGATGTACCCAAACAACCACAACAGGTATGCCTCGAGTGATCTAGTCACGCTGTAGTCATCAGCATCGGCTGCCAACAGGTCCGGCTGTAATAAAGTATGAACATTGAGAATAAGAAACACATGAGGTATTTCAAAGCTATAAAATGCATCAACACATCGTTTTGTAGGAAGTTGTACCTGGAACTGTAGGAGCCATGACTTTGAAGGGCTTTCGACTGTGGGTGCTCATTGAAGTCTTCAGGATCAATCGTGGTGGCAACACCTGCAAAAAGTTGCTCAAGGTCCTCCAGCCACGTAGAAGGTACCACGCGGGGCCGACAGAGTCCCCGGTGATATGAAGGCCAAGCAGCATCGCAACGTCCTGCAGGGTCAGTGCCATCTTCCCACAAGGGAGATGGAACGTGTATGTCTCAAGTCTCCATCTATCAACGAGAGCTGAAAGTAGAGACCTGTCTAGCTTCATCAAGGCACTCTCAGCAAGACGAGCCACAGTAAAAAGACCTGCCTCGCTCAGCCTGCATCGTATAGTGCACAAACGTTAGTACATTATATAACGAAATGTATAACGGACGAAAACAGAAAATAGACAACATATCACCTGGGCACCCATCGTGGGTCTACAGGAATCAACTCTGCAGGTGGACGTGGACGCAGCACGTTGAGTTGTTGGTGCTGAACCATAGGAAGAAAGGACCGGTGACCCGAGTCTATTGTTGGGTCCAGCAACGCAGGAGTAACCCCGGCCATACCTACCATGTAAGATCAAAACAATGCAATACAATCACACACATCTAAATTAAATAGTATCATCGTACAATACTATATGTCCATACATAACGAAATTATATTGTTACATGCTACCATCTGGTTCAACTACACATACATACATAATAAAATTATATTGTTACATGCTATCATCTGGTTCAAATACATATCCATACATAACCGAACCTAAATCTTTAATCTAACACTAATCACTACTAACATTAATTAAAATAATTGCTAATGTACCACTAATCACTCCTAACAATAATTAAACTGATTGCTAATCTACTGTGTCAACAAAAATAATTATAATATAATCTATTTGTAAAGTGTAGAAAATTTTAGTTACCTGCAGTCGCCGACTTGAAAATCCGACAGGGCTCCGCCGCTTTGCCTCTCCCTCACATGTCCTCTCCTTTTTTTTCTGGATTTCTAGGGAGGCAAATGAGAGGGGGGGCACGGCAGGGGAACCCTAACTCGATCGACCCCTCAGCCGGCATCGTGATTGGAGAGGTAGCAGATTCTCTAGATCCACAGCCGGCGATTACTATGGGGATTGAGGAAGTGGCGGCAGCAGAGTAGGTAGTGACACCGTGGGAGGTGTCGGCTCCGGATAGGGTCATCGACTACGACAAGCTGATCAACCAGTTCGGCTGCTAGCGCATCGACGCAGCAATCGTCGACCGCATCGCGCGCTTCACGCGCCGCCCACCGCATCGTTTCCTCAGCCGCGGGATCTTCTTCGCCCACCGGTGACGCCCTCAAACCCGTTTTTTTTTTCTCCACAAGCAAATAACTTTTACAGTCGATCAGCTATTCAGCTATAATAACAAACTAGCCCATTTGCCCGTCTGTTTATACGGAATCTCTCTTTAAAGCAGTAAAACGTACCATCTACCCATCACTACCAATTCCAATGTTTAAAGGAGTAAAGAAAAGAAATAGAATAAACAAGCTGGTGAAGGAAGATGAGGTGGTGGTAGAGGAGGAAAGGGAGATACATGGTCTTGTTACTAACTTTTATAAAAATTTATTCAGCAGCTGCGCAGGGACTCGGTTTGATGAATTATTGGCTAAGGTCCAACCTAAGGTTACAGAAATGATGAATCAATTTCTGTTGAGAGAGATCACAAATGAGGAGGTTAAATTAGCTCTTGATGGCATGGGGGATTTGAAGGCGCCGGGAGTGGATGGAATGCCTGCTCTCTTTTATAAGCAGTTTTGGGATATTGTAGGCAGCGATGTAACACGAGAAGTTAAAAATCTGCTGCAAGGAGGGGAGATGCAAAAGGGGTGGAATGAAACTATTGTGGCCTTAATCCCGAAGGTCCCGAATCCAGAACAACTTAAAGATCTCCGGCCAATTAGTCTTTGTAATGTCATATACAAAATAGCTTCAAAGGTACTGTCAAATCGTTTGAAGATCGTTCTACCGGAGATTATTGCTTTGAACCAAAGTGCCTTTGTCCCAGGACGTATGATCACGGATAATGTTCTATTGGCTTATGAATTGACACACTATTTGCAGACAAAGAGGGGTGGGCAACAGAGTTTTGCTGCGGTGAAATTGGATATGAGCAATGCCTATGATCGTGTGGAATGGTCCTTTCTAGAAAAGATGATGATCAGACTGGGTTTTCATGAACAATGGGTCAGCACAATTATGAAATGTGTGACCACAGTGACTTACTGCATCAAAGTCAATGGTGAGCTTACTGAGGAAATTGTGCCTGAACGTGGCTTGAGACAGGGGGACCCCCTTTCCCCCTACTTGTTCTTAATATGTGCTGAAGCTTTTTCGTGTTTACTACATGCAGCAGAAGAAAGTGGAGAGTTGGAGGGAGGTGTGCCAAGATGCACCGAGTATTAATCATCTGTTGTTTGCGGATGACTCATTGCTACTCCTAAAAGCTGATGCGCGGAGTGCAAATCATCTGCAAGATATTCTTTCACTGTATGAGGAATGCTCGGGGCAAACCATTAATAAAGAGAAGTCTTCCATTATGCTTAGTCGAAATGCAAGAATTGCAGACAAGCAGCAGGTGATGACTGCTCTTGATATTGCTGTTGAAGCTTGGAATGAGAAGTACTTGGGCCTCCCAGTATACATGGGGAAGTCCAAGGTGAGAACGTTTGCCTATCTCAAGGACAGAATATGGAAACGAGTGCAAGGATGGAAGGAGAAGTTACTATCCAAGGCTGGGAAAGGCTGGGAAAGAGATATTAATTAAGGCAGTGGCACAAGCTATTCCTAGCTATGCTATGTCTTGTTTTGATCTCACCAAAACACTATGTGATGACATTGGCTCAATGATTGGGCGCTTTTGGTGGACTCAGCAAGAAAATGAACAGAAGATGCATTGGCTGTCGAAGGAAACCCTATGTACTCGTAAAGAAAATGGAGGACTGGGCTTTCGGGATCTTCACTTATTCAATCTGGCGATGCTTGCCAGGCAAGGATGGCGCCTGCTAACAAACCCGGAGTCCTTGTGTGCACAGGTTCCTAGGGCAAAATATTTTCCTGATGGTGATATTATGAAGGTGCAAGAAGGGCCGGGTATTTCTTATTCTTGGCGTAGCATAGTGCGTGGAGTGCACGCTCTGAAGAAAGGGATAATATGGAGAGTTGGTGACGGGACAAAGATTAACATTTGGCTTGATCCATGGATCCCGGATGGGATTATGAGGAGGCCAATAACACCAAGGGGCCACACGTTGCTGACAAAGGTCTCAGAGTTGATAGATCCAGCTACTAGCGACTGGGACCGCCAGTTGATTGAAGATGTGTTCTGGGAGGAGGATTGGGAACGCATCCTTAGTATACCAATCAAGCAAGGAATGGATGATCTGTTGGCCTGGCACTATGACAAAAAAGGTGTGTTCTCGGTTAAATCAGAGTACCATGTTCTAGCAGATGAGCAAAAAAGGGAAGCACGAAAACAGACTGGTGAGGGAAGCTCGGCCCTAGGCCAATCACCAGATGCTGGGTTCGGTTGGCGTAAGATCTGGGAGCTAAAATGCCCACCCAAAGTTAAACATTTTTTTTGGAGATTCACACACAACAGCCTCCCTCTCAGAAGAAACATTTGCTGACGAGGGATGGAGATTGATACTAGATGCCCGGTATGTTGGAGGATGGATGAGGATGGGGGACATTGTTTCTTTAAATGGAAATACGTTAAATTGTGTTGGAGGGCTCTGAATTTGGAGGAGGAAAGGCTGCTACTGAATAACATGTCATCAGCTGAACAAGTGGCAGGACAGATTATGTCCATGTCTGATCAAAAGAGATTACTGATCATTGGACTGTTGTGGGCATGGTGGGATGCACGTAACAAAGCTAATGCCGGGGAGGAGAGGAGATTGACTGAGGAGGTTGTCTACAAAGCTCGATCAGTGTTGATTCAGGTGCAAGAAGTTGTTTTGGAAGGGGGTGTGAGAGCTGTCAGGGCGAATGGACAGAGGTGGATTCCACCGTCACCTGATATCTGGAAAATTAACGTTAATGCGACGTTCTGGCCAGAGGAAATATCGGGAGCTTGGGGTTTTGTTGTTTGTGATCATCATGCAAATGCTGTACTAGCAGGTGCAGGGCGGCTGAAGGTGGTGAGGAATGCGCTATGTGCGGAAACCCATGCATGTATATCAGCGCTTCAGGCAGCAGTGGTCCATGGCATGCAGAATATTGTGGTGGAAACTGACTCCCAGATATTGGTGAAGGCGCTGCAAACATGCGAGTATGATTTGGCCTCAGGTGGTGTGCTGTTTAGGGAGGCAAAGTTTATCTTGTCAACCTCGTTTAGTTCTTGGTCAGTTATTCATGTATATCGTTCTTGTAATATGGTGGCTCATGAGTTAGCTCGTGTTAGTCGTGATCGGCACCCGGATCATCCAATTATTTGGATGCATCCCCTCCCAGCTTTTGTAAACAACTTATTGGTCAGTGACTATGCGACCACCTGAATAAAGTAGCAAGCGTTGCCATAAAAAAAATGTTTAAAGGAGTAAAGAAAAACATGAGTTTTGCTACGGTAGTCCAGAGTAATTGCGACCGTTGATCTGGATGGGTTTTACTACAGATTACCTTAGCAAGGCCCTATGTTTTAAAGGAGTAAAAAGAAATCATATTTTTAGGCGCTTGAAGTATAGAATCTCTCTTTCACTCCCCCTGGAGTGTGGACTGAAATGCTGATGAGTTTTTTCTTCTCGGATAGTGATTTGAACAGGATACTTGACCTCTACGAGGCAGGGGAGAAGTTCTACCTGTACACAGGGAGGGGACCCTCATCCGAGTCCCTGCACCTTGGCCACCTCATTCCCTTCATGTTCACAAAGTAAGCATTGCTCCCAAACTGTGGCTGCTGCTCCTCTGATATGTTCTTGCCACGCTGTGGCTTCAAGGTAGTGGTGTGTGGTATTTATTTGTTGGATCTGTTGATTGTTGCTGGAAGATGATGCATGTTTTGATGTTGTTGTTGTCCATTGACCCTTAGATGGGTAGCGAAGATTACTGTATTTCTTGTGGTTTTTTATGAAATGTTTTCTATGATAGCTAGCATGTTCAATAGGCCCAGCAATGGGATAGAAAGCTGGACATGCTGCTAAGGTGGTCATGACTCCTTAAAAGAAAACAGATTTTAGAATATTCTTTACATCCTGTAGCATGCTGCGGAAACTGTCAGTTTCCCAGGCATAAATAAGTCCCATTCCATAGGCTATGTGCTATATTTATGTCATCTACACTGAAAGTGGGTTCTTTGACAAATCTTGCATTGTAGTATGAGGTATTATTGTGTTGATACCATGGATAGTGTTTCTTAACAATCAAGATCATTTTGCAGGTATTTGCAGGATGCTTTTCAAGGTGCCCCTAGTGATACAGCTAACTGACGATGAAAAGTTTTTGTGGAAGAAATTGACTATTGCCGAATGTAAAAGGTTTGCCCGTGAAAATGCCAAAGACATTATAGCCTGTGGATTTGATGTTGAAAGAACTTTCATTTTTACAGATCTCGATTATGTTGGAAGGTAACTTCTTAACTATTGTCTTAGTTAAAGTATAAATGTCTGACTTGGTCTTTTTGGTTGTCCCTAAACAATTGAAATGCATGCTTTTATTCTTTGCTCTTTGTGTTAGCTTTCTAGGATCACACAGTGCACGGATAGAATAGGATTACTTTCTCTTTTCTTGATCTGAGTACAAAGGGAGTCCTAGATCTAGAACATTGAGTACACAGGAAGGGAGAAGTAGAGACCATCACCACCGGTGGAGCTTGAAGCGGCCATCTCTGGTTCGTTGATGGCGATCCGCTCAAGGGCGGCGACGAGCGGTGCAGAGGAGTCGTGGGCATAGCGCCGGAGTCGAGAACGGTGGCAGCGACGTCGATGGATTAGCGTCGACGGCGGCGGCGGTGAGTCTTCCCGCTGCTCTAGCGCCCCCTCCAGATCGGCTAGGGTTTAGGAATGTGGGTGAGGGTGCTGGCGGCGCGGTGAACCTCGTACCGGTGAACCTCGTACCGAGTGCCTGGCCCCTCACCCCATTTTATATGGCGTTGTACAGCGGGGGCCCACTAACCATTAAGGGTTGGATGCCCCCGATCAGGGCGCGGATTAAGGGCCTAATAGGTAGTTGGGCCTATTAGGAAGGAGATCAATCCAACATTCTCCCCCTTGATCTCACTTTGTACTTTAACTTTATACTTTAACTTGAAACCTTTTTTCTTTAATTGTTCCATCACAGATTAATGAATAGAGCATGCTTTATCGTCACGGTCCAAAGCCGATAGACTCAACAGCAACCATACACATCACTGTTTTGAAACAAATTCATTTATCTTTTGGGCCCTTTTTATTCTCCAGAAATCACAGGCTTTCCCTTAAACCCATACCGGCTATATGTTCCATGAACACATTGGGTGGTAAGCCTTTAGTGAGCGGATCCGCAAGCATTTTCTTTGTACTTATATGCTCGAGTGTAATAGAGTGATTCTGGATTTTCTCCTTCACAACATAAAACTTTATGCCAATGTATTTGGCAGCACCACTTGACTTATTGTTGTGAGCATAAAACACTGCTGGTTCATTATCGCAGTACATTCTGAGTGGTCTTTGAATGCTGTCTACCACTCTTAAACCGGGTATAAATTTCTTTAACCATTCAACCTGCCCCGACGTCTCATAACAAGCCACAAATTCAGCGTACATCGTCGATGATGCAGTGACGCTTTGTTTGGAGCTTTTCCACGATATAGCTCCCCCTGCGAGTGTGAACACATAACCGGACGTGGACTTTCGGTTATCGATGTCCCCCGCAAAATCCGCATCTGAGTACCCTTCTAACTTTAGGAAATCGGATTTTCTGTATGTTAGCATGAGGCCTTTTGTTCCTTGCACATAACGCAAAGTTTTCTTTACCATGATCCAGTGTGCCTGTCCTGGATTACTTTGATATCTGCTAAGTATCCCGGTAACAAAAGCTAAGTCAGGGCGTGTACAAACTTGAGCATAGTGTAGGCTTCCGACAGCTGAAGCATATGGAACCGCTTTTATTTGATCGATCTCATACTGGTTCCTGGGACATTGAAATTTCCCAAATCTATCGCCCTTGACTATTGGAGCAGGTGAAGGCTTGCACATATGCATGATGTATTTCTTTAGAACCTTTTCTAAGTATGCCTTTTGTGACAGTCCTAATACCCCCTTTGTTCTATCTCAGTGAATTTCAATTCCCAAAACAAATGAAGCTTCACCGAGATCTTTCATATCAAAGTTTGAGGACAAGAATTTCTTTGTCTCCAGTAGCAGACCAACATCGCTACTAGCAAGTAGAATGTCATCCATATATAGGATCAGGAAAATAAATTTTCCACTTCTGAACTTTGCATAAATGCAATTATCATCCTCATTTTCTTTAAATCCAAATTTTCTTATGGTTTCATCAAACTTTAAATACCACTGCCTAGAGGCTTGCTTTAATCCGTAAATGGATTTCTTTAAGCGACATCCCATATGTTCTTTTCCTTTCACGACAAAACCTTTCGGTTGTGCCATGTAAACATTTTCATACAAATCCCCGTTAAGGAATGCCGTCTTTACATCCATCTGATGTAACTCTAAGTCATAATGTGCCACTAATGCCATTATAATTCTGAAGAAATCTTTACACAAAACGGGAGAAAAGGTTTCGTTATAGTCTATTCCTTCTCTTTGCGTAAAGCCTTTTGCCACGAGTTGTGCTTTGAACCTTTCTCCATTCCCTTTGGAGTCATGTTTTATCTTTTAAACCCATTTACAGCCTACTGTTTTGGCTCATTTAGGAATTTCCTCTAAGTCCCAAACATCATTGGAACTCATTGATTTCATCTCATCCTTCGTAGCTTCCAGCCATTTAGATGAGTGAACACTTCACATGGCTTCTTCATATGAAGTGGGATCACCCTCCATATAAACTTCTTCTGTATTATAAACTTCATAGTCACAAGAAATAGCCGACATTCTTTCTCTTTGTGACCTTCTAAGGGCCACTGCTTGTGGCACATTTTGTGCCTCAACTTCTGGCACATTTTCCATAGGGGGCTGTAGCTCCTCCTCTTCATGTCCAACTGCGGGTTCATGCGGTTTCTGGATGATAGGTTCCAAACCTTCGTTCACTGTCTGGTTTGCTCCTTCTTAACCTACTGGGCAGGCCTCCAGAAGGACGACGACCGCGCGCTCCTTGAAGCTGGGATAGCGACCCTCAAGGCAACGGTGTTGGGTTCCATGCCCAAGTGTACACACAAGGTGGAGATTTGAACAGCCTGATCCAGAACTAGGGATCGACGTTGCGGAAGGCTCGGCAGCGCTGCACTTTGGCGCACTGTCTTTTGGTGTTTTAGCTGTGGTGTTTTTCTCGTTTTCGCTCCTGTGCTTGTCTCCTAAGCCATGTGTGATGGCTCTTAAACTTGTAAGGTGACTCGAATCTTTTTTTTTTTGGGTGACGCCTTAACTGATCGCTAGAACTGGAGAGGGTGGGAGGGGTGACTCTCCTGCCCATGTTCTCAAAAACTGTAATTTCGTTACTCGTGAGTAATGAAATTTCGGGTTCGCCCGCTCTAGAAAAAAAAGTATCAACATTGAAGTATCTTATCGAACGCGGGGGGTGCTCAATCAAAAGGATGAAAGCTCTATGGGGGAGTAAATTGCCCATGAAGATAAGAGTTTTCATGTGGCTCACTTTCCAAGATAGACTCCCAACAGGATGAAAGCTCTATGGGGGAGTAAATTGGCGTTGTGTACTGTGTGAAGTACCCAAGTCAGGGGATCATATCTTTTTTTCGCTGCCCTTTAGCTAAATTTGTTTGGGCTTGCGCAAGAGAAGCACTGCACTGGGGCAGGGTGCCCAATTCTCTTGCAGGACCTCTTTGTACACTTTGGAATGTCCGTAATAAAATGACTATAGAGGGAGTTTTCATCAAGTCCCCATTAGATGTAAGTTTCAAATCTGACTCTTTTATACAGATATGGTGAGGTCGGCTTCGGGCTTCTGACCGGGAGAAGGTGGACGGATGGAGGGCGCAAGTCAAGGGATGGGTAGAAGAGTTTCTAGAGCCCGTCGACGCCTTCTTCCCTCAGCCGCAGCAAGACGTCCAAGAAGTCCTCATCCTCCGCCCCTGCACCATCGGTCCCTTTCTCCTTTTGTGTGGCCGCTATCTTTTTTTTGAAAGGATATGCACGGACACTATCTCGGACATAGCCGAGGTGGATAATTTACTTGAACATTGTGGGGTTATTTTGAATTTTTTATAATAGTAGAGGTGGATAGTTTAGATACATGTTTAAAAATTATTACTTTAGTTTATTTTTGTAGTGACAGAAGTGAGTAATTTATTAAGAAAGATAACTGATGCAATGACTATTGTGCTTGTGGCATCAGCAGTACTGGTTGAAGTAGGCAGTAGCCACACTTGCCTCTCCAGCGCAATCCAAACATGTTCTGCTGCTCTGGCTCATGGTGGATTCACAGATTCACGACAGAAGAAGAAATATTTTGATCCAGAACACAACTACTTCATACACAAACCACGGTTCCCATGGAAGGATGCCGATTTGGTGCTGGGGGCAGCACATCGATTCCTATTTCTGTAAGTGATGCCGTGATGGCTAGTCGAGCGTCTTGCTCTTGGGGACTAGGACAAGGGGAACCCGCCGCGGCGTCGTCAGCCCCGGCGCCTCGCCCATGTCGAGGTCCGCCGGGCGCATGCCGCCGGGGAGCTCCCAGTCGAAGTGGCGCAGGAGGCTGGCGAGCGCGAGCTCCAAGACCGGCAGCTCGAAGTTGATGCCGGGGCAGGTCCTCCGGCCGGCGCCGAACGGGATGAGCTGGTAGTCGGTCCCTCTGAAGTCAACGGCGGCGGCGCCGCCGCCCACGAACCGCTCCGGCCGGAACTCCTCCGGCGCGTCCCACGCCGCGGGGTCCCGCCCGATCGCCCACGCGTTGACGAAGAGCGCGGTCTTGGCCGGGATCTCGTACCCCTGCACGACCGCCGGCGTCGTCGATTCGTGCGGGACGAGGAGCGGCGCCGGCGCGTGGAGCCGGAGCACCTCTTTGAACACCGCCTTCAGGTATTCCATTTTGTTCAGGTCCGACTCCGCGACGGCCGGCTGATCGGCGGTGGTGACGCGCGCGATCTCGTCTTGGAGCTTCGCCATCACCCGCGGGTTGGCGACGAGCTCTGCCATGGCCCATTCCAGCGTCTGCGACGATGTTTCAGTTGCCGCGGCTATCATGTCCTGCAGACGCAACGCAACAATCGAGCACGGATCAGGAGAACAAACAATATCAATAGAAATTTCTTGAGAAGTGAGAAGAGCGTTTCTGCGAAGATGACCTCGATGATGGATTTGATACGATCGTCTGTGAGCTCGAGCCCGTCGGTGCCTTCTTCCCTCAGCCGCAGCAGGACGTCCAAGAAGTCCTCTCCCTCCTCGCCCGCACCGTCGACCCCCTTCTCCTTGTGCGCGGCCACTATCTCGGACAGGAACTTGTCCCACGCCTCGGCCATGTCGTCGACCTTCCTATCGAGGCCCGTCGCCCACCTCACGAACCTCGCCGGCGTGTCCGGCAGCACGTCCTCCGGCTGGAAGCCCGCCATGAGCGCCTCGGAGTTCCCCATCAGCTGCTTCATCTTCTCGGCTGTTGCTCCGGCGGCACCGGTCGCCGCGCGGGTGATCACCGCGTTGGTGTAGCCGTACAGGAGCTCCCTCAGCTCCACGGCCTCCCCCGCCTCCGCGGCGCGGCGGGTCCGGGCGACGAGCGCGGCCACCTCGGCGGCGCGGGGAGAGGAGGTGGACCACGGCGATCTTCTTGGCCCGGAGCCAGCTCTCGCCGTACGGCGCGAACGACACGTTGATGCAGCCGTACGACAGCTTCGCCGCCGCCGCGCTGCTCAGGCGGGAGGCGAAGGCGAGGTCGTGGTGCCCGAGCAGGTCCGCGGCGGCCGCGGCCGTGGACACGACCAGCGTCCGCCTGCGCCCGAGCTGCAGGAAGAGGAGGCCGCCGCCGCCGCCGTAGCGAAGTTGCAGGTCGTGCAAGGAGCGGTGCGCGAGGCGGCCGATGAGGTGGAGGTGGCCGATCAGCGGCAGCGACGGGGGAGACGGCGGAAGCTTACCGCGCCGACGGTTCTCGACGACATATAGGAAGACGATAAGCACGGCGGCGGCGACGGCGGCAAGCACGTATGGAGACATCTTCTCCTGCTCCGCTGACTGCTCACAGATGAAGAGAAGATTGGATACTGCTCAGCTTGTAGAGGTCATTGCAACGTTTAAAACAAAAATCTTTCTGGGAGCGCTCGAGTGTTTTTGGGGCTGCCGGCTCATTTTAGTGGCTGCCGGGCAACCACTGCAATTTTTGTTTGTTTCCTATCGTCTATTCGTCTATGATGTGACTTCATGGTTGGATTGATCAGGCTGCCGCAGCGGACTCTGTAAAACAAACGGTACCTATCTTCCAGTACCATTTTACATAGAAAACTACTGCACCGGGCACGCCAAGCCGCTCTCTATCGTCCCGGACGGCTTCCCGCACTAGACATCCAGCGCGCGTACGGCCGAGACGCAAAACTGCTGTGCGCGGGGCCCATCGTCCTTCCTGCGGCCGTCCCCAACCGCCGCAGCTCCGCGCCTCCGGCAAGCCGCAGCTCCGCTGGGGCACGACATCGGAGGAGGGCCGCGCTAGCCAAGGTCAAGCTCGCCCATGGCGTCGAGCTCGAGGGGCGCGGGGAGGCGGGCCAGGAAGGGGGAGGAAGGAGGGGCCGCCGTCGGGGAGGGCGCTCGGGAGGTGGCGCCGCCGAATCCCCGGCCCGCCGTGGCCATGGACAGAGAGGAGGAGACCGCCGCCGTGCCGCTGTCTCTCGAGCCGCCTCGTGCTCACCGCCGTCCTGCAACCCCCGCCGTACCGCGAGCCGTCGCGCGTGCCGGTGTCCCGTCCGCCGACGTCGGGAGGCCGCGGAGGCCGCCATGGAGCTCGATCCAGCGCGGATCAGGTCGAGCTCGGTGTGCCTCCGCGCAAGGCCCACCGTCAGTGGCGGGTCCCCTGCTCCTACGCGCGTGCGCGCACCTGCTGCACGCGCGCCGCCGTCCCGCCGTCGCGCTCGCTGCAGTGCCGCCACACGGATTGGGGAGCTCCGCCGCCGCCTCCGCCGTGGATCCGCGCCTCCATCGTCGAGGGCGGGCCCCTGCACCTCCGCCGCCCACCCGCCCAGGCTCGAGGCCGAGTTCGCCCTCGCCGCCGGCGACCGGCGCGCACGAGCGGAGGGATCCGTGGCCGGCAAGGCGGGCTCGAGCTCCGCTGCTGTGGCCGGCGCACATGGACCGGGGCAAGGGGAGGAGGCCACTGCCGCGCGCATGCCAGGGAGGGGGAGGAGGCCGGCGCGCAGGGGCCGGCGCGGGGAGGGAAGACGGCGGCGCGTCCATGCTGGAAGGAGGCGCGAGGAGGGAGGAGGGCGGTGCAGCGGGGCGGGCCGCCGGCGTGAGCAGGGAGGAGGTCCCCCCGCCGAGGCCCAGCGGCGCGCGCCGCCACGGCCTAGCTGCCGCGAGGCCCGCCACCGGGGACGGGTCCCCGGCTCCACCGCGCCGCCGGAGGAGGTGGTGGCTGGCGGCGGTGGCCGGGGGAGGAGGGGCGCGGTGGCGGAGGGAGAGAGGAGGGAGGAGGGAGATAGAGAGAGAGGCCGGGGGAGAGGGGGTAGAAAAGAAAAAAAATTATGACACGTGGGCCCCACGCCTTGGTAGTTGGTATGGAGGAAAAATATAGAGAGTGAACGAGCACGGAGAAACTGAATGTAGAATAAAGAATCTCGATGACCAAGATGGAATATTTTGTTTAGAGAGTGAATTTAGAGTAGAACAGTGCGGATAGCCTCGAGAAGTCTGCTCGGGCTATGACAAAAATCGGAAATTCGACTCTGAAGTCTCAAGATCATGTTGCATGATTGGTGGAAGTCTGAAATCCCGTCTTGTCCGTAGCCTTCTTTTGCTTTCAGGCCCTAGAGGTCAAATTTTTGCCCAAGTCCGGCCCGGGCTGGATTAGGTTGGATTTTTTTTTATTACTAGGTCGCATACTCGCATCTGGAAAAGATTCCTCTGCACTAAAGGCAAAGACACTCGCTCTTGGTATTCGGAAGAGCTATATAACACTTTTTTTCTTTCTTTCTTTCCAAATTTTCTTTTCTCTTTAGTTTTTCTCTTCTTCCTTTCCATTTTCTTGTTCAAATTTCCTTTATATTTTATTACATATTTTATATAACTTGTTTTTCCTTTTTTCTATTTATTATTTCTATTCATTTGATTATTTTACATTCATTTTTCTTTTTTCAACAATTTTTTCTTTTCTTGTCTTTTGTCATTTACTATTTTTCTTTAATACTAAATTTACTCTATTTTTATTTTCTTTTCTTTTTTCTCTCTTTTGGTGATACTATTTTTTACATTTTATTATTTTCGTTCTACTTTTATTTGTAATTTTTTATTTATTCTCCCTTTTCATTCCTTTCTTATTTTTCCTTGCTTTCCCTTTTTCTTTTCTCTTGTATACTACCAACTTTATTCTATTCTAGTTTTCTACTTTTATGTTCATTTATTTAATTTTCATAAATATTTTTTTTACAATTTTCTCTTTTTTCTAATTTTTATCACTTTCTTTTGTTTTCTATAAGAATAATTTGTTCTTGTGTAAGGATGATCTTTTCTTGTTGTGGATACATTTGTTCTCCATGTAAAATTAATATTTTATTCATTTTATAGGCTAATTTATTCGTGATATTAAATTATTTATTTGATTTGTAGACTGAATTGTTCTGTGATAGTGTATGTGAACTCACTGGTTCATGATATTTAGTGATCAAATGTTTGCAATGTACAACCTTTATGTTCGTCTTGTTAAAGCTATCATTTGTTCTAGGCGTTAAATTATTTGGTCACAGTAGTCAAAATTAACTAGTATTAAAAATATTTTAAAAAATATATTCCATATATGTCAAGTGTGGTATTGATTTGAAGGTCTCGTCTAAGAAACATTATGGTGAAACTGAAATTTAATTTAGATATTCGGTTTGGGCTTTTCGAGTCTTTTATGTTGAAGATCTCTTGCACGTGAAGTCATGATTTTATATTTTTTTTACTTTGCTAATGCGTCGCTTTCATTAAACAGGGTATGCGCTGTATGCGGGCATGATTACGGCATGGTGGGGAAACGACCCGGGTTTTCGAACGAAGAACCCGAATTCCTGTATCGTCGTGATAGTCCCTAGATCAGTAGCTATCACATACAAAACTCATTGCAGACAGTAAATCAGTTCATACTCACTTAAAAGAGGTTCAAACATGGATTTAATTATTACAAAATCCAGAGGATCTGCAATATAAATATTTTATTACAAGCCCAATGAGCTATACTGGAACAAACAGAAAACGATAGCGGTAGCTGGTCTTCAGGCCACCCTTCATCTCGAACTTCAACTCCACAGGCAGCACTTGAGCGTAGCACGGGCTTCTAAGCTTTAATCGTATCATCCGCCGTTGTTGGTGTCGAACTCCTAATCGGATTCTGCATCTTGCCAAACTATCTCCAAGGACGGGATAGGTTCACGTCACCATCCGCATGCAAGCTTTAAGTGGATGGAAAGGTATAAAAAGTAGCCAAGGATAGGCTGAGGTTTCCTATGCAAGCACAAGTATAAATACAAGTCATCTGTCACTCTCCGACACGAGCCATACCGGCACCGGTCAACTACAAACCCCAGGTCGGTGCAGGAACTCCCTCTCCTTGCACCTCAGCTGACTCCACAGGGGGGAAGTGGACTAGAGGGAGGTAGAAATCTGGGTTTACTACTCTAGATGAAGTAACAGAAGAGTAGGAATGTACATGACCGAGTACGCGGCTATACGTATAGTTTTCACCCTGCAGGGGTTGTACACCTGTTCCCACTCGCCTCAAATCCAGTCGGCAAGCTACTCCAACCGTCTCCGAGGCACCGGCCTACCGAAGCACTTCGAAGAGCGAGACTAACCGCTACGGCACCATCCTGTCCCTCCAGGTTGGGATGCATCCCCTCGCAAGAGGTCGCCCTGGAGTTGTGTGGCTCTCCCCTTGCCCTCCGGAGTTTGTGTAAGGCCCATGGTCCTCCCGCATCGGACCTCCCCTTGCCCTCCGGAGTTTGTGTAAGACCGGGTCCACCCGCATAGTGGATAAGTGGTGTGCACGCTAACAAAGTCCCACAAATCATAGTTACCGCATATGTCCATAAGAGCCGGGGCAAGCACTCCTCACGCAGTCCTCCGCAGTGGTCCGCCAAAGGCACCCATAACAGGTATTGCCTCTCCTTGGACACCCATAACAGATATTGCCCCTCCTTCTCTTCCCGCACCTGCCACAGGTGCTCACCAGAATGTGCCAAATACACATTCCCAGCCAGTAGCCGCTAAAAGCCCTATCTCTGGCTCCTCACAAAGTGGGTCTCAAGCATGCAAGACTATCATATCATGGCATTCCCATACCCATTCACTCTCATAGTAGCCAAAGCATTCAAGAATCCATCAAGGAGTCATAGGGTACAAGGGATAGGATAAATAAGTAGGTTGTGCAGGCTTATATCACATACACACAAGTAGAGCACTAGAAATTCTAGCAAGCAATGCCTAATAGGAATTCAAATCATAGATGGGTGTGAACCTGAGTGCTCCTCGTAGAACTCCTGAGACTTCTAGTAGTCCTGGTCGTCGGTCTTCTCTTCAGCAGCAGGACCTATTCGTAATTATGAATTACTATAAGGGCCAAAATGCAAAAATGCACAAAACTATCCAAATAAGATACAACTCACAACAAAACCTGTTCTAACGTGTAGATCATGATTTTAGAAGAATTATGAAACTGGTTTCATGATTTTCGGAGCTCGGTTGAATTATTATGAATTTTGGAAACTTAAAACAATTTCTGGAATTAATAAATAATTTTCGTAAAAATAAAAACACACAGGATGACATGTGGCAGCACTAGGGGGTGCTACGTGTCCTGCTGACGTCAGCACGGGGTCCGCCAAATGCTGACGTCATCGGGGCCTTTGACGATGTCAGCGTTGACCTGGTCAACGTTGATGAAGTCAACGGTCAAACTGGGTCCACGTCCAAATGGGGTCCACATGTCAGCGGCCCTGAGTCACTGACCAGTGGGTCCCACGTGTCAGGTCTGTTTAAAGGAAAAAGAAAAGGAAAAAGAAGAAAGGGGGTTGCTGGGCTCAAAGAGAGAAATGGGCCGGCTCGGAAGCCCACTCGGCTCGGGTGCGGGCTGGCTTTGTGGGTCGGCTCGGAGGGCCGGCTCGTTGGCCCAGCTAACCCAGCTCGGCTTGGCAGGCTCAGCTCTTGAGGACGGCTTCTTGGGCCCCGAGGCAGGCGGCGACCCATTCCTTCTC
Source organism: Panicum virgatum (assembly GCF_016808335.1). NCBI lineage: Eukaryota > Viridiplantae > Streptophyta > Magnoliopsida > Poales > Poaceae > Panicum > Panicum virgatum. Next base: position 53,238,085 of record NC_053137.1, on the reverse strand, counting down.
CCCTTATCCTTTCTTCTTCTCTCGCTGAAGCACCAGGGCCGCCGCTCGGCGTCTCCTCCTTCCTCTCTGCTTTCCCCTTCGGTTCTTCTCTCTGACGGACGGCATCGGGGTGGCGAGGTGGCGAGGTCAAGCGCAAGGCAGGGCAGAAGGGCGGCGGGTCCAACGGCGAGGCCAAGGCGGCGGAAACAAAAGAGAGGCAAAGCAGAGCAGGTCTCTAGGCAGCGCGGCGTGTGTGCGCGGCCTCCGCGCAAGGCAGGGCCATGCGCAGGCGGGGAAGCACCTGGGCACGGGGACAACGGCGAGGCCGGGTTCGTCCGGGACGGTGGTGAACGGCAGCACGGGTGCAGGTGCGAGCCAAAGGGCAGACTGTGCGGCCGGTGTACGTGTGCGCCCGCGGAGCACCACGCCGCGACGTCGCGCAGCGTGTGCGGCGAGCAGGGCCAAGGTGAGGCTAGAGCGACGCGGGTCTGGTCAAGTGGGCGCGCGCAGACCGGTGGTGGCCTCGCACGCGTGGTGCGGTGTGCGCGTGTGTCCAGGGTGGCATTCGCGCACGGGCGCTTTGGCATGGCCGAAGCCGAGGCGCGGTCGGGTGGTCATGGCGGCCCGGCTCGGTCAGCTCCAAGGCAAGGCAAAGGCCTGCGCTTGGGCACCAAAGCACGCGCGCACGCACACGACACACGCATGGCATGGCATGGCCGCGGCGGCGGTGATGGGCAACAACGGCGGGGACAGGCAACGGGACAAGGCTACGGTCGCAGGGTTCGCCGCGGCGAGCCGAAGGGCATTGCCTTGGCTTGCCCTGTCTAGGGTGGCGCACACACAACGGTGGCGCAAAGGGGAAACAGGCGACGGCGGGTTGCGGCCTACAGTTGCGAGGCTCGTCGGGTCCCTGCACCAGAGGATTGGACGGGGTTTCCTATTGCTATCTAACGGGGTTCATCGGCGCACAAAGGCAACGCCGGCAGCAGGAAGGGGCCGAGGGTGTTCGGAGGCGGCCTACCGTGCGGCTCGATGGAGAGGGGCTCGACGCGGCGGCAATCCGAAGCAGTGGCGAGCCGGTGCTGTGCAGTGCCGACCCACAGCGCTGGAGTCATCGAACGGGGCGCTGGCTTGACGGAGTTCCCGGCGGTGGTGATCCTTCTCCTCCTCGCGGTGCTCCTTCTCTTCTCCTCCTTGCCTCCCTTCTCTCCTCCTCGCGGCGATGGGAGGGGAAGAAAATTCCCCGAGCTAGGGTTTGGGGTGCGGCCGAGCGGGGCTTTAAAGGGGCGCTAGGGCTTTGGCTTGGTCCTCACGGCGGCACGGACGTCTAGGATCGTCCGGTGGAAGGCGGTTCGCGGACAGGGCTACGTGGCGTGCATCCACGGCTTCTCCGATTCGAGGTCGGGGTGCTCGCGGGCCCGGGTTGGCGGCGTGAGGTGCGGCGGCGACGCGGGTTGACTCCGCTGGCTGCTGGCGTCGGCAAAAGCAGGCGAGGCCGTTGCCCTCTCTTGGCGTGGAGTGGAGGCGGTGGGTGAGAGGGGCAGCGCGGCGGCGTCGCGAAAAGGGGAAGAAGAACAGGGGAGCGGCGCTGGGGTGTCTGGCAGGCGGGGCCGGGCTGGCGAAGCAGACCGGCGGTGCGGAGCGGGCTGCTCGGCGCGTCCGCGCGCGTGGGCTAGCGCGTGCGCGGGTTGGGCCGCGGATCGGGCCGACGGGAGAGGGTTGGCAGGCCGGGGCGTGTTAGCGGGCCGGCGCAAGGAAGTTAGGGGAGAGGTTAGCGGGCCGGCTAGGTCAGGTTAGCTTAGGTGGGCTGGTTTGATAGGTTGGGCTGGGTTTTAAAGGTTTTAGGACTCTTAGCGGGTTAGGTTGGTTAGGTTAGATATTAGTATTAACTTTTGTGTTTTATTTGAATGGCCTTTTCAAATAAAACACCACACAATTCAAACAAAAGAAAATAAACTCACTTGAATTCAAATAAACATGGTAGATTCAAATAACTCCAAATAAAATCCAAATGATTCACACTAACAATATTGTCCTTATATTTATTTGGTTTTAAATTCTAGGAATTTTGAGATAGAAAAGAAGACATTCTTAGATTATTCTAGCTATTAACACTCCCACACAAAATTTTTTTGAAAACTCGCATTTTCGGAATATATAACATTCCGCAAAAATTACGGGATGTTACAGGTGGATAGATCTTTTTACGCGGAGTGCATTGTGCGCGCAAATAACCCTGGGCTGACGTCCCATTAAATATAGCCGGCGGAGGAGTTTAGATGATAGTTGGTAAAATTATCGTCTCTGGTGACATATAATCGCACCCCTTATTATTAGGTTGTAGAGTGTAGTTATTAGAAAAGGTGTCTGGTTAATATGGCAGGATAGACACCACCTATTGACAATATAAGTTTGGGACTGCCGTTTGAGATCCTCTACAGTTATGGAGGCAATGACTTTGCCACTGACATGTGGGCCTGATGGCGCCGAGGCCCACATGTCGGTGATAAATTCACCGTGAAGTCCACTGGAGAGGAGCTTCTCCCCTGGGACTGCCCATAAAACTATCCTGCCCAATTTCGAAACATTTTAGTACTCTTCCATATGAGTATTTTGATAGCCTTTCATGTCAAATAGACAAATACAAAAGTACAAACTTTTCACTGATGGCTATGCAAGTGCAGTAAAAATGCCTCTTGCAGAGATCCACACAAACTTTGCAAGTCCAACAACAAAGGCAAAAGAAACGTGCAAGACAAACTCTTGTCGCATAAACTCCACTCCTATAAATATTCTAAACAAAATGTCACAATCCCACTTTCTTGTTTCACTTGCACCTGTTTATGACTTCGCCCGCTCTTATATATCTACATCACTTCATGCCGATGTAACTGACTTCTGAAGCTCAATGTCTGATATGACCAGGGTTAGGGTTGCCAACGAGGAATGCCAGCACTCCTACTAACGGAGCGTTGATATAGGTGGTGGGTTCAGATTTCCTGAAATCCGCACGGTCATCCTCATAGGCGTCATCCTCCCCTGGCCCTCCCACAACCGCTCCGACCAACGGATTAGGGTTTGCGCCGGACGAATTGTAATACGGGGTGCCTTCTTTGCACGCAATCCGCTGTGGATGGTCCTTGATCGAAGGCAGCGATGATCCTCGGTGATGGATCCGTTGGGGGTATCGGTCGCCGTACCCAATCATGTATGACATCTTCATCGGGTTGTCTCCTAACAGATAATCAACCTGCAGATATGAACGCACAAGTTCGAATTTTGTTCAGAGGGCAGTCTCTCGATGTTCCTGAACTGGCTGTCAGTGAGACAAGTGTAGATTGTGAGGAGTGTGTGAGATGTGCCTACCTGCTTTTTGGCTTGCCGCTGAAGAGTTGCAGGGCCAACTGAAATGTCTCCGCAGTTGACAGTGTGACATGACTTGGAGAGGTACTTGGCATACGTCAGGAGAAGGAAGGAGATGGAGGTGACATGCTGCATGTTGCTGCCTCCAGGCTTGTAGAGCATGCCCCCGGGGGTGTACGTGATGTGTGGTGAAGAGGACTCTGGAATGAGCGTGCAGATGAAGCTGTCTGCAAACTCCTTGTAGGACTGTAAAGACAGCACCTCGCCTTCTATGAACTCCTGCAGAGCAATTACAGTCCTTATTTTCTTGTACCAATCAGCTGCGGCGTGCTGCTGATTTGTCAGCATAATTTGCATTCAGGAATTGAAGGAGATCGATGGAAGCAGCCCGACCTTGGAGACAAGAACATTGAGGCCGGTATGCTTGTTGTCCCACCCGAACTCGTTGCTGCTGTCTTCTGCACCGAGGGTCTTGCCGTTGTTCTGAATGTACTGGAGGAATGTGTCGTCCTTGGAGGCTCTCCTTAGCCATGCCGCCCCCCAGAGTAGCTCGTCCTGCCAAGAATTTTCAGCATGTGCTTTAAGGTACCGGCCTGACTAAGTTCTGAACTTCTGTTTTACTGAATGTTTTGATTGTGTGGAATCTGTAGAAGCAGCTTTCAATTCTCTTCAGTTTTATATGAGTGTATTCGAAGTCGAAAAGTTTGGTTTTTGGCTCACAGTTACTACACTAAAATCAAAATCAAAATCTTTTGAAGTTTAGCAATGGAAACTCAAATGTTTTTTGCTCTTTGCTCTGTTGGCACTAAGAAATGATGTCCTACCATTTGGGCCAACACGTGATGCATGAGCATTTAGGGCCTCTTTGGAAGGGCTCTCCCCGGCTCCGGCCTCATCACTGTAGATCACTGTTTATCACTGTAGCGCGAAGCCGGAGGAGCCAGCGAAATCTGGCTTCAGCAGCTTCACCGGTTCCTCAGGCAAGCCGGTGCGTTTCGGCTCCGTGCTGCAGTGCGGCACTGTAGCACGGAGCCGGAGCCGCCCGTCCTGAGCGCTCCCAAAGGGGCCCTTAGCCAGTGTGCAGCGAGGGTCTGGAGGGTGATCCACCTAAATTGCTCTGTTGAAATGGCAGTCGCTGTGGATTGCAATTCAAGCACTATTTGCATTAGTATTCTTGCTACGGATGTGTGTGTCTCTACAGACAGTCAGGGTAATATTTGGAGAACTATTTTTTTTGAAAATTAAATATTTGGAGAACTATGAAGTACCAGTTGCCAAAGTAACATCGCTGTAACTGAGAGACACAGGGTAAGCTCCTCTGTGTCTTCTTGTGACGAGGCAGAGCTGCAGAGGTCATGTCGCCATCTGCTGACTGAGGCAGGGAAACGAGACAAGCATCTGACCTGGTAGCCATTGAAGTCGCAGTAGAACGGGCAGCCCCCTGCCCTGAGGTCTGGGTCGTCGCTGTACGCGCCCTTGTACGTGTCCGCGAACTCGAACGCCTTCCTCGCGCTCGCGAGCAGCGTCTCGGCGTACTCCCGGTCGTCGTCTCGGAACACCATGGACGCCGCCGCCAATGCCGCCGCCGTCTCCCCCGCGATGTCCGAGCCCGGCCGCCCCGCGCTGACGTTGTACACCGTGCGCTCCGTGTCCATGTCCTCCGGCCTCTCCCAGCAGTCGTGATCCTTCCACGGATCGCCCACCTGCATTGCCATTGCCCCGTGCGAGGCACTCTCAGCCCAAAGTTTCCACGACATGAACGAGCGCGACGGTGCCGCCAATGCAATGCGGCGCGCTTGCCTGCAGGAAGATGACGCCGGGGTGGGCGAGGGTCTTGAGGAGGTAGTCGGTGGCCCAGCGGACGGCGCCGGCGGCGTGGCGGCGCTCATCGCGCGGCATGTCGCCGCCGAACTCGACGACGCTCCAGGCCAGCATGGTGGTGGTGAACGCCATGGGGAAGCCGAACTTGACGTTGTCGCCGGCGTCGTAGTAGCCGCCCTCGAGGTCGACCCCGGCTGCGGCGCCGTCCGACACGCCGGAGTCCCCGCGCCACGACGCGCGTTGGCCCGGCGGGAGCCGCCCCGAGCGCTGGCCCTCGAAGAAGAGGATGGACTTGGCCAGCGCGTCACGGTAGTCGTGCCGCCTGGCGGCCGCGGGGAAGAAGCTGAAGAACGAGGCCGAGCAGGACGGCACGAGCCGGTGCGCCGCCAGGAAGGACGCTAGTAGGATGCGCACGCACAAGCGGTGGGTGGAGGACGGGCGGGGAGCGACGCGAGGCGCCATTTCGAGCTCGCTGCTGCTGCTCACACTGCCACTGGAGCATGTCGCTGCTGTTTTGGCGCGTTTTTATAGGCAGCGACATGTCACAATGCACATGCTTGCACTGACAAAAACTGTCACACAGTGCTCACTTTATCCATGGCAATGGGCGCTGGTAAATTCAGTACTGTTGAGCTCGCTTTCGAAAGAAAAATTCAGTAGCCTTTCCAAAAAAAAATCAGTATGATTTTCAGGAAAAAAAAAGGAAAGTTCAGTATGGGTGAGTTATACGTATACTTCTCAACTGCTCCGTACATACAAAATACTGACATGGTCCTGACCATTTTGTACTATGAGCATGGCTTCATTCACTCGGTATATTAAGTAGAAACCGCTGGTGATGAATGCCTGCAGGGCGTGTATACTCAGGGTCTGGGTTTTTCTTGGATTTCTGGTAGGGAATGTGCGGGGTAGTTAAAGGACAAAGGTTGGGGTCACGGGAGTGGTGGTAAGAAGAGGTGAGGCCAAAGGATTCTTTAGGGTTCTTGATGGCCGACACGGGCAACCAGCAGCTACTGGCCTCGGTGTGGTCACATGCAGATGGAAGAGTCCCTGTAGGACCATCCTGGTTAAATCCTAAAGTTGGCACTGCTCATGCATGCAGCGGTAGACATTGGATTTTATTTCATTCCATAGTTTTCTGAGAAGTTGTGATTATGTTTTGTTATCAACTTAACTTCTTAAAAGAAAATTTGACGGGAAGAGCCGGTCAGCCTCCCTGCTTTGAGCTAAGAAGGAAGCATGGCTCGAACCCGGGTCTCCTAGCTGGATTTAACGTTTGAAGGGGATCGGACATCAGAGCCATAAGAGCCTGCTTCGAAGAGGAGGATATGTTTGGGATTTAGTTCAAATTTGTAGTAATCCTAGGATTTGAATCCTAAACCTTAAGATGAAGACTGCTCGTGTGTGTGTGTGTGTGTGTGTTCCATTATCAAGTAAGAGGAAAACGCTGACTTCATCCCTTGCGTCTGTATCTCTCAAGATCAAGTCCAACTCGGACTTCCATGCTTCCACTCAACCGCGGCAACGCCATCCCCATGGCAGCCTCCATTCCGGCAAGAGGACAACGCCCAAACCCTGCTGTGATCCGGGCGAAAACGCTTGTTAGCCCCTAGCCCGGAACGGGGGCGCGAGAGCCTGAGATACGGACGAATTTGGACGATCGGGACACGTAGCGCGGCGCGGCGCAACGTAACAACCGGCCACATGGATACGGCAGATGTGCGACGTTTGCCGGAAAAGGGGGGCTGTTAAGGTTGTCGAAATGGGAGGCCAGCAGAGCCCTTGTCCGTCGTCGGACGTTGTTGCCACTGGTCGTCCGTGTCGTTCAGGAACGCAGCTATCTCACCAAAGCACAAATATAATAGCGATCGAGTTTGTTTTTTTAGTTGACCTATTTTGAAACTGTTTTGGCCGATGAAGTTTTCAGATAGTACGGTTTCCAGTCACTGACATGAAGCGTCGTGCCGCCTCAAATCTCCGAAAATCAACCTGCAGCGCTTTTTGTCTCTTGTTTTTTTTCCCCAGACTTTCAGGCGAATGATGTGCTGCTAAATGGGAGCAGATCATCTGCTCATGAAGCAGCACCTGGAACATTTACATGCAGGAAGGATTATGAAAGATTGCAATCCTGGTATATCTTCCTTAAAAAAGAGAAATAAAGGCTGATATAGCTAGTAGGTGGATGGATCGAGGCGCTTTCTCACGTAAGCAGAAGAAAAGGGAGCATCATCGGGCCTCGATTTTGCGAGACACCATGCGTGGCGCTCCAGCGCGGCTCCTTTGCGTGCGCGAGTCCAAAGCCTGAGATCCTCCCTGACGGTCCGGAGGAAAGTCGAGCCGAGAAGGAGAAGAAGGAGAAGAAGAAGGCGGTCGGTGCGAAACGCCGGTGTTGAACGCTGTCACAGACGGCACAGCTCGCCACCGACAGATAGGTAGGTCACGGGGAGGGGCGTGGTGTTTTCCTCGCAAGGGACTCAGTTCGGCCCCCTACCTGTACGTTCCGGCCGGTAAACACTGTTCGTGGCGTGACACGGAGCAACGACGATGGCGGACGCCGGACGGCGGCAACGAGCGTTTCGCAGCGCGGCGCACGAGCCGAGCCGAGCCAAACCCTACCCCCGCCGCCGCTTCCGGTGGGTGAACCACCGCGCGCACCGCACGAGAGGAGGGCACGGCGGCGCTCGGATGCGGCCATCCATGCATCAGGTGAGGTCACGGCGGAATGAATTCGTGGCACGCGCTGTGCGCGCAGGGGCGACGGCGACGGTGGTGTCGCGTGGCGTGGCCTGGCGTCGGGGAGTTGCGACCTGGCGCGCCGCGCTCGCCATGCGCGGGCACGGTGGGGACCTCCGGGCAAAAATTAGGAGTCGCTCGGGCTACTGGCAGTCAAATCATTGCACAAAGTTTAATAACTACTTTTTGTTCCGGAAAAAAAAATTCCCGAATATTTTTTTGTATTGATAGAAAAATTAAAAAATTATTTCAAAATAAATTTGACTATGAATCAGTTTGTTGAGCCAGTTTAGGCCCAACAACATAAAATTTGTAGTGGGTGATAGGTCACCCGCGTGACCCAGCAGCGCCCGTGCCTCCGTGCCTGCGCTCCCCGACTGTTGGGCCGTGAAGAAGGAGGTGGGCTTCTCCGGCCTTCGTGTTGCAGTCATTCGGCCTTTTGGGTCGACAACATTCCTGGCCTAGTAGGCCCGTAGGGGAATTCTATTCGTCGCGCGCGTTGCTAGAATTCAACCTATCGCAGAAGCATCATACCGCATGACGAGTGGGCCCAGGATCCCCGCACGGCTCAGAGTCCAATCCTTTTCCGCACGGCCCACGAGCATGTTCCAAGTTTCTACCGCTTTCTTCTTTTTTTATTTTATCTCATCATCAGCCGCAGCACGCTAGTGCTTGCATTCTCCAAGATGGTCGTATTTTTAGATTTCTGTGCATAATAATAAGCATTCGAGTTGAAAAAAATTCATAGCTCACAAAAAATTATCCAAATCAACTTTTGTATCGAACCGTTAGTTTCCTAGAATAACCTTCAAAGTTATACCAAATTTAACTTATATTTGGATGATATTTGTTCTGAAACATTTTTATTTGTTCTAAAATATTTGTTTCAGAACAACTTCTTCTTGTGAGCATTTTGTTTTGTTCTTATAACATTTTGTTTTGTTCTCAAAATGTTTTCTATATCTTTTAGAGAATAGTTTTTGCTGAACATTTTCATTTTGTTTCAGAACGATTGCTTGAATTTGTAACATTTGTTCTTCCTAGAGTTAGAATGGTTTCCGCTTTACCATCAAATTGTTTCAACTAAAGAAATATTTAAATATACTCATGTGTGATCTTATTTTAAAGATCTCATCATAATAATGATGTTTAATTTGCTAATCAGTTCATTTATTAGTAACATTTTCGTGTGAATAATTTCTCAGAACAATCTGAAATGCTTGTTCGAAACAAAATTTTTAAACATTCAGAACTTCCCAAAGTGTTTAACAATATTTATTGGGAACTTTTCGTGTAAATATTTTTTTCAGCACACTCTGAGATGTTCCCAAACAAACCTAAAATATTTTAGAACACTCTGAAATGTTTCCAAACAAACATAAATATTTCAGACTAAAATGATTCCAGACAAATGGGTTTCAATGATTCAGAATATTTTATTGGGAACCATGAAACAATTTTCTCAGAACACTCTGAAATGTTTCCAAACATTCAGAACTTTCCAAAGTGTTTAACAACATTTATTGGGAACTTTTCGTGTAAACAGTTTTTTTGCACACTCTAAGATGTTTTCCAAAACAAATCTAAATTGTTTTCAGAACACTCTGAAATGTTTCCAAACAAATATAAATATTTCAGAACAAATGATTTCAAATAAATGGGAATTCTTTCAATTTCCCAAAACATTATGAATTGTTTCCAAAACATTTATTGGTAATTTTTTCTTTTAGACAATTTTTTTCAGAACATTCTTAAGTGTTTAACAACCTTTAAAAAAGGATAAAAAAAACTTGGAGGTCTTTCTTGAGACATTCTGAATTGCTTTTTCCAAACAAATCATTTCAAAACATTCCAAACTGTTTATTATTGAGAACTTCTCAAGCAAACAATTTTTTAGAACACTTTGAAATATTTCCAAACATTTTTTTGTAACTTTTTGTTTAGCAATTTTTCGGACCAATTTGAAATGTTTTTGAAACATTTGGAACATTTTCTAAAGTGTTCAACATTTAAAAACTGAAGCAAATGCCACTTCTAAAGAAAATGGCAAGCCTAACATCCAATTAGATTAATGGGCCGGGCCCCAGCTTCAGCTGCCACTCGCGCGTGTTGGCGCGCGCGCCGTGCGACCGCCCGCCCATGCTTCTGCGATGCTATCGCGTGAAGTCGCTTAAAGCGACAACCCCTCCCCCCCACCAAGGTTATTTACCGCGCGCGCTACTAGACACGATTTCATCGTAGAAGCAGCCGCGCAGCAGTGCGCTGGCCTAAATTTGCATGCGCATGTCATTGGCTGCTCTTTCGTTTCATTCGCTGGTAGCCTGAAGCTAGCAGTCAGTGTTGTCCTACGAGAAAACAAGTGTGGTATTGATTCCAGTGAGTCTTATACAAACAGGATTCAACTAAACAACGTAGTTTAAAAGATAATTTAGGCCTAAATATTACTTTTTTCGAAACATTTTGGCATTTTATTCGGAACACTGTGAATTGTTCTTGAACAAATTTGAAATTCGTTTCACAAACAATTTTGAATGTTTGAAAAATTTTATTGGGAACTTTTTGGGTATTTTCTACAGAACACTCTGAAATGTTCTCAAAACAATTCTCTAATGTTAAGGAACATTTTCTGGAATGTTTTGCTAACATTTTAAAAAGTGCAAAACTATTTTCAGAACATGTTGGCATTATTCAGAGCACTGTGATTTGTTCTATACAAAATTTGACTTTGTTTTATAGAACAATTTTGAACGTTTGACAACTTTTTTTTGAACTTTTTGGGTGTTTTATACGGAACACTCTAAAATGTTTTCCAAACAATTCTTGAATGTTCAGGAACATTTTCTGAAATGTTCTGCTAACATTTTAAAAAGTGCAAAAAAGCAGAACATTTTGGAATTTATTCAGAACACTATGATTTATTCTTGAACAAATTTTGAATTTGTTTTATAGAACAATTTTGAATGTTTGACAAACTTTTTTCGAAATATTTTGGCATTTTATTTGGAACACTGTGAATTGTTCTCGAACAAATTTGGAATTCATTTTTGAAATAATTTGTAATGTTTGACGAATATTTTTTGGGAACTTTTTGGGTAAACATTTTTACGGAACACTCTAAAATATTTTCAAACAATTCTCAAATGTTCAGGAATAATTTCTGGAATGTTTTGCTAACATTTTAAAAGTCCCTAGAGTTGTTTGAATCCAAGGGCTAATTTAAAGACTAAAGCATACATCCCAATCATTGGCTCTACCTTCCATGCAGGGGGGTGAGGAGAAAAGTGACTTTTTGGCGAGACCCACGCAGAAATAGCCCCAATAAGCAACTCTTGGAGTGGCTAATTTTTTGAGGTGACATAATCCACTTTAGTCCCAAATAACCCTACATTTTTTAATCCTTTGGGACTAAAAGGGGTTAAAAGGGGAGAGGTTAATTTTTAGCCCCTGGATTCAAACATACCCTAAGTTGTCGAACCGGTCCTATACCCATGAATTTCTGCCTTTTCTATTTATCGCGCGAGAGAGCCGGAGCTCGCAGGTCGCAGAAGGCTGTTGGCGTGGGCAGTGTCTCTCGATTTGCATGCACAATATATCCATTCAAATACAAATTGCTCTATCTACTAACTAATTATTCAAATTAAATTTCAATTGCACAGTTGTATTTTTTACGGCGAGATCTTCAAAACTAGACCACATTTGATTATGTTTAGATGATGCTTTAACTAAAACATTTTTAACGAAACAATTTCTATTTCGAGGTATTTTTATTTTGTTACGGAACATTTTATTTGGTTCCGGAACAAATTCCATCTCTAGAATGTTTTTATCTCCGATAGACTTCTGCGGTGGTACGACGGCTAATCGCACGTGCTATGAATAGACGCTCCGAAGCCGAGACGACAATTTCTATTTATCGCGTGCACTACCCGTGTGCGATAGAACACCACAATCTAAACAATCTGAATTGTTTGATGACCATTTTTTATGAACTTTTTAATTACACATTTTCATCTAAACAATCTGAAATGTTTGCTGACATTTTTTATAAACTTTTTTAGTTAAACATTTCTTCTGAACAAATTGAAATGTTTTCAAACAAATAGAAACATTTTAAATTGTTCTCAAACAAATCTGGATGTTTTTAAACATTCTAAATAATCCAAAATGTTTGATGACCAATTTTTGGGAACATTTTATTTAAACATTTTGTTCTAAACAATCTTAATTGTTTCATGTTTGCTTACTTTTTTGTGGAATTTTTTAGTTAAACATTTCTTCTGAACAAATTGAAATGTTTTTCAAACAAATAGGAACACTTTGAATTGTTCTCAAAGAAATATCGAATGTTCTGAAACAATTTAAATAGTCTGAATTGCTTTATCTCCGTTTTCCATTTTTTAAGTGTAAACATATTAAAATTTACAAAGTAGAAAATAAGGCAGCAAATGGCAACAAATAACGAAAGGAATTAGTTTCATGGGCCTGCAGCTTCTTCGTCTTCTAGCTTATTGGGCCTCCCTCTTTGGTGTCCGCTCGCGTGCGCCAGTGCGCGCGTTCCGCCGTCCGCTCGCTAGCTTCTGCGATGAAACCGTCTAAAATCGCTTAATGCGATGTATAGACGCCCCCAGCTCATAAGCCCGTTCTCCCATGGGATCCCGGCACTCACCCGAAAATTTCTTCTCCTTTTGTTTTCTCCAAACACAAACTGAAACTTTGCCCCGCAACGCGTTAATGATATCAGATCGTGAAAAATTTTGGACAAAATTCACTATAGCAATTTTCAACTAAAAATTAGAAGAATTAAACATAATCTAATTATAAAACTAATTATATGGATGGACGGAAAATCACGAGACAAATCTATTAAGACTATTAACATGTCATTAGAGGTTGTTTACTGTAGCACGACATTATCTAATTATGATCCAATTAGACTTAAAATATTCGTCTCTCAATTTTAGCTGGGGTTGTGGAATGAGTTTTGTCAGTTATCCACATTTAATACTCCTAATTAGTGGTCAAACGTTCGGAGTTATTGTAGCTTTAAAAAAATATGGGAACTAAACAAGGCCCTAGTAACTCAAGGATCACTCCTAACAGCCTGACTGTACAATCTACTAAATGAATTTCTAGACAACTTGTTCATTTTACCCGATTTATTTGGTGCGATTGCCATGATCCTGGGCCTGATCTTAACCTACACGGCCCCTTGCTAGGCTCGTCTTCGGAAAAGATTTGTTCCACGCTTTTGGATGCCCAGTGTTCTCAGCTCTGCCTACACGCAAACCTCCAAATGCAGCCGTTGTCGCACGATATCCGGACACCTCAATCGAGCTACGCACACGTGCAAGTAGCAAAGTACGCCGACCAGCTGATCCGGCCGGTCACCTAAACTACTAGCACGAGCAGTAGAATGCTAGACAGAACAGCTCTGAAGTACGGAGCTGAATCCGATATCTTCCATTCCGGAGGCAAGTAGGCAACTCGTATCAAAATTTGGAGGTCAATTAACGACCCTTGATTAATGGACATGTGACATAGTACAACAGGTACAGCCGAAACGACCCAAAAAGGAAACAAGGACAGCAATCTCAGACAAGCTTGAGTGGCAGTAGGTGTTTGTTAGGAGTGATCCGTAGGCAGGAGCACTATCAGATTCAGAGCTGCTAGAGTATTTTGATCGCAGGGAAGGGAAGTCAACCGTATCCGGTTCGTGCGAGGAGCGGCAAGCGGGGGGAGATCGTACGGTTCTGGCGGCGTCAACTACTAACATTTATTCTCCACTTGCAGTCTTTCTTTCCGTAGATGGAATCGTACTTGCATTGCTTCGTTCAGATTTGCGTCATCGCCTTCGTCAGCTTGGGGGCCACTTGAGCTATGTGCGACAGTGAGAGTTCAGTTCGGATGCGTGAATGCGTGATGCCTACAGGTTCTCAATCTGAAACCAAATAGACTGCCCGTCAGTTACTGCCGGTCAATGTTCTGAATTCTGTGCGTGTTTCTGAACATTGTCCCCTCCCCTCACCTGCCGTTCTGATCTCGACGTCGTGCGGCGCGGCAGGCGTCCCTGTCACGCGTTCGAGCTCAGCCCTCTCGCCTCGCACGATCGCATCACTCGCATCCTCTTGCACGAGGACACGAACATCCTGCGAAACCCAAACGCGAGCATTCGCCATCTGTTAGAGCCTCGATATACTCCATTACTGCCAAAAGCCAAAGCAGGCAGTGCGATCGAGGGACGGCGTGCTTACTCCCACGGCACGTCGCCGACGAGCATCCAGTCGCCGTCGCCGTCCTCGTACACCACGGCGTGCTCCCACTCGCCGTACCCGTCCATCAGCCCTGCACGACGCAAACGGAATGCGCAATTTCTTCAGGCGTTTTTCTTCAGTTGTTTTTTTTTTTTTTTGCCCAGGCAGGCAGGCTCAACAACTAAAGTGCAGCAGCTTACCGATGGAGCAGCAGCAGAACATCTCGTTGAGCGCCTCCACGAGCTCGCCGTAGTCATCGTAGGCCGCGACGTCCACCTTCCTCAGGTACGGCGTGCCGTCCATGCTCACCTTCACGAACGCCTGCGTGCTGCTGGCGGACGACGACGGCGGCTGCCCGTTCTTCCTGGCCCGCCTCGCCTTGCGCGCGCTGACGCCGGGCGGGCCCAGCGTAAGCTCGGTGAGGTCGACGCCGTCGTTGCCGCCGTAGCCCGCCATGCGCGTCAGCTTCGCCCGTCGATCGTCCCAGTCAAGCGCCGGCCTGCGCGTCGACGACGAACGGAGGCTGCAGGTCGGCGGCGGCGGTGGCGAGCTGAGGTCTGATGAGGACTCGAGGTGGTGGAGCTGGGCGAGGCGTGAAGGTTGCGGCGGACTGATCGTCGAGCTGCGACTCTGGCCCGTATATATATACCGTTGGCGCGGCGCGGCAGGGCGTCCGGGCACGAGATCCTCTGCGGCGGGCCGGGGGAGGGAGCGGGTGGCACCGCCACCGTGCCGCTGCCAGCCAGGACGATGCGATACGATGCGGCGGCGGGCACGGTGGCTAGCTGCGGTTGCAGAGGATCCGGTTTCCGGTGGGGTCGGCTGCGGAGCCTGGCGGGAGCGCCGGCGGCTGGGTTTGGGTGCGGGCCGGCACCGCAGGCCTGCCGGCCTCGGCCCTGGCACGGTGTCCTCCGTGGGGCCGACCGGCCGCTGCCAGGTAGACGCCCTGGTCTCCTGCATCTCTCTCGCGTAGCAGCGTGCCTGCCTATTGGCCTTCGTCGTTGCCCGGGCGGGCCGGAATCTCGTGTGGCGTCATTGCTGCAGCCAGGGCTCAGCCACCGGTTGATGAATCTCAGCGGCGAATCACTTCAAAAAAAAAAAATCGTGGCGAATCTAGCGGCAGATTGCGGTGCCAAACTACCATGTACAACCTGGGCATGAGAATTTAGCAGGAGACCCTCTGCCTTTCAAGGACATTTTAGTACTCGCAGCCCTTGGTTCTCGGCTTCTCGCGTCTTCGAGGACCCTCTAGCTGACAATATGAGTAGAGTCTAAATTTCACACATGGACGGCCAAAGGATCTCTCCGCGACAAGAGAGAGGAAGCAGTTAAGAACCAGCAATCGCTAGCCAAGCCCAGGCTGTGGAAGCCGCCGCAGTAGATCCGGATTCTGGCGAGGGGGGTAGGGGACAGCCGCCCCGCAAGTGGGCTTCACACATGGACGGCCAAAGGATCTCTCCGCGACAAGAGAGAGGAAGCAGTTAAGAACCAGCAATCGCTAGCCAAGCCCAGGCTGTGGAAGCCGCCGCAGTAGACCCGGATTCTGGCGAGGGGGGTAGGGGACAGCCGCCCCGCAAGTGGGCGCGTGCGAGCCCGGTACGTGCATGTTCCTCCGTGGCGCTGGAAGACCAGAGCCGCGGCGTATGTGCATGCACGCGGACGCCGCCGGGGCAGCAGCAAGCAACGACGTGCCCGCGCCGCACGAAGCCAACTCGGCCTCCTCCTCCTCTCCTACCCCCAGCCGCCCACGCCCGTGTCTCGCAGCCCGCGGCAGCCGCTGGTCCCCGCAGTGCCGGGCCCTGGCTCGACAACGCGGCCGCCGTGCCCGGCAAAGGGCGCGCCGCTCCTCGCGGGGCACGAGCGTCGTGCTCCGCGCGCGAAGCGGGCCGGGGCCCCCGGGCGGGCGGCGGAGTTCGACGCGCCGGGCTGCCGGCCTACGTGACCGTGCCCTGTCGCGCGACCTGGGACTGGGAGGCGAGACGGGCGCCCCGCGCGTCGCGTGGGTTTCCGGCCGCCGTGCGCGGGCTCCCCCCCGCCCCCCGTGTCCTGGCGCGCGCCCGGTGTCGTGCCCCTGCTGGGAGAGCAGCGGGTGCGTGTGGCGGCTGGTCATTTGTTTCTGCTCGCGCCTCCCCGAGACTACACGCGCGGCGGTGTGCGATTGCGCGCGCCTCCCGCTGCCCGGCAGAGGATTAACCTCGTAGTTTGTGGTGGGAGTGGCATGGGTTGGATAAAAGCTCCAGTTCTGGAAGACATCGAAGAGCCTTTTGATGCGGCCATGTTTTGACTGAATACTATACTTGAGCACGACGGTTTGACCACCTCGCGCGCAAGCACTCAGAGTATTGCATGAAACGTGTCGAATGAATTTCTATGATGGTAAAGACCTCAGCGTTGAACAAACTGGGTGGCCTTGGTTGTTGCCACTTGTCAACCAGAGACTGAACCGAACTGAACATACGCCACCACACAAAAATGAGCGGTCTATTCATCTTTTTGTACAGTTTTTCTAATGGCATAGCACAGCACTCCAACTCCAAAGCACAGGTGACAGCCACTGCGCATCTATAACAGCAGCATTGTGGCAAGTTACATGAGTTCTGACAATCGCGACGAGAATTGACCTCACAATAAATAGATCTTGGGCACGACAAGCCGAATTGATCGAGATGCAGTAATGTTAGCTCCAACTCTGCCAGAAATGTACTACTATAGCAATAGTAACAGAGATGCCAATGCTAACCCCACCGTATTCTGCCCTCCTGAGCTGCTAGAGCAGTATATATGTATATGAAGAAATGTACATTCCGAACTTCCAGTGTTTACTTGTTGGCATCTCCTTCGTAATTACTTGTCGGCACCACCCCAGGAGAGTCATGGTTGTTCATGCTAACATCCACACCCTGAGTCTGGATTTCCCATTACAAGGAACAACTGTTACTATAGAGAAAACTGCAAGTGCCAAATGAAAAGTGCACTATAGATATAGCAAGACTTCAACCATAGTGAACATATATATGACACACCTGGGAATTTGATCCTTGTCCATTGGTACGAACCGGTCGCATATTAAGGTCGATCATTTTCGAATTAAGGTTCAACTGGTCATCGCAGTTTCCATCAGATGCTGGATCATCAGAGCTACTATGGTGGTTTGCCATTTGCTCCTTTATTGCTGAATGAGGAGGCTTCTTCTGATCTATCTGGTTTTCAGGATCTTTGCTTTGCATAGCCACATCATCATCCATATGGCCTAGTTTATCTCCTGGAAACTAATAATAGTCCCCTAATTTGAGAACTAGAGAATTACATGAAATTGAAATCTGAGGCAGGTGAGTATAAACTTACTTCAACACTTTGCCTTAGGAGCAGGTATCTTCCATGGGTTCGTTTGCCACCAACATGAACAGTCATGTCACAGCTCAGGCAAAGTGAGGTGCCATCTATCTCACAGTGGAAGAAAGCTACACCCAGGCAAATCAAGAATTCAATATTTAGTTGACTAATCCTTAAAAAAAAGGAGATTCGTGAATCAAAAGGCATACCAGGAAAAATTTCACATATATCACAGCGGGCAAGTTTATTAGAGTTTGCAAGTCCAACTCTCACATGCCGACTAGCAAGCTTGTTACACATGTGTACCTGCATCGCAAAATGGAAGAGATCTCAGAAGTAGTAACATTAGAGTGATCTGTTTGACAATCAAGGTGTCATGAACCGAAGTGATGAATATGGAAAAGAGGTATTGCTACTGACACCAAATTTGGTAAATGATAACTACTATTTAATAACACAGGATGAATCCAAATTTAAAGATTAATTCCAAATTTCATCAGTTTAATAGTGAATTAAACTAGCTAGTTTTCTATCCTTCAAAGGTTAGTTTTTAGAGGTGGATTTCTGGTGATAAAAACGAAATGCAGCTGCTGAGGCAAACCTAAAGTCTCCATATGCATCTGATAGTTGAAGTGACAAAATAATACCTATATATAAATGTTCTCATACACTAATATGTGTGCTAATTTGTCATCAGCATCTGAGAAATCGCCACACTACATGTGTTATTCTAAGCGGGACATGAACCTCAAATAACACTGTCAGAAGGAAATCCTGGATGCCTGCAACACTAACTACAAAAGCAGACTTTTCTCCATGACGGCCAAGTCAGGTTACTAAAAAGAATTACTCAATGATACATTTTGCAATAAGCTGTAAACTGTTTTAAGAAGAGGACATGGTTTCCTCAAAACAAAAAAATAAAATGGGGGACTGACATCAGTTTCCTGAACAACATTTGAAAGAAATAATTCCAAGAAATAAAAATGGAAGAATATGAAAATTACAAAAAAAAAAGAGATAAGAATACAAATGCAGCCCGTCTGATGGTGCATATTTCACAACATAACAGCAATATCAGATACTGAGTCAAACAAATTAAGGTTTCCTCATCATTCCCGAGGCTCCTTTGCAGCCCTGGAGGAGGTCCAATACACACTGCTTAGCAGAAAATTAAACCATTCTGAAATATGCACTAACATCCAACAAGCGATGAAGCCCGGCAATCTGGGAACTTTTCTTGACACAAGTTTGCAGAAGGATCTAAATATGTTTCCACAATGGAATATTACATTACAACTGCCACCATCCCAAGCGTATCAAAGTCATACTTTTGCTTAAGTATATACGTTTTAAGTAGGGGAAATGAACCATAAAGATAATTCTAATCATTCACTGTCCCACTAGACCAGATTTCAAATTGTAATCCCATATGGTTTCTTTGGATTAAAAAAACCTCAACCCTGTTGGGCGAAGGTAAATTAATAATGACCCTGGTGCACACTACATTGAATTTGTATATAAAGAAACTTATACAATTTTAGAAGCAGTACATGGTCAAATTGAGTCAACTAATAGAATTTTTTCTTCACCCTTCTGCATATGGACCAGGGTAAGTCAATGTAGCTTCACCCCTGGTAGGATTGGCAAGAATAGTTTGTTCTTTTGCCTCCAATCCAAAGGGCTACCAATTGATCTTCCTCAATCCAAACAAGGCATATAAGTTGGATGTTCCCATTCTTCTGGTTGGATGGGCATGTAGCGCAACAGATAATGAAGAACAGTGGGATGTTGCAAAGTCTACTATTACTCTCGCACTGCCCATTTACTTGTCTAAACTCACCTCACAATGAGTTCTTTTGAAAGTATTTTCTGAAAAAAAAAACAGGCATAGCCTTCTATTGGCAGCAGTCCGTAGGATAAGCACTGGTGTAGCATACAAAACACAGCAGCCTAGCTAACAAACCACTGCTAAATTATTTCTTCACAAAATGATCACATTCATAAAAGAAGAAGTATGCACGCAACCAGCGTATCTTAATTCTGAAAAATATTATTGCTGATAGACACAACTTTCTAAACAGGTTTTGCGTAAGACAACAGTGAAATCTAAAATATGAAGAAAACTGACACTGAACAAGATATGTTAGTCAAACATTCTTGAAAGGGAATTTAACAACTCATTGCACAGCGCAGTAAACACAGAATACACAGGACAATTGCGCATAAACAAATTTTCTTGAAGGAATTCTATTTTCTCAGGGGTATTGATGAATCATGATTTAACTGACACACTTGATTTGTCTAATTTAATATCACACTCCGAGGTTTCTCAATTGCTTGGTAAATTGATATCAGTATGACACCAAGTCCAACCACATCAGCCCCCCCCCCCCCCCCAACACACACACACCCCACTACTATGTGATGTGGGGCAAGCAGTACCAAAGAAAGATGCACAAGGAGTAAGGAATAATTGGGTTTGATGCAAATGCTCTAACGATAAGTATGGCTAGTTTGGATTTGATAAGATTGGTTGGCATGGATTTGGGTTGTTAGTTTGAGGAAGTTTAGATAGAGTGGCTGGGGTAAAAAAGAGATTGGTGTAATTTTGGCAGGCTACATTTGTGGTAGCCGCAATCCTGTATGTGACAAGCAAGAAATCAATCTATTACTCATCTCCCTTTCTCTGTATTCTTACCTCCTTGTCACTTGGCACCCTCACCGAAATCAACACCACCACCATGGGCAGGATCAGGTCACTACCTCACGGTTGACATAATACTATACTAGTACATTCTGTTCCTTCCATGTACTCCATTCAGCAACTGCACTTAAATTTTAAAGAATCACGAACAGCTTAACTACTGAGGCACATATAGTTGCAATCCCCGGTTGGGAAATCCTGGGCGTGGCATCAGGTGCGACCACCAAGTATAAAAAAGGGCAGCCAATAAGGTCAACTGTTATTACCACCAAACACATGGCAAACTCATCTCCACAAATAGCCATGCATGCTGGTGATGTCGACAATCCACCTAGTAACAGAACGTCGAGATGGGTGAAATTTTGTGTACAAATCCCCTATGCAGCAACTAACTAGACTTTATGAATCTGAAATCCCCTATGCAGAGAATGCCTTGTCTCATAAAAGAAAAGATAACAAGCTTTGCATTCCCTAAAAAAAGGATATGGGTCGACTTTAAGTGGGGATAGAAGCAACCCACGGGAATCTGATCCACCCCAAGCCTATAGGTACACACATATCTCTGAATTCCTGAAATAACCACCCAAACAACTCTGAGAAGTTTATCAGTATCAATGCACACCAGCGTCCTGCTAGAATGTTTCCCTTGTTTTCCTCAGTCAGAAACTTTACTCTATTTGGACTACAGTACTAGTCCCAACCTCATGCCATGCCCCATGATTTCTCTGCTACCAAAGTGGGACCGAAACAAAAGTAGGATCGTCAGAAACGGAGAAATCGGGACACAGTTGGGCAAACTAAGCTGGACATCCCACCCCTGACATCCACCACGCGCGCTCGCAGTCAAGTAGTAGCAAATCCCGAGATCTCAGTGCCCAACCGACCGATAACAGTATAACACCAACGATCGCACCGTGCGCCCTTCCAGTGGAGCAGCGCTCTCGCCCGATCTGCGAGAAGGACGAAGAGCTCACCAACGGATAAGGGGGTGAGCGGGGAGCGGAGATCACCTTCTCGTCGCAGGCCCGGCAGAGCGCGGCCTCGTCGGCCGCGCAGAAGAGCACCGCCGGCGCGCCCTCGCACACATCGCAGATCGTCCGCATCCCAACACCCTCCGCTCCCGCCGCCAGCGTCATCGCCCCGCCGCCATCCGGGCGACGAAGCCGCGGCTCCTCCTCCCCCGCCTCGCGCCTCTGCCCGGCGATCCCCTCCCAGCGCTGCGGCCGCGGCGGGCGGCGGCCCTGGCGGCGGGGGGAGATGTGGAGGAGGGAGCGGCGGCAGTGCAGCAGAAGCCAGCCACACAGGAGTTTGGGGAGATGTGGCAGCGACCGCGCGAGCCTGCGAGGACGACACGGCGGAAGCTATTATTTGATTTTGGCCATTTGGATGGGGTGGTGGTGGGGCGTCGAGGGCCGCCCCGCCACGGTGCTGGGCCCCACGCTTCTCGAGCCATCGTACTTCGCGACGCTCCTAGACACGGTCTATGCACCAGCCAGCAGAGCCACAGCAGGGCGAGGAGCGAGTGTGGGTGCGTCTATGAGCCGGGAGCACGCATCTCCGGAGTCGTGGGCCCCCCAAAACTATTTGATTCTCCAGGGCTGCTTTAGCTACAGAGGATGCAGCCATGTCCTTTCACCGACAGATGGGGTCAGACGTAGTGGGACCAAGAGATCTGCTGCTTTGTACCAGGAGTGGTTGGTTAGGTTTGGGTTTTGGATATGGGGATTTAGGCGGGGGTGGGCCCGCGAGAGACGTCCGCCACAGAATGGAAAAGCAGCGGGATTTGGGGGTGTGGCTCCGAATCAATTGCTTGGCTGCTCTGCCGCCAATGGCCGCCGTCTTCCATGCCTTTTCTTTTCCACCTGCTCTGCCTTCCGGCCGCGGCCAGCATCGCGCCTCCGTGCACCGGGCGCATGGGCTGCCGTCGACTAGCCATCGCGAGATCGCCGCCGTGACCCGTCAGACTCACAGGCTCACAGCTGCAAGCCCTTCCTGAGTTTTTTCTTTTGCTTGCCGTGGTTGAGGCCAAGCCAAACTGATCGGAACGCGATCAGCGTCGCTCGTGCGCACGAGCCCCCCTGAACCACATGAACACACGGCACAACGAGGCCGCGTTTCTTGTGGCGACGCTTGACGGCCTTGTCCTTGTTCTCGCTTCACGCGGAGGACGACGGGCCGGCACAGGACGCACGCGCCGATGCGCTCCACCGGGTGGCCGGACCACGCTCGGAAGACGGAACGTTCCGTTTCAACAACCACCACGGAAGCGACGGTGACCGGATATCGGACGCAAAAAATGATAGACGGGCAAGCGGGACTCAAGGAGCATTCAGAATTTCAGATGCTACCTGTGGACGATTTGCCTCGCAGATTTGTCTCGCGAGTTCCAGTGAAAAAGACAGGGGAAGTCGGGAATCGCCGGCGGCCGGATCTCGGCGATCGGGGGCGGGGCGGGGGGGGGGGGGGGGGGGGGGGTGGGGGGTGGGGGGGGGGGGGTTGACCCCGGCCGGGAGGCTGGACGACGAGAGCGGGCTTCTATTGGGCCGAGAGGAAATAACCGGGCTTTCCTTAATTCATTCTGGATGGGCTTTGGTAAATTTGTCTTGGGCCTTGCAACCCCGCTGCTCGCTTCCACTCACTCCCCTTGCTCGTCAACAAGCGGGCGATCCAGCGGCGGCGGCGGCGGGCGGGCGGGCACGGAGCTGTGCGGCATGGCGATGCGGTTGGCGGCGGCGGCGTTCATGCGGCGCCTGGCGCCAACGCGCCTGCCCATCCCCGTCCCAGCGGCGGCGGGGGCTCCTGCGGCGGAGGCGGAGGCGGTCACGTGCGGGCGCGGGGACAAGAAGACCAAGCGCGGGAAGCGGTTCAAGGGCTCCTACGGCAACGCGCGGCCCAAGCGGGAGAAGAAGATCGAGCGCATCAAGGACCGCATCGAGGTGCCCCGCTCCACACCCTGGCCCCTCCCCTTCAAGCTCATCTGAGAGGGGGGACTCACTATAACCCCCCTCCCCCTAGGGTCGCGAGGGTACTAGGGTTTACGGCTACAGTTACTGCTACTTCTCCGTTTCCAATTAGCTGCACGCCTGGACGGGCGTCTGTTTTTTACTTGGTTGTTTCTCGAATTACGTGGTGTCAGATATGTACTCTCCAACTGCTGTGATTCAACTTTGGCTAATGCAATCCTTATGGATGAAGTGCAATATGTTTGCTTTCCATCATTCAGTTGGTGTATTCTGTTCTGCGTGCTGAAAATCGGAAAATAAATTGATTGTTTATTCATTCAGATTCAGATGTTGGTTATCTTCTCTGTGCGACTGTGCCCGTCAATAGAAATGTACGAGGATATCAGCTTAGGCTGGATTTTGCCTCTTTGTTGTTCTTCTGTTGTATGTCTAAGATGACAAATCCAGATTATAGTTGTATCTTGAATTACAAGGTGTTCAAGATACATGCCCTTGCTCTACAATTTCTTTGTAAAATTGCAATTTACTGTATGGACATCTTATCCTTTTTGCTCTGCAACTGTGTGCCCTCTACTATGGGATAACTATCAAACAAAAACTGATCTCTTCTTCCTCCCTAAGCCTTCTGACCCTTCTCTCCCCTTTACCTTTTGATGTTTTTCGTCATGACACAAATTCTTTCTGATTTCTAGCATTCACTATCATACTGTGCCACAGAATCAGTCCAATCGAAGCTGGGACTCAAGGGTTTGCTAAATATTCATACTATCTTTCACTGAAGCATCCATTCCCTGCCCCACAAGTAGTCAAGCTGTTTCTGAATAATATTGTCAAACTGCAGGGAGTGCCCAACTGATAGAGAATTAGAGATAAGATCTTTACCAGTGCTTTGTGGACTGAATTGTTCAAGTTCCTTGACTCTAAACTGCAGCTCAGTACTGCTTACCACCCCTTTGTCAATAGCCATACTGCGTGTGACAATCAGTGACTCCTTGTGCTGCATTGGTCATGATTCACCCCCCAGAACAGATGTAGTGTATGGCTTTAGCTGAGTTTTGCTGCAACACTTCATTTCACGTTGCACTTAGGAGTTCACCTTTAAGGCATTGCATGGTGACACAAGGGACTGATCCTTTTTTTTTCCTGAAACACGCACAAATGCACGGCTGAAATGCTACATGGACAAAAGCAGTTTCCAGACTTGAAGGAACAGTTGTTCAGGGGCCAAAGCAGATCTGAGCTTCACCCTTATGCTCAATCCTTGGCTGGCCACCATCCATTCCCCAATTTGGCATTCTAGTGCATTGGCCCCTTCACCACATTAGAATGCATTAAACTGCAGTTTGCAAACTGGATTTACAAAACACTAATCTCAGCCACCTGGTCTTTCATGTGTTTCAGTTGAATTGAAGCATCATGTGTCCAGATTTTCTGCTGGTCTTTGCTGATGTCCCTGCTGTACAAGAACTGAAGCAAGTTATGAATTTCCTGAAGAAATACTGGATTGCCACTTACTTAAGAAAGGAAATTCAGTTACCTTGCCATCCTGCCGAGATGGCAATCCTTGCAAGCAACCATGGCTACCTGGAAAGACTACATTGTGCTGAAGAAACGCTTTCCCAGTTTGCTCTTGTTTAGGGTCAAGCAGATGAGCGAGAGAGAGCACGCTCTTGGAAGGAAAATGTGGATTGCATTGAGACAGTGGTGGCGTATTTCCAGAAGAAGGCAGATTCCATGGAGGAGGGAACAATATGAAGATGGCTGAAATGGGTGGCGACTAGTTGTGATACTTGCATGTTCATGAGATGCTACATATGTGTGGCAGAACCGTCCGAATTAATGCGGCTCAAGTGCGCTAACTATCACCATAAAGTCAGTACAGGTTAACACGCACTTCAAACGGAGTAATCCGGCAGTGCTGTCGGGTAAAATCCCGAAGAATCCACGTATGCGTCGATCGAAACCCAAAGCTTACATGCAACTCACACGAAGGTGAGTCTAGAGAGTACAATATTTCACAATTATATTACAATACAGAGTCTTAACTTAGTTATTACAAACCAAGTTTGAAATCTCAGAAAGTTACTTGAAATGCAAAATTTAAATTAATTCAGAGTTCAACTGCAGCGGAAATAAAACGAGTTCAACTAAACGACGATACAAGATGTCACGATGAAGTCCGTACATGACATCACTCATTGTTATCACCATCGGCCGGAGTCGTGTCCCACTCCACCGACCAACCAGGAGGCAAAGTACACGGTCAAGTCAAACTAGCAACCATGTCCTCAAATGTATCACCTGAAACAAATTGAGCCACAAGCAAGGCTGAGTATACTAATACTCAGCAAGGCTTACCCGACTATGGGTATACTTGGCCCACTACGTAGACATGTAAGGCTTTTGGCTGGAGGGGTTTGTTTCGCCGAAAAGCAACTAAGAGTGAATCCTTAATTTCCAATTTTAGCTTCAAAATTCTAGTTCAATTGACCATTTTAAGTGAGCATCTATCCAATAGCATACATGGTGGAAAACAATTATTTTTGGCAAAATTTGCTGCAGGACACCGTTAAATAGTGCTCTTTGCTCATGACCACTAAAAAGTTTGTCTTTGCTCAAAGACACTAAAAAATTATGTACATTTGCTGAGGGACATTGTACCCACTATTTTATTCTATTTAATTACAGAGTGACGTTGAAAGACAAATTTACCCCTAGTGCTTATCCTCTCCTGCAGCATTGTTTTTTTTCTCGCGCCTCTCAAACTAGCTGCAGTGCGCCGTGCGTCTTGGCCGGCGCTCCCTGCGCAAGGGAAGGCAGACGCGGACAGGCCGGTGGCCTGCTCTCCCAGCACAGCACGCAAGGGAGGGGTGGACGCGGACGGGCCAGTCGCCCGCGCTCCCAGCGCGGCAGGCGAGGAAGGTGCGCACGGGCCGGGCGCCCGGCGGCGCTCCCAGCGAGGGTGGGGCGGACGGGCCGGCCGGCCGGCCGGCGGCGCTCCCATCGCGGCGCGCGAGGAAGGGGCGAACGGGCCGGCGGCGCTCCCAACGCGGCGCTGAGCGCCGCTCGCGAGGGAGGGGCGGACGGGCCGGCAGTGCTCCAGCGCGGTGCGAGGTAGGAGACGGGCAAGGACAAGGAGGGAAATTCCTGTAGCTTTTTATTAAAATCTAATATTATAACGGGTTCAGTGTTCTCTAGCAAATTACCACTCTTGAGCAATGTCTTCCAACAAAGACATCATTTTTTAATGACTTGTGGCAAAAACCAACTTTGAATGGTGTCCGCTGGCCAATTTTGCCATTATTTTTCATCATTCAACCATATTCATTATCCTCATTGTTCCACTTCTTACTCTATGTGGCAAAAGGGTTAAGCAGTCCCAATATCCGTGAGAGGCGGACGATTCGAATCGAATTTGTTAACCTGGCCAGGCAGACCTAAACACACGCATGGGAACCGAGTCCCCACGCAACATTTTCCCTTTCTTTTCGGCTCGTGGATCAGGGTCACCCCCTTCGACTACAAGAGACCCACGCCACGGTCGACGCCGGGTCGTGACCACGCTTGCACCCGCATGTGGCCGCATGAGAAACAACGTTTAAAGAGGGTGAGGGAAAAGTCCACTCCCCGGGCCGATCAGGTACTTAAGCTTACCGATTACTATATTTCTCGGCATGTTGTTAGTACGTTCAAACGCTTAACCACCACTACCACACACTGCGGCCTTAACATTTTTCACTAAACAGACGGGGCATCAACAAGTACCATAGCGCCGCCCATGGACCTTATGATTGCAGCATGTAGTAGACATTCAACTCCTATGAGATCACGAGTGACAGGAAATCACTCGATTTCTACCGAATCATTAGCATAGCTAACTAGCGACCTAAACTAACTAGTGTTCAAGCATAGGTACCTAGGATCATGCAGCTAAGGTTTCAATCAACTCTTGTAAACTTAAATGCACAAGTATATAGAAATAATAAGTTGCATAGAATTGAAAGTAATAGGTCATGCTCCGGGGCTTGCCTTCCTGAGCGTAGCTAGCCTTGGGCTCTTTCGACACTTGGTTCGGGTCTTCAGTGGCTTGAGTTAGATTCACTTGAGCTTCACGCTGCTCACTCTCGGACTCCGGCACCAGCTCGTACGTACCATCAGCGAGAGTAGTCGAATCTATATGAAATGCATACATATGAGTTACTTTGGTGATATTATTCATTTATTCATTTTTCACTATAAAGTTGTAGTCCAACAAAACCCGAATTGGAGAATGAAACACTTTCATAAATACTTTATTGGGCAAACATTCATCGAGTAGTATTTTATTTATACTTAACTCACAAAGGAGCTGGGTTTGCTGTTTTTCTTTTAGAAAAATGCAGAAAAAGTGTTTTTCATCATATTAACACATGAAAAACAAGGGAAAACTATAACTAAAGCTAAAAGCATAGAATGGTGCTGATATTTTTCTGAGAGATGCTTTACTGGGTCACTAGTGTGCAGTAAAATTTTCAGGTCATTTGATGTAACAAATAAATTAGAAAAACTCATGAATCTATTACTACTAGTGTACAAAAACAAATCTCTAGGGTTGAGAATGCAAGTTCTGGTAATGAAATTTTACCAGTACATTAGATTCCTTTCCTAGGCATTTATCTAACTAAAAATCTATTGAGTAAACTACTAAGTTTTAGTGGCTAAAATTTTACAGGCATGTTCATGTGCTGAAAACCAAGCTCTAGTAAAAATATGAGATTTTTCTAATGAAGGAAACTAGGGCTTTCAATTTACAAAGTTTATTCATGAATAAATCAAAAGGACTAGTTATACATTACTAAAAATTCCCAAAATTTTTCTATAGCATCTAGAAACTAAGGTAAGGCTGTTTTAAAAATTTCAGATCAATTAAACTAGTATAGCACCCTGTGGTTTTAAATCTATTTAACATAGGCATAAAACAAGATCTAATGAAACCTATAGCTAGAGTAGTCAAAAAGTCCTCAAATTTTTACAATAAGCTACTCATCTAGGTTGCAGTACACTGTCTAAAAATAAGCTAAAGATCATGGGTAGAACTTGAGATACATACAAATGTGGATTAAACTAATATGTAATCCGGAGATAAAACTATTGGTCAAAAGCAAAAGTGGATGTAACACAAGTTGTAGATCTAGTTTCAAGGATTCCAAAACACTTGAGTTTGCATTTTTCAGATTTTTCTACGAATTGTTATTGAATTTCAAAGTTCGCAGCTTAATGTTCATGTCTAGTTTGCAGTTTAAACCCTGGAAGTTTTGTTTTCTTTGCAGGGAGGTCCCTGGCTAGACTTGCAGAGCAGAGGACCGGCGGCGGCCGAGTTTCCGGCATGCTTGCTCGCCGGCGGCGAGGGAGATGTGGGGAAAAAGGGAGAGGGGACCGAGTGCTACCTGTTGGTGCCTCGGATTGGGTCTGGGGCGGCCTGTGGCGGCGACGCCATGGAAAGGGGGCTCTGTGTCGCCGGCGGCGGCTCGCAGGCAGGGTTTGGAGGGGGCGGCCAGGTTTGGCGGCTTCGGTAGGAGGTGGGAGTCGTGCTGGGGTGCTCTATTTGGAAGGGAGAGGGCCGGAGAGGCGGTTCCACGGAGCAGCGGCTCCGGCGGTGGCGAATGGCGACGGCGGCGGCGAATGGCGACGGCGGCGTTTCCAGCAGGTCTGGGCGGCCGGGACCTCGCCGTGGAGCTTCAGGGGGAGGTGGGGATGCCGTTTCGGGGGTTGGCTTGGGCGGAGGAGGGCTGGAGAAGGGTGCTCGGCAGTGGAGCTCGGGCGGCGGCCATGACGCGGCACCGGCGGTGGCGCCGGCGTTCTGGCTCGGTGGGGGCAAGGAGCGGGCGGTTTGGCGGCCCTGGGAGGTGGAGTGGGTGGTGGTGAAGCCACTCCGGGGTGGGCAGGGGTGGAGGCCGAGCGGAGGGGGCTCGACGGTGAGTTGGGGCGCACGGCGGCAATGGCGCCGGCGGGTGCTCCTGGGCGCAGGGGAAAGCTCGGCTCTGGTTTCTTTGGGCGCTAGAGTGGAGAGGAGAGGCGAGAGGGGGCTTTGTTGCGCAGCAAAAGGGGGAGGGAAGGCGCTGCAGCATTGAAGGCCGGCCCCGGGCAGCGGCTCGGGCAGGTGAAGGGGAGGGGCGCGGCGCTGGGAGCGGCATTGATGGCCAGCGGCGTCGCCACGGCGTTGTCGCCGAGCGCTCGTCGGGTGGTGGCGTGCGGAGGAGCAGAGGCTCAGCAGCGGTGCAGGCAGGGCGCAGCAAGGCGGTGCTATCATGGCATAGGCAGCGAGCAGGCTGGCGTGCTAGGCGTGCGGGCCGCGGCGTGATCGGCTCTGCTCTCGGGAAGCAGGGAAGCAGAGCAGAGGAGGGAGAAAGGAGGGAGAGAGAGAGTTGACTTTGATTTTTCGAAAAAATTTCAATGGAAGCTCGAAAAAGTTTGAATACGAAAGTTGTTCAAAATTCAAAATCCTACAACTTTCATTTCAGGCACAAACTCATTTGAAGCCTAGTTAAAGAGTTAAATTTAAATTCTTGAGGAATGTACATTATTGCCCTATTCAAATTTGAATTCAAAATTTTCTTCAATGATTGTATAGCAACTTGAAAAACTTTGAACACGAAAGTTGTTCATCATTTAAAACCCTACAATTTTAGTTTTAGGCAAAAATTCATTTGAGCTATATTTTAGAAATTATTTTTAAAGTATATTTGTTTAAAGTTTGAAGGACAGTTTAAATGTTTGAAAACTGTGGTTTGAAAGACTCGTCATTTCATGTGCAAAAATTCATTTTCTCCTTTTGACTTCAACTAAACTTTGGTTTGTCCTGACGTTAGTGAGATGCCTATTCAATTTCATATGCATACTTGCATTGGGTTAAAAATTATTTAAGGTTTCTGACCTATGCATATATACACGTAGACACACATACATACACATCTATTTCAACGCTTCTTGGTTAAGGATGCATGATTTGGTGCTAATGACCATAGTTTAGCTAATTAAACATCTGGGGTGTCACAGCATGCCAGTGGAATATGAGGTCCTATGTAAGGGTTTAACCTATTTTAACTTCTGCATAGTTTAGGGGTCTAATCGGCCAATCAAACGGGATGGCTGTGTACTTGGTCTTGTTTGGCCTGGGCATGGTCCTGCCCATGACCTGTCCCGTTTTTAAGCCCTTTAGGATTTCTCTTTTCCACTTTCCACAAGCCGCCACTTATCCTCCAGCCTCTAGCCGCCGCCACCGCTTCCGCCGGTTTGTTCTCCATTGCATGCTGGCCCAGCCATGCGTGTCCCGGCACCAAGACATGTTGTGTGACCAGGTGCATGTTGAGCAATGCGATACAGCTCACCTCTCCGCCGCCACTCTTCAGTTATTTACATCATTTGCCTAGCTCTCATCTTTCTGCCCAGATCTGAGACTTGGTATTTCAGTTTTTCCTCCTCTCCTCGTGTAGACTCTAGTGCGTAGTCCCCTTCCTCTCTCCCTGAATCGCCCAAGTGGAAACCCTAGAGTCCTAGACAACGCCACACAGAACGGTGGTGGTGACCACCAAGCGCTGGCAGGCAGCAGCACCATCCCTGCTGGCAGATTGCGCACACAGCAGGCCCGCAAGGGCGCAAGGCAGGTGCGCGGCAGGCAGCAACAATTGGGCACTGGGCAAGCCGGTAACAGAGAAACAGCATAACAGGCATGTTACTGTGAACTTTTCATATATTTGGATTGAATATTTTCCTTTTTGGCTTGAGAATACCAAACTCAAAAATCCTGGATCCACCACTATGTACTTTGCCTCCTGCCTATCTCTTTTTACAAAGAGGTTGCCTGCCAAAGATTCATGGTCAAAAGCAGCAAACTTACCTTAGATTACAATTTTGTTAATGTTTTAGTAAGATTTATATATTCCCAAATTGTTTCTTGAAATGTAATGTTCACATTATGTACCACTACAAGATGGATTTACACGTTTGAAGTTTCCAAGCTCTGATCAGTATATGTAAACAAACTTCTATACTGGGCAGTTGAAAATAACATTGAAATCATCTTCCATAATATTGTCAAGTTAATTCTGCTTGCTATAATATGCTTGTAAAACACAACTTATGACGTCCATAAATTGTTGTATTTCTATAGTATCTAGCACACAGAAAATAAAATCTATACATTTGCAGTAGCTGTTACATGCTACTTATGCAAATATAAAAATACCTTCTTTAGGATTGTTATAAACTGTGCTCTAGGGGTTGGAATTTACCTTGTGAATTTCTTTTGGTTATCTTTCATGATGCATTTGTATTAATAAAGAAATATATTGCAGCACAAACAGATGTATATTATTTAGTTTGGATGAGTTCTTTACATGTTAATATTTTATAGAATTGTTTCCAACTCGGTTCATGATCAGTTTCATTATTTCTTCATGGCTCCAAATCTTATCTAATTTGTTTGTAGGGTGGGAGACATGAAGCAATCAAGCTCTTGGAACTGCTTTTCAATCTTGTCAGAAGGTACCACTAGGTCCGTCCATGTATCAGTCAAGAGTTCTTCAGCAGGATTTGATAAACATGCTACCAGAAGCTTGCATAGCTGAAATATTCAGACATCTGGAAAACAGTAAAGATCGGGAATCATGCGCCTCTGTCTGCTGGAGATGGGCCGATATATTGGTCTCTCAGCAACCAGATTTTTGGAGCCCCTTCAGTGTTCATCAAGCTGTTCACCGTTGCTTGCACCTGTCTGATGTTGATGATGCCAAGCTTGTGGAAGCTGTTGTTGGCATACACTCAAGGGGTGTGGTGACTGATCTTGATCTTCATAATGGACCACGCGAGGCTGTTTTTGCTGGTGGTCCTCAGCTCACTGATACTGCTATTCGTTTTGTAACCACTGCATGCCGTAACCTGAAGTCAGTTTGTCTCGTCAACTGCTTATCTCTCACAAACAAAGCTGCATGGATCATTGCTTCAAACTGCCCTGCATTAGAAAATCTCGTGATTTTACAGTCTTCAATCAGTGACGATGGTCTTTCACAGGTTGCTAAGCAATGCAGAAACTTAAAGTCCCTCCGTATTGAAGGGAGCTTGTCCATCACTGAGGCATCACTAAAAGCCCTAGTGCAGGATGCCAGGAGACTTGAGTCTCTTGCTCTGGGAAGCTATCCTCAAATTCGAGAAGACGCCATCTTGACCTTACTGATGAACCAACCTTATCTAGACAAGCTTGAGCTCAAGGGCATGATGGCTGGAGAGTCACATTGGATTGGTGCAAGACAATCATCAGCCCTCAATAGGCATTTTCGCTTGTTTCGCCAGCTCTCTAGTCTCATCCTGGTGAAGTGCCCAGGTTTACAGGACCTGGGCATGCTCAAGTTTGCTAGAATTCAGTTTCGAATGCTACGGCATTTGGTGATTGATGACTGCAGAGTGACAGACCGGGGCCTGATATGGCTGGTGGGTGATGCCATGAATCCCATGAAGCTTAAGACCATTAAACTTGCCAGGTTCCAATTTTATACAGCTGCAGCTGCAATGAAAGTAATATCCTTTGTCTGCGAAACAATTGAATCAATAATTCTGGATTCATGTGATTTTGGCATAATGACGCCACTTCATCTTGATGGAGCTGTGGCCCGGTGGTGTCCGAAGCTGAGGGTCCTCAGAATGGAGCACTGTGAGAAAATTATGTACCTCTTCTTGTCATGGGTCGACAAAGCCTGCCGTGGGCTGAAGGAGATTAGGCTCATTGGATCTCCAGCACCTGTTGATGACCATGGTATCGCAGGCCGTCTAAGCAGCATCCTGCACCGCAATAGGATCGCAAAGATTGAAATGAGGTCCTGCCATGTTACAGACATGCATGTTTGCATTATTGCACGTTCCTCCCTGGAAGCTCTGCAGGAACTCATCCTGGATGAATGCCCAAAGATCTCAGGCAACTTTACGGTGTTTCTCAGAGCGCATTGCCCCAATCTGATCAAGCTGGGTTTGAATCGTGTTCAAATCAACGACGGCGACATTAAGAGCCTCATGGTTGCAGGATTTGAGCACCTTGAGGAGCTTAATCTAATGGGGTGCCCTTTGATCACCAAGAATGTTCTACGTATCTTAGCCACATCATCCTTGCCCAAGCTTAGGAGAGTGAATTTGTCAGACTGCCCTAATGTCATGCAGGAGACCATTGACAGCTACGGGCGCTACTGTGGCTGGGAGATCGAGAACTAAGGGAGCAGAAGCTCCAGGAGAAAAATAAACTTGGCTGCGAGATGCTGTTTTCAGCTTTCTTTCATAAAAAGTATACCCCCACATTTTTGACATATTAAAGAAGTAGCTCATCCCGCCGTCGGATTTCCCAGGCCACATGTCTCGCGTCAGCTGACTGGTGCCGCCTGCATCCGCGCCGCTCGGCTCTACCTAGCCTCTAGGGAAGGCCAGTCACACACAAGTAGGGGGAAGGCTAGTCACACTCGCGCTGGGTGGTGACCGGTCGTGGTGCTAGACCTCTCTTCACGACCCAATGTGATCTTTACGTATCTTTAACTAACAATTATGCAAGATAAGAGTCTGAACCTTATATTATCTTTACATGTCTGCCTTCGCTGATGCCCGGGCCGAGCGAAGGTTAATGGGAGCGGCTCGCCTCCGCTCGGCAACAATTGCCCTGCCGCTCTCGCGTTCCCTGCTGCTGCGTACGTGCGTCACTCGAGCGACGTGCACGCGCAGGACGAGAAGGAGAAGGGTTCGACGTGGAAACAACGCGGGGGGGGGGACTGAACGCGTAGGCTGCAGCGAGAGGCCACCCGCGGTGCACGCGCGCGCAGCCCCGCCAGCCCACCTCGGCCTGTCACGTCATGGTCCGGACCGGGCGTTGCGCGTTGTACATCAGCGCGTTGGCTGGGTCCAGTCGAGTCGCACACTTGCGTCGCGCTCCCTCTTAATAATAACGCGCTGACACAAGTTTCTCCTCAAAAAAAAATCCCACCACGAAAAGGCTCCTCCTCCTCCGTCGTCGAGTCGTCGCCGTCTGCTCGGCAGCCGCTCCCCTCAGGTCATGGATCGATCGTACGTCGATGGACAGTGCCTGACCATGACGAGCGAGCTACCGGAAACGCTTACGAGAATTACTACTGTACTGCACTGTACTTACTAGCTCTCCTCCTCTTCCTCCCTTTTCTTGTTCGTAGCTAGCAGTGCTTATTACTCTCCTCGGATCTCGACGCTGTGCTGGAACTGGAATCATCAGTTTCGACCGGCGTATCACGGATCCTAGGTTGGTCGGCGACCGGCGTTGGCCATGGACGAGGTTTCAGATCTCGGAGGTCCAATGCAAGCATCATGATGGCGCTGCTTGTCGATCGATCACCGTGATCCTCTCTGGAGTCTGGAGGGGCTCAACGCTCTCGAGGTGATGAGGTCGCGGACAAGTCAACCACCACCGGTTGTCGCCGTCGACCCGTCTGTGCGGGGCGGAGCCCGGCCCGCGGTCGACTGTCGCCGCTGTTCATCCCCGGGCGGCTTGTCCTGGTCGAAGAAACCATCCGCGCCTGTCGGGGAGGCCGATCACGACGTTCAATTCGTCCACCCCCAAACAAAGCAAGCTCGCTCGCTCTTCCCCACGCACGCACACGCGCAAGATTTTTACCTCGCCACCGATTCGTCGTTCAGACAAACCGTACGAGCCATACGGTGCAGTTCAGTGAATACGCCGCTGCCAGATCAGGGACCGGATGTTCGTTGGCTACAGTGCTCCTACGGCGAGCAGCATGGCGAGAGCGCAGAGCAGGTCCAGGTCCCGCCTCCAGGGACACGTAGAGGCATGGGCGGAGCCAGGGGTATGCCCCTGTATTCCTTGGCATACCCAAGATTTGGAAGAAAATACTAGTAAAGATATATAGATGTATCTCCAAGAGTCTTTCTAAAACATACTATCTAAATTATCATTTGAGGAGCCTTCTATATTAAAGTTGTTTTCTATATGTTTTCACTCTCCAACAGTTTTTATATATCTTGTGTACACTCTAGAAAGCCATTTTCGTTATCTATCTTTAGTTAGCAAGAAATACAGAACAGGGGATGGCTACATTTGGATAACCACTTAGAGAAACTGTTGTAGGGTATTTTTCCATCAAAATCTCTATTCCTAGCAACGAGAGGAAAGATATAGAGAGTCTCTTGGAGTTGCTCTTATACTGTCAAATATGGTTAATTGGCTCAATACACCAAAGCTCACGAACCAAGCCTAGAAATGCAGAAACTTACGTCCCTCATGTGATCTCAACGCTGCGGAGGACCGCTCGTGTCCTGCTATGCGAGTCGCGTCCAGTTGGTGCTCGGTGCTCGACGGGACGGTGGTTCTCCGCTCGGATGCTCCCCCCACACTGGTGATCGGCAACCGGAGACCTGACGGCCTCACGACCTCATGTCCTCGCCCACATGGGCCATGGCTTGCGTCCTCTCCTGCTAGCGCGAGTTGCGAATAATAGAAGGTGACTACCACCAGCCCACCGGGCACCGGCGGCCAAGACAACGACGTCCAAGGCCCTCCTCTGACCGGTGGCCCTCTCGGACCGCTGTTCTGTAATATTGTTTAATTATTCATGTTTAGAACTTAAATTTTGGTTACTATTATATGGATTTGTTATGATCATTATAACTTATCGTCTATTATATTGTGTATTTGCTTTGAAACTTGGCATACCCAGCCGCAAATTCCTGGCTCCGCCACTGCGTAGAGGGCACCTCACGACTGGCGTAGCTAGTCAGCCAGCTACTCAGCTAGATGCCGGCGGCGGTGTAGCGCACCCTCGCACGCAACTCCGGCCGTGGGGAGGGGGGGCCTGATGTGCAGCGGCAACATGGGAGCAACCGGGGTGGGCAAGGTGGGTGGTGGAGCGGAAGAAAGGCAGCCGCGCGGGGGCCAGCGGGGCAGGCAGGGCGGCCGGCAGCGGCCAGCGGAGGCCAAATCCGGGCACTGTTGGACGCCGACAGGTGACGGGATCGAGATGCGTGTACGTGTGCGCGCCGGTGGCCGTGGCCCCCTGTCGATTCCGCGCCCGCGCTCGGCGTCGATCAGGGCCATG
Source organism: Panicum virgatum (assembly GCF_016808335.1). NCBI lineage: Eukaryota > Viridiplantae > Streptophyta > Magnoliopsida > Poales > Poaceae > Panicum > Panicum virgatum. Next base: position 53,201,844 of record NC_053137.1, on the reverse strand, counting down.
CGGCCATGCCATGCCGAGGCGCTGGAGCCGCGGGTACGCGTCGCTGGCCGATTCCTCGCCTCTCGTTGGGCGCGCCGTGCCTGGCCCTCGGCCCCCTCTCCATGCCGAGCCTGATGCCATTGCCACCCCAGCGGCGCCGATGGCGATCGGTCGATCGGCGGAGGCGCGGAGCTGCTCGCGGGAGGGACGGAGGGTCCATGAACAGTGCCGGCGGCCATTAATGCGGGGTAGGTTCTTGCTCGCCTCGATCGGCTCCGGACCGAGCTTTATCTGCTTCGCCCGACGAGGCGATCGATTTGGATCATCAGTGGGAATGGCAGGTGCAGGCACTGTTTCAAACAAAATTCGTCTCGCACCATTAAAGCCACGTTCGAACGTTACATCCTAAGCCAGATTTAGCACATCCAAACCCCCGCATTAAAGCAGATGCTTCGCTCTGAATGGCAGAAAAGTTCAGACCCTGGCGATGAACAGGAAAGCTCAAGCGGCGTGGCGCCGGGGCGCCTGAACGGAATTTTCTACGCGTTCAGTATTCCATCGCAGAGAAAGGCGACGGGCTTTCGCCGGTCAACGATAAGTAGCTTATCAAGGCACGAAATTCTGGGACCTAACCGGGAAGGCATCAACCATCAGCCGTAGTAGGAGTAGTTTAGGCGGGGCTAGTGGACTCGGGAGCGCCAGCCGGGCAGGCGTGCAGCGTCAAGAACTTTTCCGCCGGGCGATCACACAAAGAGGAGGAGGACACCTGGGTGACGCGCGCATGGAGCTTAGGCCGGTAGCGTCGGCGTCGCTGCCTCGCCGGCTCCCGTCCGGCCGTCCCCCAATCCGGCTGCGCCGTCTGCTGCTCTGCTCCGGTGGCGGTGCCCTACCCTCGGCTGTCAGCATCTCCCGCTCCGGCACACGGCACACAGCCGGAACGCCGTGCGCGCGGCGGCGGCGTGCGTCCGCGACGCGTCAGCGTGTGACTCATGGGGTGCTGTGTTGCTGTAGGCGCGGCCACGTATCGTGCCGCGCGTAGACGGAGGTGTACGTGTGCCGTGCGATGCTCGTGAGTTGTCAAGGAAGAAGGCGAGTCAAAAACGTACGCGGGTGATTGGTGTTGCTACGACTACGAGACTTGGGCGGGCTGTGCAGGTATGCAAGGTGACACTGCTTGCACGTGTGACGTGTGAGCCAGGCCAAGGTTTTGGTTTCGGAGGAACGAAACAGCAGCGGCCGCCCACCGGATCGAACGGCCCTGGCAGCCATCCACCCACGGTCGGCGCGCGGCGGCGGCGAGGTAGCGTGAGCGGGCGCGCCTCGCGCGGCGGTGATCGCACGGCGCCACCCCAGCGGCGCGCTCCAACCGCATCGTTAACCGCCGCCGCCATGGCCCGCCCGCGCGCAGTCACCACACGCCAGCAGCCACGACGTGCGACGCCAGCCACCACCAGCACGCCGCCGCCGCCGCCGCCGCCGCGCCACTGACCCCGAGGGCCTCGGCTCGGCGGGGTATAGGTAGCTAGCCTGGCAGGCTGGCACACGGAGACGCCGACGGCGCCACTGCCCGCCCGACACGTCCGGCCCCGCGCGCGGCGTCGCTACTCGCTAGGCCGCCCATCCTCCCAACCAACCAGCCACGCGCACGCAGCGCAGCGCAACGGACCGGACCGGACCGGAGCCACGCGGGCGGGCGATTTGTTAACGTTATCCCGCACCTGTCGGGTCGGCGGCGGCGCCCCTCCTCCGGACTCCAGCGTCCAGCCGCAGCCCCCTCCTCGCGCCGCTGCCAAGGTGGCGCGGCGCCGTCACACAAACAACCTCCACCACGCCACCACTCGCCGCTCCGGTAAAGAAAAAAATCGCCGCGCCGCGCGGGCACCGATATATACGTGGCCGCCACCGGCTTCCAGGGTCTCTCCTCCAACCCCCCGGCGCGCGAGCTGGCGCTGGCTCCGGGCTCAGCGTCTGGCCGCTGGAGAGAGAGAGAGAGAGAGAGAGAGAGAGAGAGGGAGGATAGGGATCGGGAGCGAATTCTGTGCCCCTGCCCGGCCCGCGACAGCGACGCGGGCGGCACAGCGGGGCTCGCGGGCTACAGAGACGCGACGCGAGCGGGGGGGAGGGAGGGAGAGGGACAGGCCGAGCGCGCACGCCACCGCGCTCCATTGGGAGCGCCGTTGCCATCACGCCGATTAAACTAGTCGATCGCCCGGCCTCGCCAGCTTGCTTGCTAGCCTGCTTGCTTCTCGCCTGCGATCCGGCTGCCCCCCGTCTGCTTCCTCCTTCCTCTTCCCCGGCAGCAGCAGCAGCAGGGAAGGCATCTGGTCATGGAGGGCGAGGACGACGTGCCGGAGTGGATGATGGAGGTCGGCGGCGGCGGCGGGGGGAAGGGCAAAGGCGGCGGCGGCGGGCTGGACAAGAACAAGAAGCGCTTCAGCGAGGAGCAGATCAAGTCGCTCGAGTCCATGTTCGCGACGCAGACCAAGCTGGAGCCGCGCCAGAAGCTGCAGCTGGCGCGGGAGCTCGGCCTGCAGCCGCGCCAGGTCGCCATCTGGTTCCAGAACAAGCGCGCGCGCTGGAAGTCCAAGCAGCTCGAGCGCGAGTACTCGGCGCTCCGCGACGACTACGACGCGCTCCTCTGCAGCTACGAGTCGCTCAAGAAGGAGAAGCACGCGCTCCTCAAGCAGGTTGGTAGACATCGATATCTCTCGCGCGCGTCGGTCCGTCGCCGGATGATCATCACGGCGCCGCTGCTAGCTAAATACTAAGTTCTTGTTTGTTCATCGTACTCCCATGCGGTCCCTGGTCGCTGCTGATAACGGTCGCTCGGTTCGCGCTTGCAGCTGGAGAAGCTCGCCGAGATGCTGCAGGAGCCGCGGGGGAAGTACGGCGGCAATGCCGGCGCCGGCGCCGGGGAAGACGTGCGCCCGGGCGTCGGCGGCATGAAGGAAGAGTTCGCGGACGCCGGGGCGGGGCTCTACTCCTCCGAGGCTGCTGCCGACGGCGGCAAGTTCGCGCACTTCGCGGACGACGACGCCGGCGCCCTCTTCCGGCCGTCGCCGCAGCAGCCGGCCGCCGGGTTCACCGCGTCGGGGCCGCCGGAGCACCAGCCGTTCCAGTTCCAGTCGAGCTGCTGGCCGTCGTCGACGACGGAGCAGACCTGCAGCAGCTCGCAATGGTGGGAATTCGAGTCCCTGAGTGAGTAGTGATGACCAGCTGATCATGATGCGACGATCGATCACAAGCGGCGGACCACTCGGACATCTATCGGAGCACGTACGTAAGGTCGTCGAAGAACACGAGTCCGTAGAGGTGATCAGCCCCGGAGCAACGGTGTACATAGCTTCACCAGTCAGTAGAACAAACTCCAGCTCTGTACGTCCGGGCTGTCTCTTCTTCTTCTCCTAGTCACCATCATCATGCAACACAAAATTTCCTCTTTCCCCCCTCCTGCTGTCGCTACACCCAGATCATGTAATCCAGGAACATGTAGAGAAAGATCGAAACCAACCTATAGAGAGAAGGTCACATGCGAGCTAGTTGATTTGCCATGTTCTTCGATGTGGCCGCTTTCTTTCTTTAATCGTTTCGTTGTTTCTTTCTCCCAAAGATGGCTGATGAACAGCTAGTAGAGTGTGGAGAGAACATGAGCATGGAAGCACGGGCTGCGAAAAGACGCCGACGTGGATCGGGATTCTTAATCGAGCAGGAGAGGAGGGGGAGGGGGGAATCGAACAGCAGGGCACGGTACAGTACGGGAGGGTACAGGGTGGCACAGATCACACAGGTAACATGCACGCGGCCATTCTTTTATGCAGGTGATGAGCCGCGTTGCTTAGGTCAAGCCGAAATGCGTATTGTATTGTTATAGTAATTTTGATGCGGGATCTCTAGTGTTGTTTAGTGAGTTCAGCCTGGATCGCACCCCCGTTAACGACCGCAAACGAAGGTACAACTGGAAGGAACGATTGGAAGTTAATAAGAGTTTGAATGGGCGTGACATATATATACATAGTACTCCATCTAGCCTCTATTTCAAACCGTAGATCGTTTTAGCTTTCTGATATATACTATGCATCTAGATATATACTATGCTTACATATGTAGAGAAACTGTGTATTTAAGAAAGCCAAAACGATCTGTAATTTGGAATGGAGGTAGGATTATTTTTTTGGAAATTACTAGATCATAGGCAAAGAGTACCAGTGAAAAATAGATTTGGCTAATAATACTATTCGTGGAAATGGCATAGATGGAAGAAATGCTTTGGTAATGCCAAAATTTTGAGTTGTCCGAAGTTGATTTTTGTAATTTTGTTGAGTGGAATTGAAACCACGCTTCCTTATCTACTCTGAAGAAACGATCAACGGGGACATGCGCTCATCCTCGTACAACAATCTTCATGGGAGCATGCGTGATTGTACTTGAATAAGCAAGCTTACGATTCGAGGCCGTCGCGTCGAGCAAGCGAGTGCACTGATGTCAAGTAAATTCATGTACGCTGGCCGATGCTCCATTCTATCATGTTCATGATGTTTATTTAATAAGGAACAAAACAGCGTGGATATATACAGCCCAATAGTTGCATGAGTTTTTATAATCTAAATCTTGTAAAAGGCCCTCAAAATACAAGAAAAAAATGATCTAAAACAAAAGAAGAAAACTAGAAGACTAAATTTCTATTTTCTTCTTCGCTCCCGTCTTATCCTTGCTAAGTATTTACGCAGCACCAAACTAGGTTCATGATGTTGGATCATCAAACTAGTTTTAGCCTTCAGGGTTGAGATCCAAATTAAATGAAGTCAAAACATGACGATGCTGGAAACATGGACCTTTGATCTGATCCTTGGCGCTTATCCTAATTCTAGATTCTACCAAGACTTATCCTAGGTATACAAGCGACTCGAGAGTTTCACGCTTTCACACCTCCGGCATAGCTGTAAGCTGCTTCTATCCTGACAGCGACCAGCACAAACGTGGTAAAAAAACGAGGTGTAAAAGAAAAAGTCGTGGTAGGAGTACACGTTTTTGTTCCTTATGAATTACCAGCCCCGCATTATATTTCCCTTATCCTGTTTTCGCCGTCACCACCACGAGACCCAGTTCTGACGCCTCCAACACAGGATTATCATCACGCTAGGCGCTAGCTCTCGAGAAATAGCAATTAGCAAGTTACCCCCCAGTAATTAACATAAGACCCAAATCACCCGCTGTGTTGTTCAGATGCACACGCAAACGGCAACGCAGCGCGTCCGAGCCAGAGCTGTTTTATTCGCCGAGGTCCCTTTCTCTCTCGCCCTCAGCTGCTGCCGCGCGGGCCCCACGGCATATAATGACATGTCACTGTACGACACCGTGACTGTGTAGAATCCTAGATACTATAAGGCGAGCTATGTCTGTCCGTGATGACAGCACATGTGTGCATGTCGGTGTTTAGCCGCCAAGCTCTCCGAAAATATTCCAGAGAGATTGATTGTAAGCAAGAATTCACCGAAATCAGAACGTGATGGTGCAAAAAACACAAAAATTTAGACAGTGTATATATACAATATAGTAGTTATATATAACTAAAAGAATTATATATATAGTGGAGTATTTGGCTAGTATGTGAGTGAGGGCGATCATCCATCCGTGGCTCCAGAATATCACAGGCGCTTGTCGTGTTATCGTGGAGGTGGTTAGCGTTGCTTCCATCTCACCGATATGGGTTCCACTCAATGTGACAACTCATGTCCCACGTATTATATATATAAGCAAAAAAATAAAGGCAGCGTGTCCCTGTCTGTCAAAGGCGACGGCCCCACATCGGGGAAGGGAAGGGAAGGCCACGGCGGGCCGGAGAAATATAATTTAATCCAGATTAGTAATGGCACCGAATTCCTAATCCCGGCGGCAAATGGAGCCACTTGTACAGCTAGCCTGTCTGTTGATCGAGCGAAAGGTTTCTGGCGTCAGCAGATGCACACGTGGCCAGCCCGCCTTACCACTAAACACTCAGTGCCATAGTAGTACACCTTGGTGCAGCTAGTATACCATGTATACAAGACGCATTATTGCTCAGATGATGCTCCATACATTCCCATCATCGGTCTTAAGCACGCAATTAGTTTGACCGGCCCATGAGGAGGAGCCAATTGGCAACGATAGGTGTCGACGCCAAACAGGTTACAGAGCACACAAGAAATGAGCACATGGCACGCAACAATTTAGCATGGCATCAAATAGTGGCTACATTTTTCTGTTGGGATGATGATCTGTGAGCTTAAACAGTAAGCTCATCAAATGATCTAAAGTAAAACGATAAGATAACAATTAATGAAAAATATAAGAGAACGGGATGTTTCCATCCCGTGCCGTCCTGATCAGGGACGGCAACCGACCCAAAACGATGGCGGTTCCCCCCGGTGTGCAACGGGTATAAATAACGGGGTAAGAACCACGTGCAAAGGCATTGATCACCTTCCCGTTGCCAACACCGGGGATCACCACCGACATACACAAACACACGCATACGTTCACACAGAGGCAAAAACCAGAGACAAGATCTAAGAAAGAAGAAGATGGGAGGCCCTAATGACCAAGGTATGTTATCTATGTGGTTCCATTTTGAGCTTAAGATCCTAAAACATCTAACAGTGGCATCAAGAGCTTGGTTAGCATCGAATTGGAACCCTATATAGTACTCTGAACACACAAATCATGCTTAATCTAAGTGTTTTTATTCATCTTTTATAAGCTTATGCCTCTGTCATGATGTTTTGTGCCCAAATAGTGCAGCCCGAAACCCTAAATCCACTAAAGAACCCCCCAAATCCCACTGCCGAAACCCTAACCCTAGAAAAATCCCCAAATCCTGCTAAAACCCTAACCCTAAGATCTAAAGAAGAGGCCATGGGCTTACCTGAGCGCCGTGGTGGCCGTTGTCGTCGCCATGGCAACCCTGATGGCGAGCGCTCGCTCGGGACTTGGTCCCGAGCAGCCTCGCGAGCCCCGGGCCGACCGGGCCCACCCCTCACACCGGCGACCGCCGGATCTGAAGCTTGCCGTCGCCACCACTGCGGATCTACGCGCGGCCGGCAAGGTGCCCTTAGGGCACCGTCGAGCAACGCTCGACAAAGCTGCGTGCCCGCGTTCGCGGCACGCAGCTCCGGCGAGCGGAGCTCGGCGGTGCCGCCTCCTTCCTCCTCCGCGCCAGCGAGGCACTCGGCGCCGCTCGCCGCCGTCCCGCTTCGCTCGCCTCGTTCGCTCGCTCGCCGCCGCGGGGAGAAGAGAGAGAAGGAGGGGGGAGAAATGAATTAGGGTTTGGGGGCGCGCGGCCGAGCGGCCTTTTAAGGTGGCGCGGGAGCAGCGGCGGCCGTCGGATAGGATCCGACGGCGCGCGCGCGTTGGCCGCGGACGGGCCGGCGGAGGCCGACGGGGGGAGGCGGTTTCCCGGCCCAGGCCCAGGTTTTTGGGCCTGGGCCCGGGAAAGGGGTGGCGGCGCTTAAACCGGCCAGGCCAAAAACGGCCTGGGCCAAAATTTGATGTTTGGGCCAATTTTTATTATGAAAAATTACGAAATATATAATGGGCTGCATAGTATTGGGTCTAAATGCTTTGGGCTGCATAGTAACAGGCTGAAAAAGTTTATGGGCCAAAATGATATTGAAATTAAGGTTACAAATATTGATTTATGTTTTATTGGTTTATGTTTTATCTATTATGATAAATGTTATTTCATGTTTAATTCTTTAAAGATGTTTTATTGTATTTTAGCAAATAATGATACAAATAATAATTAGACTTGTTATATGATGAAATTTTCTTATGTTTATTTAATTTTATGATGATTACATTATGTTTATTATTCAAAGTTATCATTTTATGTGTTATAAATTATTTCTGCTGCAAATAATTACTCTGATTAAGTGTGACAAATAATTGTCATCTGGCCAAAGCTGATTGACGCTTATTTGATCACAAAATTTTATTAATTCAAATCAATTCTGGCCAAATCTGATTTGATTGAATTAATAAAAGAAGTTCATGAAATTCAATAAAGTGCGGTTTGTATTTATTATTCTGGTCAAAGCTGATTAATAAATACTTATTCACAAAATTTTATTGTTCTTATTCATTTTTTGCCAAAGCTGATTTGGATTTGATCAATAAAAGGAGATGCTTATTTAATGATGTTGATTCTCTCTTGTGCAGCGTCTCAAATTGCCAGTGTCTTAGGCAATATTGAGCAGCTTAATGGAAGCAACTATGCTTCATGGAAGGAGAAGCTGGAGATCACTCTAACTCTGCTGGATATTGATTATGCCCTCCATAAGGATCCTCCGGTTGAGCCTAAACCAGAGGATGAAAATTATGAAGTCCTGAAAAAGGAATATGATGAAGAAAGGGCAAAATGGAGCATTTCAAATCGAAAATGCCTTATGATCATTAGAAGCTCCATTATTGATGCAATAAGAGGAGCAATTTCTAATACTCAGTCTGCCAGGGATTATCTTACTAAGATTGAGGAGCAATTCAAAGGCTCCTCTAAAGCTTATGCCACCACCCTCATCAAAAAGTTGGTGGGTGAAAAATATGATGCTACTGGCAGTCTAAGGGAGCATATTATGAAGAAATGTCACATGACTTCCAAGCTTAAGTCAATGGAGATGGAAATCTCTGATGGTTTTCTTGTCCATTTCATTATGTCATCACTGCCCCAGGAGTTCTCTCCATTTGTGATCAACTACAACTCTATGAAAATAAAGTGGGGGATTGATGAGTTAATTGCCATGTGCGTGCAAGAAGAAGAAAGGCTTAAGGCAGAAATGATTGATCATGCTAATCAATTCAAGCATTCTGAAAAGAAAAGGTATAAGAAATTTAAGAAGGAATACTTGAAGCCTAAGCCTAGTCAATTCAAAAAAAAGGGGCAATCTTCTAAGCAAGGCCAGCAGAACAAGCCAGCAAGTGGCTCCAGTGCAGAGGAAAAGATCCCGAAGGATGCCACTTTTGTGGAAAAAGTGGACACCATCAGAGGGACTGCATTGGTTTTATGAGATGGCTCAATAAGAAAGGTACTGATGTTATAACTTTTGTTGATGAATCCCTTTATATTGATTATGCCACCGACTCTTGGTGGATTGACTTAGGTGCAACAATTCACGTTGCAAACTCTTTACAGGGATTCGCTACGAGGAGGACCCTAAGAAGAGGGGAAAGAAGAATTAGAGTTGCTAATGGAATTGAAGCAGAAGTCAAGGCAATTGGAGACTTCACTCTTACTCTTCATACTGGCTTTAGACTTCAGCTAAATGATGTTCTTTATGTACCCTCTATGAAAAGAAACTTAGTTTCTGTTTCATGCTTAGATGATAGTGGTTATCGTTGTACTTTTGGAGACCATAGATGTATAATTATATGTGGTAATAAAAATGTTGGTCTCGCCGTTAGACGGGAACAACTTTATAAAATATCTTTATGTGATGTCACTTATCATGTTGATTCCACCTCAAATTCAAACGTCAGTACCAAACGAAAATATAATGATAATGAGACTTCTTCGAAATTATGGCACTATCGTTTATGCCATATTTCGAGGGGGAGAATTGAGCGTATCATTAAAGAAGATATCCTCCATCCTTTGGATTTCTCGGATGCAAATGTAGAACATTGCATTGATTGCATCAAAGGAAAATATGCAAAGAAAATCAAGAAAGGTGCAAACCGAAGCACGGGAGTTTTGGAAATAATCCACACAGATAATTGTGGTCCTTTTAATATAAAATCAGTGGATGGTTTTGATTCATTCATTACATTCACCGATGACTACTCCCGTTATGGATATATTTATCCAATCAAAGAAAGATCCGAGGCATTAGACAAGTTCAAAATTTTCAAAGCAGAAGTTGAGAATCAACATGATCGGAAGATCAAAATTGTAAGGTCTGATCGTGATGGAGAATACTACGGAAGGCATACACCTTATGGCCAAACTCCTGGACCTTTTGCAAGGTTTTTGGAAGAAAATGGCATAAAAGCCCAGTACTCTGCACCGGGCGAACCACAGCAAAATGGAGTAGCTGAAAGGCGTAATCGCACTCTAATGGATATGGTATGAAGTATGATGAGTCACTCCATTTTGCCTGTGAATTTATGGATGGAAGCTCTAAAGACAGCTGCACACATTCTTAATAGAGTTCCCAGCAAATCAGTTCCTAAGACACCTTTTGAATTATAGACTGGGAAGAAACCAACTCTAAATTATTTACATGTGTGGGGCAGCCCTACTGAAGCTCGAGTTTTCAATCCAAATATGGGAAAGTTAGACCCCAAGACAATCAGTTGTCATTTTATCGGTTATTCTGATAAGTCAAAGGCATATCGATTTTATTGCCCGAATCAGTTTACTAAGTTTGTTGAAACAAGACACACTGTGTTCTTGGAAGATGAAGTGATCAGGGAGAGCATGACTCCCAGGGAAATTGATTTAGAAGAAAAACAGGAATATGTTCCAATGCCCATAACTCAAGATCCTATTTTCCCTGTGCATGCTGATGTTGCACCTCAAGTCCAAAGGACTGTTGATACAACACCTGTTGAAACTCCTGCAACCACTTCAAGTATTGCACCTAATGATAAGCCTAATGAGGATATTCAACAGCCTCCAGTTGTGATGAATGAGCAAAATAATGAGCAACCACTAAGAAGGTCACAACGAGAAAGAAGATCAGCTATTCCTAGTGATTATGTCACTTATATGAGTGAAGTTATGAATGAGCTAATGTTGGACGATGATCCCACATCATTTAAAGAGGCCATGGATAATGAGCATTCATCTGAATGGCTTGATGCTATGAAAGATGAAATGGAATCCATGAATGCTAATGAAGTATGGGACTTAGTAGAAATTCCTAAAGGAGCCAAAATAGTAGGCTGCAAATGGGTCTACAAGACTAAACGTGACTCCAAGGGTAATGTCGAAAGGTTCAAAGCAAGACTCGTGGCAAAAGGTTTTACACAGAGGGAAGGCATTGATTACAATGAAACATTCTCCCCTGTTTCTTCTAAAGATTCATTCAGAATCATCATGGCACTTGTGGCTCATTATGATTTGGAGTTGCATCAAATGGATGTTAAGACGGCATTCCTGAATGGTGATTTGTATGAAAATGTATACATGGCACAACCTGAGGGTTTTGTTGTGGAAGGAAAGGAACATTTGGGATGTAAATTGAAAAAATCTATTTATGGGCTGAAACAAGTGTCAAGACAATGGTACCTTAAGTTTGATCAAATTATCAGAGAATTTGGCTTTGAAGAGAATAAAAGGGATAACTTCATTTATGCTAAGTTCAGGGGGAGTAAATTCATCTTTTTGATATTATATGTGGATGATATACTCCTGGCCAGCAGTGATAAGAATTTACTGCTGGAAACAAAGAGGTTCCTTACCTCCAAATTTGAGATGAAAGATCTTGGTGAAACTACTTATGTTCTGGGCATAGAAATTCACCGAAATAGATCCAAAGGGATCTTGGGGCTATCTCAGAAGACATATATAGAAAAGGTGCTAAAAAAGTACAATATGCATAAGTGTTCAGCCTCGCCTGCTCCTATAGTTAAGGGTGATAAGTTTGGAAAATTCCAATGTCCAAAGAATGAGTATGAAGCTGCGCAGATGAAATCAATACCATATGCTTCGGCTGTCGGAAGCATAATGTATGCACAAGTGTGCACTCGCCCTGATTTGGCATTTGTGACAGGGATGCTTGGCAGATTTCAGTCAAATCCAGGACCAGAACACTGGAAATTAGCTAAAAAGACCTTTCGCTATTTGCAAGGCACTAAAGATCTCATGCTCACATATAAGAAGTCTGATAACCTTGAAGTCATAGGTTATTCAGACGCTGATTTTGCGGGATGTGTTGACACTAAGAAATCCACGTCAAGTTATATCTTCACACTCGCAGGAGGAGCTATATCGTATAAAAGCTCCAAACAAAGTGTTACTGCATCGTCGACAATGCAGGCTAAATATGTGGCATGTTATGAGGCTACCGGGCAGGCAGTATGGCTAAAGAATTTTATCCCGGGACTTAGAATGGTCGACAGCATTTCAAAGCCACTCACATTATACTGCGATAATCAACCAGCAGTAATCTATTCGAGTAACAACAAGTCAATGAGTGGTGCCAAGCACATTGACATTAAGTACCATGTTGTGAAAGAAAGGATCCAGGATCAGACAATAAGTATTAAGTATATAAACACTAAGTATATGTTGGCGGATCCACTCACAAAGGGCCTACCACCCAGTGTATTCAAAGATCATGTTACCGGTATGGGTCTGGTAGATAAGCCCTTGATCCTGGATTAGTTGGGACCAATATGACATCGTCTCCCCATAATCCTAATGTGGACTTCCTCGGAGATTGTTCAGGAACCATAGTCACTTAGTTCAGTAGTACTTAATTGACTATTGTAACTTAGTGTCTTGGTGTACTGTCTATCAAAGAGTGAGTCTGTAAGTTTGTATAAGTCTGATGTAATAAGTTTATGGAGCTCCTAAGTTAAAAAAAAGTTTGTTTCGAAATAAAGTGGTATATTATAGTCACTGGGTTCAGTGGTGTTTGTTATTAACCATTGTAATCCTTTTGTCTTGATGTACTATTTTGTTAAGAAATAAACTTGTAAGTTTAAGCCCTTACGATCAAGGTGGAGAATGTTGGGATGATGATCTGTGAGCTTAAACAGTAAGCTCATTAAATGATCTACAGTAAAACGATAAGATAACAATTAATGGAAAAGATAAGAGAACGGGATGTTTTCATCCCGTTTCGTCCTGATCAGGGACGGCAACCGACCCAAAACGATGGCGGCCCCCCCGGTGTGCAACGGGTATAAATAACGGGGTAAGAACCCCGTGCAAAGGCACTGATCACCTTCCCGTTGCCAACACCGGGGATTACCACCGACATACACAAACACACACATACGTTCACACAGAGGCAAAAACCAAAGACAAGATCTAAGAAAGAAGAAGATGGGAGGCCCTAATGACCAAGGTATGTTATCTATGTGGTTCCATTTTGAGCTTAAGATCCTAAAACATCTAACATTTTCCTCATTTATTTAGAAGCGGAAACAGTGGCATCTTTGATTTGATTAGCGGTTCATAGTTACTTACTTACTAATTCTGACATGGTACTCCAGCACCTGAAGTTTGAGTGGCCAGGAATTGTTCATCATTAGTTAAAAGCTCCAGCACCTTGGAGTTCGGAACAATCAATCTAGTAGAATGATCTTAGAAAGGGGGAAAAACATAGAGCTATCCCTATTCAGTTATATACTCGGAATATCTTTCAAAAACAAACCAATGGCCAGTCTCAAAATGGGGGTGGGTCAACCTTAGGTTGAACCACCACCGATCCATTTGCTAGCTAGAGGAGCACCGGTCGATCCATTTAATTAATCTTCTGACATGCGGTGCACCAGTGGATATCAAGGTTCGATTCTACGTGACCTGACCTGCTTGCCGGAGAGTCTACGTGACTTGTCTGCCTGCCGGAGCTAACATGTACATTCAAATTACAAGCACATGTACGTACAGTGCCACCCACTACTGCATAAATATAACAAGCTAAGATGGTGGAAAAAAAGTTCAATGCAAGATCACAACTGCAGTGGACTTGAACTGTAACTAGTTCAATAAATAAAAACAAAAGTTTCTATGCTTTGGACTTGAACTGCAGTGGAAAGACAAGCTCCTCTGAACAAAAGTTCACAACTTCTCAAAGTAGATCAGTCAAGTGCTGCACACTACTGCAGCCTTGTAACAGACTTGACATGGTTTAATTTACAACTTCTCAAAGCCTTGATATGGGCATGTGTGTCCCTTTGCACTCCTGGTGCTAACCTGCAAATGAACTGCAAACAATTCAAAGACAAGAGACTGCAGCTGAACAAGTTGTTCCATTGAATTGCAATTCTCATAAGTGTCATGGCAATTCTCATAAGTATTAATATTATATCCCAAACAAAAGGTACTATAATTGAACAAGCAGTTCCATTGAATTGCAGCTGAAATGGCCACAATGCACTTATATTTTTAAATAAGGCTCCAGTGAGCATTCTAATTAATCCTGAATCCTGGTATCCGACCATATCCACTAGGCTCAGTTTGTGCAAACTATTTGCGTTGAAGGTAGGTTTATCTTTTGCTTTAACAAAGGTTCATATTTTAGTAGATGAGGCATCCCATTTAATCACATACTTCAATGTTCAGAGACACATATTTCTCACCTCCTTCTCCTCCTTCACAATTCATTGCTTTCATCCAGAAGACAACGATCAATCGACTCCATGCTAAATTTGGTTGAACCAGAAGCACGGAACCAGTCCTGTAAGCACATCAATTCCTCCACGGTCTTTGGAGATAAGCGGCTTCGAAAATCTGAGATAAGTCTCTTCGCATGGCTGAATGCTGACTCGGATGCAACTGATGAAGCAGGGGCCACCAAAGCATCTCTAGCCATTCGGGACAGAGTTGGATACTCCAGCGCATTGCTCCTCCACCAACCCAGGATATCGAAGAATCCATCACTTCGTGGTATGGCTGGGTTTGATAAGTAAGATTCTAGCTCAGAAGGTACCTCATTGGTAGGTTGGGTATTGAGATTGACATGGTTATCCCAATCAGCATATCTTCCACTTGCATTTGTCTGTACTGTAACACTAGGAGCTTGTGTTGTTTCTTGACTATCTGAGTAATCCTTGAACAGATCTAGCAAGGTCTTCTTCACAATTTCAATCTTTGCCTCAGCATCACTCCCAAAGGCTTGTTTCAAACGAAAATCAATGAATTTAGGCTTGAAACGTGGATCAAAGATGACACGAAATGCAATTTGCAGCCACGTCAATTTCCAGTACCTTCTGAAATTTCTTTGCATATATTGAATTGTCTCAGCAAGTTCTGCATCTGCTTCAGGAACTTGGTTCTCCAAAACCAATCTGATTTCCCAAATCTCATGAAAGTGTAAATTTGCTGTTGGATAGTGTTCCTGAGACAACTGTGGTGGCAGCAAAGAAGATCTTCAACAACTTCCGTACTTTTCTGGACTTTTCCCACTCTTCAGATGTAGGTGCAAAGGTATATTCTTGATCTTGTTGTCCCAATGAGTCAAAAGCTCTCCTCAACTTAAAAGAAATCTTCAACATAAGATATGTTGAATTCCAACGTGTACATGTATCAACCTTTGGGCGCTTCTCACAAGAGAGAGACAGCTGCTGAATGATTTCTTCAAATTTCTGCTTCCGTGAAGTGGACCCCTGAACATACTTTACACTTTCCCTTATCTTGTGCACAATTGGATTGATGATTTAAAGTTCTGCTTTGCATTCAGATTCAGCACGTGTGCTGCACATCTCTGATGCAGCAACTTCCCTTTTCCCAACAACATTTTTTTCTCCAACAAATTGGACTTCAATAGCTTCATCATAGTATTATTGTTGCTAGCGTTATCCAATGTGACTGCAAATAGCTTATCTTCGATGTTCCATTCCTGAAGAAACCTCAAAACAACATTGAATATGGCAACACCCGTGTGTGGAGTCTTCATGAATGGGAACTTCAAAGTTCGCTTGTGTATCTTCCAATCATCATCAGTGAAGTGGCATGTGATGCACATATATCCCAAGGTCTGGTTAGAGGTCCACATGTCCATTGTTAGTGAAACTCTGCCCTTGACATTCTTCAAAACATCTAGCCGAACTTGTTTTTCTTCCTGATACTTCTTTGAGCAGTCATCTGTGATTGTCCTCCTAGAGACCATTTTGAACACAGGATTTAAGCTTGACACAAACCTTCTAAAACCATCATAGTCCACAACAGCCAGAGGAAATCCATGAAGTGATATCATTCGAAGCAGCTCTTTCCTAGAGGTATCTTGGTTAAATCTCCAATCTTTCAGAGCTATTCCCTCTGGATACATAACAGTAGACTTTAGCTGATTCACAACTCGATTCACACTCATCCTAGCTTTGCACCGCCTCAAGTGTGTGGCCATAGCACTGGTTCCCGCTCCACGCTTAGCACTAATCTCTGCGTTACAGTGCATGCACCGTCCTTTGGTGACTACACCGCCAACACGGATTTTTGTGAACTCATCCCAAACCTTTGATCTGAACTGTCTATTTTCTTCACCATGCAGGAATCCGTTAATCATATGTGGCTCGATTACCCCCTCAATGGTATAACCTCTGTCAAAGTCATCTGAATCTTCACCTCCATAAGCATGCTGTGACCAACCCTCACCCATTTGAGCATCCAAACCAACACTTTGATCCAAACCCACATCCTCTTCAGCCTCATTACCAACAAACACTTGTTCTGCCACTTGTGCTCTTTCAGCTTCAGGCATTTTAGTTTGACGAGGAGTTCTTTTTCTCTTGAATCCACTGCAGGTAAAAAGAGGACCGGTATATTAGAATCAAGTATTACAATATATAGGTAGGTAGGAACATGGCATACATGCATGCAAAATTCTCTCACAGTTAGTTACATGACTCGCCTCAGAGACTGCAACACTGGTGTGGAAGTAACAGCGGGGTACAAGATGTCAGGCGATAGTAACATTTGCTGAAAATAATGTACACATGATTTAATCTATGGAGTCAAACTGACACACTGAATGGTAGTGTCTGACATATATATAATGTTACAAACAGCAGCACATGTAATTTTTTTGAATGAAATAAAGGCAAGAAAGTTAAAAATCACTTGCAAACATGACAAAGAAAACACTGAACTGAGGTAGCAGCCGTGGATGGCGGGTTCTTACCTTGGGAGGAGGAGGGCGGGAGCAGGATGGCGCCGGCGAGCGAGTGCCGCGTGGTTCGTGGCCGGCAGCGTCCCCGGCGAGAGTGCGATGACCTCGGCGTCCAGATCTGCTGCCGCAGAGAAGCAGTGGCGGGTCAAGCAAGCCGTCAAAGGAAGCACGCGAGTCCATCAGAGGAAGCACGTCAAGGGTCGGCACAGACCTGGCATCCCGGGGAGGTTCCACTTCTTCTTGACCGTAGCCGGCGCCGCAGTCGCCAACGGCACAGTCTTCGCCGACGCCTCCTGCTCGGTCCCCGTACCCGCCGGCACCTCCTGCTGGGTCCCTGCCTCCACCGGTGCCTCCTCCTGCTCGGTCCCCGCCTCCGCCGGTGCCTCCTGCTGGATCCCCGCCTCCGCTTCCGCCGGCACCATGTGCGGCGGCCATTAGGAGCGGGTCGAACCACACGATCCACAGGTTCGACCTGTTCCGATCCAGCGAACCTATGTGCTGAAATGGATTGAAGGAGGGGCCCAAAAGGGTCGTTTTTTTGGGCCGGTTCGAAGATCCGATGGGCCGAACCGATCCAGCCCCATTATGAGGCCAGTCCATACGCTTGCTCGCGGGTCATTCATGCTACGTCTTAAAGATCCTCTGCATCTTTGATAAGTTTATATATAGATATTATATATATCGGTGCAGATGTCGATATCAAGCTTACTTCATCAGCTAAGCACAGTGACCATTATAAATTTCGCAAGGGTTGGATCAGTCTCGTACTCACAATATCATACGCTTTTCCCCTCCCAACTCCCGAGTCGTGGATCATATAGTATACTGCTGCGAGTAATACAATATCGTATCCGTTGATCACCGGACCTCCTAATCAGTTTGTTGTGTTACCCAGGGCACATATCGCGCTCCCTCTTGCCCCTCCGTCCCAATCTCCACCGCTGGCTGCAACCACCCATCCTGCCATCCATGAGCTGGATCGATTAGTTATTCATGTGTGTTCGTCTCTAGTACAAAATCCTTAGCCCAAGTGTGCCTATGCGTTCTTCTCGCATCACAGCCGTACGTGTTCATGTATGGACACGCCGACGGCCAATCCCCATGTGCCCAACACTGCGACGACTCCGAAACGTGGCAACAAGACAAGTGCCACTACACACGCCAAAGCAAGCTCATCGCTAGATAATTTTAACTCTAGTGTGGTATTAGGGCACAGACTGATGGAATGAATCTAGGGGCAGCCACCAACTGGATTAGCAGGTGAATGGAGTACAAAGCAATCACATGCATTATATCGTGATAGTAAGGGAGTATGCGGCACACCCCCTACCCTAGATGGCAGTTAGTGCTTAAAAATCTTCAGAGAAACCAAAACATAGCTAGCTACTTGCATGCACTGTCCTGCTTCACATTTTTCTTGGGCTAGTGCCTACAGGAACACCTAATGAGCTAGCTATGACAACGCAGCATCATGTAATTGATTTCAGTTATTGGTTAAGTTGAATATATTGGGCCACACATGTTACTACAATATGTACAGATTCACTGATCAATCATATGAAGGGCGATTGCATAGAAAGACATGCATGTTTCTGGTTAACAAACTAAAAACAGGTAACAAACTTGCCCTTCTGCAAGTGTAGCCTCCTCTCAGTGCTCAGCTTTCACTTTGGCATCTCCGTTAGGCAAAGTGCTCTGGGACTGAGCCAACCGCTTCGCCTCCTGCATTAAAATGGAAAAATTACAAACTTAATGCAATAAGATACAAATGCTGACTTATTCTTACCATTGGCAATGTGTGAAAATTAGTGTTCAACAAGGCGGCATTCCACGCTCGCCTAGGCGCGCATAATCACTGGGTGGAGGGGTTCCACCTCACCTAGACACGCATAATCACTAAAATAACTATGCCGAAAACTTGGTCACTGGAAACCTTAACAAGGAGCAAGATTTTATGAAATGCACATAGTTCTCACAGAAACCAATTACTTTTCACCTTTCTTTGTTACCAGTTGCTAAAAAGTTGAAAACGAATAGGGGCAAATGTAACTCTCAGTTCCTGCTGTTTCATGAAAACAGCTCTAAACCACCTGGTCCGTCTGAGTTATGGGTTTACGAACATTTAGGAGAAAGAAAAAGCTCTGCCTGGACAGGAACTGCGCCTGTTTGGATTGCACCCTGGGAAAGCTGCCTGTGCCAGGTAGCTCATCCAGGCCCTCGATTTCGTGCGCCTGGGGCCAGGATGGCTGCCTGGCAGGTGGCAGCAGCTGCCTAGGTGAGGCCCCCATCCAAACAAGCCCAAGGGATAAGGTGCAGAGAACCTGCCTCAGGCAGCTCCTTATGAATAAGGTGCAGAGAAAATCAAGGCCAGTAGATAGTGACACTAGATGATCTAATCTTAAGCTGTACAGTTCCAAAGTAATTATGCCATTTAATTGTCTCCTGAATCTCTAACAGCACTATTCTAAAAGGTGGTCTCCTAATACAAGTTGGTGTAACTAGACGCGGTGCTACGGTGCCGCCTAGGCACCTAGCCCGCCTAAGCAAATAACTAACCCTGAATAAGAGCTAGGTATTGCCTAGCCTCCAACAAAGACATACAATGGAATATTTGAACTAATAACGAACAAGCCTGAACATATAAATTTACAAAATAGAAGTTGAATATACAGAATAATTTTGGTGTGAGCTAGATTAAACCCTTAATAGCTAAAATAGATTTTAAATAGGCAGCTTATGGTTAAAGGTGTAAAATATTGGTTAATCTCGTCCCTAAATCAAAGTATAAATGTCATTTGTTAAGGATAGGCCAAAATCTTATTAGGTTTAACAAATAGTAAAGTTCACATTGGCATCGATGCCATATGGGTATCAGATAAGGACAATTGTGTTTCCACTTACAGCAGCAGAAGAAGCACGTATCTCCCTGTAGTGTTCTACATCCTCGGGGAAAGCTTGTTCAAGCTCCTCAAGAAGATGCTTCCGTAGACTCTGAAACAAACCAACTTCCAATGAAGTAAGCTCATATTTTTTAAAAAATAAAATGCAGTATGAATTGTGAATTGATTAAAGATAATGCAGCGTTCACATAAAATGGCACCCATTTGATCACTGAGAACGATAAATTTTATGAATAATTTCTAACCGTTTGTAACACTGATAACCATATGGATAAAAAAAACCAGGACCTTGCAGCCATACATCCCTTGAACAGATGATATACTAAGCGTCGCATAGAGAATTTCCAATCATACTATTCCAACTTCAAAATAGTCACTCAGAAATCTGAATCACTAACTGAATAAACAAGATAACACGGTGCTAGCTATCTGTATGAGCAGTACTGCAGAAGAGTTTGGTGATGTTTCACCTAGTTTAAATTATAAAATATTATAGAAAGTCATGAAAAGGGCAGGGAAAAGCTGTAACAAATGATAATGGTTTGACAGGGTTTCTTCTTATTTTTGAGGGAAGGCAGATGACAGACTGTAAACATAACAAATCTCAGCAGTGCAAAAATCGGTAGCTCTAATGTCAATCTATGAACAAGATAGGTCCTATGCTGCTTAAATCTAAGACAAAGGTCCACATTCCCTTCAATTCACACTTGTATCTTCTTATATCAAAAGCAAGTATGAAACATAAACTGGATTCCAAGAACAGGAAAAAAATATTCTCTGGCAATTCTAGTGATGTATATCACAAGAAACCATGGTATGGAGTCGTCTCAAAACAAAGTTATAACTTCTGCAAAACAATACCAAGGCGCAGAATGATCATTTATTGAGAAAGCCAGACAACAAGAACAGCCAGTGTGTATCTATAATTCCTAGTACATAATTGCGTCAATGTGTACTCTCATTCAAATTTTACAGAGCAGCTGAAAAGCAGGCATGTTTGTTCGTGTTAACCAGTCATAATTAGTTGTACATAGCAGCTGAGAAGCTCTCATATATGTCTGTGCTAACCAATCTCTGCAATGATTGAAGCGATACAATGCATCCATACCTTGAAAGCGTCAGTCTTGCCCTTGGTGATCTGGTTCTTGGCGATGCAGCTGTTGAGCACGTCCCTTGTAAACTCGTCGGGGTTCTTCCCGTCATCGATCAAACTAACAGAACACAAACCAGTCATAATCACAGCACAAGTCAGAACCATAGTACAACAAGTCAAGAGCGAAATCGGGTCGGAGGGCGGGTGAAGCTAAGAAATCATTGGAGCTCACTTGACGACCTCCATGGGCACCTGGATGTCGCACCCCTCGGCGAGCTTCTGCATCGTGTCGAGCTCCGCCACGAGCGCGTTCCTGCGGCACGGCGCACGCAGCGGTCAACGGCAACGCAAACTCTAACAACCACATCCCACGCAGAAGCGCGCGCCAAAAGGAGGCACGGGACGAAGCGGAGCCGGATAGAGGGCGAGCTCGGAGAACTCACAGGCGCTGGAGGAGGGGGAGCTGGGAGGCGGAGTTGAAGGAGGAGACGGTGAGGTTGAGCTGGTGGAGCAGGCCCAGCGTCTTCTGGATCGAGCTGGTCACCTGCGCCAGGTTCTGCTTCGACGCGTCCTCGGGCCGCTCCCCGCCGGCCCCCGACGCTTGGACGCCGTTCCCCGCCGCGGCGGCCGCGGCCGCGCCAGGGTTCGGGGCGGCGCTGTCCATGGCGTAGCCGGAGGAAGGGGAGGGGCTGGGAGGCGGCCGGGGAGGACGACGGGGGAGGAGACGAGGCGGGCGAGAAGGACGGGCCCAGCTGCCGATGACGAGTTCTTTTCTTTCTTTCTTTCTGATGAAAAGACGCCCATGACGAGGTCCCCGCGTGGGCTTGCTAGCAAGTAAGTTTTGCATTTGTTTTACTCGAGTTCAGCCCGTTAGAGGTACAGCGTCACATGGGCCATTAGGCAAGCCCTTTCTCTCCCTCCTCTGGCCTTTTTTTTTTGAGGGGTATCCTCCGGGCCCTGGGGGACACCACGCCGGGTCGTAACGTAGCTTTGCGAAGTTTGGGCCCAACGTTTCATTTTGGGCTGGTAGGGGTCCTATAGAAAGGTCAACATTGGAAGTTCTCTTCCTCCTGTTGTCTCAAAAAGAAAACACACACCAGTACACCACACTCTCTAGAAAAACAAGGGATGAAAGACCTCGGTAGTGTCTTAGGTCCTGGACTCTTAGGTTTGATTTTTTCGTAGAATCGAATATTTTAAAATTTAATAGTGTTGTTTTTAGTGGTAAGCGACATTCCGGTGACTTCATCAATGTATGCTCATTACTTTATAAGTGTCTGAGTTGTATTGTGTAATTAAAAAAAATAGAACAAAAACAGAAAAAATGATATGATCATCATCATACCGCACCAGTTTGGCTGGCACAGACACAAGGAAGTGAGGAACAGTGGATAACAGAGGTACAGACTCGACAGTGCTCGCCGATCAGGGATTCTGAACTCAACAAACCCAGGTGAAGCCCATGCGCGCTACACCGCACCCGGCAGGCGCCCACGCCCCACAGTGCGCACGTCCCCTTGGTGCTATCCGCCAGCACCGGACGGATAGCGAGCGCCCATAATCTCACCGGGTGCGGCCTAATCAGTGTCACCCCCTCATCAGACGCCGCCCGTCCATCACTCCCCATCCCCTTGTGTTGATGGCCGTCGCCCGTCGCCACCGAGAGCGATCAGGTCACTGGTCACGTACCCGACCGCCATGCCACTTCGTACAGTCGTACAGGCTGTACCACAACAGCCAACAGGGGGGCCTGCCGCGTCGCGTCGCGTCATCGGCGAACCGGCCCAAATTTAGGCGTCCATCGGACGCGGACTCGCAACCTGATGCGTTGCCGCCGCGCGCCCGTTGTCGACCGACGACGACACGCACAGCCGCTGCTACGCGGCGTGATTGGTGTGCTGGTCGTACGTACGTACGTGTGCATACCGACGAGACAGTGCGGTGCAGCAGGACGCGCCCTAGGGTCTTTAGCGTGGTCCGCCGCCGTGGCATGGGCAGCTTGGTGCCGGCCATGCTGGGAGGCCCCCGGCCCGTGAGTCCACGAGACGACAGGCATTCCGGCGACCGTGCGTGCACCGTACCGGGGCCTCACCTAACGGCGGTCCGGGCGACGACGGCGGCGGCGGCAAGCCCGCCCGGCCGATTCGCGAGGGTAGTTAGCTCCAAGGAGATAAGCGAACCCCGAGGAAAATAACGCAAATAAAGGCGACGATGACATTCTTCCTCCCGGGAACGATCGATAGTGCGACGTGGCATCTCGTCGTCTGGCCAGGAGGGCAGCGGAGATCGTCGTCGCCGAGCACCCGCGCGCGGCGCCACTACTTTTAACGCCGGCATGCCACCCCCGGTCGCCGGGCGGCGCACCGAGGCGATTCCCCCCGGTCCGGCGTCGACCCGCGGCCCAATCGTCTCCCGGATGCGCGGCGCGCCCGCGTGGGAGTGTTCGTTCGTTCAATAATTTTTACTGCACTACCGTTCGGTGCCGCTGCCGCGGTCACGTCGCCGTCGCCACCGCCACCCGGATATGAGAGAATCTAGAGATATCAGCTGCTAGAGCCGATCGAACAGGGCCGCTGGCCGGCCGCCGGCCGCTGGAGGTCCGCGACGCGCGATCGGCGGCGATCGTTTCACCGCGGCCGCGTCGCCGTCGGCCCCGGCCACTTGCATTGGGCGCACGACGCCGTGCCCTCTGCCCTGCCCCCCCCCCCCCCCCCCCCCCCGATCGGCCAGGTTGTGCTTGCGTGGTTCTCGCGCGCTGCCGCGCCTGTGGACGTCACAGCCTACTGATGATGCATGGCAAGTCACTGTGCGCGATGGAGAACGAGAGGTGAGCGCTTGCCGGCGCGGGAGAGGACACAGAGGGTCGTCATGCGAGCGTCGTCGATCGATCGGGAGGCAACGTCAGGTGCGCAACTAGCTTGACCACGGCGGACGCGACGGGGTCGATCAGATCGGGATCGCGATCCTGACGATGATGATCCGACGACGGATTACTGCGGATTCTTCCCCATTTCACGTGGGTGTTAAAAGAAGAGGAAAAAAAATAGATAGCACGACTCAGTGACTGGCGCCGAGCGAACGACGTCGCTGGTGGAGATAATCCCGGCATCGATCCGATGGAGAAGTTACCGCAAGAGTCCGGGAGCCGCAGTGAGCTGCGAGCGTGCGCGCGCTCGCAAGTTGCACGGCGGCGAGCGAGCTCGATCGGAACGAAAGGTCTCCTCGCCGTCGCCCCCAGCGTCGCCGTTCCGCTGGGCCCGGCGAATCGCCCGCCGTGTCGCGACGCGCGCCGCGCCGCGAGAGAGGCCCGGAGCAAGCTTTGTCCCCGGCGACGTCGACGGCCATCAAGTTGATGGCGGGGTTAGGGCCCCCAGCGATTATTACTAGTAGCTAAACTAAGCTGCGGGGCGCTGTCAGGAGCGCATCGACGGAACGGATCGGATGTGACGCGAGCACTGTGGCCACCTGTCCGGCCGGCGTGCTGTCAGCTGATGCCAGACCCACTCGCTTAGCGGCTCTCCTGCGCAAGCACCGGTCTGACGTCGGGTTTAACTCTGGTTCTCGTCCTATTTCTATTTGTCATGCTGGCTTTTATTTCCTATATACCCATAGTCCCATACCCTCCAGCCTATATATCCCACCATTTGGAGCCAGGCTTTTAGATGTTAGTATTGATCTCCACCAGTTGGCCCAACGGCGAACTTAGCCCTTGACTCACGTCTTGATCGGGGACGCCCAGCCCAATAGATGACTGGTGGGCCCCCGTCACGCAGTGCCATATATAGAGGAGGTGGAACTGCGGCACAGGTCACAAGGTTCGCCGCCACCACAGTGTCCCGCCGTCCTAACCCTAGTCCGATCGAGAGGGAGGCACTGAAGCGACGGGAAGCTCCACCGGCGACGCACCATCGCCATCAAGCCATTGTCGCCGCCGCCCCTGCGACGTCCACTCCGGCGCGTCCACAAGAGCGCCATGGCAAGGAGCAGCAGGAGCAAGGTATTTTCCTCTACAGAAAGCTATTCAACCACTCGATCTACTCCTAGCGATCCAAAGTAGCCTAACATTGGCATATATAGTAGAATCCTATAGGTTCTGTATCATATGGCATTCTTATTTATATCCTGGCCATTCTCCTCTTGTTTGTAAGCCTTGACCACATCATTAGTAAGGAATATAATAAGTAGCACGTCAATATCTTGAATGTCATCCTGTCTATATTGAAAAGGAAATATATATACATGCCATTCACACGCCATATAGGTTATATAAAAAAACAAATATACTCCCTCCATTTTAAAATGTAGGTCGTTTTGTTTTTTTAATTCATAATATTGCTATGTACCTAGATATAAGTGTATGTGATCTAGATGCATAGCAAAATTTATGAACATACAAAAGTCAAAACGACCTACATTTTTGGACGCATAAAGTATATATCATGCGGTTTAATAACTGACTTTATTATATTCAAAGAGAAAAATACTCTCGTCTAAATGCAAATGTTTGGGAGAATTTATATCTATTTACCTGAAAGTGGGATAGGACCTACTATCACTTTTATTTTTTAAAAAAAATGCCTTCCCATATGGGATGTGAAGCCTAAACATATTACAGTTTTGCATTAACAAAAATCTAGTGTTATATATAAATATATTGGAAACTCCTTCACTTGAGTATCTCAATTATTCATACCAGCAATGCTTTTAGCTACGAAATAAAGTAGTTGTGACTTCAACATAAACTAGCAACAAATTAAATTAGGAGTAAATTTCATCAGTGGTCCTTAAACTTGTCCTGAGTTCTCATCCCGGTCCTGGTACTCTTAAAATGTATATATGTCCTTAAACTTGTCCCACACGCTCATCCCGTTCCTTAAACTTGTCTTGAGTTCTCATCTCGGTCCTCATACTCTCAAAATACACATAATAGTCCGTAACTAAGGTATAAATAAATCTAGGTATATATTGAATGATAATAAAAATACACAATTTTTTCTTACCTCATATGTATACCTGGGGCATGAATCTTGATGCACATCTGGGGCACTAAGAATCAAACGTTTAGAGGGCAAGAGACACCTGAGTGGTTTCAGCTTCCCTTGAAAAACAAGTCCATTCCAGATTCAATCATGCTTTGATGACCATGGACATATATAAAACTTGTTGCTGACATAAGAGTGCACAACTGCCGAAGTATGTATTAGGCCGAAACGTGTGTAGAGCATAACCTCTCACAGATCATTGGTCCAACAATCCATAGATTAGAAGTTTTCCAACAATAGAAGCAATCAGCCAATCAGTAATGCTAGCATGGTGTGTTCTTCCAACAAAAGTACAAGAATAGAAAGAGCACATCTACGGCAGAATCTTAAGTTGGTCACCACCCTTTATATACTAAAGTGGATCCGTTCTAATCCATATCCAAGTCTTGGAAGTTTTCTTACCATCTACTTATGGCCGTTGCTTACTTCATTATTAAATAATCCCTTCAACAACGTATTGTTTTTAAGTAGCAATGGTCACCAAGTTGACCTGTGGCAGTCACTTTCAAACTATAGTTATTAAGTCATTTTCAAACCAGTTTATTAAATCATTTCCACACTTGTTTATAAAGTCATTTTCAAACTGGTGGTTTAAGAAAGATGGGATGCAGATGTTAACTACTCCCTCCTTCCCCGTTTATAAGGCATGATGGAACATGACACGGTCTTCTAAACAACATTTTGACCATTTATTTATCATATATTATATCACTTTTGATTATAAACTTATAATCATTGTAAAATATATTTGATTATGAATCCAATCATATGAAATTTGCATTATAAAAATAAAAATTTAATAGTCAAATTATTGGTCAAAGATGACAAGGTTTGAATCTTGATATACGTGTATGCCTTATAAACAGGGAAGGAGGGAGTAATAATCATCCAAAAAATCAATTAAAGGACAAAGCAACCTTTGGCGTCTACAAGAGTTGACAGAGGTGTCCTAATGGATGAAAATTATCTGCATCGCACAATTAAAATTGAAGTACCTCATTTAAGCATCAGCATCTGTGCATCGATACCAATACCATCACCAATACATAACTCTATCTGATTTTTTTATTGTGGATTTACAAAATTCTTGAAGATGCTAAATTGTAATACTATACGAAAACTAGCTCCATTGTGAATATATATCTGGACCTGTATTATTTCTACTGATAGAGCATATCTGAAAAATAAAATTACAATGGTTAATCACCAATTGTCGATGATCAACGATAATAACATTTGACGGATATGTTGGGGTACCTTCAAGTTTAGGGTATCGTAATTGGATATACCATACGAAGAGTTGACACGCAATGCATATAGCAGCGTCAAGTCTCCAGCTACTATGTCTTGTGTTCTTCTCTGTGTAATAATTGTTTGTGGTGTACAAGGATATGAGACTTTGCCCTAATCTAGACCACTTACTTGGTGAGATCGTGATGAGTTGTTCCGATAATCTTTCAGGCTCTTGAGAAATAGAATTGCTTGCTCCCTTTGGTTTGAGGGCTTGGGTGTGATGTACGCTCTATGATTAGTAGAAGTAATAAGGTTAATTATCTTGACTGCTCGATTTTTTTTTTTTTTTTTTGAGACGAGGCTCTACCCCCATTTCCATTTCCATTTCATTGAAAACGGAAATACAGATGTTGACTGCTTGACTTATAAAACAAACACTTTTTATTCCCTGAAAGAATAGTTGCATGGTGCAAGGAACGGATAAAAACGGTATATACAAGCAGGGGTGAAGCTACGTGTTAATTAGGGGGTGGTAATGCACCCCAAAAATATGAAAAAACAATGCTCATGTTCAAATTTCTACCATATTTGCACCCCAATGACTCAACTCTATGCACCCACAAGTCAATTGCACCCCCCCTACAATTTGCTCTAGATTCACCACTGTATACAAGTCTAGTATAATGCAAGCAAATGCACCACGATGGTGACAGACTATATATTTCTGAAAATTCGGAGCAGTCGGGTGACCTGCTGGAAGAGTGCTAGTAGCAGCAAATGATCTTGACGTTTTGAGTAGTAGAAGATGGAATCGTGAAAGCTGTGCGGACTCCCTGCAATGCGCAAGCAGCCACCAAACGGCAGCCGCCGGCCGGATCCAACCGCCGATCTCGCTGCCCCGGATCGCCCTCCAAAATCCAAACCTTTTCTCTGGGTAGCCGGCGGCGGCCGCCGTTTTTCCAGTCTCCCAGCGACCGGGAGCCGGAACACCGACGCAAGACGGCCGACACCTTTTCCGCACAGCTGGGAAGAACAGAGACTTGCCTTGGGTTTGATTCACGCATGGCCTGGAAGCTTACCAGATGTGTTGCTGCACCGGCTGTCCGGCTGCGCATATATATTAGGGCGCGTTTAGTTCCCAAAAATTTTCACCCAAAAATTTTCACCTCCCCTTTAAACACACGTATGAAGCACTAAATGTAATTGAATAACAAAACTAATTACACAGTTTGGATGTACACGTCGAGACGAATCTTTTGAGCCTAATTAGTGCATGATTAGCCATAAGTGCTACAGTAACCCATATGTGCTAATGATGCGGTCAAAGACCTCAAAAGATTCGTCTCGCGGTTTCCAAGTGAGTTCTGAAATTAGTTTTTTAATTAGTGTCCGAAAAGTCCTCCCGACATCTGGTCAAAGAATCGATTTGACAGCCAAAAATTTTTGCAAACGGAGCTAAACGCGCCCTTAGTAGGGTACCCATATTAGTACTAGCTACTTGCATAGACAATCCGAGCAGCTAGTGTTTTTCAGGCAAAATCTATGAGGAGCGTGGCGTTGAAGCTTTAGTTTCAGTTATCATCGTCCTATTATTGCCACAGGTTCGGTGACGCACAGAATGCTAGGAAAAGCTTGTGGACGCCCGGAGCTATGACCCACACACACCACCGCGCTTGCAGGATGCAGCATGTCATGTCAGGAATAGAAAAAACACAGTCTGCCGAGTAGATGCCTGAACTGATAAAACCCCCAAATGTGAGTTGAGAGTCGCCATCCATCCAGCAAGTAGTGTTGTCCTCGGCACCTGACCAGTACGTACCTGATTACCTCAGGGACCCATCACCCTTACGCGCCTTACGCGATCGTGTGATCTGCTTAATTTCACTGTGATCTCCAGCAAACACCAACTGAGCACGCCCTGAGGGCTACCTACCGGCCGTATCCTGAAGGAGGGGTCACTACTATCTCGAAACAGAACCGAGATGCTCGCAACTGCGATCATGCTCGAGCCACAGAATAACTGACGTGCAGGAGGGTTGGAGCCCTGGAGGAAGGTCTTCGGAAGCGCCGGGAATTGTTATTCTACCTGGGGATGCAAATCTTGCCACCCGGACAGGATAGCGACCAGACGAGCTCGGCATTTTGCGTGTGGAGACTGGAGAGACAGACTACTGACATACAGTGACCTCCTGACAGTTGACAGGGGGTTTATTTGTTCGTTTGTTCTGGGATGGGATGGGCACTGCACACCTGAAAGCTCCCTCCTCCCTTGGAACCCACAGCCACAGGTTTGTTTAACGGGCATGCTCGAGAGGTTTTGGGAGTAGATTACGCACCGAGGGGGCCCTCCTTGCCGTCAGGACGGACGTCACGGCCGCCGCACGCACCTGATCCGCGCCAAGGGTGCTTCGTCCTATGCACACGGGCGAAATTTCGGGCCCAAATGCGTAGGGTTTCCGATTGCCATCCAAAGTTGGAGAAGTTTTCTAGCTTGTTCGTAGGCAGCTTCCAGCAATTGTTTGCGATTTTTTTTGTGAGTGCTCCATCGTGTGGAACGCAGAAGTTTTGCCTGCAAATTCTTCGTCGCCTGCCTCAAGTTTACAGTTGACCCAGGTCTAGTTGAAGCTTGAAATCGTAGAAGAATACAGGTCTAGTTGAAGCTTGACACAGGTCCACAGCAGGAAAAGGAACCGACGACGAGCGGATCAGTAGCTGGCGTGCAACATCGTAGCCAGGTAGATGCAGACCCTGATGAGACGCTAGCTGCTGCCCCCAACCCAGAGCATCATATTTATTGTGTTTTTGCTGATGTGGCAGTATATTTATCGAAAAGAGAGTGAGAAAAACCAAGACTTAAAGTCTTATTTAGACTCCAAGTTTTCACGCAAACCAAAAATGAATGTGACAGAGACAAATATGCCATATAATTTAAAGTAATACATTTTGCATTAGGAAATATAGTTTTTTGTGATGAGAAAATATAGTTTTTTGTGATGGAGTCTTTGAGACTTAAACTCTACGAGAGTGGACGAGTGGAGTGTGCATTAGGACGGACCTAACGCCGTCAGTCGTAGCGCCGCCCTCGCGCCGCCCGCCCGCCCGGATCCCGCGCGAGGCGCGAGGCGCCCGCGTGCGTTGCCCCCCTCCGCCGCCCGGCCCGCGGCTCGCGGTCACACGACCGGTGTGCGCTCCCGCCACGCCGCACGGCTCGCACATCTGCCGCCACCCGCCGCCGCCGGCGCGTCCGTGTGCATGGCCATCACGTGCCCACCACGCCCCCTCGCTCGCCGCCGTAGCCGGACGTGTCCCCGCCGCACCTCGGTGGCTGGCTCGGCCGTAGCCGGAAGCCCTCCCCGTTCCGTTACGCGTGCCGGCGGCGGCGGCGCTCGCGCGGCTTCATTGGGGAGCGTACGGCCGCCGGGCCACTACAAAAAATCTCGGTCCGGCCATTAACCGCGCCATCAATGCCGCGATCAGAACCCGCAGGGCCACGACCGCAAGCTTTACGGCGGCATCAACGCATACCGCTCCCGCTCCCGCTCCCCTCGCGTGCTTTGCGCTGCCACCGTTACCGCCTTTCCTGCGCCTATAAAACGGCGCCCCTGCCCCTCAAGCCGAGCGCCAGTTCAAAGCCTCAGCGAGGAGGGAGTGAGAAAGAGAGTGAGTGGAACACGAGAGAAGCTAGCTATAAGCAGCCATGGCGACCCCCGATGACTGCGGCACCTGGCTGCTGTACCTATCCCTGGCCGCCAAATGCGGCGGCGACAATCCTTTCCGCCTCGCCGGCTTCCTGGCTGTCTGCGCCGCCGCCTGCGTCGTCACCTGCCTCCTCCACTGGTGCTTCCCCGGAGGACCGTCGTGGGGGCGGTGGTGGTGGGCGCGGCGGGTCGGCGGCGCGGCGGCCGTGCCGGGGCCGAGAGGCTTGCCGGTGATCGGGAGCATGTGGCTTATGACGGGGCTCGCGCACCGCAAGCTCGCGGCGGCGGCAGCGCGCCTGCGCGCCAGGCGGCTGATGGCCTTCTCCCTCGGCGAGACCCGCATGGTGGTGGCCGCGCACCCGGACGTGGCCCGGGAGATCCTCAACAGCCCGGCGTTCGCGGACCGGCCAATCAAGGAGTCCGCGTACGGGCTCCTGTTCCACCGCGCCATCGGCTTCGCGCCCCACGGCGCCTACTGGCGCGCGCTCCGCCGCGTGGCGTCCACGCACCTCTTCTCCCCGTGGCAGGTCGCGGCCTCGGGCGCGCAGCGCGCGGTGATCGCGCGCCAGATGGTCGCCGCCGTCAGGGACATGTCGGCCGCTGCCGGGCGAGGCGACGTCGAGGTCCGCCGCGTCCTCCGCCGCGGGTCGCTTCACAACGTGATGTGGTCGGTGTTCGGCCGGCGGTACAACCTGGAGCTGGACCCCGCCAAGGAGAGCCCCGAGACGCGGGAGCTGAGAAGCCTCGTGGACGAAGGCTACGACCTGCTGGGCGTGCTCAACTGGTCCGACCACCTCCCCTGGCTCGCGCGATTCGACCTGCAGGGCACCCGGGCCAGGTGCGCGCGCCTCGTCCCCCGCGTGAACCGCTTCGTCGGTGGCATCATCGACGAGCACCGCGCGGCCCGGAGCGGCCTCGGCGCCGCCCCGCCCGCCGTCGTGGACTTCACCGACGTCCTGCTCTCCCTGGAAGGTGACGACAGGCTCGCCGAGCCTGACATGGTCGCCGTCCTCTGGGTGCGTGCGTAACCGAACCCGGCACTTCCGACCGTAACCTCCTCCGGCATCTCCGCACGTTTTCAGTTTCTGACGCGCAAGCGTTGCGTCCCTTTTTTCTTTCTCTGCAGGAAATGGTGTTCCGCGGAACTGACACCGTGGCCGTGCTGATGGAGTGGGTGCTGGCCCGGCTGGTGCTGCACCCGGACGTGCAGGCCCGCGTGCACGGCGAGCTGGACCGCGTGGTCGGCCGCGGCCGTGCCGTGACCGAGTCCGACTCGGCGTCGCTGGTGTACCTGCACGCCGTGATCAAGGAGGTGCTGAGGCTGCACCCGCCGGGCCCGCTGCTGTCGTGGGCGCGGCTCGCCACGTCGGACGTGCGCGTGGACGGGCACATCGTCCCCGCCGGCACCACCGCGATGGTGAACATGTGGGCCATCACGCACGACCCCGACGTGTGGGCCGAGCCGGCGGAGTTCCGGCCGGAGCGGTTCGTCGCTGGGGCGGCGGCGGCGGAGCTCTCGGTGATGGGGTCGGATCTCCGGCTCGCGCCGTTCGGGGCCGGGCGGCGCAGCTGCCCCGGGAAGAGCCTCGCCATGGCCACGGTGGCCTTCTGGCTCGCCGCGCTGCTGCACGAGTTCGAGCTGCTGCCGTCGCCCGACCCGGCGCGCGGCGTCGACCTGTCGGAGGTGCTCAGGCTGTCGTGCGAGATGGCCGCGCCGCTGGCGGTGACGGCGAGGCCCCGGCGAGCGGTGTGATGACGTGCGCGCGCGGGGCAGCCATGTATCGTCATCGGACAGTCAACACAGTGGGCATACGCGTGCTTGCTGCAGGCGCTGCTACTACTAGCGGTAACAAGTAAAGCGCCGTGCCGCTGCTTTTGGGGGGGCGTTGCTACGACTCGATCAGCTCGCAAGCTGCTGCTGCTACTCGATCGACATGGGTTTGGGTATATGCTTTTCAGGTTACCATCTCGGATGGATGCATATGGGACCAGGTGCTGAATGTGATAGTTTGGCTTGTAGCTACTCTCTTGTTCTTTCACTACTTTTTCTGGTGCTTGTGTGGGGAGAGAAGATGGTAGTAAAATGTATATGCTGGTTTGGATGATTATGGATTGTAGTTTACTTGCTAGTATTGTCCTGTACTCCTGTTCCTGTATGAGTCATTTGTTTGTCACCTCCTAAATTTCAAAATTGGCCACCACTGTTGCCTGTAAGAAGCTCGGGAAAGGCTAGGGGAAATGAGAGTTTTTGTCGGTGACCTATGGCTGTCGGGCTTAGAATAGGAGGGAGGGCAACACACCTCTTTTATATTTCGAAACTGGGCTGTATTTTGTGACTTGCGAACTACTAGTTGAACATAGTTGTGCCGTATTTAAGCGGGCGAGCGCCAAAGTTGAGCAGAATCCAAGCCAAGGCAAATGGAAAGGAACATCTCCCGTTGTTCAATTCCTAAATAGTAGGAGTATGCTGTAAGCTGGCATTAGAAGATCCTTTTATGCCGGGAATGGATCCTGTCCCCAAATTTTAGCACAACTTTGGCCACCCAAATGACCCGAGCATATATATGTATGTACCTGACACACTAACAAAATGGCTGTGTTTTCACATGGTGAAAAGACAGATGAAGTAGTACTTGACCAGTCTACAAAGCATATCCAGAGCGCAAAGTTTCATTCCTGAATAACATCCAAAGAGTCCATTACAAAAGCATCACTTTCCCACATTTGTGCCGCTTCATCAACCTACATTTCCTTCATCTGAGGGCATCAACATGGGGGGCTCATATCCTACAAACTACATATGACAATAAGAGGAATGGTAAAAATATAGCTGATAAAATACAATTAGTAATGCAAAAGGTAAACTGTGAAAAAGAGATGCAAAATCCGGCTCTTCAACCTCATTGATCCCTTGCACAGATCAAGCTACGGGGCCAGTAACTTCAAATGTTTGACCACTAATTAGGAGTATTAAATGCGGATAACGGACAAAACACATTCTACAACTTCGGGATGAAATTGCGAGACGAATATTTTAAGCCTAATTGGATCATAATTAGGCAATATTGTGCTACAGTAAACAACCTCTAATGACGGGTTAATTAGGATTAATAGATTCATCTCGTGATTTTTTGTCCATCCATGTAATTAGTTTTATTAGATTATATTTAGTCCTTTTAATCTTTGGTTGAAAATTGCTACAGTGAATTTTGTCCAAAATTTTTCATGATCTAAACAAAGCCTGTTTTTCCCACAGGGCCACACACAAGTATCTAAATTGGCATCTTCTAAGATGTTTCTTGCCATTTTCAGTAGGTAGAGCTTCTCCTTGGTGGAGTAACGTGATAACTCTATACACTCGTTTGAAGGATCTCACAAAATCACAACAATATCAAAGCATCAAGATGGTGTAGACAAGCACTGACATGCAAGCCTTACCTAACACTAGGCTAACATCTACAAATACGCATTCATATGCCTAATCTAGTACTAATCTTCTAATGATTGTGTTAATCTAGTACTAATCTTCTCGTACTAATCTCGAAGGGGATTGAGGGTGACTTTAACTCGTAATTGTAAGAGATTTAATCCCTCCCAATCTCCTCTCATCCTTTTCAATCCCCGTCAAATAAAAATCCAACAAGTCCTCATGGATCGGCGGATTTGCGCCGCATTTGCGTTGCTTCCTCTACCTGCATTTCCCTTTTTATGCGGTGGGCGTCAGCTTGGCGCATAGCATTTCCCCGCGCTCTCTCCACGGCTCCACCCCACAGGCCACAGGTCCGAGCGTGCAAAGTGGACAGCAACCGCGCGCGCGATCCCGCCCAGGCGCGTGCCTTTCTTATCGCCCACCCCCCACACCCGTCGAAAAGCTGTCGAGCTGTGATGTGGCCACTTCGAAGCTCAAGTTGCCTGCTACGCTACAACGCCCGGATCGATCTGGCAGCTCTGGCCATGGATGATGTGCACTTGCGCACAGAGGAGGTTTGCTGTCACATGGCGAAACCTGAAGCCTGATGTTTTGGTGAGTAGCTCCTCAGAATATCCTCCGACTGCCTGCAAGTGCTGGCTGCTCCACTGTGTGAAAATGCTTGCGCTTGGTTTATTTTGGTAAAAAAAAAGTGGTGTTCAGTGGCCGACTTTTCTGCAGCCATTGAATGTGTTGTCTTCAGTAACTGTGCAGCAAGCAATACGCTGTGGTGGAGAACCCGATATATACAAGGGGTTGTGACGTGGTCCGTGGTGTTACTGATAGATGCGGATCATGGCAAATCGGCAATGACATGGATGAGATCGAATCTAGTAGGGCTGAAGCTGTTCCAGAATCTAGACCAGCAAATAGAATTTTTTTTAGATAATGGAATTTTTCGGACTCTACGGTTTAACGTACACAGCCTTCAATTATTACAATTTTTCCAGCTTCAAAAGCTGGAATAGCAGGAGAACTAAAAAAATTTAAGCCTGACAAAGTCTATTATTATACTTTTATCCATGACTCGCAAATATTTCTAAGGTTATTATCTCCAAAAAAGTGCTGATCTTCATGAACAGATCTTTTGTCGTCTCCTTATGCTGCAACATTGACCAAAATCGTAGCCAGTAGGCCCCTCTGAAAATAACCTGCATAAAGGATGAATGTTTAACGTTGTCAAAGATAATTTCATTTCGACAACGCCATATTGCCCAACATAGAGCCGTTGTCCCTGTTAGAATAGTAAAGGCCTCTTGTGCATTAAAATTTTGAAGCCAATTCCCAAGCATGTGGGCTACCGATCTAGGTGGGGTTAAACCAGTAGCAACTTGGACAGTCCTCCAGATTACCTTGGCATGTTGGCAATCGAAAAAGAGATGTTTGATTGTTTCGTTACAATTGCAATAACTACACTTTTGACTGCCCTTCCAGTTTTTCCTTCGAAGATTATCCTTGGTTAAAAGAACCCCTTTTGCAGATACCAAAGAAAGATCTTAAATTTTAGTGGAACTTTAAGTTTCCAATTAAATTTATGTCGGAAAGGGAAGTTATGGTTAGCTAGATGAAGGTACATCGAGCGAACCGTAAATTGTCCGCTCTTGGTTAAGTGCCAGCTAAAAGTATCCCTTCCTTGAGTCAAATTAAAGTTGGAGACTTGTGCTACTAGTCTTAGCCATTCATCCAATTTTTCATCTACCAATGCTCTTCTAAAAGAGATGTTCAACGATGTTGAATTCATGACTTTTGCCACCATATCATGTGGATGGTGAGCGATGTTGTATATAGTGGGGTAGATATCTTTGAATGGCTGGTTTGATGCCCATGTATCCTCCCAAAATCGTGTTTGTGTTCCATCCTTTATTTGAAATGAACCATTAGCTAGGACCTCGTTTTTTATTTTCATGAGCCCTCTCCGGAAATGAGAGTCGCCCTATTTGGTCTCAACCTGCGATAGAGATTTGGAGCTTAGGTATTTATTTCTAACCAATGTTTGCCACATCCCTTCACCATTAATAAAATTTATTATCCATTTGCTTAATAAGGCTTTGTTCTGAAGATCAATGTCTATAATGCCAAGACCTCCTTGATCCTTAGGACGGCAAATGATGTCCCATTTTGCTAGGCGGTATTTCTTTTTATCTTTATAACCTTGCCAAAAGAATCTTGATCGATATTGATCAAGTTTCTTCAGTACCTCCTTTGGTATCTCAAAAAAGGACATCATAAACATGGGTAAACTGCTAAGCACCGAGTTTATAAGGATTAATCTACCTCCATACGACAAGTGCTTAGCCTTCCAATATGAGAGCTTCTTCTCGAAACGCTCTTCGATCCTCCTCCAATCAATATTTTGGAGTTTTCTATGATGCATTGGGATCTCTAAATATCTGAAAGGGTATTCTCCTATGTTGCAACCAAAGAGCTCGATATATTCATCCTCAAATTCGTTCGCTTTACCATAGCAAAAGATTTCACTTTTGTGAAAGTTTATTTTCAGACCAGATAATTGCTAAAAATAGTCAATAATAATTTTATGTTTTTGGCTTGGTCCAAATCATGATCCATGAAGAGGATGGTGTCATCTGCATATTGCAATATGGACAATCCATCCTCTACCAGATGTGGGATGACCCCTCTTATCTGACCATCATCCTTTGCCCTTTTAATTAAAATGGCAAGCATATCCGCGATGATGTTGAATAAGATTGATGACATTGGGTCACCTTGACGTAAACCCTTTTTGGTTTGGAAGTAGTGACCAATGTCGTCATTGACTTTGATCCCAACACTACCTCCGGAAACAAAACTTTCAATCCACCTACACCATTTTGGTGAGAAACCTTTCATTCTTAAGGTTTGTTGTAGAAAAGATCACTTGACTTTATCATAAGCCTTTTCAAAATCTATTTTGAAGACGACCCCGTCAAGTTTTTTTGTGTGTAATTCATGTATGGTCTCATTTAAAATGACTACACCCTCCATGATATTCCGACCTGGCATAAAGGCAGACTGACATGGATTTACAACTTGTTGAGCTACTCTATTTAATCTATTCGTGCCAGCCTTGGTGAAAATTTTAAAGCTAACATTGAGTAGACAGATCGGTCTATATTGTTGAATTTGCTTCGCACCACTAGTCTATGGAATCAAGGTAATTACTCCAAAATTAAGACTAAATAGCGGCAAGCATTCCTCATGGAAATCTTTGAAAAGAGACATAAGATCTCACTTAATTATTTCCCAAAAAACTTGATAGAATTATGCAGGGAAACCATCTAGCCCAGGGGCTTTGTTGTGTTCCATCTGAAACACAGCTTGCTTTACTTCTTCTTCAGTGAAGAGAGAAGTGAGCATAATATTCTCCTCAGCACTAACTTGTGGTATGTCCTCTATCCGGCTTTCCACAAGTGAGAAGTTATTTGTCTCTGGTTGGCCGAAGAGGTTTTTGTAGTAGTTTGTAATATAATTTTTCAAATTGGTATCACCTACAATTATGCCATCCTCTTGTTCTAATCTGAAGATGTGCATGTTTGCCATTGGCAACCAAATGGAAAAAACTTGTGTTGTTATCTCCCTGTAAAAGGGTTTTGACCTTAGCCCTTTCGTACCATTTTATCTCTTCCTCTCTTAATAAGTGAACTAGCCTTTTTTTAAGATAATGTTTCATGTGAATCTCATTATCAGATAGACTTTTGCTTTCAGCTTTTTTATCTATGGCATCCAACAAAGAGATAAGTCGTTGTTTTTCTTTTTTTTATGCGCCAGCTGTATGTTTGGCCCAACCACTAAAATACTGTCTCAGGTGTCTAATCTTATTTTGCCACTTTTCTAAAGCGGTATTACCACTGGTTTCAGATTGCCATAACTTGGCAACCATATCGAAAAAACCATCACGAATCAACCATCCCCTCTCAAATTTGAAGGTTGGTTGTTTATTTTGATGTGTAGAAGAGCCAGTATTCAGCAAACAGAACTTAGACTGGCCATGATCTTTTACGTCTTGTACAATCATTTTGCTATTGCCCGCGGTTCCATGTTGTCTGCGGCGTGTCTCGGATTAAGACTGCAGGCAGGTACTAAGGCTGTAAGTTCAGAATGAGGAAAAACAGAATGCAGGGGAAACTATCAGATCATTGTCCACAATGACTCAGAATTAGGCCCCAGGACCAAGAGCGCAAAGTCGATCATATCCTCAGCAGCAGCTTAAACTGGCATTTATCGAAACGATAGCATTTCATTTTTCTCGCATACTTTCCTAGGAAGAAAATCGTCTATGAAGCAAGGTCGCGTTCTATAGAAGGGCAGGGAAGTTGGACTGTGATTAAATATCAGAGGGGGAGCGACAGAGAGATGTTGAGGGAACCTCATAGCCACTGATAACCCCTATAGTCAGCAACTTTTTAAAAATAGATTGTGAGAGTTCAACCTCAGTATTCAGTGCACTTCGGTGACTGACTGTGCAAGCACCTCTCTCCAATCTCCATACTAGCAACAAGGACTGATCCTCATCCAAGTGCCAGTTGTAACAATCTCATCACGAAAGGATAACGGATTGGACAGATGATCCGCAGGGATCCAATGTACAAGGGATTATGATCTTATCCGCTATCGTCAACATTTTGGATACGGGCAATGTCGCAATGATACCTGAAACAATGGTGTCTCAGCTGTCATGTACTCTGAATGTTCCCACAAGCGAATCGAATTCACACTGATCACCGGAAAACATTCGGATTGGATAAGGCGGTTGATGAGGAATAGACTGATGGAACACCGCCTCAACAACTTGGGCAACATTGTACGATGATCCATCCCCAACATGCACAAGCGTTGCATGGGGACTCACGCATCCAAGTATCCAACCCACTCAAAAGTTGGGCACCTTTTCTCTGCATCCCGTCGTCCGAGGTTCTCGTCGAGCCCACTCTTTGCCCGAGCTGATGGCGAGTGGCGACGCTCATTCACAGCACTTCCCCCTATGCATTATGCCACTTGCAACCATCTCCTGATCGCAAAAGGATTGGGTGACGACGGTCTGCAGGGATCCAACGCACAAGGGTTTCATCAGATGTAAGTATGCCTACATGGCCAGTGTCCAAGCTGAGCACACCGTGACCGGGAGAAATGCTCTCTAGCAGTCTGGCACGGTGCTGTGCAGGGCGCATATGCTCTCTTGGGCGCATCTCAGCAGCAGCATTATCGAGTTCTACTGCATATCCTGCCAGATGCTGCCTAGCATTATTTTTGAATGACGCATTACTACTGCTGGTGCTGCTATTTTAGTGAAGTGTCAAGTGTGGACGTCTGTCGACTGCTAGGGTTAGCTAGTGCTCGATCCACACGTGTGCTGAGATGAGGTAACAGTGAGAGAGGTCAACTTCTCCATGACTCCGTTGTTGCAGCCACGGCCAATGTGCACCACAGAAGAGAAAATCATATCTCTTACCATGAGGCAGGGCTATGTGTGAGTGACATGCGTGACTAGGGTTGTGAAAAGGATTTCCTACCAACTCCATCGCAAGATAAGACCAAACTACTTTCGCAAATGGATCAGTGGTGACGACGGTGAGATGTAATGCTGCTCCCACTACCGGATTCACTGGCTTTGCCGAGTGCCGGTTACACTCGGCAAAGGCCAGTTTGCACTCGGCAAACTCTTTGCCGAGTGTTACACTCGGCAAAGCCTCCCACGGCAAAGGGATCTTTGCCGAGTGTCGGATTTCGGGCACTCGGCAAAGACTTTGCCGAGAGCCTTGGCACTCAGCAAAGCAGCCACGTGGCGCCACTCTGGGCCGGCACTTTGCCGAGTGTCGGCGTCTGGCACTCGGCAAAGTGCCGGCCCAGGGTGGCGCCACGTGGCCGCTTTACCGAGTGCTGGATCCTGGCACTCGGCAAACGTTTGAAACTTTGACGGGTGCCAGGGTTTTAGCACTCGGCAAAGTACTGTCGTGTTGTCCTGTGGAAGGCCACTTTGCCGAGTGTATTGGCTTAAGCACTCGGCAAAGTGGCCTATTTTTCTTTTTTTGCTTCTTTTTTCTCTGTTTTTCGATACAAATACAACAAATATATATATAAATACAGGGGTCATTACATGCAGTTATAACGATAAATATATAATTGTCAATTGCGACAATAGCATCGATACAAATAACACAAGATAATGTTCATCACATCACATAAAACGAGTCTGAAAGTCCATCACATAGATAGAGTCCGAATACAAGTCCATCACATTACATCACAAGTCCACAAGGGTACTACAAGTCCATTACATCACAAGTCCAGTAGGGTACTACAAATCACTCACGGTTAGGTGGAGGGGGGGTGGCCAAGATTGCCACGGGGCCGCCGGCGAGTCCTGGTCCGGAGGAGGGTCGTTCGATGCGTTCCACGACTGATTCTGCAAATAGAAACACATAAATTAAGTAAGAATAACAAAGATATAATAATTAATATCTACAAACAAAGCATACTCACGGGAGTGTCAGAAGGTCCTGCAGGAAAGTAAGGCTGAGCTGGTAAGGCGAAGGGAGGAGGCGGCGTCGCATAGTTCATCGACGCGCCAAGTCCTTGCATCCAGGTGACCATGCTGTGCAACATAACCGACTGCTCCTCCCTCAGCTTCCGCTCCTGCTCCAGCTTGGCCTCGATCTCCATTCGGCACCTCCTCTCCTCCTCAAATTTTGCCTCCATCTCGGCCTACAAGATTTAAACCTCCATGTTACAATACGAAGAAAATTTTCATTTTAATCATAGAACGGCAACTAAATCTAAACTAACCTGTCTCTGGTGCACGCTGGCCACTGAAGTCTAAGGCCGTGGGCGTATGGGCGGGGTCGAGTCGGTGGTACTTGCCCTAAGCTGCGAGAGATTGGGCGTACTCGCCATGTCGACCAAGCTGTTGGCGATCAAGTACTGCCCATGCTTCTTCCCTTGTCCCGCCCTCATGATGGCTTCTCCGGAGAGTGGCGCGGTGGTCGGATCCCAAGTCTCCCCGCGGAGTGCCCTTCCCACCTCCGTGTACGCATTGATGCGCGCGTGGATGCTTGGGTTTGTGTAGACCTCTGGTGGAGCCGCCGGGTTGTAGGCCACGTCCGATGTCGCCCTGCCCATGTGAGACATGGCGTACGACGTGAAGTCGTTGCAAGACTGGCCTGGATGAGACTCCGACTGCCAAGAAGTCAACAAGATGATTAGTAAGAATTAAAAATATAGCTTTAGAAAGAATGAAGAAATTAGTGAACTTACCTAAGTATTCTTGTACTCGCCGAAGCTAAGGCTCCCTTGATGATGTGCCGGACCCGGCATCATCAAGCGGTGCTCCCGGCATAAGGCGTGCTGGCGGGCCCAATCCTCGCTGATCCACTTGTCCACCATCATAGACCAGCACTCGGCCTTGTTTGCGCACCAGTTCGGAGGCACCTAAACGTAATGAAGTGCATGACATATTGTAATATCAAATACAAGATAAATGAGTAGAGATGGCATTTATTTACCCTTAAGTACTGGTCTCGCGTGAGGAAGATGTCCCTTGCGGCTGGTTTCTTGACACTCCTCTTCTCGAACTCGGCGCAGTACACAACGAAGGCCTGGACACACGCCTCGTAGTGCATGTCCTTCACCAGTTTGTAGTAAGCCTGGTGAGCCAGCTCGTTCGCCCGGGCCTCATAGCCTTCCTCGCACCTGTAGAAATCCTGCATATATACCCACAAGATAATTGCAATCATTATTCCAAAAATTGAAACAGAATGCGATATTTCAACCATTTTAGTGGGAGGATGACTTACCCACAACTCCCCGACCACCCGCCTCGCTTTGGTGGTGAAGTTCCTTCCTTCACGATCAATAGCGTCCGGGCTGGCCATGTAGTGGTCCCATGTGTATGCCGGCTCCAGCACCCCGGCATGCATCACGAGCCCGGGGAAGTGCAGCCGGCACAAAAGACCCAAGAAACCATTGGGCTTCTGTTTGTGCTCACCAGGCTGCACAAAAAAACACCCCCTGCAAGAGTGTTTAAGGTAAAATTTTAGTTAGTATTGCAATTTTAAATATATGTAATACATAATAAATAAGTACTAACATACTTACTTACGCTCTAGTGGCCGAATCATCGAGCGTCTCGCTAGAGGTATCGGACGTCGCGGGAGTTGCGTCGGTCCACGCAACCACACCGCCCGCTCATCTCCTGCCGCCCCCTCATCGGCCTCCTCCTCGTCCACCACCTCCTCCTCCTCCTCCTCCTCTACAGGAGAAGGGTCCTCTCCCTCCTCCCCCTCCTCACCTTACCTCCTCCACCACTCCCACTACCTCCTCCTCCACCCCTCCCTCTCCGTCTCCGTCTCCCTTTCCCTCCCCCTCCTCCACCACCTTTGCAAACACTACGGCTCCCGAACCCCTCGGGTGCGTCGGACCCACTACCACCTCCTCCACCACTGCCTCTGTACAAGGAGCTCAGCCAAGTCATCTTGTGACTGCCTGGCATCTTTGTTTAGTTACCTGAAATCAAAAGGAGTGAACGAATTAGTCAGGATAAACAATACTTGCAAATAAATGTAAATAAAGAAAATATAACTATAAATTAACATAATATATATTAAATATTGTGAGTCCTACATGTTTTAGAAGTAGTCATCATAATCGGGATTAGCTAGATCGTAATCCTTATCATCACTATCAGCTATGTCAACATAACCAGCAGAATCCGAAGGAGGAATCTCGTCTTCACTGTCTCTGCCTAAACGTAGTCGCTCTAGTAATTGTAAGTCCTGAATATTTTGAACCTCATCTGCACCTTCCTCGTCAACTTCCCTTTCATTGTCGACTTCCATTCCAATCTCATTGGATAAGTCTATCTCAAAACTCCCTTGTAGCCCCTCTCCTTGAAAAAACTCTCTATCATTGTTGTAATCTTCGTTGTTTGGGAGAGGTAGTTTGCCGTGTGGCGATACTTTATACACAACATCCCAACCCCGAAGACGGTGGTCGGTTTGGCATGGGTATGAGAGATAATAAACTTGTATGGCTTGTTGAGCCACAATGTACACATCTTCGCCTTGTAACGTTGAATCCTGTCGAATTTCGACTAGGCCAACACTAGGGGTATGTCTTGTTAATGTTGGATCAAACCAATGGCATTTGAAAATGACTGGAGTGAGCGGTACAGAACCATGAAACTTGAGTTTGTATATTTTTTCAACTCTTCAATAATACTCGACTCTGTCTTGACCTGGCGTAAAAACGCCGGTATTAGTGGTTCTTTGATTGGGTCGACTCTGCTCGTATGTCATTGTGTGGAAGCTATAGCGAAAATGCCCTCTCATGCCATATTTCAATATAATGTTTTGGCGATTGATGACACACACAACACTTGGACTAATATGATTGTCAAGATAAACATTCCCAGGCTTTTAGGTTCAAGTGATGACAAAGAGAAGATAGGCGCAGCTAGGCCCGAAGGATAAGAATCGAAGAGACTGTGAAGAAATTCAATACACCGGTTGAACCGATGTTAAGGAAAAGACACACGCCGGTGTAATTGTCCAGAAGCTGGAAACTGAAGATACACTCACCGGATTAACCGACGTTGAAGAAAATGCATACGTCGGTGCATTGCCAAACCGATGAAAATACATACACCGGTTGAACCGACGATGCATCGGTCAATTGCATCGGTTCAGTTGTCCAGAGAGGTGGTTTTTGGAGGAACGTGAAGAAGTTACAATCACCGGTTAAACCGACGCTAATTTTACATACACCGGTTGATTGCATCGGTTAAACCGGCGATACACCGGTTAATTGCTAACGGCTAGTTTTTCAAGTGGCAGTTTACATACACCGGTTGAACCGATGATGGCTTTTGGGGTACGTCGGATTAACCGGCGTTAAGCACATTTCTGGCAGCTTTTCTCCAACGGCTATATTTGCTTGTGCTGCCTATATATACCCCCAAGGCCGGGTCATTTGAGAGTGCTGGAGTTCAAGGAAGTATACAAGAGCTAAAGATCATCTCCAACCACCATAAAGCTTCATTGTACATCATATAGGCTTAAGCACACTTGTGAGAGTGCTTAGTGCTTGTTTAGGCTTAGTTCTTGAGAGA
This sequence comes from Panicum virgatum, assembly GCF_016808335.1. Taxonomy (NCBI): domain Eukaryota; kingdom Viridiplantae; phylum Streptophyta; class Magnoliopsida; order Poales; family Poaceae; genus Panicum; species Panicum virgatum. The sequence goes on along the minus strand of NC_053137.1, from coordinate 53,157,520 downwards.
ACTAGCTTGAGAGAAAGCCTTGCTGCGGCAAGCACCTTGTGTACTCGTCGTGTGACCCTCCGACTTGGTGTGGAGTGGCAACGACACTTTGTGCGGGGAAGGAGGCCCCTACTTGGTGTTAAAGCTCCAAGATAGTGAAGACGGTGCCGTGGTGACGCTTCGAGATAGACGGTGGCGGTGACCTCGTCTTTGTGACTTGGTGTCACTTAGCCTTTGCTTGTCGGGAGCCTTGGAGGCGTGGCAAGACGGTGATCGAGCGAAGAGACTCGACATCACACTTGTTCGTGTTGGACAAGTGGCCGTGGACGTAGGGAGGGACTTTTGTGTCCTAACCGAACCACGTTAAATCGTGTGTCTTGGTGTCTTCACGGGAGTTTGCATATCCTCTCCCTTACCGCTTTACTTACCGCATTATGTTTCCGCATTTACTCTTTCTTGCTTACCTTTACTTTCCTAGTTAGTTTGATTAGGATTGGCTATAGGTTGCAAGTCTTTTGGGGTAAGTAGAGGGTACCATAGATAAACCTTAGTCAAAACTAGCATGTGTAGGATGTGTTAGGTTTATCTTATGCAATTAGATTGAGCCCTAGGTTAAAAAGCGATTAGCGACCCTATTCACCCCCTCCCCCTCTAGGGTCGGACACCCCGGTGATCCTTACAGAAGCGATATCCGTTCACGTCATAAACGTTAAACGACTTGACCCTGTAGCTAAAACCATCGGCAACCTGTCTCAAATCGGCACTCATGGACGAATCAGTTTGGCCCTGCAAGCGTATGCAGGATAGTTTGTCATATAGTTCGAGGACAACGAAATGGAATAGAACTATGAATTCAAGACTACCTTCTGTTGAAACCAATAAATGAAATCGGGTTGTGAATTTCCCGCGCCATTTTTAAGAAGACTCCATTTCCATCGGGGTTGGAGCCCTTGAGCGACGCCAAAATAGTTGTTGAAATTCCCTGTATCAAAAATGACAAAGGGGGTTGGATGCTAAGTAGTGGAAACATGTGAAACGGAAACTCGTGAATTGGGCACAATGTTGAGTACTTACGCAATATCACATTCATCTATGCGTTGCCTCACGACCTCATCCCTCGTACGATGGGCTTCACCGTGAAAGATCCACTGGGTATAGTCTGGCGTAAATCCATAATTGACAAGATGTTCGCCCATGACCTTCTTTGTCTTTCGTTTCTGGTTTCCACAACTATTGCAGGGACACCACATGAATCTTGACCCTTCAGCTTGCGCCCATGCCCCTTCCAAGAACTCGTTAGTCTTCTCAATCCATTCATTGGTCATGCTAGCTCGAGTTACCCGGCCGGTGTACATCCACTCACGGTCATCCATCTTCCAAGATATCAGCGACTACTATCAAAATTCGGCTTAGACTCTAGTAGATAAAGATAGGTCCTAATCCCACCCGACCATGCGTAGATAAGATCAGCTTCCATGATCCACTCCTATCCGAGATAGAATTTGGGCAGCACCTCCCCGCTGTTCTCCAGATACATGTCCCGAAAGGGAGATTGTGTATCCCGAGAACAACAGGGAGGTGATGCCGAAACTCTGACTCGGATCGGAGCGGACCATAGAAACTGACCCCATCTACGCATCCTCGGACTGTCCAAAGAAGCGTGGACAATTCGAAACAGATACGATTAAAGATATGCAAACATCTGCATATCTCCAGTCGTATCTCTTCTGAACGGGAGATGCCTAACTGGTTTACGCGATCTACGAACATGATTTACTAAATAAACTAAAAAAACGGCGAAAATATACTAAATCATACTTTAAAACTAAATAAATATTTAAATCAGACTCTAAATAAACTATCTAATTTTTATTATGAATTGTAGATAACATCTAACTAATAATATAAATAACAATTTAGCTAAATTCAATCAGAATTAAAAACTAACTAAATATTTAAAAACTAACTAAATATATAAATAATATTCTAAATAAACTAATAAACTAATTAAACTAAATACACTAATTAAACTAAATAAATGAACAAAATACACTAATTAATTACCTTGCCGTGGGGGTCGGGGCGGAGCCGAGGCGGCGGTGGGGCGCCGCGGGGCCTCAGACGGCAGCGGCATGGGGCACGGGGCGGCGAGCGCGACGGCGGCGGCCCCGGCGCGTGGGACAGCAGCGGGGGGAGGCCCGGCCGTGGGCGGCGAGGGGCCGGGGCGGCGAGCGGGACGGCGGCGGGGAAAGGCGCGGCCCGGGGCGGCGAGCGGGACGGCGACGGCCCGAGCGCGTGGGGCGGCGGCGGCGGGAGGCGAGGACGGCGGGAGGCGGCGGGCGCTGGCGCCGCCGGCGGCGGTCGCGGGCGACGACGAGCGCGTGTGGAGGCGGCGGCACGGGCGGGTGTGGAGGAGTGTGAGAAGTGAGAGAATTTCGTGATGGGCACGGGCGCTTATGTGCTAGGACATCCCTCTTTGCCGAGTGCCCCGATCCGGCACTCGGCAAAGAAATTTAAAAAAATATGAATACAATCTTTGCGGAGTGCTTAAGATCCAGCACTCGGCAAAGCTTTTTTTTAAAAAAAGGAAAAAAAACCCTTTGCCGAGTGCCCGCGACCCGGCACTCGGCAAAGTATATAAAAAACAAAAAAAAAAGTTTGCCGAGTGTTTTCCCGTACAGCACTCGGCAAAGAAATGTTCCTGCAAAATCAAAGAACTCGCTTCAAAAAATGATATTAATGTACACCTTCAACAAAAAAATCTACTATTTCATGCATTATTATTTGTATTTCAGATTAGAACAGTTGACTTTTCATTTTTCATTATTTCATGCAAAAAAAACTATTATTCCATGTATTTCATAGATAAATTTAATTTATATCAACAAAATTGTTTTGATCAAGTGTTTTACAAAATTTTAATGAATATCAATTAAAAAACTTGCCAACATAAGTCAATAATTTATGGATCATAATTTCATGAAGAAAAATCTATTATTTCATGCGTCTAAAGTTAAAATTCAAACTAAATACAATTATTCCAATGAGTGGCAAAAAAATATAACAAATTCAAAAAAAATAATCCAAATTTCATGGGATACATTTTTTTTTATTATTTGTCTAAACAAAAAATTTCAAATTTAAATTCATAAGCGACTTTTATTTTGAGTATAAATCTATCCGACTATTCTGCATCTCTCTGAAACTTCTTCGGAGATCCTTTGGTTTGTAAGCAGTGTACATTATCACTTGTCCGAAATGCTTTGAATTTTTTTTTCACACTATCCCTGCATGAAGCCATGACATCGAATCTCAACAAGTCCCATGATTTTCAGACTTTGTTTGCTATTTTTAGTTTTTTCCCGAACGTCCGCGCTGTATTGCGGTCAAGTTTCGTGATAAACATGCTTCAACTATTTATTTCTTGCGTTGATACGTCATCAGTTTTCATCCAGATACATGAATATAACTTTTCCTTTCAAAGATTTTGAAATTTCGAACCACTTATAATTTATACATAATTTCAAAGAATATTACCGCAAACAGAAATAAATATCAGAATATAGTAAAATAATTAATAAACGTATCATATGCTACCAGGATTAACTTTTCAAATTTGAGTTGATAATAAAAAAGTTTGATTGAAAAAATAATAAAAATAGAAATTGTTTGCCGAGTGTCATGTGGATGGCACTCGGCGAAACTGGCTTTGCCGAGTGCCGCCTACAGGCACTCGACGAAATTTAGTCTTTGCCGAGTGCCGGCCTTGCAGCACTCGGCCAAAGCTAACGGCCGTCAGCCACCCTGACGGCCGTCGCACGGCGGACGCGCGTGCTGGGCACGTGTGCCGTCTTTGCCGAGTGCTCGCCCGCTGGCACTCGGCAAAGGCGAGCTATGCCGAGTGCCTTTCTTTGCCGACGGCCTTTACTCGGTAACGTTTTGGCATGCCGTGTGCCACATCTTTGCCGAGTGCCCGTGGTCTGGCACTCGGTAAAACCGGAGACACTTGGCATTTGTGCGTTTTCTGGTAGTGTCCACTTGCTACCTTTAGTTGGCATTTCACATTTCTTTTACAATTCAGATAGTACATTGTTACATTGCCATAAACACTTAAATGGGTGTCCATGTAAGTTTCTTTATTGCACAATGTCTTGGGACATGGTTGGAATGCGGAAAATGGCACACATACCTTCAACTTTTGCCCAATCAACGATAGGTCCCTACTAAGAAAACGATGCCGAATATCTAAAGAGGCGTTTGATTTGAGGAACCGCACATAGAACGACCAAGAGATCTCGCCCCAAATCTTGCTGCTTGACCGTTTTGTTCGACGAACGGGACCAACTTTTCTACCACCACCTTGTGTCTTAGGAGAGGATACGTGAGGTCATCCCACCGAGGTTTCCATGAGCAGACCAATCGTCACATCCGGCTCACTCGTGCGGTTCTTCTGTGTCCCTAGCTGCATCGCATCAGGAGTTGGTTGCAGCAAGTCGTATAGGCATAGCCACTTGCATGCAGAAAATATCTGTATATTCTGATCATCCATCCGCATGCAGTCCGGCCGTCGATCATCTGATCTGACAGTCACGGAACAATCAGGGTCTCATCGCTGATCTCCGTCGTCAGAGATGATTGTGGGAGTGTGGCGCTGGGCAGTCGCAGACTCGCAGTGCGCTCACTGCTCAGGCCTCTCTGTCGTACAGTCCACCTGCAGGGCGTCCGGGCATGGCGCACGGCGTCTTGTCGGCTGGTTGTCTGTTGTCTCGCGTCGCCGTCGCGGGTCGCCGTCGCCGTCGCCGTCGCCGGCGTCGCCGTCCTCTCCAATGGCCTGGAACCTTGTGTTCGGGCAGAAACCTGGGCCGGCGTGGTGGCTGGCACCCGGATCTCAGCGCTTTGGAAAAATCGTGGATCCTGTCGCGTCGCCCCTTGCCGTATTTTTTTTTCTTTTTTGGCCGATTGGGACGGGACGAGAGGTGATGAGATGCTGGATCGTGGAAGGCGCAACTAGCATCCACTGACAAAAGGAGAACAATAGCAGACCGGCTCCGGTTTCGAGGGACCGGAAATACGACTAGAGAGGGTGAATGGGAGCCAATTAAAAAATTCACGAGCGAAACTGATTTGGTCAAATTCCAAGAGTACACCCAAACCCTCTCTTATAGAGTGTGCAAAGTGTAGCTATAGCTGAGCTAGACACCAAGCAAAAACTCTAGGAGCAAGCCGCGAAGAAATCGGATCAAGAGCGGAGAGCAAGCAGCAAAGAAAGCACGGTATATGAACACCGGTTAAACCGACGTCGTGGCTCTGGACGCCGTGGCCCTGGACGCCGTTCCCGCCTCGGCCTCCTGACGGCCCTAAACGCCGCCCGACGCCCGTCACCTCCTCGCCCGCAGCGAGGCCCTAGACGCCGTCGACGCCCGTTCCTCCGCCAGTCCCGAGACCGACACCCGTGCCTCCACGACTTGGCGTCTTCAACCGCCGTCCGCCAGCTTGGTTTTGTGGCGCAAACTAAGAAACCCGCCTTCCGTCGGCGCTTGCGCCCTCGATCTAGGAGTGAACGCCACAGCTGCCGCCCGGCCCGAGCTCCGGTCCCGGCTGCCCTTCACCGCCGTCCACCGCACGGTCCATCGCCCTCAGCACCTCCACAGCAGCTCTCCATCGACACTCGACGCCCGTGTACCTGCAACCAAAGACCAAGCACACGATCACACCGCACGGTTGACAATTCACTCATCACAACCAGGAGTGAGTACTCCACATTTCTCAATCTCCCCCTTGATGAGTGCATTGTCAACACACCACAATCGAACCAAAAACGAACTAACCGTGTGTTTGGTTGCGGGATCAATGGGTTGGGTTGGATGCAACCCGGATTTTGGGGACGGAGCCGACCCATCCATTGTTTGGTTGTACTTTTGATTTTGGGGACGGAGTGAACCCATTTCATGTTTGGTTGGAGGAATTGGGAATACGGGTTGGATGGCACGATAACACCGTTAATGAGGGTCTCACTTGCCACCAATGGACCCCACCTGTCAACCTCTCACTTTTTTTTCTTTTTCTTTTTATTTTTTTCTCTCCCTTATCTTCTTCCTCAGCCCGTGTGCCCCGGCATCCTCTGCTCGCGAGCCGCCGCGGGCTGCCTCCTGGCCGGCACCGCCCCCACCCCCTTCTCCTCCCTCCCCTCCCTGGCTGGACGCCGCTCCGCCGCGGGCCGCCGCGGGCGAGCTCCGCCGCTGGCGCTGGCCGCCGCGGGCCGCCTCCTGGCCGGCGCCGCCCCCACCCCCTTCTCCTCCCTCCCCTCCCTGGCCGGGCGCCGCTCCGCCGCGGGCCGCTGCGGGCGAGCTCCGCCGCTGGCGCGAGCCGCCGCGGGCCGCCTCCTGGCCTGCGCCGCCCCCACCCCCTTCTCCTCCCTCCCCTCCCTGGCCGGGCGCCGCTCCGCCGCGGGCCGCCACGGGCGAGCTCCGCCGCTGGCGCGAGCCGCCGCGGGCCGCCTCCTGGCCGGCGCCGCCCCCCACCCCCTTCTCCTCCCCCCCTTCTCCCTCCCCTCCCTGGCCGGGCGCCGCTCCGCCGCGGGCGCGAGCCGCCGCGGGCTGCCTCCTGGCCGGCGCCGCCCCCCACCTCCTGGCCGCTGACGGAACGGACGGAAGAGGCACGGACGGGAGCGGGTTGGCTCCGTCCGCCAGTTTTCGGAGGATGGGGTAAACCCGCATCTAGAAGGAATATTCTCTTTTGGAGCCAACCCAACCCTCTGCTCTTCTATCCAAACAACCGCGGGGATGGGTCCGCTCCGACCTGGCTGGTGTCGCTCTCCAACCAAACAGACGGTAAGAGAGAAGCAAAAACCGAGAAGAACAAAGAAGATGAAGAACTTGAACAAGTGACAAAAGCTCGAAAGAATCAAGAACAAGTCACTTGACCAAGCAAAGATCGATTCCCTAAGACAAGGGCAACGGCTCGACGCAATCGATCAAACACAAACATGACTCCTCAAAGACAGAGGCAGGGCTCGACACAGTCATGCCAGAAGCAAAGAGAAAACCAGGAGCTAAACAAAGTAGAAACTCCCGCTGAAATGCATTTCTCCCTTACCAGTGCAACTCTCACCACATGTATGCACTCTCAAAGCCCTGTGCACAACAAGTTTTTGAAACTCTAAAAAAATGAAACAATTCTCCCCCTTGTTCGATCACTAAACTTCTCCCCCTTGTTGGCACATACACACATCAAGGCTTAACAAACCTAAAACTCCCCCTGAAACTGAGACCCCCTTGAAGGTATGCTATGCAATGAATGCAATGCAGGAGGTGTAAGTGAAAGCATTCAGGGATACAAGGATATGAGCAACATCTAGTCACAAGCACGTGTGCATCCATAAACAAGACCTGCATCTAGCTCAACAGGGTATATCAAATCATGTCTAGAGCTTAGCAAGTTCAGTTTAGCAGAAATAAAAGCATCACCCATAATCTAGCACTAACAAGTAGGGAATGGAAATCAGTCCTAATCAAACTCATACAGGTGAGCCAAAAACAGCCAAAACATGTTGCAAACACCCATTTTGCAATCAAATTATATCAAGCAATTATTAATGTCAGGGGTTGAAAGATTGTCATGCTTTACTTAGCAATGAGGCCAAGCATATGCCAAAGGCAATCAGAAGCTTAAGACACTCGTTTCAGTCATGCACAGCCTTGCCCGGGTTCTCACAAGTGCAAAGTGAGCCGTCCCGAAAGCTCGATCAGTGCGACAAGCAATCCCACCTGGATCTTTCCATTCCATTTCAAGCACAATTCAAGCAATTTTATCATTTTTTTAGATCATGTCAAATATGAATTGCTGAACCAGGATGAATTGCAACAAGTTAAGTATCAAGAAGCTACACTAGCATGAATAAGATAGCAAAGCATATCAACACGCCCTAACATGCTAGTAGCCAAGACAGGGTGACCATGTTTTCGAATTTTCAAATCAAAATAGCTTAACTCAGAGGATATCATATACACAGTGGAGCAAGCTATTCATGATCACGTTTATAAACTCACACTAACAAGCACCAGAGGATCATAGCAAAGTATTCATGAATGCTAGTACAAGTGAGGCAATGCAAAAATGCTGAAATGTACAATGCAAGTGCAAAATGCAGCTACCAAACCTAGAAAAATGAAGAGAACAAGGAACCAATACCTACAAAGCTAACCAAAGAAAAACTAGCAACTAAAAGGGATAACAAACCCCAAGCTCCCCTCGCAAGCGAGCAAAAGTCTCAAGCTCAAGTAGTTTGGTAAAGATATCTGTAGTTTGCCTCTCGGATGGTACATGGATCATGTCTATGTTGCCTCTCTCATGGTTATTTCGCAGGAAGTGGAACCTGGTGTCTATGTGTTTGGTTCTGGAGTGGAGCACTGGGTTTTTTGCAATGCAAATGGAAGACATGTTGTCTACAAAGATGGGAACCCTACCAAAACTCAACCCATAATCCTGCAAGGTTTGTTTCATCCAAAGAATCTAAGAGCAGCAGCTAGCAGCGGCAACATATTCGGCTTCTGTGGAAGAGAGCGCTACACTATCTTGCTTGCGAGAGGACCACGAAACTAGCGATGTACCGAGAAAGTGACAAGTGCCAGAAGTCGACTTGCGATCCAACCGGCACCCACCAAAATCGGCATCCGAGAAACCAACTAAAACAAGAGATGAATCCGCAGAATACCAAAGACCGAACTCAGGAGTGAACTTGAGGTACCTGAAGATGCGTTTCACCACTTGCTTGTGCGAGGTGCGCGGCGAAGCCTGATACCGCGCACAGAGGCCGACACCGAACTGAATGTCTGGCCGCATCGTCGTCAGGTACAGGAGGGAGCCGATCATACTCCTGTACTCCTTTTGGTCCACCGCCTCGCCGTCCAAGTCCGCATCAAGTGCCGTCGATGTGCTGATCGGAGTCGGCTGAGGAGACAAGTCACTCATGTCGAACTTCCGCAGCAAGTCCTTGGTGTACTTGGCTTGATGGATGAACGTGCCTTGGGAAGTTTGCTTGATTTGCAGCCCGAGGAAGAACTGCAGCTCACCCATCATGCTCATCTCGAACTCCCTGGACATCTGCTCAAAAAACTTGGAAACAAGAGCGTGAGAAAAGCCACCAAAGATGATATCATCAACGTAAATCTGAACCAACAAAAAGTCAGATCCAGAGCGCATGAGGAACAAGGTTTTATCAACACATCCCATTTTAAAACCTTGAGCAAGTAAGAAATTTTTAAACCTATCGTACCAAGCTCTAGGCACCTGTTTCAAACCGTAAAGAGCTTTCTGAAGTTTATAAACTCAGTTTGGAAACTTGAGATTTTCAAAACCAGGGGTTGTTTCCCATAAACTTCCTCTTCAATAAAACCATTTAAGAATGCGGATTTCACATCCATTTGGAAAACTTTAAAACTCTTGGAAGCAGCAAATGCATGAAAAATTCGAATCGCTTCTAAGCGTGCTACCGGAGCAAAAGTTTCCTCATAATCTATCCCTTCCTTTTGGCAAAACCTCTGGGCTACAAGTCGAGCCTTGTTACGCACTACCAACCCATCTTCACCTTGCTTGTTCTTGAAAACCCACTTGGTTCCAATGGGGTTACAAGTAGGCGGAGGCTCAACCAAAACCCAAACCTGATTCCTTTCAAAAATTTTGAGTTCCTCATGCATGGCATTGACCCAATTGGAGTCAGAAAGTGCGTGTCCAACATCTTTGGGCTCGAAAGAGGCAACAAACGCTGAATGAGCAAAGTCAGCGATACTTGTTACATTGGACCGTGTGACTCGCTCGTTGAGGTCACCTAGCATCTGTTGAGGTGGATGACAACGCTGAATGTGTCGCGGTGCTTCCCTTGTCGAAGTCGCCTCCTCCTCAACCAAAACTGGTGTCTCCTCAGATGCAACTGGTGAAGGCTAAGCCACCTACTCCATCGGCCCCCGGGAAGTAGATGTAGTCGGGTCGGGGCCGTCATCATCGTCCGAGCTCGTGGCGGAGGCAGCTGGGTCCACAGCACGCGTGGTAGCCTCAGCCTCACCCTCCGCAGCTTCTTCCTCCTCATCTTCAAAGATGGAGGTGCCGAGCTCATCATCTCCTGCAACTTCAAAGACAGAGGCATTGCACGGTGCAGTCTCGTCGAAAGTGACTTCACAAGTCTCTCTGACGATGTTAGTATCAATAATCAACACACGGTAGGCTCTGGAATGAGAAGCATAACCGATAAAAATACCGTCAGACGATCGAGACTCAAACTTATCAAGATTTCCTTCCTTCAGCACAAAACACCGGCAACCGAAAACTCTGAGATGGTCAACACGGGACTGGCTTCCAAATCGCAACTCATAAGAAGTCTTGTGCATGAAAGCACGCAAAAAAATACGATTGGACACATAACAAGCGGTGTTAACTGCCTCAGCCCAGTACTTTATAGGAGTCCTATGCTCATCGAGCATCGTCCTAGCCATCTCAACCAGCGTCCGATTCGTCCGCTCTACAACCCCATTCTGTTGTGGAGTGTAGGGGAAGAATACTGGTGTTCAAGACCTTGATCACTGCAAAAGGTGTCAAAACGAGCATTTTTGAATTTTGTGTTATTGTCACTGCGAATCGCTCTCATGGCACGGGGTAGCTCGTTTTTCAACCTCAAGATCAAGTCTCGAACAAACTCGAAAGCATCATCCTTGGTTCTCATGAAAAAGACCCAAGAATAGCGAGAAAAGTCATCCACGATCACAAGAACATACCACTTCCCACCAACCGACATCACTCCAGGGTGAGTGGTCATCACTTGATTAATCGGCGGATGAGAGGTGGCAACCATCTTCACGTGGCGACACGGGTGGCAAACAAGATCCTTTTCAAACTTCAATTTGGGCAATCCTCGGATCAGGCAAAGTGAGCTAAGTCTCGACAACAAGTCAAAACTCAAATGTCCAAGTCTCCTATGCCACTTCCACAAATCAGAAGAAGTACCAGCCAACAAACAACAAGAAGGACCAAGAGAAGTTTCAGAGAAGTCAACCAAGAAAACCCGATCGCGAGGTAAAATCCGGCAAACCAAATCTCCTCTGGAATCTAAAACACGAGAACAACCCTCCTTGAAGCGAACTTCAAACCCCTCATCAAGAAGTTTTGAAACAGAGAGAAAATTGAACCCAAGGTTCGAAACCAAAGCAACTTCTCTCAGGGTAAAGCAATCGGAAACACGAACAACGCCAATTCCACGTACATTTCCTCTTCCATTGTCCCCGAACACAATGTACTCCTTTGAGCGCATCGGGGTGAGGCTGGAGAATCACTTGTCATTTCCGGTCATATGGCGCGAAGAACCAAAGTCCATGATCCACATGTTCTCCAAGCCTCCAACCTGCACATCAGTAACGAGACAAAGGGTGAGCAAATGTCTCAACACTGGGGTTAGCAAAAATGTGAAGCAAACCAGTGTCGAGCCATTTGCTGTACAGAAGGGTTAGCAAAATCAGGCAAAGCGTACCCCGTCCCGTCTACCGCGAGACTGACGACCACCACCGCGAGGAAAGCGTGGTGTCTCGTAACCTCCTCCAAAGCCTCGGTCCCATGGTCCATAGCCGTACTGAGGACGACCAGGAGCACGACCGGTGAAGCGACCACCCGCTGGAGCACGATAATCACCACCGTCTCCCTGTCCTCCGCCTACACGGCGCGCCCTAGCATCTTGCCTACCACCACGCCAAGGAGGACCATGCACCCGAGCAGAGTACATGTCCGAGTTGCGTCTCTCCTACTCATGCCTCACAGCCCGCTTCCTCCTAAAGCAAAACTCCTCCAAATGACCGTCTCTGTGATAGTACTCGCAGTGGTACCTCACCTCTCTCTTGGGAGGTGGAGGCCCCGCCTTTGGACGGGAAGGAGCAGCCCCCTTCTTCTGGGCAACCTGGGCTGTGGCAGCAGGGAGCGTATCGAGAGGATTCCTCAGCTCATTGGGCTTTGGAACCCAAACCTGCTTCTGTGGAGGTGCTTTTTGTGGTTCTTTCAGCACACCATCCACGGGGTCAACAAGCGAAGGTTGCGTGCTCGTACTAGCAGTGTTTAGAGCACTTGGAACTCCAGTAGCCTTGCCGATCTTACCATACAGCATGTCAAAGTCTGACTTCGTGTAGGTGTAACCGACTCCAAACCCATCACCACGCTTAAACTACTTGATCATCATGCCCAACTGTGGCTCACTACTAGAAACCCAAGTAAGAATCGCCCTAAGATATGTGTTCTCATTCTCCAAGTTGGCTTTCTCTACCACAAGATTATCCAAATCAGAAATCAGACCAGGGCAAACATGACAATCAATAGGTGGGTTAGACTCCCCGACCTTAGTCTTCCCCAAAGACTTAATCAAGGCGTTCTTCTCATCTAGCTCCGACCTAAGCGTGGGACAAAGCTTACAAGCACCAAGCAGAACAGGCCTAGACCTAAGCTCCTCTAGCTCACACACACAACAGTAGCAAACTTAGACTGCAAAGAAGCTAGATCAAACTTAAAGATGGAGCACTCATCACATTCAAGCACATCACTAACGATAGGAGCGTCCTTGGCCAGTTCAAGCTCATGCTTGGCCTTAGCTAGCTCATGAGACACGTCAGCCAGCGAGATCTTGACAACATCCAAGTTCGCTACGTTCTCATCATGCTTGGCACGGAGAGCAACAAGATTATTCATGTGAGATATGCAGCTAGCGCACTCATCCTCACCAGATTTCTCTCTAGCACAAGCCAGCTCAGCCCTAAGCCGCTTACGCTCTCTAGCTGCTTCCTTAAGAAGCTTTTTCTGATTGTCGAGAGCGGCGTACAACTCCTTAACCTCAGTATCAAGCAGGTCGATAGTGGAGTTTACCTCTGAATCACTCTCGGATTCAGGAGAAGAGTCGTCGTGCGTCGGTGTAGCATGTCCACCTGGAGACGCACGAGCACCATTGGCCTCACCCGCCATGGTGCAGAAACTCTTGCGCCGACCGGCCGCCAAGCAAAGACCGATGAAGCCGGTGGCTTCCTTGTCCCGCTTCTTCTTCTTCTTGTCGTCGTCGTCGGAGGTCGATGAAGAAGAGCGGTCGGTGTCAGAGCTCTTGTCAAGGTCGCTGTGCTGCACCAAGAAAGCCTTCTCCCGCTTCTTGGCCTTGTACTGGAAGCGCTTCTTGATCGACTCCTTGTCGAAGCGCCCTCCCTTGTCCCGGTCACGGCTGCGGAGCTTGTGGCGCCGACGCTCCTTGTTGGAGGCTCCCTCGTCGCGGTCACGGTGGCGGTAGTAGTCGAAGTTGTTGTTCTGGCCACCGTCGGATTTCTTGGGACAGTCGGCGACGAAGTGGTTCGGATCGCCGCAGTGGTAGCACCCGGGGTTCTTTCGCCTCTGCCGGTTGGGGTAGATACACTGGAACTTGCTGATGAGGAGGCACAAGTCGTCGTCGTCCAGCGTCTCTAACTGCTCATCTGTAACAGAAGGCAAAAAAGCAAGAGAAAAGCCAAGAGCAGAGTTAGCGTTAGAGGTCGATCCACTTGGGCCAGTCACAAGAGCGATGCTCTTGGAAGGAGGGGCACCATTGAGCTTGGCTCGTGTCTGGTTATCCACCTCAGTGGCATTGAGCTTGCTGAATAGCTCATTCACGGTCAGTGTCTCATAGCCTGCAGACTCGATGATCGTGTTCACCTTGAGATCCCACACAGAGCGGTCAAGTGTGTAGAGCAACTTGAGAGCCTTCTCATGCTCTGTGTAGTCAAGGGCATCAGCAGATCTGTTAGCACCGACTTTGTTCACAATCGATTGAAACCGACTGAACATGTCGCCAATGCTCTCACCCGGCCCCTGTGTGAAGTTCTCATATTCACGCCGGTGAGTCTCGAAAAGTCTAGCCTTAACTTGAGGTGTGCCCTCGTGATAGTTCTCAAGACACGTCCAAACCTTGTGGGCTTCCTGAAAACCCTGGACGCGTGAGAACTCCGCACGAGAAACACCAGCGAACAAGGTATTGATAGCCTTGGTGTTAACCTCGTGCTCGGTCACTTGAAGAGGAGTGACCCGAATGGCAAGCACCTCGTAAGCCTGGTTTTTGGTTATATCCCAAACATCGGCTCCCATGCTTTGCAAGAAGGCTCGCATGCGAACCTTCCAATAAGCATAGTCCTCGCCAAAAAACACAGGGATCTTCCCACAACTTGCCATGGTCGCCAAGTGGTTTTCGAACCGGTTAGGGTAATGAAAACCTTAACCAAGCTCTGATACCAATTAAGGGACCGAAAAGGCGACCAGAGGGGGGGTGAATGAGAGCCAATTAAAAAATTCACGAGCGAAACCGATTTGGTAAAGTCCCAAGAGTACACCCAAACCCTCTCTTCTAGAGTGTGCAAAGGGTAGCTATAGCTGAGTTAGACACCAAGCAAAAACTCTAGGAGCAAGCCGTGAAGAGATCAGATCAAGAGCGGAGAGCAAGAAGCAAAGATAGCACGGTATATGAACACCGGTTAAACCGACGTGCGAAGAAAATCTTCACCGGTTCAACCGACATCACAGAGCCGACAGCAGATAAGAATCACTCACCGGTTAAACCGACGCTACGGTTTAAACAGCGTCAGTTCAACCGGCGTTAGTACACCGGATGATCCGACAAAATCAAATCCAAACACCGGTGCAGTTGTCCAGAGAGACCTAAAAATGACTCAACGAACACCGGTTGATCCGACGATCAAAAGACAGAAGCTCAATGCACCGGTGTATGCAAAAACATTAGCACCGGTTGATCCGACGCAGTGAAAAGCGAAGATTCAAGAAATCAACTGGTGCACACGCAAGAAACCCTGTCACGCTGAGAAAACCCTGATCACCGGTTGATCATTGGCGAACGCCGGTTCAACCGGTGATAAGGAAAAATTCTGCCCGAGAAAAACTGCTCGATTTTCGGTTTGAGAAATCGATGATCGGATGATCAAACGAGGTCCGAAACCCACCAAATTTTGCAGGCACGATCACAAAGACCTTGTGATCATGTCCACCGAAGGAATTGAAGAATCACTCCATGAGAAAGGAGGAATCGAAGAAATACCGAGCAAGAATGGGGTTTTCTCAAGAACGCGAAAATCTCCAATTGAAGGGGCTCGTGATTCCGGGGATTTTAGCACTAGGCTAGATGGATTAGAAGCACCCCAAGGAGTCACAAAATCATCTAGAAACCACCCTCAATCTCATGCACAAGGAACAAAATGTGGAGAACTAAAACTCATCTCATGGAGGCCACAAAGTATGAAATTGATGCACATTCAAAAGCCCGGAGGGCGCAAGGAGGTTAGGGCCTCCTTTCCCGATCAATTTCAATACAAAGTCTCAAAAATCCATGGCTAAAACCTCAATCCCTAGAGAGGAGAAGAGAGGAGGAAGGAAGAGGAGACAGAGAAGAGAGGGAGGGGCACCTGGGAGAGAGGAGCACGTCTGGGCCAGGCGCGGAGAGAGAGAGAGAGAGGGGGGTATTTATGGTGCCCACGCAGGGGTCCAAAATACTCTTAGACTTAAACTAGAGACTAAAACGCCTGTATGGGCTAAACCGAAAATATCTACATGATCTCATCCGACGGCCGATGTTCTTTCTTCGAATCGAAGTCTTCTCCGCGATGCCGCCACGTAGATGAAGATCCGGTCCGCGATTTTGGAGGGTCCGTGAAACCCGGGTAGGTGGCCGATTTTGAGAAAACCGCCAAAACTCCACGCGCGGGAAGATTCCCGCCTCCACGCCGTGGCCCTGGATGCCGTTCCCGCCTCGGCCTCCTGACGGCCCTAAACGCCGCCCGACGCCCGTCACCTCCTCGCCCGCAGCGAGGCCCTAGACGCCGTCGACGCCCGTTCCTCCGCCAGTCCCGAGACCGACGCCCGTGCCTCCACGACTTGGCGTCTTCAACCGCCGTCCACCAGCTTGGTTTTGTGGCGCAAACCAGGAAACCTGCCTTCCGTCGGCGCTTGCGCCCTGGATCCAGGAGTGGACGCCACAGCTGCCGCCCGGCCCGAGCTCCGGTCCCGGCTGCCCTTCACCGCCGTCCACCGCACGGTCCATCGCCCACAGCACCTCCACGGCAGCTCTCCGTCGAAACTCGACGCCCGTGTACCTGCAACTAAAGACCAAGCACACGATCACACCGTACGGTTGACAATTCACTCATCACAACCAAGAGTGAGTACTCCACATTCCTCAGGTTTGGTGGCACGAAATTTTGTTGCCGATTCACATGAGATGGATGGACTTGCTTCCAGTTCCAGTGAAGTGGCGTGTGTTTAAGGGGGGACCTGACGAGGGGTTAAGTTGCATCCATCTGCAAAGGCACATTCATGCGGCATAGGACTGCACTGTTTTCTCCTGAAACGGCCAAAAATGCTCGGGTTTAAGCTTGGGCAGCTCATCAATTTGTGACCAAACTTTTTGTACTATGATTCATCGAAATGGACTGATCCCTTTGCGAGCTGATGGGAGAAGAATCCAAAGCTTTCCAGCATCCCCAAGCACGGATCCGACAGACAAGAGGCTACAACACCTTAATGGCAACTTGTGGACGCCGGCGCCATTGTTCCGCCTGCCGAGCCGTCCCAGGCA